>NC_092709.1:325468678-326123365 GCF_047496885.1 Scyliorhinus torazame
TGAATTCCTGCCTTACATCCCTATCCCTTTTCCTACCTATGTGGACCATGACTTGGGGCTGCTCGCCCTCCCCCTTAAGGATCCCGAAAACACGATCCGAGACATCACGGACCCTGGCACCTGGGAGGCAACACACCAACCACGAGTCTCTCGTTCCCACAGAATCTCCTATCTATCCCCTAACTAGAGTCTCCAATGACTAATGCTCTACTCCTCTCCCTCCTTCCATTCTGAGCAACAGGGACAGAATCTGCGCCAGAGACCTGTACCCCATGGCTTACCCCTGGTAAGTCCCTCCCCCACTAGTATCCAAAGTGGTATACTTGTTAGTAAGGGGAACGACCACAGGAGATCCCTGTACTGACTGCTTCCTCCCAGCCCCTCTCACCGTCACTCATCTATCTTCATTCTTCGTAGTAACTACATCCCTGAAGCTTCGATCGATGACCACCTCTGCCTCCCGAATGATCCGAAGTTCATCCAACTCCAGCTCCAGGAGCTGGAGATGGGTGCACTTCCCAGAGATGAAATCAGCGGGGACACTGACGGCATCCCTCACCTCAAACATTCTGCAGGAGGAACATTGCACTGCCTTTCCTGCCATCCCCCCCAGATAACTTGTGGATAAAACAAGAAAAAGAAAGGAAGAGCTTACCTGATATTCACTCAACCCCTTAGGTTAGAGGAGGTGGAAGGGTGGGGGACACTACAGGTGTCCCGGGTTTAGCAACTACCCAACTTATATACAGGTACTACACACCTTCCCAGAAATCCCCACGGCCGACTTCCGGTTTCCTGCTGCTCTGAAACAAAACCAACTCCGAAAAAAAGTTAGTTCAAAACAAAACTTCAGCTTACCCTCCGCTCTCCTTACCAAAAAATCACTCCCCTCTCTGCCTGCTCCGCTGGAAGAATGAACATTGCACACCTCTATCAAATCTCCCCTCAATATCCTTCTCTCAAAGGAAAACAACTCCAGTTTGTCTAACCTAATCTTGTAGCAAAAAATTCTTCATCCTTGGAGCCATTCTGTAAAACCCCTATGCACCTCCCCAAGGAGCCTCACATCCTTCCTAAGTTATGGTGGCCAGAACTGGACATAGTACTCTCGTTATGATCAAACTAGAGCTTTATAAAGGTTCAGCATAACTTCTCTGCTTTCGTACTTAATACCTCATCTCATGTGAGAGTACCTTTAAAAAAATGGGGGTTTATAAAATAGCTGTAGTGGATGTACCTTTAAAAAATGGGTGTTTATCAGTGATGTCAGAGTGCGGGTGGAGCTGGGCTGTCTGTCTGTTTTTACTTTCATTTTGAGCTTGCAGCTACAGGGTGGGTTTAGTTTTGTTTTAGATTTGGGGAAGCTGCGATCACAGAAAGATGTGTATGAATCTCTGCCAGCTTATGAATGTTCATTTGGTGATTTCAAAGTGGTAACTGTTCTCAGTAGTGAAATTGAACCTGATGTCTTTCTGTAAAAAGGGTTATTTTTGTCTTATGGATGTTGCAAGGAAAGATTAAGCGTTACTTACAGAGTAATCTTTGGGGGATTTGTTAGTGTTGATAGTTGTTAAGATGTTTACTGTGGGTTTATAAAGTGTTAACTGGCTTCATAAATAAACATTGTTTTAATTTAAAAGTACTGTAGATCTCTTTTGCATCACACCTGTAGAGTGGGCCTGTGTGCTTTCCATAACCACAATCTATTCAAAGTTGTGGGTCAGGTGAACTCCATGATACACTTTGGGGTTCTCTAAACACTCAATTTAGGGATCCCAAGATCCCACATACTTTGCGAACTACTCTCTCAATATGTCCTGCCCCTTTCAAGGGTCACTTTTTAAAAATAAGGGGTCGTCCATTTAAGACGGAGATGAGAAGAAATCTTTTCTCTCAGAGGGTCATGAATCTCTGGAACTCTCTTGCTCAAAAGGCAGGGGAAGCAGAGTCTTTGAATATTGTTAAGGCAGAGCTGGATAGATTCTTGATTAAGAAGGGGGTGAAAGATTATTATGGGTAGGCAGGCATGTGTGGTTGAAAATACAAACAGATTAGCCATGGTGGCACAGTTGTTCGCACTGCTGCCTCACAGTTCCAGGGTCCCGGGCTCAATTCCAGCCTTGGGTGACTGTATGTGTGGAGTTTGCACGTTCTCCCCGTGTCTGCGTGGGTTCCCTCCAGGTGCCCCGGTTTACTCCCACAGTCCAAAGATGCGCAGGTTAGGTGGATTGGCCATATTAAATTTTCCCTTAGTGTCTAAAGGTTAGGTGCGGTTACGGGGATAGAGCAGGCAAATGGGCCGAGGTAGGGTACTCTGTCAGAGAGTCGGTGCAGATTCAACTCTTTCTGCCCTGTAGGGATCCTATCAAATCTTATCGAATGGCTTAAGGGGACTGCTCCTAATTCATATGTTCGTAAGGATCTTGCACATGAACCCCAAGTCCCTCTGTCCTTGTACACTCTTTAGAACCGTGCCATTAAGTCTATATAGCCTTTGCCTATCCCTTTTGTCAAATGCACTACCTCACACTTCTCTGTATTAAGTTCATTCTCTTAGGCTACCTGTGAGCTGTTGCAGTGAAATTGTGCCATCCTCACTGTTTGCCATCCCTCTAAGTTTGGAAAAGTTTGAAATTTCACTCTGCGTTCCAATGCCCAAGTTACTAATATATAGCAAAAAAGCAGTGGTCGCAACATCACTGTTTACCACCCTCCAGTCAGACTTGTTGTTTTCTGAGGCCTTTTTAATCCCATGCTGACACTGGCCCTCCTCGCCCATGAGCCTCAATTTTGTAAACCACCCTTTTACATGATATTTTGTCAAACACTTCCTTAAAATCCATTTCAAAGACATCTATTGCATTCACATCTTCAACCTTTCCTGCGACTTTCATCAAAATGTTCAATTAGGTTAATCAAGCATGATCTGCATTTTATAAATCTCTGCTAGCTCTCTTGAATAACTCAAATATCTCCAAGTGCCGGTTGATTATTTCCCCCCGATTATTGTTTCTTTAACCTTACCCACCACTAATGTTAAACTGTTGGGCTTATGGTCTGTCCTTACATTTTTTCTTGAATAAGGGTGTCTTATTTACTGCTCTCCAAAACTCTGACACCTCCCCCGTATCTAGGAAAATTTAGAAGATTGTAGTTATACCCACTCCCTTTTGCAACCTGGGGTGGAAGCCATGCACACCAGGGGACGTACCCACTCTAAGCATAGACTTGCAGTACATCGTCCTTATCAATTTTCACCTCACAAATGACTCCTACTATCTCCATTTCTACTGGTAATTTGCTAGCATCCTCTTAGTAAACACCAATACAAAGTATTCGTTAAGCATTCTAGCTTTGACTTATGCTCCTAACTATATATCACCCTCTTCCTCCCCCATAGGTCCCACCCTGCCCCTTGCTATCTCCTTACTATTTACATGCCAATAAAGGACATTTGCGTTCCTTTTTGTATTAGCTGTCAATCTATTCTCATACTAAACCTCCTGATACCCCCACAAAGACTTTGACGTTATTCCTGAAGAATGATGCCCAGAATTGTATGCAATACTTTAGCTGAGGCCCGATAACCGATTTTTATAGGTTTTATTAAGACCTCCTTGCTTTTGTAATTAACGTCCTTCTGTACAAAAGTAGGTATCTCTTCTTAAAGCTTCTTTTAGCCTCTTGTCAACCATCCCGGTCACCCTCAAAGATTTGTGGTCGGTTAACGCGGTGACATGTCATACCAATTAATTTTAAGAGGTGCCAAGGTCATGAATACAGCTGCCAACTCCCATTTTTTGACTCCTCCGTTTTCATGATGTAATTCTGTATTTTATGAATGTCCGTTTCAGTCACCATCTTAAAGCCCTCTCCAGCTTGTGGGATGATAACAATGCACTGAAGTCAATGATCAAAACAAGAGAAAATCTATCATCCTCCCTCTCCTCCACCTTGCCTGTATATATCGATTAGTTCCATGATTCCCAAGGGCCTAAGGTAAATGAGGTGTGGCATGTGACTAGCACCGGTCTCGAAAAACTCGAATGCAGTAAGAAAACATCTTGCGGCAGTAAGATTTTCTTACGCGATAGATTAGGACGATTCTTCTCATAATGATGTGATTCATCCCTGTCTAATTATCATTCACTGTCAAGATGTACAAATGAATATTTATGAAAAGTAAATTAAAACAAAAAGGGAAATCTGCAAGGTCACTGTGCTCACTGCTGTTCAGGACAAACCTTTAGACTTCTGCATTCCATCAGTCTGATTAGCTTCAAGTCAAAACGGCTTCGCCTGGGATTGGTGGGGAGCAGTCGCACAGTTTGAGGTGTATCCACCTGAGTTGGCTACTTCCCGACTTAAAATGCAGAACCGCAAAGGCTGAAGGGAAATTCAGCCAACACAGGCAAAGACTGGCAAATACAGAAATCATGTGTATTGAAACCTGTAAGGAACCAGACAGCTCTGAAACCAGCAGCCATCTGCATAGTAATACAGCAGCCATCTGCATAGTAATACAGCAGCCATCTGCATAGTATGAGCGATTCCAGGGCACAATGGCAACAGTTAAGGTGAATAAAGCCAAGCCAGACTCCTCGGCGCCAGCAGGAGCCAAGACAAAGGAAGGCCAACGGACACTTAGGGACCGCCCAGCGATCAGGGAACCGCTCCAGCATTGGAGAAATCGATCCAAGTGATCGGAAAGTAGTCCAATCACTTGGAACTAGGTACGGGGTCCGCCCCGAAGGGCGTGAAGCCCATGGGGACTATAAAGTAAAGCCCCCAAGTTCAAATTGTTCTTCTTTGGCAGGGTCACTCAGCAGCTCAAACAAGCCCTTGACAGTGACCTGCCTCGGGACCCAGACTCAGGACCTGAACGAAAGGCCATTTGTTCCCCTGATCTGGTGGGCCAGTCCGAAGCTAAGTATAGGCCTTTTAGTGATAGGAATAGCCTAGAAAGTAGAGTTTATGCATGAGTAGTGATTTACTGTGTATAATAAATGTGTTTGGATTTGAATCTTACTAATTGGTGTGTTGAGTTATTGATCATTACTTGAATTTGAACCTCATGGCGGTATCATAAAGATACCTGGCAACTCTAGAGCAAAGGTAAAACAAACAGAGCAAATTACGATTTAAGGGCCAACCAAAAGTTAGCAACAGAGGCACAGCAAGGGCCAGCAGAGCCAGCAAGTTATTTAAATGCACCACCTCATGGTGCAGCTGACTACCGGTTCCTTTGGAGCAGAGAGCACTTTTGTTTGAGATGGTTTTACTTTGATTTCCCGACCACAGAATTTGGTTTGAAAAATAGACATGACAGCTCGAGCGAAGGGGGCAATTTCTCAGTGTGTGTCAGGTCAATTTTTTTTCTTTATTATTTCATGCAATGTGGGCGCCATTGGCAAGGCCAGCATTTGTTGCCCTTCCCTAATTGCCCTTGCATTGACCTTGCTTAGTAATTTCAGAGGGCAGTCAAGAATCAACCACGTCGCTGTGGATTTGGGGTAGGCCAGAGCAGGTAAGGACGGCAGATTAATTTCCTGAAAGGACATTAGTGAACCGGATGGGTTTTACAACAATTGTTCTTTTGTTCTCTAGTCACCACTACTGAGACTAGCTTCATATTCTAGTTCAAATTACACCAGCTTCCATGCGAGGATTGGAAAGGTGGCATGGCAGCTCAATGCTGCCTCATAGAGCCAGGGATCAATTCTGACATGCGGAGTTTGTACGTTCTCCCCGTGTTTGCGTGGGTTTCCTCCGGGTGCTCCGGTTTCACCCCACAGTCCAAAGATGTGCAGGTTAGGTGGATTGGCCATGCTAAATTGCCCCTTAGTGTCCAAAGATGTACAGGATGGGGCAAGGAAGTGCGGCCTATGTAGAGTGTTCTTTTGCAGGGTTGGTGCAAACCCAATGGCCCGAATGGCCTTCTGCACTGTAGTGATTCTATGAACCCTTGTTACCCAGATAATTAGCCTGGGCCTCTGGATACTAGTCCAGTGACATTACCATTATGCCATCAACTAACCCTACGCCCTCCCCCCACACTAGTATTGAGCAAATGCTCTCAGACTCAGGGTCCACATTCTCTTATGGTGTCTCTCCCAGCATTGCATGTTATGCACTGTTGTGTGTTCACAACATGTTTATCATTTACTCCAATGCAAATGGCTGTCATAGTGTATCCTTTTCGGGAAGAAGACAGGTTGGTTGGGGGTTGCTGGTTTATGAGCCTTTGTCACAGCGGAGATTCTATTTACAGGAAAATCTTTTCAACGTTCCATTGTCTTCTGCACATTCTTTGCCATGCTTTTGAGATTTTTCCCCCTTCTCTTCAGGTGGAACGGTTTCAGTTTGGGGTATGACTCCATGATAATAATAATAACAATAATAATCTTTATTATTGTCACAAGTAGGCTTACATTAATACTGCAATGAAGTTACTGTGAAAATTCCCTGAGGGAGAATTCAGAGTGTCCAATTCACCAACAACATGTCTTAAGAATATAAGAACTAGGAACCGGAGTAGGCCATCTGGTCCCTCGAGCCTGCTCCGCCATTCAATGAGATCATGGCTGATCTTTGTGGACTCAGCTCCACTCTCCGGCCCGTACACCATATCCCCGAATCCCTTTATTCTTTAGAAAGGTAGCTATCTTTTTCTTAAAAACGTTTAAAGAAGGAGCCTCAACTGCTTCACTGGGCAAGGAATTCCAGAGATTCACAACCCTTTGGGTGAAGATGTTCCTCCTAAACTCGGTCCAAAATCTATTTCCCCTTATTTTGAGGCTATGCCCCCTAGTTCTGCTTTCCCCGACCAGTGGAAACAACCTGCCCGCATCTATCCTATCTATTCCCTTCATAATTTTATATGTTTCAATAAGATCCCCCCGCATCCTTCTAAACTCCAATGAGTACAGTCCCAGTCTATTCAACCACTCGTCATAATCTAATCCCCTCAACTCTGGGATCAACCTAGTGAATCTCCTCTGCACTCCCTCCAGTGCCAATATGTCCTTTCTCAGGTTAGGAGACCAAAACTGAACACAATACTCCAGATGTGGCCTCACCAACACCTTATACAATTGCAGCATAACCTCCCTAGTCTTGAACTCCATCCCTCTAGCAATGAAAGGCAAAACTCGATTAGCCTTCTTAATCACCTGTTGCACCTGCACACCAACGTTTTGCGACTTGTGGGAGGAAACCGGAGCACCCGGAGGAAACCCACGCAGACACGGGGAGAACGTGCAGACGCGCAGACAATTACCTCAGAGCAGCAGAACCTTCATCTTCAGGCTGTCCATACTCATACCAATGGAGTGCGGAGATTTGCTGAAAGCTCCCATTGGAAATCATGGGTGGTGTTCTCCGTCCCCCAGCCGGGTGTTTCTCGGTGGCGTGCCGTTCGCTGGCGGTGGGATTCTCTCCACCCTCCGCTTGCCAGTGGGATTTCCCATTGAAGTCACGATGCACCAATAATAATAATCTTTATTGGTGTCACAAGTAGGCTTACATTAATATAAAGATGCATGGCATTAAGGGGAAAGTAGTAGCATGGATAGAGGATTGGTTAATGAATAGAAAGCAAAGAGTGGGGATTAATGGGTGTTTCTCTGGTTGGCAATCAGTAGCTAGTGGTGTCCCTCAGGGATCAGTGTTGGGCCCACAATTGTTCACAATTTACAGAGATGATTTGGAGTTGGGCACCAAGGGCAATGTGTCCAAGTTTGCAGATGACACTAAGATGAGTGGTAAAGCAAAAAGTGCAGAGGATACTGGAAGTCTGCAAAGGGACTTGGATAGGCTAAGTGAATGGGCTAGGGTCTGGCAGATGGAACAATGTTGACAAATGTGAGGTTATCCATTTTGGTAGGAATAACAGCAAAAGGGATCATTATTTAAATGATAAAATATTAAAACATGCTGCTGTCAGAGAGACCTGGGTGTGCTAGTGCATGAGTCGCAAAAAGTTGGTTTACAGGTGCAACAGGTGATTAAGAAGGCAAATGGAATTTTGTCCGTCATTGCTAGAGGGATGGAGTTTAAGACTAGGGAGGTTATGCTGCAATTGCATAAGGTGTTAGTGAGGCCACACCTGGAGTATTGTGTTCAGTTTTGATCTCCTTACTTGAGAAAGAACATACTGGCACTGGAGGGAGTGCAAAGGAGATTCACTAGGTTAATCCCAGAGCTGAAGGGGTTTGATTACGAGGAGAGGTTGAGTAGACTGGGGCTTTACTCGTTGAAATTTAGAAGGATGAGGGGGGATCTTATAGAAACATATAAAATTATGAAGGGAATAGATAGGATAGATGCGGGCAGGTTGTTTCCACTGGCGGGTGAAAGCAGAACTAGGGGGCATAGCCTCAAAATAAGGGGAAGTAGATTTAGGACTGAGTTTAGGAGGAACTTCTTCACCCAAAGGGTTGTGAATCTATGGAATTCCTTGCCCAGTGAAGCAGTTGAGGCTCCTTCATTAAATGTTTTTAAGATAAAGGTAAATAGTTTGTTGAAAAATAAAGGGATTAAGGGTTATGGTGTTCGGGCCGGAAAGTGGAACTGAGTCCACAAAAGATCAGCCATGATCTCATTGAATGGTGGAGCAGGCTCGAGGGGCCAGATGGCCTACTCCTGCTCCTAGTTCTTATGTTCTTATGTTCTCATTAACACTGCAATGAAGTTGCTGTGAAAAGTCCCTAGTCGCCACATTCCGGCACTTGTTTGGGTACACGGAGGGAGAATTCAGAATGTCCAATTCTCCTAGCAGCACATCTTTGGGACCTATGGGAGGAAACCGGCGCACCCGGTGGAAACCCATGCAGACACGGGGAGAATGCGTGGACTCCGCATAGACAGTGACCCAAGCCAGGAATCGAACCTAGGACCCGGGTGTTGTGAAGCAACAGTGCTAACCATTGTGCTTCCAGAAATGATGGCAGTGTGAGAATTAGGTTGGCAAGAAAGAAAAATTTGAATTAATATTGCACCGTTCACAAATTTAGGACATGCCAGGGTAATCAACAACTAATGAGATGGGCTGGCAGTAGTGTTGCAAGATAGGAAGCATGACAGCCAGTTTGACTAAACAGGTTAAAACATTTTTATCCGAAATGCTTGGGGCCGAATGTGTATCGGATTTCAGAATTTTTAGGATTTTGGAATGTACTGCGCATGTGCGGTGTGCGTTGGGAACTGCGCATGTGCGGTGCACATTGTGAACTGCGCATATGTGGAACGTTGGGAACTGCGCATGTGTGGAACGTTGGAAACTGCGCATGTGTGAACATGTTGGGAACTGCGCATGCAGAGCGCATGTTGGGAACTGCGCATGCAGGGCGCAGGTTGGGCACTGCGCATGTGTGGAACATTGGGAACTGCGCATGTGCGGTGCATGTTTGGAACTGCTCATGCAGGACGCATGTTGGGAACTGCGCATCAGCGCATGTTTGGAACTGTGCATGTGTGGTGCATGTTGGGAATGGTGCATGTGCACTGCATGTTGGGAAGTGCGCATGTGTAGTGCATGTTGGCAACTGCACGTATGAGACACGTGTTGGGAACTGCACATGTGAGGCAGGTGTTGGGAACTGTGCATGTGAAGCACGTGTTGAGAACTGTGCATTTGTGGTGCATGTTGGGACCTGTGCATTGTAGGAGCATTTTCAAGGACTGAGTATTGAGCTAGCTTTTACTCTTAGTTACAGCTCAGCTGAACACACAGACCTGCAGACACATCAAATCTAGTTAAGACGGCTTTATTTTTCCAAGCTTGGTCCACGTACAAGGGAGGGGGATTTGGATCAATGCCAAAAGCACTCTGCTTTATACTGATGCAGACGCTCCAATTATGCAATGTTCCAAAAATCAATAGCTCACCCCAGTTCAATTTGATCCAATCCTTGGAGCTGTCAATTTTATATTGACCAATGAAGGTTACATTAAGCAACATGATAACTGCGAGAAACTCATGATTTAACCCCACCCTGCCACCTGTTGTTTACCAGGATATTTTACCCGTTATGAAGTTGTGTTCTTGCCATTCCCATGTTACTTATCGCAGCCAGTTCCTGCCCACCTCATTGTTCATCGAGGGGCAGGATGCTGAAGTTGGTTCCTCTTTACACCATGGATTGTCGAAGACAGTATATTGGGGCACTGATAATGACTGCTTGCTGAGCTGACTGTGTTATTGCTGACCACACTATTTCTGTCTAATCATGTTTGTCTTAAAAACATGGGCAAGTTAGCTAGCTTAAATCCCATCATGCATTGTGGCCACTGCTTTTTGAAATAGTTTGAATGCTTATTACTGCTATGTCCTAAAAATACATACTTCATGGTTAATAATGGTTACTGGATATACTTTCTGTGATTAGTCTCAATCCTCAATAAACTAACTTATGTACACCTATTCTAGTGTTATCCTAGCTGTCAAGTTTTAAGGGGTCTCATCTCAGTACACCCCCATCATGCATGTGCAGCGCATGTTGGGAACTGTGCATGTGCGCTGCATGTTGGGAACTGTACATGTGCGCCACATGCTGGGAACCGCGCATGTGCGAAACATTGGGAACTGTGCATGTGTGGCACGTGTTGGGAACTGCGTATTGCCCAGGGGCCTTGTGGGATTTCCCACTCGTGATGTCATGCCAGCTCCCGAACTATAGTGTGGAATTTGGAATTTTTTGGTTATCAGAATTTCGGATAAGGGATGCTGAACCTGTAGCAAAGTCCCACAAACAGCAGAGTAATAATATATATGACCAGATTATTTAGATTTATATGTGATGTTTGGGCAAAAGCCAAAGGCTGAGAGTATTTGAGAGCAGCGTCAACCGAGAACCATTTAACAAATCACAAAGGGCATTTCTTAAGTCTTGGGGGTAATACTTGGGGGTTGGGGGACTGAAGGACAGCCACAACTGGGGTAATGAATGGAGAATTCATAGGATTAAGCAAGGTTAAAATAGTGTGGTCTATACCAGCCAAGTAGAAGACATTAGAGGTGATTCTGGCTGGAAGACAAAGCCTCAGGGAGGAGAATGGGCATAGAAGTGGCAGATGGAATACAATGTGGAAAAGTGTGAGGTATTGCACTTTGGAAGGAGAAATGGAGGCATAGACTATTTTCTAAATGGGGAATGCTTAGGAAATCAGAAGCACAAAGGGACTCGGGAGTCCTTGTTTACGTTTCTCTTAAGATTAACGTGTAGTTTCAGTAAGCAGTTAGGAAGGCAAATGCAATTTTAGCATTCATGTCGAGAGGGCTGGAATACAAGAGCAGGGATGTACTTCTGAGGCTGAATAAGGCGCTGTTCAGACCCCATTTGGAATATTGTGAACAGTTTTGGGCCTCGTATCGAAGGAAGGATGTGCTGGCCTTGGAAAGGGTCCCGAGGAGGTTCGCAGGACCTGGAATGAAGAGCGTGTTGTATGAGGAAAGGTTGTCGACACTGGGTCTGTACTCGTTGGAGTTTAGAAAGATAAGGGGGGATCTTATTGAAACTAACAGGATACTATGAGGCCTGGATAGAGCGGATGTGGAGAGGATGTTTCCACTTGTAGGAAAAACCTAGAAGCAGAGGACACAATCTCAGACTAAAGGGACGATCCTTCATAGAACATAGAACGATACAGCGCAGTACAGGCCCTTCGGCCCACGATGTTGCACCGAAACAAAAGCCATCTAACCTACACTATGCCATTATCATCCATATGTTTATCCAATAAACCTTTAAATGCCCTCAATGTTGGCGAGTTCACCACTGTAGCAGGCAGGGCATTCCACCGCCTCACTACTCTTTGCGTAAAGAACCTACCTCTGACCTCTGTCCTATATCTATTACCCCTCAGTTTAAAGCTATGTCCCCTCGTGCCAGCCATTTCCATCCGTGGGAGAAGGCTCTCACTGTCCACCCTATCTAACCCCCTGATCATTTTGTATGCCTCTATTAAGTCTCCTCTTAACCTTCTTCTCTCCAACGAAAACAACCTCAAGTCCATCATCCTTTCCTCATAAGATTTTCCCTCCATACCAGGCAACATCCTGGTAAATCTCCTCTGCACCCGCTCCAAAGCCTCCACGTCCTTCCTATAATGCGGTGACCAGAACTGTACGCAATACTCCAAATGCGGCCGTACCAGAGTTCTGTACAGCTGCAACATGACCTCCTGACTCCGGAACTCAATCCCTCTACCAATAAAGGCCAACACTCCATAGGCCTTCTTCACAACCCTATCAACCTGGGTGGCAACTTTCAGGGATCTATGTACATGGACACCTAGATCCCTCTGCTCATCCACACTTTCAAGAACTTTACCATTAGCCAAATATTCCGCATTCCTGTTATTCCTTCCAAAGTGAATCACCTCACACTTCTCTACATTAAACTCCATTTGCCACCTCTCAGCCCAGCTCTGCAGCTTATCTATATCCCTCTGTAACCTGCTACATCCTTCCACACTATCGACAACACCACCGACTTTAGTATAGTCTGCAAATTTACTCACCCACCCTTCTGCGCCTTCCTCTAGGTCATTGATAAAAATGACAAACAGCAACGGCCCCAGAACAGATCCTTGTGGTACTCCACTTGTAACTGAACTCCATTCTGAATATTTCCCATCAACCACCACCCTCTGTCTTCTTTCAGCTAGCCAATTTCTGATCCACATCTCTAAATCACCCTCAATCCCCAGCCTCCGTATTTTCTGCAATAGCCTACCGTGGGGAACCTTATCAAACGCTTTGCTGAAATCCATATACACCACATCAACTGCTCTACCCTCGTCTACCTGTTCAGTCACCTTCTCAAAGAACTCGATAAGGTTTGTGAGGCATGACCTACCCTTCACAAAGCCATGCTGACTATCCCTGATCATATTATTCCTATCTAGATGATTATAAATCTTGTCTCTTATAATCCCCTCCAAGACTTTACCCACTACAGACGTGAGGCTCACCGGTCTATAGTTGCCGGGGTTGTCTCTGCTCCCCTTTTTGAACAAAGGGACCACATTTGCTATCCTCCAGTCCTCTGGCACTATTCCTGTAGCCAATGATGACATAAAAATCAAAGCCAAAGGTCCAGCAATCTCTTCCCTGGCCTCCCAGAGAATCCTAGGATAAACCCCATCAGGACCCGGGGACTTATCTATTTTCACCCTTTCCAGAATTGCCAACACCTCTTCCCTATGTACCGCAATGCCATCTATTCTATTAGCCTGGGTCTCAGCATTCTCCTCCACAACATTATCTTTTTCCTGAGTGAATACTGACGAAAAATATTCATTTAGTATCTCGCCTATCTCTTCAGACTCCACACACAACTTCCCATCCCTGTCCTTGACTGGTCCCACTCTTTCCCTAGTCATTTGTTTATTCCTGACATACCTATAGAAAGCTTTTGGGTTTTCCTTGATCCTTCCTGCCAAATACTTCTCATGTCCCCTCCTTGCTCGTCTTAGCTCTCTCTTTAGATCCTTCCTCACTACCTTGTAACTATCCATCGCCCCAACTGAAACTTCACACCTCATCTTCACATAGGCCTCCTTCTTCCTCTTAACAAGAGATTCCACTTCTTTGGTAAACCACGGTTCCCTCGCTCTACGCCTTCCTCCCTGCCTGACCGGTACATACATATCAAGAACACGCAGTAGCTGATCCTTGAACAAGCTCCACTTATCCAGTGTGCCCAACACTTGCAGCCTACTTCTCCACCTTATTCCCCCCAAGTCACGTATAATGGCATCATAATTGCCCTTCCCCCAGCTATAATTCTTGCCCTGCGGTGTATACTTATCCCTTTCCATCATTAACGTAAACGTCACCGAATTGTGGTCACTGTCCCCAAAGTGCTCTCCGACCTCCAAATCCAACACCTGGCCTGGTTCATTACCCAAAACCAAATCCAACGTGGCCTCGCCTCTTGTTGGCCTGTCAACATATTGTTTCAGGAAACCCTCCTGCACACACTGTACAAAAAACGACCCATCTAATGTACTCGAACTATATCTTTTCCAGTCAATATTTGGAAAGTTAAAGTCTCCCATAATAACTACCCTGTTACTTTCGCTCTTATCCAGGATCATCCTCGCCATCCTTTCCTCTACATCTAGAACTATTTGGAGGCCCATAAAAGACTCCCAACAGGGTGACCTCTCCTTTCATGTTTCTAACCTCAGCCCATACTACCTCTGAAGATGAGTCCCCATCTAGCATCCTCTCTGCCACCGTAATACTGCTCTTGACTAGCAGCGCCACACCTCCCCCTCTTTTGCCTCCTTCTCTGAGCTTACTAAAACACCTAAACCCCGGAACCTGCAACATCCATTCCTGTCCCTGCTCTATCCATGTCTCCGAAATGGCCACAACATCGAAGTCCCAGGTACCAACCCATGCTGCCAGTTCCCCTACCTTGTTTCGTATACTCCTGGCATTGAAGTAGACACACTTCAAACCACCTACCTGAACACTGGCCCCCTCCTGCGACGTCAGATCTGTGCTCCTGACCTCTATACTCTCATTCTCCCTTACCCTAAAACTACAATCCAGGTTCCCATGCCTCTGCTGCTTCAAAACAGAGATGAGGAGGAATTTCTTCAGCCAGAGGGTGGTGAATCTGTGGAACTCTTTGCCGCAGAAGGCTGTGGAGGCCAAATCACTGAGTGTCTTTAAGACAGAGATAGATAGGTTCTTGATTAATAAGGGGATCAGGGGTTATGGGGAGAAGGCAGGAGAATGAGGATGAGAAAAATATCAGCCATGATTGAATGGCGGAGCAGACTCGATGGGCCGAATGGCCTAAATCTGCTCCGTTGTCTTATGGTCTTCTAAAGGTGGGCAGTGAATAAACAGGTGTGGGACTTGCCATTCAGTCTGTTCTCTGACCAAGGGCCCAGTGCAGTGGTCAGGGGAGTGAGAAAGGCTATAGGGGTCACATTTATGCCACCTAAGTGCCAGGCAATGACTATCTCATGCAAGCTGTCGTATTTCATGGGTGGGACTCTCCGTCCCGCCACACCCATTTTCTTATGTGGCGTGACCCCGCCGGCAGTGGGATTCTCTGCCCCACCAGCTGGCCAATGGAGTTTCACATTGTGGGCAGCCCCAGGCCATCGGGGAACCCCCTGGGCGTGGATGCTCTGCCGGCGAAACGCAGAATCCCACCATTTCTATTGCCATTTCTGAGGAAAGGTCATCTTGATATCGGAAATGTTAACTCCTTTTCTAGTTCCTCCCGTGCTGCCAGACCCGCTGAGGGTGGAATTATTTTGAAATTATCAATCCAATTTATTTTGAATTTCACAATTCACAGCTGGAAGCTGTTCAGGTTGTTCGCAGTGCAAAACCATAACTTACCATCAACACAATCCAGGAAGTACGTCTGCTAAAATATTGAAGCTTAATTGTAGGTGGGAATGTTTAGAAAATGCAATTAATTTTTGACAGAACACATAAATTAATTTGACCGTGCTCTGTAACAGACAATATGTCCCCTTCAATTCATTAAAGCGTTACTCAGCTTTCCAGATAAATAAAGACAAATTGAGATTCATTATGACACTCCAGTACCAGGTGAGTAGAACAATTTGTTCTATTTTCCTTCTACCTTTCAAAACATCCAGTGTGAATCGACAGAAGAGGAAGTATCTAAACACAAGCAACTTAAGAGGGGAGCAAATGTTTTAGCAGGGACCCCCCCCCCTTGAACTGACAAGACCCGTGATATTATTGTCACAATATATGGATATTGTAGAGTACATAAAGGGTTAATGTAATGTTACTACTCTAGTCACTAGAGGTGCTATGGAGCAATCATATCACATGCCTCCTTGCCTTCCAGGAGAATGGGAGAGAGCAGGAGAAGTAGAGACAGAGTACATAGAACATACAGTGCAGAAGGAGGCCGTTCGGCCCATCGAGTCTGCACCGACCCACGTAAGCCCTCACTTCCACCCTCTCCCTGTAACCCAATAACCCCCCCTAACCTTTTCGGTCACTAGAGCCAATGGCCAATCCATCTAACCTGCACGTCTTTGGACTGTGGGAGGAAACCGGAGCACCCGGAGGAAACCCACGCAGACACGGGCAGAACGCGCAGACAGTGACCCAGCGGGGAATCGAACCTGGGACCCTGGTGCTGTGAAGCCACCGTGCTGTCCACTTGTACTACCGTGCTGCCCGTACTATCTCGCAGTAGGTGTGAGATAGTTTAACTGATAGCATAGTTTAATATTGTAGATGTGTAATGTAATCTTTGTTTAACTAATCCCTTCGTAATATGTTCAAATCTAATTCAGTGCAGTGTAACAAATTAGCTTTGTGTGTGTTAAACACTGTTTGCTGTTCCTTGTTAATGTTACAACCTTCACCATCCTGAAAAAATAAAAACAAAGAACACAACAATTATTGTTGCAGAAGGAACCTCATTATCCTAGCCTCAACTTTAACCTTCATATTATGTGCTATTCCCTGTGGGCTTTATGGCCAATTGCAGTGTATACACACTAACCCCTTCTGCATATCCTATACTAGAGGCATTACAGAGGAATGAAAGGGTAGTACCATTATTCAGGCCTTTAAAAGAAGAATGTAAGAATTCGGAGCAGCATACGACTGGAGTTAAGCATCCTTCAAAATCAATCATAGTCGTCATGAGAATGTCACTTTAAGAAATGTTTGGCTGCTCATGTTACTGCAGTGATGCCAGAGTGTGGGTGGAGCTGAGCTCTGGCTCTGCTTTTTAGTTTCACTTCGAGAAAAGCTTGAGTGTGTCTGTGTTTTCTTGGTTTCGTTTCAGTGTAGGAGCTGCAGCCAGCCACAGAATGTGCAATGTTGTTCTCTCTGCCATGTAAAGATTATCTCTAGATCATTTGGTGAATTCAGAGTGATAACAGCTCTCAGTAGTGAATTTAAACCTGATGTGCTTCTGTTAAAAGGATTTCTGTTTTATGTCTTATGGATGTTAAAAGGAAAATAAGGATTACTTAGTGTTGTATTCTTTGGGGATTGTATTTGAATTGATGGTTGTTAATATGTTTACTGTATGTTTTAAAAAGGTTAACTTGAGTTCAAAGAATAACCATTGTTTTGCTTAAAAAAATACTTTTCAATTTCTGCTGTACCACATCTGTAGAGTGGGCCCGTGTGCTCCTCATACCACAGTCTATTAAAAGTTGTGGGTCAGGTGAACACCATGATACACTTTGGGGTTCTCTCAACCCTGGCCCATAACATAGTCAGTCTTCCTCAGCTCCACTTTCCCACCAACTCTCCATATCCCTCACGTCCCTGGGCAAAATTTAATTAGAGGAACGTGGGTCCCAATCATAGAATCAAAGAACTTACAGTGCAGAAGGTCGCCATTCGGCCCATCAAGTTTGCATGGCCCTCAGAAAGAACACCCTCCCTAAGCCCACACCTCCACCCTACCCCCACACCTACACCCTATCCCCATAACCCCACCAAATCGAACCTTTTTGGACACTAAGGGACAATTTAGCATAGCCAATCCACCTAACCTGCACAATGTGGACTGTGGAAGGAAACCGGAGCACCCGGAGGAAACCCACGCAAATTCTGCCTGTCCATTGGGAGCCAGCGCTCATACAATTACACTGAAAATTTAAAAGGCTGGTGGGGGGTATGGCAGTCAGACATGATTACGGAATGGTGACAGAGATTTGTTGATGGCTCCTGCCCTCAGGTGACCATGCAGCAGGTACGGGCGGATGAGAAAAGAGCCTCCTGGATAAACAGGGAGGCTCTGTACCATGGCCACAACCTTTCTGTCACCTCCATGAAATCAATATACAGGTGAGTGGCCTCTCCTCCTCCCTTCTGCCATTGACCTCGCTCACTCCATAGGCAGGGATGCAGCTGCACTGGTGACCAGAGTCTTCAATGCCTCAGATCATCACAGGACAGGCAATATTGTCATCAAATGAAACAATGCAGCTCACTGAGTAAACAGGCTCTACCTCGGTTGCTGATGTTGGAGTTGGACCAAGGCATTGTGGCCTTAAGAGAAAACTTCAGACTTTATGAGAACAAGAGGTGGCCCGATTGCTTTAGTTTGTCATGTGTAAGTATTGTACATTGTATTATTTTACTTTATTCATGTGTACATCATCATGTGTTGAGACGTTTGTTAGTCAGGGAACTAAATGTACCGGCATACCTCATATCAAGCATGCACTGATGGATGCAGGAGAGACAGCGACATTTCCATTATTGTGGAGGAAATATTGCAATGTGTTTATTTTCAGACTTCAATGAATATTCATGTTAGGATCCAGTTTTGTACTCATTTCTCTGCGGGACATGGCTGAACATCCAGGCTCAGGATTGTTTGACATTAATCTCAATGGGGATAATTGGATTGTTGGAGGTGCACTCACAGCCCTGCAATGGTGCTGCAGGATCTGAATTCACAGTCATGATTTTGCTGATTGACCTATGTCCAAGTATGAAGCAGATGTCCTTGGGACCAGTATTCACCGGTGACAAAGATCTGCTCCCCTTAATCTTCAAGGTGGCAGAGGGTGCATGTTCAAAGATAGCTTCAGGAGAGAGACTGGCTGTGGTGGATTGACATCCTGGCAAGACAAGGAGTTCTGTCTATGAAACCATGGCCATGTTGGTATCTTACCTTTGGGTGAATCTGATGTATATTAGGTTGCCCCAGGTAACCTTTGCACATCTCTCCAAGGTCCTGGCATGAAGTAAAGGCTCATGTGCATTCATGATTTCTTCCTCAGGTTGATCCAATTTATCCTCAGCTGCAGAAAGTGCTACTCCTCCCTCTCATCCTGTTTCAATGGTTCTCTATGTTGTATGGTCACATTGTGAAGTGCATAGCGGACCATGACAATCCATGATATGTTCAATGTCCAAATGCAGCAAGACCTGGACAATATCTAGACATGGGCTGACAAGTGGCAAGTTACATTCACGCCACAAAAGTGCCAGCCAACAAGATTTTAGTGAGTTAGGTTGGAAGCTAAAGAGCAGGACAAGCAGAGTGGTGATCTCAGGATTGCTACCGGTGCCACGTGCAAGTGAGGCTAGGAACAGAGAGCGAGTGCAGCTGAAAACATGGCTACAGTGCTGGTGCAGGAGGGAAGGCTTCAGATATGTGGATCATTGGGATATCTTCTGGGGAAGATACGAACTGTACATGAAGGACGGATTGCACCTAAACGGAGGGGCACCAATATCCTGGGTGGGAGGTTTGCTCGAGCTCTTCGGGAGGGTTTAAACTAGTTTGGCAGGGGGATGAGCATTGTTGAGTAACTACAACAATATGGATGGAGCTATGGATGAGAGGATAGGGTAGCTGTTGAACAGGCAGAAATAGTATGCAGCAGGTCTGTGAGGAAGGATAGACAGTTGATAGGGCAAAGTTGCACTCAGTGAAATGGGTTAAAGTGTGTCTGTTTCAATGCAAGGACTGTCAGGAATAAGGGAGATGAACTTAGAGCATGGATCAGTACTTGGAACCACGATGTTGTGGCCATTACGAAGACATGGATTTCACAGGGGCAAGAATGGTTGTTAGATGTTCCGATATTTTCAGAAGAATAGGGAGGGAGGTAAAAGAGGAGGGGGAGTGGCACTGTTAATTAGGGAGTGGCACTGTTAATTAGGGAGTGCACCACAGCTGGAGAAAAGGAGATAGTTGAGGAGGGTTTGTCTACTGAGTCAGTATGGGTGGAAGTCAGAAACAAGAAAGGAGCAGTCACTTTATTTGGAGTTTTCTATAGACCCCCCAATAGCAGCAGAGAGATAGAGGAACAGATTGGGTGGCAGATCTTGGAAAAGTGCAGAAGTAACAGAGTTGTTGGCATGGGTGACTTGAACTTCCCTAATATTGACTGGAACCTCCTTAGTGCAAATTGAGCAAATTTTGTCAGGCGTGTACAGGAAGGATTTCTGACTCAATATGTAGATAGGCCAACTAGGGGGGTGGCCATATTGGACTTGGTGCTCGGCAACGAACCAGGCCAGGTTGTTTTGTTACCTGTATGGTAGGTAACATGTGCTACTTAATCCTTGGTTAGTGATGAGGTATTCTGAATCCCGATGAAGAAGATTCAAACTCATCCAGTAGTAACAAAAGCTTTATTGAGTAACTACAATAATATTTACATGAGTTCTTTACTTTAACTTTGATACTAGTGATAAGGTTAACAAGATCTAACCATGGTAACTATACGTAACTCCACTGGCCATCTAAACTAGTCTGCTGTTGCTTTGATCACAGTGCACCCAAGAGAGAGAGAGAGAGACCCAATGTGGCTGCCTTTTATACCCCTGTTGGTCCGGCCCTCTAGTGATCATGTGGTGCTACTGATGACACATTAACCTCTTGTGTACATGCACACATAGAGATCACCACACAGGTGTCAGGGGCGAAATTCTCCCCCAATGGCGCGATGTCCGCCGACTGGCGCCAAAAACGGCGCCAATCAGACGGGCATCGCGCCGGGCCAAAGGTGTGGAATGCTCCGCACCTTTGGGGGCCGAGCCCCAACATTGAGGGGCTAGGCCGGCGGCGGAGGGATTTCCGCCCCGCCAGCTGGCGGAAATGGCGTTTGTTGCGCCGCCAGCTGGCGGAAATGGCGTTTGTTGCCCCGCCAGCTGGCGCGGAAATGCGGCGCATGCGCGGGAGCATCAGCGGCCGCCGACAGTTTCCCGCGCATGCGCAGTGGGGATAGTCTCTTCCGCCTCCGCCATGGTGGAGGCCGTGTCGGAGGTGGAAGGGAAAGAGTGCCCCCACGGCACAGACCCGCCCGTGGATCGGTGGGCCCCGATCGCGGGCCAGGCCACCGTGGGGGCACCCCCCATGGTCAGATCGCCCCGCGCCCCCCGCCAGGACCCCGGAGCCCGCCCGCGCCGCCTGGTCCCGCCAGTAAATACCAGCTTTGATTTACGCCGGCGGGACAGGCAATTTCTGGGCGGGACTTCGGCCCATCCGGGCCGGAGAATTGAGCGGGGGGTCCCGCCAACCGGCGCGGCCCGATTCCCGCCCCCGCCCAATCTCCGGTACCGGAGACTTCGGCGGGGGCGGGGACGGGATTCACGGCGGCCAATGGCCATTCTCCGACCCGCTGGGGGTTCGGAGAATGACGCCCCAGATGTCTCAGTGGGAGAGCATTTCGGTGATAGTGACCACAACTCCTTGACCTTTACCATAGTCATGGCGAAGGATAGGAACACACAGTATGGGATGGTATTTAATAGGGGGAGGGGAAATTATACTGCTATTAGACAGGAGCTGAGGAGCAAAAAGTGGGAACAATTGTTCTTGGGGAAATGCACAACAGTAATGTGGGGATTGTTTAAAGAGGACTTGCTGCGAGTGCTGGATAGTTTTGTCCCACTGAGACGAGGAAGGAATGGTAAGGTGAAGGAGCCTTGGATGACAAGAGAAATGGAGCTTCTAGTCAAGAGGATGAAGGAAGCTTACAAAAAGTTGAGGAAGCAAGGATCTGACTCGGCTCTAGAGGGTTACAAGGTAGCCAGGAAGGAGCTCAAAAATGGACTGAGGAGAGCTGGAAGGGGCCATGCAAAAGCCCAGGCGGGAAGGATGAGGGAAAACCCCAAGGCGTTCACACGTATAGGAGCTGGTTTAGCACACTGGGCTAAATAGCTGGCTTTTAAAGCAGACCAAGGCAGGCCAGCAGCATGGTTCAATTCCTGTACCAGCCTCTCCGAACAGGCGGTGGAATGTGGCGACTAGAGGCTTTTCACAGTAACTTCATTGAAGCCTAATTGTGACAATAAGCAATTTTCATTTTCATTTCATTTCAAGTAAGAGGATGATCAGAGTGAGAGTAGGGCTGATCAGGGATACTGGAGGGAACTTGTGCCTAGAGTCTGAGGAGATGGGCGAGGCCCTAAATGAATACTTTGCCTCAGTATTCACTAGAGAGAGGGACTTTGTTGCTCATTAGAACAATGTGAACCAGGTTAGTAGGCTTGAACAGGTTGATATTAAGAAGGAGGGTGTGCTGGAAATTTTGAAAAGCATCAGGGTAGATAAGTCCCTTAGGCCTGACGGGATATACCCAAGGTTAAACAGAGAGTGGTGGGTGTGTGGAATGCACTGCCAGCAGAGGTGGTGGAGTCAGAGTCATTAGGGACATTTAAGCGATTCTGAGGCACATGGACAGGAGTAAATTGAAGGGGTGTAGGTTAGGTTGATCTTAGATTAGGATCAATGGTTGGCACAACATCGTGGGCTGAAGGGCCTGTACTGTGCTGTACTGTTCTATGTTCTATGTTCAATAAGAGAAAACATAACTTCAACCCTTGATATTCAATGGCATTACCACCATTGAATTCCCCACTATCAAAATCCTGGGGTTACCATTGACCAGAAACTGAACTAGACTAGCCATGTAAATACTGTTGCTACAAGAGCAGGTCCGAGGCTAGGAATCCTGTGGTGAGTAACTCACTTCGAACTCCACAAAGCCTGTCCAACATCTACAAAGCACAGGTCAAGAGTGTGATGGAATAGCCTCCATTTGCTTGGATCAATGCAGCTCCAACAACTGAAGAAGCTTGACACCATGCAGGACAAAGTAATCCACAAACATTCACTCCATGCACCACTGACAGACAGTGGGAACAGTGTGTACCATCTACAAGTTGCATTGTAGGAACACATCAAGAGACCTTAGACCGATTCACCGAGGTTCCATTGACAACACCTTCCAAACACACAATTGCTACCATCTAGAAGGACAAGGGCAGCAGATACCTGGGAACACCACCACCTGGAGGTTCCCCTCCAAGTCAATCACCACCCTGACTTGGAAATATATCGCTGTTCCTTCTATGTCGCTGGGGCAAAATTCTAAAACTCCCTCCCTATCAGCAGTGTGTGTGCACCAACACCTCAGGGATTGCAGTGGTTCAAGTCGATGGCTCACGACCACCTTCTTAAGGGCTACCAGGGATGGGCAATAAATGTTGGCCTCGCCAGTGAAGCCCACATCCTATAGATGGAATTTAAAAGAATTGCTCCAGACCGGTAAAGGCAGCGGAATCACATTTTCAGCAAGCCAGTGGTTTGCTCTGGTGGAGGAGTGAGCTGTCTTGCTCATCCACCATGTTCTGTGACTGCATCACTGGTGTCATCAATCAATTCCGCAGGGGAGAGCTCTTGTCATGCAGGATCCAGCCATCATCCTGGGCTGGGGCCGCAAAAGCTCTGGGACCTGTATGTTGCACAAAGTATATGACCCATGAGAGTTCCCTGGTAAATGAGCCCGGATATGCACGATTCCTTTCCTGTGGTCACAGACCAGATGCACATTCAAAGAATGAAAGCCCTTGTGATTCAGAAATGCCGCTGGCTTGTCCAGAGGAGCTCTAATAGCTACATGAGCTTCGTCAATGACCCCTTGCATTCCAGGGACACCAGCGCTAGCCCGGAATCTAATATCTCGTGCCACCTGACTGTCCTCAATCTGTGAAGAATTTGATGAATTCATTCACACGATGAAAGGGGGCATTGGTCACTTCCCTTATGTGTCTGTATGTGCTGGCCTGAGAAATGCCTCACTCTTGGAGCACTGGAAACAATTAAATAATTGAGTGCCGCAGTCACCTTGAAGACATGACGCTCCTGCCAAATCCACGTGGCTTCAGATTTCGCTGAGCGATCCTATATGTTTCTATGGCCACTTCCCAGGACAACCTCAGACATCTCTGGCATTGTCTCTTCAAAATTGGAGATAGTTCTCATTCTGAAGATGTGGTGACGCACCAGTCTTCAACAATGCCTTCCCTGGATGCCCAGCTCCTGGGTGCGTTCCCATCTGCACAGTGGGCTAAATAGCTGGCTTGTAATGCAGAACAATGCCAGCAGCTTGGGTTCAATTCCCGTACCAGCCTCCCCAAACAGGTGCTGGAATGTGGCGACTAGGGGCTTTTCACAGTAACCTCATTGAAGCCTACTGGTGACAATAAGCGATTATTATTATTACCTGGTTCTGCCCGCTCCTGGCCTTGCGTTCTCTGTTGTTGGTCAGTGACAGCTCTTCTTTGTTACCTCCTCTCTTCCTGTTCCCAGGGTTGGAAGAATACTGGGTCTTTCAGACCATAGTTAATCCAACAAGTTCACAGTGTGTAGAATGCAGTGCGATGATTGACGTTCCTCTGTGGTCATGGTTTCCATCCATACTGGTGATCACTGAAGTGTTCTAATTCTCCCACAGGCCACACAAAAAACTCCTCCTCCCACGATCCCCTTTGGCCCCCTCCCAGTTAGACCTGGATTCCTGCCAGCTTAATCGTAAGTTTGGAACAATTGCCAGGGACAGAAGAAGAATCAGCAACTGCCTAATCGAGGGTTATGAGGGCAGACAGGAATGTGGAATTGAGGGCACAATCAGATCAGCCATGTTCTTATTGAGGTGGATCAGGCTTGAGGGTCTGGTTGGTCTTCTCCAGCAAATAATTCCTGTGTTCTTTTGTTCTTGTGCACCTGGAATCCATCATCATCCAACCTTCCTCCTCACCTTCGAGCTTGAGTCCATCAACCTTTATCACCCCTCCCCCCCCCCCGGCAAACATCCCCCCCCCACCCCCCCCCCCCCCCCCCGGCAAACATCATTGTACGCCTTCTCATAGAATTCCTGAACATTCCACCATTCCTCTTCAACCTGTGAAAGAGACAGAGTTAATGCCATCTCTCCCCTTTCATCTGACTCTCCCCTGTGCGGCACGGTAGCACAATGGTTAGCACTGCTGCTTCACAGTGCCAGGGTTCCAGGTTCGATTTCCGGCTTGGGTCATTTTCTGTGCGGAATCTGCAAGTTCCCCCTGTGTCTGCGTGGGTTTCCTCCGTGTGCTCCGGTTTCCTCCCACAAGTCCCGAAAGACGTGCTTGTTCGGTGAATTGGACATTCTAAATTCTCTCTCTATGTACCCAAAAAGGCGCCGGAGTGTGGCGACTAGGGGCCTTTCACAGTAACTTCATTGCAGTGCTAATGTAAGCCTACTTGTGACAATAATAAAGATTCTATTATTATCACCATAGACATTCCTCCCCTTACCCTAGACCCTGGCCCCCAATCATCCTTGCCATGTCCATGCAATCCCTTGACTGGTCTTCTGAGACCATCCATTACCCCTACCTCAGACTGGATTTGTCCTTGCATTAGAGAGATCCCTGCCCAGTAACCATGGACCTTCCCCACAAAGGACAACTTCCACAAAGGACAGCTTCCTCACTTCAGTACTCAGGGCCCGACATTGGGCAGTACTGAAGTCAACCTTTCAATATTTCATTTTTCATTTTATGATTGCTCCCAACCCCTGCCCACACCCAAGATGTCAAGCCCTCCATGTTGTGCACTTGCAAGCCCCAACTCTACCAAGTCTCCTTCACTGAAGATCTCTGGTCGCTGCAGATCGATGCCTCTGACCCAACACCCTCTCGCCCCGATTCACTCATATCCCCTCTGACCCTCCATCCAAGCCTGAAGCTGGCTGTCTCCTGCTTCCCACAGATTTCCCCCAAAATAACAGCTCATCTCAGATCCAAATGGACAAATGCAACTTTTGCAAATCCTTTTTGAAACAACTTTTAAACTGGAGGCAAATGTATTGTAAATAGGAACCCACCACCGGACAGTATGAGGCCCAACCCGCTACTGATATAATCTTCATATCTCAACCTGCTATTTTAAATCTAAGATTTCACCGCATTATATCCCCTCCCTCCCCTTTTATGTACCACCCCCGAGAGACCAAAAATCCACCCATCTCAATTTTAAATGTATTCAAGGATGGAGCACCCATAACCCTCTGGGATAGAGAATTAAAAGATTCAAAACCCTTTGAGTGAAGAAATTTCTCCTCGCCTTAGTCCTAAAAGGGTGGTCGATTTAAATTTGAGCATAATTGACTGAATTTCATCTGTCCCACCAGTTGGTGTGTGGGCAGGTTTGGCTGTGAAATTTCTCAGGTGGCCTTTCCAGCAGGCTCGCAACCTCTCTTCAATTTTACACTGGGATTGCCTTTACCCCAATAGAGGCCTTTAAGTGGCTCTAGTTATTGACCACTTAAGGGCAGGCCTCAATTTTTAGGCTGAGGGAGAGGCAAAATGTCACCCTGTTAAGGCCCTGGGAAGGAAAATGGCAGGGGTGGGAGGGAGCCTCCATCAGTGGCCTCTTTTAATATTGGGTGCATCCCCAGACAGGTACCTGCAGTTAATCCTTCCTCCCTGGAACTCACCACCAACACCCCTACACCCGATTCTAACCCACACTCCTTGGGCCTCACCTCTTCTCCCTGCCTTGAGACTCGTAGAGCTTAATTGGCTCTGGGTGCTACCTGCAGTCCCGGTCCTGTCCACTGTAGCTGCCGCTTCTGGTGTGGCCGGAACCTGAGGGCAGCTCTCTGAGGTAGGACGTCCTCCTGAGCGACAGGTGGTGCCGTTTCCACCTCCAGCCAATTAATGGTTGGTAGGGAGTTAAATGGTTGCAGGGCCGGCAGCATTGGTGAGAATGAGTTCGACGCCACCCTCTCAAATGGTGAGTACAGCGATCCTGCCATCAGTTAAAATTAGATTAGTCAGAGGGTGACGGAAAAGAGAGGTAAGGAGAGGGAATAGGGTGGGTAAACATGATGAGGTCTATTTGCTCCTGTGGTGAAGAAACATCAACATGGGCTGGTTGGGCCGAATGGCCTGTTTTCACATTCTAACTTCTACGTCTTTCTCATTTGGTCAATGCCTTTTTGAAACTCATCTTAACTCACACTTCACCCAGTTGAATTCTCAACTGCAGGTCAGATCCATAGGGTTGTCTTGAAATGGGTGTGAACGTGGCCTATGTATGACCTGTCACCGGAGATTGTGAGAGGGCAGTTGCGCCCTGGTGCAAGCTGACAATGCCTGGTGCCAGTACAAACAAATGCCCATCAGGTTCTGGGCCTTCTGGCTGCGGTCAAAAACAATCTGGAGCAAAGGTCACGGCACAATTGAATTATTTGGCCAGTAGCTCAAGGTGATCGATTCTCATCTTGACCGCACTGGTTGTAATTTGGTGGAACAGATGGCCTGCCCATTGTCAGAACATTAGATAAACGGTAAAGAACAGGAACAGGAGTAAGCGGTACAGCCTCCCCACGCCAGCTGTGCCAGCCAGTAAAACATGGCTGTGTTTCCGACACAGCCCCATTTTCTTGCCCTGTCTACGCTTGGGTGTGTGAATTAAATTATGGAAGCCCACATCACGGAAACAGGCCATTTGGCCCGATTGGCCTACGTGAGTGTCTATGCTTCAACGGAAATGTCTCCCACTCTGCAGTAGAAACTTTCCAATTTTTATTGCATCGAACTCCAGCAAGCTGGCGATCCGCTCTGCAAGCTTACTGTATAGGCCCCCCAATAGTAGCAGAGATGTGGAGGAACAGATTGGGAAACAGATTTTGGAAAGGTGCAGAAGTCATAGGGTAGTAGTCATGGGCGACTTTAACTTCCCAAATATTGAGTGGAAACTCTTTAGGTCAAATAGTTTGGAAGGGGTGGTGTTTGTGCAGTGTGTCCAGGAAGCTTTTCTAACACAGAATGTAGATTGTCCGACCAGAGGAGGGGCAATACTGGATTTAGTACTGGGTAATGAACCAGGGCAAGTGGTAGATTTGTTAGTGGGGGAGCATTTTGGAGATAGTGACCACAATTCTGTGACTTTCACTTTAGTAATGGAGAGGGATAGGTACGTGCAACAGGGCAAGGTTTACAATTGGGGGAAGGGTAAATACGATGTTGTCAGACAAGAATTGAAGTGCATAAGTTGGGAACATAGGCTGGCAGGGAAGGACACAAGTGAAATGTGGAACTTGTTCAAGGAACAGGTGCTACGTGTCCTTGATATGTATGTCCCTGTCAGGCAGGGAAGAGGTGGTCGAGTGAGGGAACCATGGTTGACAAGAGAGGTTGAATGTCTTGTTAAGAGGAAAAAGGTGACTTATGTAAGGCTGAGGAAACAAGGTTCAGACAGGGCATTGGAGGGATACAAGATAGCCAGGAGGGAACTGAAGAAAGGGATTAGGAGAGCTAAGAGAGGGCATGAACAATCTTTGGCAGGTAGGATCAAGGAAAACCCCAAGGCCTTTTACACATATATGAGAAATATGAGAATGACTAGAGCGAGGGTAGATCCGATCAAGGACAGTAGCGGGAGATTGTGTATTGAGTCTGAAGAGATAGGAGAGGTCTTGAATGAGTACTTTTCTTCTGTATTTACAAATGAGAGGGGCGATATTTATGGAGAGGACAGTGTGAAACAGATTGGTAAGCTCGAGGAAATACTTGTTAGGAAGGAAGATGTGTTGGGCATTTTGAAAAACTTGAGGATAGACAAGTCCCCCGGGACTGACGGGATATATCCAAGGATTCTATGGGAAGCAAGAGATGAAATTGCAGAGCCGTTGGCAATTATCTTTTCGTCCTCACTGTCAACAGGGGTGGTACCAGGGGATTGGAGAGTGGCGAATGCCGTGCCCCTGTTCAAAAAAGGAACTAGGGATAACCCTGGGAATTACAGGCCAGTTAGTCTTACTTCGGTGGTAGGCAAAGTAATGGAAAGGGTACTGAAGGATAGGATTTCTGAGCATCTGGAAAGACACTGCTTGATTAGGGATAGTCAGCACGGATTTGTGAGGGGTAGGTCTTGCCTTACAAATCTTATTGAATTCTTTGAGGAGGTGACCAAGCATGTGGATGAAGGTAAAGCAGTAGATGTAGTGTACATGGATTTTAGTAAGGCATTTGATAAAGTTCCCCATGGTAGGCTTCTGCACAAAGTAAGGAGGCATGGGATAGTGGGAAATTTGGCCAGTTGGATAACGAACTGGCTAACCGATAGAAGTCAAAGAGTGGTGGTGGATGGCAAATATTCAGCCTGGATCCCAGTTACCAGTGGTGTACCGCAGGGATCAGTTCTGGGTCCTCTGCTGTTTGTGATTTTCATTAATGACTTGGATGAGGGAGTTGAAGGGTGGGTCAGTAAATTTGCAGACGATACGAAGATTGGTGGAGTTGTGGATAGTAAGGAGGGCTGTTGTCGGCTGCAAAGAGACATAGATAGGATGCAGAGCTGGGCTGAGAAGTGGCAGATGGAGTTTAACCCTGAAAAGTATGAGGTTGTCCATTTTGGAAGGACAAATGTGAATGCGGAACACAGGGTTAACGGTAGAGTTCTTGGCATTGTGGAGGAGCAGAGAGACCTTGGGGTCTATGTTCATACATCTTTGAAAGTTGCCACTCAAGTGGATAGAGCTGTGAAGAAGGCCTATGGTGTGCTCGCGTTCATTAACAGAGGGATTGAATTTAAGAGCCGTGAGGTGATGATGCAGCTGTACAAAACTTTGGTAAGGCCAGATTTGGAGTACTGTGTACAGTTCTGGTCGCCTCATTTTAGGAAGGATGTGGAAGCTCTGGAAAAGGTGCAAAGAAGATTTACCAGGATGTTGCCTGGAATGGAGAGTAGGTCTTACAAGGAAAGGTTGAGGGTGCTAGGCCTTTTCTCATTAGAGCGGAGAAGGATGAGGGGCGACTTGATAGAGGTTTATAAGATGATCAGGGGAATAGATAGAGTAGACAGTCAGAGACTTTTTCCCCAGGTGGAACACACCATTACAAGGGGACATAAATTTAAGGTGAAAGGTGGGAGATATAGGAGGGATATCAGAGGTAGGTTCTTTACCCAGAGAGTAGTGGGGGCATGGAATGCACTGCCTGTGGAAGTAGTTGAGTCGGAAACATTAGGGACCTTCAAGCAGCTGTTGGATAGGTACATGGATTACGGGAAAATGATATAGTGTAGATTTATTTGTTCTTAAGGGCAGCACGGTAGCATTGTGGATAGCACAATTGCTTCACAGATCCATGGTCCCAGGTTCGATTCCGGCTTGGGTCATTGTCTGTGCGGAGTCTGCACGTCCTCCCCGTGTCTGCGTGGGTTTCCTCCGGGTGCTCCGGTTTCCTCCCACAGTCCAAAGATGTGCGGGTTAGGTGAATTGGCTAATGATAAATTGCCCTTAATGTCCAAATTGCCCTTGGTGTTGGGTGGAGGTGTTGAGTTTGGGTAGGGTGCTCTTTCCAAGAGCTGGTGCAGACTCAAAGGGCCGAATGGCCTCCTTCTGCACTGTAAATTCAATGATAATCTATGATTAATCTAGGACAAAGGTTCGGCACAACATCGTGGGCCGAAGGGCCTGTTCTGTGCTGTATTTTCTATGTTCTATGTTCTATGTGTGGTGACAATGCAGAGCCAGGGCAGACCTTTGTTCTTAATGAAATCAAGGGTAGGTTCATTGAATTATTAACATTCTGAATCAAGCCACTCTGTTGTGACCGTTAAAATAAAAATCACATTTCGATATGTACGTTCAATTAACAAAACTTGCTGGATTAGCAGAGTAATGGACTCTTTATCCTGAGGAGAGCGTCTCTGTGGATTTAATCATTTTAGTCAGTGATGAAGATCAGTAGAATATTTCCCTCTAGGTGGATAATGCTGGAAAGAAAAAACACTTTCTTATAAATTACCCCATGTCACAATTCAGCACAACCATTTATGGTTCAATTAATCCACTGAGGGAAATTATTGTGTAAATACCTCTTGCGAAACAGAGCCAATGAAGCAATGTGTATTCATCCGTCTTCACAAGACTTTAAAGACCTGGATCATGTCTTCTCTAAATCTTTCCTTAAATATAAAGTTCACAAGCCAATTTTTCCCATTCCCCAATGTAATTACATGCCTTTCTCATTTATCCTTTTTCTGCTAGAGGATATGAGGACACCATTAATAATGTTAATAATGAATGAATATTAATGAGGACATCATGAATAAGTATCATAATTAATTAATTAATAATGAAGAAGGCAGCATTAATAATATTAATAATAGTGATACTCAATAATTAATATTCTCTAGCCATATTAATAATGATTATTTTATAATATCAATATGTAGCAATGCTAGGAGGAAAATTAATACTGATAATAATTAATTATTAACAAGAGCAGCGTTTCTTATCATAATTATTAACAGTGTTAATTATTAATTTGTAACAAGGGCTGAATTATGAAAATGAATTAATAATAATGAGGGCATCATTAATAATTTTAATTTGCAATTATTCCCAACAACTAGGGCCACTTTGATTGTGGCGATTAATTATTAATAAGGGCAGAGGTGATAATGATAATACATCATTCATGAATAATAACGAAGACAGCATTTTCTGGATGTGATAAGATGGAGTTCTTTCTCTCCAGAGGTTATCTCAAGTTCGCACATTTCTTCCTGAAGATAGGAACAGGGGTCAGTCATTTGGCCCCTCAAACTGGTGCCAACATTCACTGAAATCATGTCTGATCTGCAACCTAACTCCTTGGGCTGGATTCTCCGCTGGCGGGATGCTCTGTTTTGCCGGCAGCCCGGGTGTTTCCCGACGGCGTGGGGCTGCCCCACAATGGGAAACCCCATTGGTCGGCTGGCGTAAAGGAACATCCCGCCGGCGGGATGGAGTAGAAATGTGGCGCGGCGAGGCGGAGAATCCAGCCCCATATCCTTGGGGTAACAATGTATCAACCTCAGATTTGGTCAATTGCCATTTGCAGAAGAGAGTTCCAACCTCTGCCACCCTTTGTGTTCAATTTCACTTCCGAGAGGCCTGGCAGTAATCTTGCGACTTTGTCCCCTGAAATGCCAAGTAAACCACTGCATTACACTGGTACAGGAAAGACAAAGGAGAATAAAATTGGATGGGCCACCCAGCATCAAGCAAGGACCAGAAATGACAACAGCTCATCTGGACCTGTGGACTCTGCAAAGTCTTCCTTACCAACGTCTGCATGCTTGTGCCAGAATTTGGAAAATTGTTGCATAGACTGGTCAAGCAATGGTCATACTCACCAAGTCATTCCTTACAGCCAATGCCCCAGGCACAGTCATCATCATCCCTGGGTATGTCCTGTCCCATCAGCAGGATAAACCCCACTGAGGTGGTGACACAGTGGGATACAATTGAGAGGGGCGGCCCTTGGAGTCCTCAGCATTCATTCACAAGCACAGGAAGACTCATGGAACCCAGTCAAACACGCTCAAGGAAACATGTTGATTACCGCCGACCTCCCTTGTTCAGCTGAAGAATCACTACTCCTCCATGTCGAATACCACTTGGAAGAAGCACTGAAGGTAACAAGGGAATAGAATGAAATCTGGGTGGAAACTTCAATGATCATCACTAACGGTAGCTCAGTATCGTCACTACTGACGAGTTGGCTAAAACTTGGAGGACATATGTGTCAGATTGGGTCAGGTGAGAGGAACAACACAATTGAAAAACCTACTTGATTTCATCCTCACTAATTTACCTGCGGCAGATGGGTCTGTCCATGATGGTAGGTAGGAGTGACCACCCCACAGTCCTTGTGGAAACAAAATTCTCTTTTCACGCTGAAAGCACCTTTTGTCTGATTGCGTGGCACTACAATTGCGTTAAATGGTATCGTTTCAGAGCACAGCTAGCAGCTCAAAACTGGGCATCCAAGAGGTGCTGTTGAGCCATCAGTAGCAGCAGAATTGTCTTCCACCATAATCTGTAACTTCATGGGCCCTGCATGACCCTGAGTCTATCATCACCATTAAACCAAGGGACCAAATCTGGCTCAATGAGGAGTTTAAAGAGCAAGCCAGAAGCAGCAAAAGGCATATCGAAAGGTTAGGTGCCAATCTGAAGAGGCTACAAAATGCGACTCTTGCATGCCAAACAATGGAAGCAGCAGTGTATGGAAAGAGCTCTTGAACCCTTCCCCATCCAATCATGAATGGGTCTGGACAATTAAGCATCGAAATAGTGGAGGAGGCTGCACAAACATGCCCCACCTTCAATGATGGTGGAGCCGAGCATGTCAGTACAAAAGGCAACCAGCTTAAGCCTGAAGTACTGAGTGGATGATCTGTCTCAAACCCCTCCCTAAGCATCACAAAATCAAGAAATAGGAGCAGGGTTAGATCATACGCCCCATCAAGCTTTCTTCACCATTCAATACAATCACAGCTGATCTTGGGCTTCAACTTTATTTTGCTGCCTGCTCCCCAGATCCTTTAACTCCCCGAGAGATCAGGGGGCTGGATTCTCCGTCGGCGGGATCCTCCGTTTCGGCAACAGCACACTCACGCCTGCAGATTTCCCGACAGCATGGGGGTCGCAACCTCTCGCAAGATCACATTGAATCTCGCAAGATGTTGCGAGCCGGGTAAATCCCGGGAGCGGGGTCTCCCGATTTTCATCGGCCACGCTGCGCGCGAGCTGCTTCTACGGCACATGCCTGTTGTTTTCCTTCCTAATCACTTACTGCAACTCCAAGCTAGGTTTCTGTGTTCTTTGCACAAGCACACCCAAGTCTCTTTGTCTATTAACGTTCACAAGTTTCTCACCTTTAAAAGAAATCTGCTTTTCCATTGTTATAAATGACTTCACGCTTCCCCACATTCTACTGCATCAGCCATCTTGTTACCACTTAACCTGTCTACATCTCTTTACAGCCTGTGTCTCCCCACAGCTGACCTTTCCACCTAGTTCAGCACCATCAACAAACTTTGATACATTACTTTCTGTCTTTTCATCTAAGTCATTAATATAGGTTGTGAATAGCTGAGGCCCCAACACGGATCCTTGTGACACACATTATTCAATACTTACCACCTTGAAAAAGCCCCATTGGGAATGCTTTAGAAACCAACAAAGGGCCACCAAAATGTTGATAAAAAGGGAATATAGAATATGACAGTAAGCTAGCCAGAAATATAAAAACAGATTTAAGATCTTTTGTAAGTATATAAAGAGGAAGAGACTAACTGAAGTTAACAATGGCCCCTTAGAAGCAGAGGCAGGAGAAATTATCTGAGGGAATGAGGAGATGACAGAAGCAACAAACAAATATGTTATGCCTGTCTTCACAATAGACAACATTCGTTTCATCCCAGAAACAGACAGTGGCTTAGGTGCTAAAAAGAATGAGAGAAGTAAGGAACTTAATATTAGCAGACAACTGTGCTTTCTGTCCGATAACTACTCCTCTATCCATGCTAAAACATTATCCCCAATTCCATCAGCCCTTATTTTGCCTATTCACCTTTTGTATGGCACCTTATCAAAAGCCTTTGGGAAATCCAAGTATACTACATCTACTGGTTCCCCTTTATCTACCTTACTAGGCCCATCCTCCAAAAACTCTAATAAATTTGCCAAACAGGATTTCCTTTCGGTAAAGCCATGTTACTTGTTATAATCATCCTTTGCTTTTGTAAGTGCATTAAGACTTCTTTACTAAAAGATTCTAGTGTTTTCCCAACAACTGAAGTTAGGTTAACTGGCCTGTAGTTCACTGTTTTTTGCAACATTGTAAGCCTCTTTTTTCAATCTAATACTATCCTTAAATTCCTGAGTGAGCCATGAATGGATCGAAGGGCCGCACAGTAGTATAGTGGTTAGCACAGTTGCTTCACAGCTCCAGGGTCCCGGGTTCGATTCCCGGCTGGGTCACATCTGTGTGGAGTCTGCACTTTCTCCCCGTGTCTGCGTGGGTTTCTTCCGGGTGTTCCGGTTTCCTCCCACAGTCCAAAGATGAGCAGGTTAGGTGGATTGGCCATGCTAAATTGCCCTTCGTGTCCAAAACATGTTACATGGGGGTTAATGGGTTACAGGGATAGGGTAGATACGTGGGCTTTAGTAGGGTGTTCTTTGTAAGGGCCGGTGCAAACTCGGTGGGCCGAATGGCTTCCTTCTGCACTGTAAATTCTATGATTCTTATTGAGTTTTTTGTTTCATTGGAATATTTTTGTTGAAGATTTTGAATAGTTTATTTAAATGTTTCCTGCTGTTTATTTACCTCCATAACTTTTAATCTCTTTACTCCATTAATATCAACCAGATATTCCCTCAAATGTATGTAATTGACTTTACGTTTAACATTTTTGTTTGCAATTGGAGTATGTTACTTTCAAACTTAACATGGAATTGAATGGTATTATGATCACTATTTCCCAGTGGATCTTTATCATGACATTACTAATTAACTGTACTTCATTGCACAATACTAGAGAAAAGATAGCTTTATCCCTAGTTGGTTCTACAATGTATTGCTCCAAGAAACCATCACAAAAATCACTCACCAATGCTAGTATTCAGCAGTTCAATTCACTATAATTAAGGAATAGCTGAGGGCACTGGATACAGCACAGGCTATAAGCTCAGAAAATTATCCAGCTGTAATATGAAAAGCTTGTGCCCGAGAATGTTCTCCGCCCCCAGCCATCTGTTCCGTAACAGCTACAAGATTGACATCTATATGGAAAATTGTCCAGGTATGCCATGTCCACAAAAAGCAGGAGAGATCTAAGGTCAAGTGAGAGTCACTGCATCAAATAGCATTTGACTGAGTGTTGCACCAATGAGGCTGAGCAAAAGTCAAGTCAATAGAAATTAGAAGGAAAGTTCTCCTCAGGTTGGAATCATAACTAGCACAAAGGAAGAAGGTTGTAGTTAATGGGGGCCAATCAGCCGCAAAACACCACTGCAAAAATTCCTCAGGGTAGTGTCCTCGGTCCAACCATTATAGATTATAGAATTTACAGTGCAGAAGGAGGCCATTTGGCCCATCGAGTCTGCACTGGCCCTTGGAAAGGACACCGTACCTTAGCCCACACCTCCATCCTATCCCCGTAACCCATCTTCAGCGGTTTCATCAATGACCCTCCCTCCAACATCAGGTCAGAAGTGCAATATTGACTGATGACTGCACAATGTTCACTACCATCCTCAAATATGGAAGCAGCTGCTGTCCTGACGTCAGGAGCTTGAGGGGCTGGATGTGGTGTCACAAGTTGTTCAATCCCCTCACCAAGTGTTCATGGTCAGTGAAGGACAGCATGTATAAATGACGTATCCTACCGATTGTAAACGTAAATTCATAGGCTGCTCAAATCACCACACCCTGTCACTCACTTACTAACATTTTCAATTAATCAGGACTCCAATCTAACTTTCATTTTGGTAATTTGGACATTCTGAATTCTCCCTCTGTGTACCCGAACAGGCGCGTGGCTACTAGGGGATTTTCACAGTAACTTCATTGCAATGTAAGCCTACTTGTGACAATAAAGATTATTATTATTTTATAAATTTAGAGTACCCAATTTATTTTTTCCAATTAAGGGGCAATTTAGCATGGCCAATCCACCTAGCCTGCACATCTTTGGGTTGTGGGGGTGAAACCCACGGAACCATGGTGAGAATGTGCAAACTCCACACGGAGAGTGACCCAGAGCTGGGATCGAACCTGGGACCTCGGCGCTGTGAAGCAGCAGTGCTAACCACTGCGCCGCCGTGCTGCTCCAATCTAACTTTCATAAGAACATAAGGACACAAGAAATAGGAGCAGGAATAGACCATTCAGCCCATCGAGTTGGCTCCACCATTGAACATGCTTCTGGCTGATCTCGGGCTTCAACTCCATTTTCCTGCTGGTTCCCAGTATTCCTGTGCAGTAGGCAGCAGACCACCGTGCCTCTTGACACTCACTTGGGCTGGGTTTCCTGTCCCCAGGTGGTGCCAGTGGTGGGATATTCTGATCCCACTGCTGCCGATGGGGTTTCCTGTTTGCGCCCTCCGCCAATGGATATCCCTTGGCCTGCAGGGAGGTGGATGACAAAGGTCTGCTCTATCACATTTAGTATGGCTTTATGAACTCTCATTCAGTCGTGCTATACACCATCTGTGTGTCCGTGCTTAGATTGCCCACAAGCGTCTTCAGCCTTGTGGATAGTGCCCGTCATCCAGTAGCCACCCTCTGGGTTGTTGTGGCAGCTGGTGTGCAGCTGGTACAGCGGATTGCCAAAGGATAACAGCATCATGACCCCTGCCAGGCTACCAGATATTGACCCTGATAAGTTGTTCCTGCGGAGATCCATCATGAGCTCGACTGGCCGAATGGCCTCCTTCTGTACTGTGATCCTTCTCTAATTCTATTACATGATCCACTTTAGAAGGCTGCATTTAAATCCGTCCAATGGAATAGAGGCCAATTATGAGAGTGCCTCAGGCCTCAGCTTTCAGACACGGGGATTATTCTCCTGTGGATTCATGCCCTCTGTGGCTACCTTGCCAAAGCAAGAGAGAACGATTTCAGGTTCTAAATTAGCACATGAGGCGTTGCTGTGGATACAAATGTAATTGGATTTTCAGAGGGGTTTCTATGTCGGAAGATAAAAGCTTGCAAAATTAATGGAAAATTAGCCAACTGAATTGAAAGGTGGCTTGGGAATAGAAAGCAGGAAGAGATAATAAATGGAAAAGTTTGTGTTTGGGAACAGTAACTGATGGTTTCTGCAGAGGTCCGTTCTGGGTCATTTAAATTTTCGAGCAACGGAGGGAACACATTTGTATTCATTTAAAAATGTTATTTTTTATCAAAGGCAAAGGATATCAGTGAAATGTAATTGGACATTATTTGGCACCAACAATAAAGATCAAAGCAAGTCTCGCCTTGATAGAAAGTGCAGACTTTGGGGATCAAGCAGGAGTGATGGTTATAGGGGGTAGTCAGGAACGTAGAGCTGAATGTAGAAGCCACAATCAGATCAGCGATGGTGGAACAGGCTCGAGGGGCCGAGTGGCCTACTCCTGCTCCAAATACATATGCATGAGTGTTTGTATGACGGCTCTGGGGATCTGGGGCGAAATTCTCCGGAAACGGCGCAATGTCCGCCGATTGGCGCCCAAAACGGCGCAAATCAGTCGGGCATCGTGCCGCCCCAAAGGTGCGGAATGCTCTGCACCTTTGGAGGCCGAGCCCCAACCTTAAGGGGCTAGGTCGGCGCCGGACGAACTTCCGCCCCGCCAGCTGGCGGAAAAGGCCTTTGGTGCCCCGCCAGCTGGCGCGGAAATTACATCTCCGGGCGCATGCGCGGGAGCGTCAGCGGCCACTGACGGCATTTCCGCGCATGCGCAGTGGAGGGAGTCTCATCCGCCTCCGCCATGGTGGAGACCGTGGTGGAGGCGGAAGGGAAAGAGTGCCCCCACGGCACAGGCCCACCCGCAGATCGGTGGGCCCCGATCGCGGGCCAGGCCACCGTGGGGGCACCCCCCGGGGCCAGATCGCCCCGCGCCCCCCCCAGGACCCCGGAGCCCACCCGCGCCGCCTTGTCCCACCGGTAAGGTAGGTGGTTTAATCTACGCCGGCGGGTCAGGCATTTTAGCGGCGGGACTTCGGCCCATCTGGGCCGGAGAATCGCGGGGGGGGTGGCCCGCCAACCGGCACGACGCGATTCCTGCCCCCGCCGAATATCCGGTGCCGGAGACTTCGGCAACCGGAGGGGGCGGGATTCACGCCAGCCCCCAGCGATTCTCCGACCCGGCGGGGGGGTCAGAGAATCTCGCCCCTGATCTTTGTCGGGAGCCAGAGATGGACCTCAACAGCAATAATCATTTTTAAAAGGACAGTGGAATAAGTAGAAAAAGTGAAAAGAAATATAGGGAACGACCGACTGATACAGAGGAAGGGCTGGATGTTTACTACTGAGGTGGATAACTCAAAATGGGAACTTTCCTGACCAGACAGATTTGCATCATTTTTGCAAGGGCTCCCTCATTTTAAAAAAAATTTAGAGTACCCAATTCATTTTTCCAATTAAGGGGCAATTTAGCGTGGCCAATCCACCTACCCTGCATATCTTTGGGTTGTAGGGCAAAGCCCACGCAGACACGGGGAGAATGTGCAAACTCCACACGGACAGTGACCCAGGGCTGGGTTCGAACCTGGGACCTCGGCGTCGTGAGGCAGCAGTGCTAACCACTGCACCACCGTGCTGCCCTAGAGCTCCCTCATAATCAATTCTCTTTCTGGACAGGCGGGGATGAGATCGGGTTGGGTCCCTGACCCTGGAAGCAGATCGGAGACAACCATGGCAAGGGTTTCGGAAGGCAGCTGGTTAGATGGTCTGTCTTAGTTCTCTGGGAATTCATCCCAGTTGTTTTAGAAGCTGTTAGGCCCTGTAGTCCTCACCCACTTACCCTTTACCCACTCCCCATGTCCCCCGTATACCTCTATGTCAATGCATATCCCCATGCCAATCATGTTCCCGTGCCTCCACAGTAACCATTCACTCAGTATCCACTATGGGCAGACCTCAGGAGCCATGTGAAAATGAAAAAAAAACTAAAAGTCTTCGAGGATTCATGCACCCTTCAAATGGAAAGAAAAAGTTTCAGTCATGAAACCCATTGTTTGGTGAGCAATTTTCTCATTTATCTTTCAAAGCTGAGTTTGTTTTATTAATTGAGGTTTTATTAGTAATAAGGTTTAGTAACAGTAGAAAAGTTTATTAGTTTGGCTGATGAGTATATCCTATTTATCTTGACGTGGGATTTTCAATTGGCACAAGTAGCACATATATTATAATGAAAAGAATATGAGCTTAATCAGGACTGGAGCCATTATAATTAAAATTTTATCAGTAAAACAATGAATTAGTTCGATGCAAAGGACCAACTCAGGACTCAGACAGATACACACCCTATGTATATGTAAAACACAGGTAACCAGACCTGATTGAAACCCCCGCTCATTTGCATTTTAATGGCCCATTTTCCCATGATAGAACTCCAATCAAGGAACCGGTACAGCCACAGACTGACCGGCACCATTCCCCTTACTCAGAAAGCACAACCGCCAAAGTCAATGACCGCTAAGGACCCGCCCAGCCACCAAGGCACCCACCCCTTTATTGGCCAAAATCGAAGACAGTGATCAGAGCCCTGTCGAACTATTGGGTCCAAGGTTAAGGACCGCCCCAAAGAGCGTGAAATCCCAGAGGGATAAAAGAGAGCACAGCCATGTGTTCTGTCTCTTTTGGATCCGGCCTGGGCCAGCCCAATTGCAGCAGGAACAGCCAACTAAGTTCAAGACCAACGATCGCAACCTGACAGCTGAGCCCAGCAGAGACAGAGGCTCTTTCTTCGAACCAGCCAAGTGAAATCCAGATAAAGGCCTTATCCATTTGCACAATGCCGGTCGCCCTGAAGTTAAGTATAGGTTATTGTAGCTGATGGGGTGTAGTTTAACTCGTAGTAGATATTGTGTTTGCATGTTGAGATAACTCTTGTGTATGTAAATAAACCATCTTTTGAACTAACTAACTGGTTGTGTGGTCATTTGATCGATATAAGGGAAGGTTTGTGGTTCACTAAGATAAATAGAAATACCCACAGTAGTGCCGACGCTGTTGGGATCAAAACAAAGCAACATTATTGGCGAACTCTGACGGGACTCAATTAGAAGTGACTTTGTCACTCCGAGAGAACCCACAAACTTTGAATCCAATTGCGAGAAAGAGAAAGAACCACAACTGCAAGTCCCATATGGACCAAATAACCGAATTTCGGAAGTGTGTACTAACCCGCATGCGTACCTAACCGGAAGAGTAAGGTAAACGCGTTAGAATTGTATACAACTATCGAGGGATTGTGAGCCGGAAAATAGCTTAAGCCATACCCGCTGTTCAAATCACCGCCTTATTCCCCTGTCCCAAATTAAAAGTAGAGAAAGAGATAAGAGAAGTCATGGCCACAAAAGCAATGGAAAGATTGATGAATCCACAGGAACCCGAGGTCACAGCGACCAACAGAGCAGAGCAATGCCCCATGTGGGAGGAAGAGGTAAGGAAATAATTAAAGGGGAAAGGATGGCCCCTTTGGTCGAATTTTTGTGCTAATGATGAGTCAGGTCCAGGAAAGATAGGACAAACTTGGTGGGAGAACCTAAGTGAGGTCCACAAGAAAAATGTAGGGAAAGTCAGAAAGCCGATGGCAATAGTGTCCTGTTTGGCACAGTTGCGAGGCACAGAGGAGGTTGTGAAGATGCTCCGTAGACAGTTAATTGAGAAGGAAGAAAAGAAAAAAGGTAACGAAAGCGAGAAGATAATTGAGCAACTCCGGGAACAGTTGGAGCTAAGGATAAGGAAATGGCCGATGTAAAACGCGCACATCAATCTTGTCTAGTTCACCATAGAAGCTTCCAGACCCAGTACGATAAAGCCTACCAAGATACACAGCGCACAGTCCTGCGAAGAGAGGAAACAGAACAACAGTTCGCCCAGCTAACTAGCAAATGTGCAGATTTAAAAGCAACTTTGAGAGCGCTCCACAACTCCATTCAGGAACAGAAGCAGAGTACCATTGACCATGCTAAATGCTGACAGAAGATAGAAAAGTTACAGTCGCTACTCTCAGTACAGAATGGCTTCACGTACACTTTCGGGCAGGATTTAGATGAGGAACATGCTCCCGATTGGCAAGAGTTAAACGAAAGCGTCCAGAAATACGTAGAGAACATGGGAAATCAAAATTGAACTCCCCACGCCCCAAAAGGAAAAGCACCCGCAGCACCGACTGCACAGGTAGCACACGCCCGCACTCACAATTCGACCCCCATGAATCCGGTTACCACACAACGCAGATCATCGGATCAGGAGGAGCTTGATATAGTTTACACCACCCCACTATCCATAACCCAATTAAGAGAAGCTTGCATGAAAATTAGTCCATTCCAGCCCACCGCAGACCCGCACAGCATCTTTGAGGAGGTGCGCCAACAAAAAGTTATGTACGGCCTTGATGAGAGGGAGGAAGTAAAGCTAATAGTTACGAGCCTTAGCCATTCCGTAAGGTCAGCTTTGCCAGAGCCCCAAAATGTAGCAGGAGGAACCCTACAGGAAATGAAAACAGCCATATTAGATGCCATCGGGTATAACAAAGGAGATTCAGTCGAGGGTTTAAATCACTGCAGGTAAAAGAACGGATAACATCCGACTGCCTTTGCCGGTCGCCTCTGGATACATTTTAAGGCAGTATTTGGGGATTTAAACCGCGCACACCTAAATGAGGAGGACACCACTAAATGTGGTGTCTTCCATGCACCTTAGTCTTGCATGCCACAGACGCAGGTGTAAACTACGACCCCGCAGACCACACACACCAATGAGGTTTGTATATTGAAACAACTTTCTAGAGCATGGGAACAAACCCTACACCGACAGACAGATCAGGACGAGATAGAAGCAAACATGCACCCAGTTAGGACTAGCCAGGACCCAGCATGGATAAACGAGGGTAGACACGAGGGACAGCACCCCAGAGCACAGGCACCACCAGGCTATTACAATTGTGGCCACATGGGACATTACGCCGGCGATTGCCGACAAAACCCCCTGAACCATCAACGATACCAACCACCAAACCCCTCACCGAGGAACAATGTTAGGCCCATGCATAATGTTAGCGCCCGTTCAGATGACTAAGCGTTTAACCCCACAGGTTGACGGTGTTCGGATTCCCCAACTTGGGTCTGTGACACACACTGGGACAAATCAGGCAGACCAATAGTTACAGGCACAGTCCAGGGACATATCGTCGATTTTCTTTGGGACACAGGAGGATCCCGCACCACTTTGAACTTCTCTACCATGTTTCAACAGGACAAATGACCCACCACAAACACCATCACCCTGAGTAGATTCGCAGGCCACATGCAACAAGGATATGTCACAGCTCCTGTACCCATTCAGATAGGGAACATTAGCACCAAACACCCCGTCGTTTCAGTTGAATTACCCCAAACCGCAGAGCACATTTTAGGCATTGATTTTATGAGCTCCCATAACCTTTCATTTGACCCAATAGACAAATGTGTCTGGCGAATGGCTAATACATCTCGGGCTCCCACTACGCTCACAGTAGAGGATTATGAAAACAGGATTTGGTCAGTAGGGGACTATTGGTTTAATCTGCAAACAATTAGAGCAGACCAGATGATTAGAGAAGTCCTCAGAAAAAGCTTTGTTCGCCCAACACAAACACGATTGTGGGAAGATCCCAGGTACAGTGAAGATTTCAGGTCCCAATCCAAAGCCGCAAAAGCAATATGGTTTACCACAGCAAGCCGAGGGTGAGATTTCAAAGGTTATTCACAGTTTGTTAGACCAAGGAGTTATTCGACCGTAGCTTCCACAAATAATGCCCCAATTTGGCCCATAAAGAAGCCCGATGGTTCATGGCGACTAACGATCGACTACCAAGAACTTAATAAGGTAACCCCTTTAGCAGCTCCCACTGTTGCCATGAGTCCCGCGACCATGCTCAAACAGGGAGTACAGGCAAAATATTTCGCAGTACTGGACATCAGCAATGGCTTTTGGTCCATCCCCTTTAGACAGGGCCTGCCAGTATAAATTTGCATTTACATTTCAAGGGCAGCAGTACACATGGACATGCCTCCCACAAGGATTCCATAACTCCCCCTCCATTTTCCACCGACAATTGGCCAACGGACTTTCTAAATTTTCCTGACCCGAATGCCGAATACAATATGTAGACAATCTGCTCTTGCAAACGGACACAAAAGAGGAACACGTAGTGCTCTTATCGGAATTACTAGACCTACTGCAATCAATCGGATGTAAGGTAAACCCCCAAAAAGGCCCAGATTTGAAAGGAAAAGGTTCTTTATTTAGGCACCATCATCACCCACGGGAAGAGAGAAATTGAGCAAAAACGGATCGAGTCCATCGTCAAATTGCCCCTGCCCCAAAATGTCACTGCACTCCGGTCATTCTTAGGTTTGGTAGGATATTGCAGAGATGGTTTTGCCACCAAAGCAGAGCTCCCTAAAAAGAACACCCCATGGGAATGGCTTCCGCAGCACACAGACACCTTTGATGATTTAAAACGCGCACTAGGCACAGCCCCCGCTTTACAAGTTCCAGACCCAGACTTGCCCTATGCCATCGAAGTAGCAACCACCGACCGAACCCTATGAAATGAATGAAATTAAATGAAAATCGCTTATTGTCACGAGTAGGCTTCAATGAAGTTACTGTGAAAAGCCCCTAGTCGCCACATTCCAGCGCCTGTTCGGGGAGGCTGGTACGGGAATCGAACCATGCTGCTGGCCTGCCTTGGTCTGCTTTCAAAGCCAGCGATTTAGCCCAGTGTGCTAAACCAGCCCCTGCATGCTCCTGCAAGAATGACACGATCACTTAGGACCCGTAGCCTATGCCTCAAGAGTATTAGACCCCGTGGGGCAAGGATTCTCAACCTGCAAACGGCACTTGCTTGCAGTCTTTTGGGTAGTACAGTACTTTGTGTTCATCACAGGCCTCAACCCAGGTACAATTTTGACCGAGCACACCCCCACGCAACTATTACTAGACGGTAGATTAAAGGCCGGTTCAGTCAGCCAAATCAGAGCAGCTCACTGGACACTACTGTTACAAGGCAGGGACATTACGGTACAACGCACCAAGACCCACACATTTCTGGCCGATAATCTCCAATATGCAGGGACCCCACATGAGTGCCAAATCATAGCAGCCGAACACCACACAGGACCCTTTATCCCAAAGTCACTACACCCACGAGCAGTCAGTAAGACACAGGATTCCCAAACCACAGGGGATACTTAAAAAATTTATGTGGAAGGTTCTTCCACAATCGAAAATGGAGTTAGAGTTACTGGTTGTGGAATTTACGTGGAAGATGCGCAGGGACGCCCACCAGAAGAGATCTCTTTAAAATTGCTCAGCCACCGAGGTTCACAAGCAGCGGAACTCGCAGCCACAGCCTAGGTAATTCAGCACTCCGACTCTTTTCCAACCCCCGCAGACATACACTCGGACAGCCTGTATGTGTGCACAAGGTTAACAGAATTCCTGCCCGTGTGAGAATCTCGAGGTTTTGTTTCAGCCGATGGAAAACCCCTACCCTCTGCCCCGTTGTTAAAGCACATTCTCAAGACAGCCTCAGATCGCACATATGGTATCATTAAAGTAAGAAGCCATCATTGCCCCTCCCCACCCAGTAATGTAAAGGCAGACGCCTTAGCCAAAGCAGGATCACGCCATGGTCACTTCTGGCAGCCACCCGAAAGCGAAACGATACACTCAGTCCAGGTTTCCCAGACCAATATTGAGGATCTATCCTAAGCCCAAAAAGCAGACAACACCCTCAAACAGGTTTTAGACGGCAACTTCCCAGCCCCCTATGATAAATGGAAGGACGCACTGACTGTACAGGACGGCATAGTTTTAAAAAACGGAATTTATGTGGTCCCCACCCAGGACAGAAACCAGCTCATTTAGCAATTTCATGACGGACACGGACATCAGGGGATAGACAATACAATTGGCCATTTAAGACCTTTGTGTTGGTGGCCCGATTTAAAAAGCGATGTAACCCATTATGTCGAGAATTGCCTTATCTGTGCTCAGAACAATCCTGAATGTTACTCAAAGAAAAGACAATTACATCACACCCGACCTGTGAATGGCCCTTGGACAAATTTGCAAATTGACTACATTGGCCCCCTTCCCCCTTGCAGAAACGGTTTCAAGTACGTGCTGGTTGTAATCGACACCTTTACTAAATGGGTAGCAGCATTTCCCTCATGGACAAACACAGCAAAGGCCACCACTAAGATTTTGACCCAACAGATATTTACACGCTGGGGTCCCCCCCCCGCAGCATTGAGTCAGACCAAGGTTCCCACTTCACTGGCAGAGTCATGCAAAATATTTTAACAATTTTTGGGATCAGGCAGAAATTCCAAAGAGTATACCACCCCCAATCCAGTGGCATTGTAGAGAGAATGAATCGAACTTTAAAAGCGACCATTAGGAAGATGGTGCAACAGAACAATACCACGTAGGACACAGTCCTCCCATTTGCTCTTGTGTTTATTCGGAACACCGTTTCCAGTTCCACAGGTTTCACCCCCCACACTCTCATGACCGGACGGCCCATGAAGGGTATTGAATATTTATTAGGCCTCGATCTGGTAAGCCCCACAGTAACCGCCCTCAACAACAAAAAAGCAGTCCAACAGATTACAGATAACATTAAAGCGGCACAACTCACTGCAGCTGTCCGATCAGGCGCTAGAAGGAAGCAGAGTAAAGCCTGCTTTGACAAAACCATCCACCCCGTAGAGTACACAGTCGGTCAGCAAGTAATGGTTGCACATTACAACCCCAGTTCTTTCCTCTCCCCCAAATTTGCAGGACCTACTCCATTTCCGACAAAGTGAGCCCCTCCGTGTACAAGATAAGGTACCCCAACGGTAAAACTGGTAGGTTCCACATCAACCAACTCAAAGTCTACGGATCACAATATAGCCACTCCCACCACATCTCTCTGGCAACAGGAGACGATCACGCCCCGCCCATCGACAACCTAGTCCGACCCCTACGCCAACCCTCTCCCAGCCATGCCGGCATTTATCCCTTGTCCACGCCCACAGACCTGAACTTGTCTCCGTCCACAGGTACGGATTTTCACCTTGAACTTGACTCCGACGACAGCGAGAGCCTCCCGGATTTGATTACACTGGCACAATCTCTCTGCCTCCATCACCCCAGCCCCCGGAACCACGACCTAGATGTCTTTGACCCCCTATATGCCCTCCCCCAGCCACCGCCACATCCACTGCCCGACCACAGTAACTTGCCCTCCACTCCTACCACCCCTACGCCTCACGACAAACAAGCCTCTCTTTGGCACCGCGACAACTCTTGCAGACTAGTAAGGCACGACGATTCGAACCATCCGACGGTCCACGTGGCCAAGGCACAGAAATGGCGGACACGAGTCTGGCAACCGGCAGATGGTGATGATTCAGATACTGACTCTCGTTTCGGTAATGCTTTTACAACACTGTTTGGTACAGAACCCTGAAGTGTCCAGATGATGAGAAAGAGACACGCCTAAGTATTAAGGTGTCATGAGTCCTGATAGAGCCTGCCCGCCTTTTTCATTCTTCTACTACATGGTTTTAATTCATGTCGCCCAACACAAAATTAATCTTCTGATTCGAGGGTACGATACCCAATGTCAGGTAAAGGCACACGTTTGTTGGGAAACAGATCACTGTTCTCCCAGTCTTTATGGCAGGTTTCCACACTACAAACTCTTTCCGTCCACCCAGGTCACCCAGGTCGGGAGTAACGGCACTGATCCCCGCCCTACCTGAGGACCCCAAATGCATCCCGTCAGTTAAGCTTGGGTAGTGGAGTAATGGCACTAACCCCTGCCCTACCCGGAGATTCCACCCATTCTTCTCCCGCAGCGGCCCAAATGCACCTCATATTTCCGTCACTTCATCCGCTCTGGAATGGTTCTCTACACTCTGCGTTGCCTTTGGCAAGTCCTTAGTTCCATCTTCTCTACTCTCCCTTTGGCTGTGGTATAAAGAATGCATTTTGCCACGTTCCGTACGCTCACCCCTTCTTTCATTTACCTCCCGCGACCCCCTGGTCGTTCCCCACATGCTATTTTCACATATGACACAATTGGTTGCTATACACGCTGCTACACGCGAACTACCTCTGAGCCCTGGGACGAAACTCTTTAAAACTGGCGCCCTGAAATTCGGCTGGTTAAGATAAGCCTCAACCGCCACTGGTTGCATGTAAAGAAAAGACTGGTCGGAGAAATTGTCCGACCACTCCCCGCACTGACTACAAGCAGCGAGACTCTCTGTACTTTAAAAAACATTTTTGCATTTCTTGTCTCTCCAAAATGGTATTTCGAAAAAAAAAATGAGGGAGTCACACATGGTGACAATCATTACGGGTAATTGGAGTAAGGAGAGAAAGACTAATAAAATGAGATATTAACCAAAGATAATAACAGATACTATGCTTGCATCCCCAGGATTACACGGAAAACAGAAAACACAGGATGAAGCAAGGACTGCTGACATGTGTTTGGATCATCGCTGGACTTCTGCAATTGCGCTCGCAACAAACCTTTGTAACAAACACTGCACCAGCCCCGAACACTACCACACAACAGGCCACCACTAGCCCGGACACTACACCACACATAAAGGCAGACATCAAAACCCCCACTTGGTGCAAAAACATTGCCAAATGGAACCCCCTTTAATTCATAGGAGAGGCCCTTCTAGTAATTACAATAATCTACAGTGTCATTCAGACACTCCGACTCCGTAAATGGCGAGCAAAAACCTCCTGCTCCCCGATATATACAGTCCGATCCCCCTTCTTTGGAATTCAACAAAATTGAACTCATGTAACAATCGCTGCTAAAAATAAACCATGTATCTCTTTAACTTTATTAGGATTAAGTAGAAATGTGACGCTTCTGTTTTAAATTTTGTACTGTATATAAGTTATTTGATATTCACCAGCACCATGAGTAGCTTAGATAGCGTTAGCTAGAGATCAACTGTGCGGATAAATTAAATGTTTTGAATGAATGAATGAATGAAAATCGCTTATTGTCACGAATAGACTTCAATGAAGTTACTGTGAAAAGCCCCTAGTCACCACATTCCGGCCCCTGTTCAGGGAGGCTGGTACGGGAATTGAACCGTGCTGCTGGCCTGCCTTGGTCTGCTTTAAAAGCCATCGATTTAGCCCAGTGAGCTAAACCAGTGACCTAAATTATAGTGACCATTAGAGATGAATTAATTTCTGAATGTATTAATGAAATATTAGGTAAATGTCCCAAACCATACGATAGAGTAGAGTAGAACCTTGTCTTGACCAAGGGTGACCGGGCCACAAAGGATGAACAGGGATCAATAGTGTGATCCACCACGCTTCGCGTTCAGGATCAAAAGGACGGAATGTAGCCATCTAAGATGGCCATCTGCAAAGGACCATGGGAATTATGGCCAATCCAGGACTCATACAGATACACAGCCTATGTGTATCTAAAACACAGGTAACCATACCTGATCGAAACCCCCGCTCGTTTGCATTTTAATGGCCCATTTTCCCAGGACAATAAAACTCCAATCAAGCAACCGGTACAGACTGATCGGCGCTACTCCCCTTACTCAGAAAGCACAACTGCCAAGGTCAATGACCACTAAGGACCCGCCCAGTCACCAAGGCATCCGCCCCTTTATTGGCCGAAATCGAAGACAGTGATCAGAGCCCTGTCGAACTATTGGGTCCAAGGTTAAGGACCGCCCCAACGAACGCGAAACTTTCTTCGAACCAGCCAAGTGAAATCCAGATAAAGGCCTTATCCATTTGCACAGTGCCGGTCACCCTGAAGTTAAGTATAGGTTATTGTAGCTGATAAGTATAGTTTAACTCGTAGTCGATATTGTGTTTGCATGTTGAGATAACTCTTGTATCTGTAAATAAACCATCTTTTGAACTAACTAACTGGTTGTGTGGCCATTTGATCGATAGAAGGGAAGACTTGTGGTTCACTAAGATAAATAAAAATACCCACAGTATTGGTGACGCTGTTGGGACCGAAACAGAGCAACACTATAAACATGGCAGGGCAAGTGATGTGTGACAGCAGCAGAATATGGGGACTAGGGACACCAGTGTGATTCAAGGTAAGCACATCTGCAGTAAGTGTCAGTGGCTGGAGGAACCTCAGTTCAGAGTGATTGAGTTGGAGGCTGAGCTGAGGCCACTGCGACATCTCAGGGAGGGGGGAAGTTACGTGGACGCTTTATTCCAGGAGGCGGTCACACCTCTTCAGATAGTCTTCTGATTTAGTCCATGACCAGGGATAGGTGGGTGCGACTGTGAGTGAAGCAGATATGGGGACCCAAAGGGGGAGTGGAGGTGCCTCGGCCCTTACAATTGTCCAACAGGTTTGTTGTTCCTATGGCGTGTGTGGATAAAAATGGGGGCTGCACAGTGGATGAGCGAACTGACCATGTCGCCGGGGTACAGGAAGCCATTCGAGTGAGGGTGGTTGATAGGAATGTAGTGGTGGTTGGAGAAAGTATGATCAGGGGGATCGTGTAGCCAACAGAATAGACAAGAGACAGCCAGCAGATGTGGGGCATTTGGATATTCAGAAGGTTTCCGATCAGGTCCCACACAAGAGGTTAGTAAACAAAATTAAGACACATGGGATTGGAAGTTATATATTGGTATGGATTGAGGATTGGTTAATGGACAGAAAGCAGAGAGTTGGTTAAATGGGTCATTCTCAGGTTGTCAGGCTGTGACTAGTAGGGTACCACAGGGTTCAGTACCTCGGCCCCAGCTATTCACCATCAACATCAATGATTGGACATTGGGGACAAAATGTCATATTTTCAAGTTTACGGATGACACAAAATTAAGTGGGAAAGTGAGTAGTGAGGAAGACATAAAAAGACTTCAAAGGGATTTAGACGGGCTAAGTGAGTGGGCTAAAACATGGCTGATGGAAACCAACATGGAAAGGGGTCATTTTTTCAATCAAGCCAATATTCCTGTTATATAAGTCCTCCAGTCCCTCTCCAGGATGTTATTTTACAAAGAATTACAGTACATAATGTCCGGCACTGAAAAAAAGAGGTAATTTAACCCAATTGGTCCATGCGGGTTTTTATACTTTTTATACTCCAGATGTTCCTTCTCCCACCCTGCTGTATCTAACTCTAACATTATTTCCTTCCATTCTTGTTTCCGTCATTTGAGTAAGGGTAGGGTTGTACAGCGGCAATGTTGCTGGACACATGAATTCACAACTCACCAGAGCAGCTAGGCTCCAACCTGAGCATCGTCTTCAAGCCTGCTGACAAAAGGTTGTGATTTTGTCTGCTGTACTAAACTCTATCTCACAGAGGCTGGATGTCAACACTTTGACACTGCCTCCTACCTCCCTTGGGGTCATGACCCCAGCACTGAACATCAAGCCGTTGCAACCAGGACTGTCACTGACCTCAACTTCTCTGGAGATCTATCCACCACAGTTTCCAACCTCATAATCCCATTTCTACATGGTTCCCAAAACCATGAACAAGACTGTCCTGGTCGGCCCATTGGTTCCGTCTGATCTTGCCCCAAGGAACTTTGTTCTCCTTGTTTTAATTCAACATTTCCTCATTTTGCCCAGTCTCTTCCTACTTACATCCCTGACCCTTCCACTGTCCTGAATTACTTCAACAGTTACAGTCTCCTTTACCCAGTGAGTGTCCAATCCGTCTACACCTCCATCCCCCACCGGGATGTTTGAGTGCTATCTACTTCTTCCTTCATTGGAGACCCAAGCAGTTCCTACCATTGAACAACTTCTCCTTCAACACCACTCACTTCCCCCAGATAAAAGATGTTGCTACGTGTACCCATTTGGGTCCGAGTTATGCCTGATTTTCTGTGGGCTGAATGGAACACTCCTTGGGCGCGATTCTCTATTGCCGTGCCGTTTGGGAGAATCGCCTGGGGCGCCATTTTTTCACGGGGCGCCATTTTTTCACGCGAAGCCGGTCCGACGCCCTCCCACGATGCACCCAAGCGGCGAGATCGGCACTATCTAGTTCTGCGTGGCACAGTCCGGTGAATCGCCCGAGACTCCCAAAATGGCGATTCTCCGGCACCCCCGCTATTCTCAGGCCCGGATGGGCCGAGCGGCCTGCCCAAAACGACGGTTTACCGCCGGCGCCATCCACACCTGGTCGCTGCCGGCGGGAACAGCGCAGGAACGCTGGGGGGGGGGGGGGGGGGCGGCCTGTGGGGGGCGAGGGGGGTTCTTTCACCGGGGTAGGACTCAAAAGGGGTCTGGCCCGCGATCAGTGCCCACCGATCGGCTGGCCGGCCTCTCTGAAGGAGTACCTCCTTTCCTCCGCGCCCCGCAAGATCCATCCGACATCTTCCTGTGGGGCGGCCTCGGGGAGGACGGCAACCACGCATGCACGGGTGACGCCAGTTAGGCGGCGGATGACGCGGCGTCACGTTTATGCGGCGCCAATGCCCGGCGCGCGCTGACGATGCTGCTTTAGCGCCACGCCCTCCGAGTTTCTCACGGCCCCGATCCTAGCCCATTGTCGGGCCCTGAATCGGTCGAGACCGGGGCAGTTTTGCGCCGTCGTGAACCTCGACGGCGTTCACGACGGCGTGGGCACTTAGTCGCAGGAGCGGAGAATGTGTCCCTTTGTTCCAGTCCTAGACAGATGCCTTCCCCTAACTCTTTTTCTGGTATGTCGATGACTGTATCAGTGCCGTTTCCAGATCTTGCCAGAAACTGGAAAATTCCATTGACTCTGTTTTCAATTTCTGCCCTACTCTCACATTCTGCCCCATTGTTGATTTTTTGTGATTTCCTAACCTCTAATTGAGATGGAATTGAACTGGCAAAAGGTTCAGTTGCGAGACTACAGCTGGATTTTCCAACCCATCATGGTGGTACCTGTCTTGGGTCATTTGCCTTTCGGTGGGATCAGAAAATTCCAACGCTGATTGGGGCCTGGAAGTTCCACACTACTTTAATAAAATAAAATCAATAATCTTTATTGTCACATGTAAGCTTACATTAACACTGCAATGAAGTTACTGTGAAAAGCCCCGAGTCGCCACATTCCAGCGCCTGTTCGGGTACACTGAGGGAGAATTCAGAATTCTCAGTTGGTACGGCAATTGAGCTCGCACTGCTGACCTTGTTCTGCATCACAAGACAGCTGTCTAGCCGACTGAGCTAAACCAGCCAGTAATCAAGTTACAACAAGTTATTAATTTTCCAGGTACACCCCAGCAACAAACTCAGGCAGTGATTTACAGTCTAACCCAGCATGTGATTGCAATGGAGGGGGTGCAGACGAGATTTACCAGGATGTTGCCTGGGATGGAACATTTTAGTTATGAAGAGAGGTTGGATAGGCTTGAGATGTTTTCGCTGGGGGAGAGAAGTCAGAGGGGCGACCTGATCGAGGTGTACAAGATTATGAGGGGCATGGACAGGATAGGTACGGAATAGCTTCGTTGAAGGGTCAGTCACGAAGGGACTCAAGTTCAAGGTGAAGGGGCAGCTGGTATGGGGGTGTGTGAGGAAACTTGTTTTACCCAGAGGGTGGTGACAGTCTGGAACGCACTGCCTGGGAGGGTGGTAGAGGTGAGGGGCGTCATTCTCCGACCCCCCGCCGGGTCAGAGAATGGCCGTTGGCTGCCGTGAATCCCGCCCCCGCCGAAGTCTCCGCTCCCGGAGATTGGGCAGGGGCGGGAATCAGGCCGCGCCGGTTGGCGGGACCCCCCGCTGGATTCTCCAGCCCGGATGGGCCGAAGTCCCGCCCAGAAATTGCCTGTTCCGCCAGCGTAAATCAAACCTGGTATTTACCGGCGGGACCAGGCGGCGTGGGCGGGCTCTGGGGTCCTGGGGGGGGGCGCGGGGCGATCTGACCCCGGGGGGTGCCCCCACAGTGGCCTGGGCCGCGGTCGGGGCCCACCGATCCGCGGGCGGGCCTGTGCCGTGGGGGCACTCTTTCCCTTCCGCCTCCGCCACGGCCTCCACCATGGCGGAGGCGGAAGAGACTCTCCCCACTGCGCATGCGTGGGAATGCTGTCAGCGGCCGCTGACGCTCCCGTGCATGCGCCGGGAAACTGACAGCGGCCGCTGACGCTCCCGTGCATGCGCCGGGAAACTGACAGCGGCCGCTGACGCTCCCGCGCATGCGCCGCATTTCCGCGCCAGCTGGCGGGGCAACAAACGCCATTTCCGCCAGCTGGCGGGGCGGAAATCCCTCCGGCGTCGGCCTAGCCCCTCAATGTTGGGGCTAGGCTGCCAAGGATGCGGAGCATTCCGCACCTTTGGGCCGGCGCGATGCCCGTCTGATTGGCGCCGTCTTTGGCGCCAGTCGGCGGACATCGCGCCGTTGGGGGAGAATTTCGCCCGAGATGTCTCACATCCTTTAAAAGGTACCTGGATGAGCACTTGGCATGTCATAACATTCAAGGCTCTGGGCCAAGAGCTGGTAAATGGGATTAGGAAAGTCAGGTGTTTTTCATGTGTCGGTGCAGACTTGATGGGCTGAAGGGTCTCTTCTGCGCTGTATTATCTGTGATCACAGAATAACAGAATTGTTATAGCACAGAAAGAGGCCATTTGGCTCATCAGTTCTTCATCAGCTCTCCAAACAAGCATCATGGCTTTAGTGCCACCACCCTGCCATTGTCTCTTAGCCCTTCACATCGTTTCTATTCAGGAAATTATCTAACACCAGGCTACTACCCATATTATGACTGGATGTGAAGTGCACAATGACTTATCTTCAGGCAACTTTTGATCTTTGGGTTTTTCGTTTTTTCTCTCTTCCCCTCCCTTGTCTTGTTCATTCTTTTCTTGTTTGCTAGATTTCTCCACTGTGTGAATCTGATCAGGAGGCCCTCTTTTATCCTGACTCTTATTCAATTAGCCCTTCCCTCACCTCATTCATTTTCAGCCCAAGATCATTGTGCTTTTCTTAACCAAACAGGCATAGTTTATGTGGCTGTTTCTAACCCTAGGGGCGGAATTCTTTCCCCCCCCCCCCCCCCCCACACCGGTTGGGAGAATCGCCGGGGCGCCGCCCGTGTCCCGCCACGCCGCCCCGGCACCTGCACGCGATTATCCCACCCCCTCCAAACCGGCGCGGCGAGAATCACGGCTGGCCGCTCGGAGAATCGCCACTCGCCGTTTGTAACGGGCGAGCAGCGATTCTCTGGTCCGGATGGGCCGAGCGGCCTGCCCAACACGACAGGTTCCCACTGGCGCCATCCACACCTGGGGCGAAATTCTCCGGTATCGGCGCGATGTCCGCCGACTGGCGCCCAAAATGGCGCAAATCAGTCGGGCATCGCGCCGCCCCAAAGGTGTGGAATGCTCTGCATCTTTGGGGGCCGCGCCCCAACCTTGAGGGGCTAGGCCGGCGCCGGACAAATTTCCGCCCCGCCAGCTGGCGGAAAAGGCCTTTGGTGCCCCGCCAGCTAGCGCGGAAATGACATCTCTGGGTGGCGCATGCACGGGAGCGTCAGCTGCCGCTCACGGCATTCCCGTGCATGCGCAGTGGAGGGAGTCTCTTCCGCCTCCGCCATGGTGGAGACCGCGGCGAAGGCGGAAGGGAAAGAGTGCCCCCCACGGCACAGGCCCGCCCGCAGATCGGTGGGCCCCAATCGTGGGCGAAGCCACCTTGGGGGCACCCCCCAGGGCCAGATCGTCCCCCACCCCCCCAGGACCCCGGAGCCCGCCTGCGCCGCCTTGTCCCGCTGGTAAGGTAGGTGGTTTAATCTACGCCGGCGGGACAGGCATTCCAGCAGCGGGACTTCGGCCCATCCGGGCCGGAGAATCGCGGGGGGGGGGGGGGGCACGCCAACTGGCGTGGCGTGATTCCCGCCCCCGCCGAATATCAGGTGGTGGAGAATTCGGTAACCGGCGGGGGGCGGGATTCACGCCAGCCCCTGGCGATTCTCCGACCCGGCGGGCGGTCGGAGAATCTCGCCCATGGTCACTGCTGGCGGGAACAGTGCGGGAACGCTGGGGGGAGGAGGCCGGTGGGGGCGGGTGGGGGGGAGGGGGGTTCCTGCACCAGGGGGGGTCTCAAAAGGGGTCTGGACCGCGATCGGTGCCCACCGATCGTCGGGCCGGCCTCTCTGAAGGAGGACCTCCTTTCCTCCACCGCCCCGCAAAATCCATCCGACATCTTCTTGCGGGGCAGCCGCGGGGAGGACGGCAACCGCGCATGTGCGGATGACGTCATTTACGCGGCGCCAGCCGGATCATTTACGCGGTGCCGCTTTTACGTGGTGCCAAGGCTCGGCGCGCGTAAATGACGCGGCGCCGCTTCTAGCCCCCCGGGGGCGGGAGAATAGGGGGCTGGGAGCGGCCTCCGACGCCGGAGTGAAACACTCCGGTTTTCACTCTGCCGTCGGGACTTCATCTCTCAATGGGAGAATTGCACCCTAGATATTTACATAATGCCCTTTGTACTTATCACTGTATCTCAAGGTTTTTAGATCCTGTGCTTTCTTTCCTGATCTACATCATCTCCTTCTTACACAAACAGATTCTCACAACCTTCAAAGTCTTAGCTTTTTGCTACAATAAGCATCAAAATTTGACTCAATCTCCCAAAATCCCTGGGTGCAATTCTCCCATCGGGAGTCTGTCCCGACGGCAGAGTGAAAACCGGAGTGTTTCACTCCGGTGTCGGAGGCCGCTCCCAGCCCCCTATTCTTCCGCCCTGGGGGGGCTAAGAGCGGCGCCGCGTAATTTACACGCGCCGGGCCTTGGCGCCGCGTAAAAGCGCATGCGCGGTTGCCGTCCTCCCCACGGCCGCCCCGCAAGAAGATGTCGGATGGATCTTGCGGGGGCGGCGGAGGAAAGGAGGTCCTCCTTCAGAGAGGCCGGCCCGCCAATCGGTGGGCACCGATCGCGGGCCAGACCCCTTTTGAGGCCCCCCCCCGGTGCAGGAACCTCCCATCCCCCCACATGCCGCCCCCTCCAGCAGTCCCACACTGTTCCCGCAGGCAGCAACCAGGGGCGACATTCTCCGACCCCCCGCCGGGTCGGAGAATCGCCGGGGGCTGGCGTGAATCCCGCCCCCGCCGGTTGCCGAAGTCTCCGGCACTGGATATTCGGCGGGGGCGGGAATCGCGCCGCGCCGGTTGGTGGGCCCCCCTGCTCGATTCTCCGGCCCAGATGGGCCGAAGTCCCGCCGATAAATTGCCTGTCCCGCCGGCGTAAATTAAATCACCTACCTTGCCGGCGGGACAAGGCGGCGCGGGCAGGCTCCGGGGTCCTGGGGGGGGCGCGGGGCGATCTAGGCCCAGGGGGTGCCCCTACGGTGGCCTGGCCCGCAATCGGGGCCCACCGATCCGCGGGCGGGCCTGTGCCGTGGGGGCAGTCTTTCCCTTCTGCCTCCGCCACGGTCTCCACCATGGCGGAGGCGGAAGAGACTCCCTCCACTGCGCATGGTGGGAAACTGTCAGCAGCCGCCAACGCTCCCGCGCATGCGCCGCCCTGAGGTGTCATTTCCACGCCAGCTGGCGGGGCAACAAAGGCCGTTTCCACCAGCTGGCGGGGCGGGAATTCCTCCGGCGTCGGCCTAGCCCCTCAATGTTGGGGCTCGGCCCCGAAAGATGCGGAGCATTCCGCACCTTTGGGGCGGTGCGATGCCCGTCTGATTGGCGCCGTTTTGGGCGCCAGTCGGTGGACATCGCGCCGTTTCGGGAGAATTTCGCCCCAGGTGTGGACGGCGATGGCTGGAACCTGTCATGTTGGGCAGGCCGCTCGGCCCGGAGTATTGCCGTTCGCCCGTTACAAACGGCGAGCGGCGATTCTTCCAGCGGCCAGCCGTGATTCTCGCCGCATCGGTTTTGTGGTGTGGGAGAATCGCGTGCGGGTGCCGAGGCGGCATGGCGGGACTTGCGCGGCGCCCCGGCGATTCTCCCACCCGGCGTGGGGGGTGGGGGGTGGGGGGGGGGGGAGAATTCCGCCCCCTCTATCTTGGCATCTTTCTCTGCTGTACTTCTAAGTTTTCCCATATTATTATCGGATTGGTTGGGTTTATTGTCACGTGTACCGAGGTACAGTGAAAAGTATTGTTCTGCGTGCAGCTCAACAGATCATTCCGCACATGGGGCGGGATTCTCCCCTACCCGGCGGGGCGGGGGTCCCGGCGTGATGAAAGGAAGTCACCACACCTTTAGGGGCCAGGCCCTCACCTTGATGGGCTAGGCCCGCGCCGGAGCGGTTGCCGCTCCATCGTCTGGCAGGAAAGGCCTTTGGCGCCATGCCAGCCGGGGCCGAAAGGTCTTCGCCGGGCGACACGGCTGCTGACGTCATCCCCGCACATGCGCAGGGGAGGGGGTCTCTTCCGCCTCTGCCATAGTGAAGACCACGGCAAAGGCGGAAGAAAAAAGTGGGACCCGATCGCAGGCCAGGCCGTGGGGACACCCCCCCCGGGGCCAGATCGCCCCGCGCCGCCCCCCCCCCCAGGACACCGTACCCCGCCTGCGCTGCCTTGTCCCGCGGTTCAAAAGGTGGTTTAATCCACGCTGGCGGGACAGGCATTCCAGCAGTGGGACTTCGGCCCGTCGCGGGCCGGAGAATCGGCGGGAGTGGGCCCGCCGACTGGCACGGTGCGATTCCCGCCCCCGCCGAATCTCTGGTGGCAGAGACTTCGGGACACGTCGGGGGCGGGATGCACACCAGCCCCCGGTGATTCTCCGACACAGCGGGGGGTCGGAGAATCCCGCCCATGAAAAGAAAATACATAATAGGGCAAACATAAAATACACAATGTAAATACATAGGTGAGGTATACAGGTGTGCAGTACTACTCAGATGTCTAAAGAGATCAGGGGCGAAATTCTCCCGAAACAGCGCGATGTCTGCCGACTGGCGCCCAAAACGGCGCCAATCAGACGGGCATCGCGCCGCCCCAAAGGTGCGGAATGCTCCGCATCTTTGGGGGCCGAGCCCCAATATTGAGGGGCTAGGCCGACGCCGGAGGAATTTCCGCCCCGCCAGCTGGCGGAAACGGCCTTTATTGCCCCGCAAGCTGGCGCGGAAATGACATGTCGGGGCGGCGCATGCGTGAGAGCGTCAGCGGCCGCTGAAAGTTTCCCGTGCATGCGCAGTGGAGGTAGTCTCTTCCGCCTCCGCCATGGTGGAGACCGTGGCGGAGGCGGAAGGGAAAGAGTGCCCCCATGGCACAGGCCCGCCCGCGGATCGGTGGGCTCCGATCGCGGGCCAGGCCACCGTGGGGGCACCCCCCGGGGTCAGATCGCCCCGCGCCCCCCCCAGGACCCCGGAGCCCGCCCACGCCGCCTTGTCCCGCCGGTAAATAGGTGTTTTAATTTACGCCGGCGGGACAGGCAATTTATCGGCGGGACTTCGGCCCATCCGGGCCGGAGAATCGAGCGGGGGGGCCCACCAACCGGCGCGGCGCAATTCCCGCCCCCGCCGAATCTCTGGTGCCGGTGACTTCGGCAACCGGCGGGGGCGGGATTCACGGCAGCCCCCGGCGATTCTCCGACCCGGCGGGGGGTCGGACAATGACGCCCCAGATCTGTCCATCAGATCATAAGAGGGTCATTTAGGAGTCTGGTGACAGTGGGGAAGAAGCTGTTTTTGAGTCTGTTCATGCGTGTTCTCAGACTTCTGTATCTCTTGCCCGATGGAAGAAGTTGGAAAAGTGAGTAAGCCGGGTGGGAGGGATCTTTGATTATGCTGCCCGCTTTCCCCAGGTAGCGGGATTTGTTGACAGATTCAATGGATGAGAGGCGGGTTTGTGTGATTGACTGGGCTATGTTCCCGACTCTCTGAAGTTTCTTCCGGGCTTGAGCTGAGCAGTTGCCATACCAGGCTGTGATGCAGCTAGATAGGATGCTTTCTATGGCGCACCTGTAAAAGTTGGTCAGAGTCAATGTGGACATGCCGAATTTCTTTAGTTTCCTGAGGAAGTATAGGTGCTGTTGTGCTTTCTTTTTTTTTAGCAATTTAGAGTACCCAATGCCTTTTATCCAATTAAGGGGCAATTTAGCGTGGCCAATCCACCTACCCTGCACATCTTTGGGTTGTGGGGGTGAAACCCATGCAAACATGGGGAGAATGTGCAAACTCCACACAGACAGTGACCCAAGCCGGGATTGAACCGTGAGGCAGCAATGCTAACCACTGCGCCACCGTGCTGCCCTACTGTTGTGCTTTCTTGGTCGTAGCATTGACGTGGGTGGACCAGGACAGATTTTAGGAATTTGAAGCTGTCAAGCACCTCCACCTTGGCCCCGTTGATGTGCTCAATGCTTTGCTTCCTGAAGTCAATGACCAGCTCTTTGTTTTGCTGACATTGAGGAAGACATTGTTGTTGCTCCACCACTCCACTAGGTTCTCCATCTCCCTCCTCTATTCTGACTCATCGTTGTTCGAGGTCCGATCCACTCTGACTGTGTCATCAGCAAACCTGTAGATGGAGTTGGCGCCAAATTATGCCATGCCAAATTTTTGTCATGTGTGTATAGGGAGTATAGTAGGGGTCTGAGCAAGCAGAGTTATTAACCTAATAATCTAACATATCTCTTTCTTGACATCTCTGGGGATACGCACTCAACCAATATTCACTGCAAGCCCATGGACTCCCACAGTGACCTTTACGACCTTAGCATCACATCTCTTGTAAGGTCTCTATTCCATTCCCTATTTCCCCAGTTGATCCATCTCTGTCGCATCTGTTAAGGCATTAGACAAGACATAAATAAGTCGGTTGCATGGGTGGGCAGGTGCTAAATGAAGTTCAATGTAGAAAGGTACAAAGTGATTCATTTTGGTAAGAAGAACATGGAGAAACAACAGAAAATAACAGGCAAAATGTTAAAGGGGCTACAGGAGCAGAATGACCTGGGTGCATATGTGCGTAAGTCATGGAAAGTGGCAGGACAGGTTAAGAGAGCAGTTGAAAAGGGTACGGTATCCTTAGCTTTATTAATAGAGGCATAGAATACATAAAGAAAGGAGGTTATGTTGAACTTGTATAAAACACTCGTTTGGCCTCAGCTGGAGTATTGCATTCAATTCTGGGTGCCGTGTTTCAGGAAGGATGTGAAGACATTGGAGAGAGTGCAGGAAAGATTCACGAGAATGGTTCGAGGGATAAGGAACTTCAGTCATGAAGATGGATTGGGACTGTTTTCCTTGGAGAAAAGAAGGCTGAGAGGAGATTTGATAGAGGTGTCCAAAAGCAGGAGTGGTCTGGACAGAGCAGATAGGGAGAAACTGTTCCTGCTCGTGAAAGAATCGAGAACAACAGGACACAGATTGACAGTAATTTGTAAAAGAAGCAAATGCGACATGATAAAAAAATAATCTCATAGCAGGTGGTTAAAGTCTGCAATGTACTGCCTGAGAGAGTGTCAGAGGCAGGTTCAAGGCATTCAATAGGGAATTAAACTGTTACTTGGAAAGGAAGAATATGCAGGGTGAAAGGGAGAAGGCAGTAGAATGGCAAAGTAAATTATTTATTTGGAGAGGAGATGAAGGCACGATGGGCTGAATGGCATTCTTCTGAGATCTAAAATTGTGATTCTGCGATGCAGCTTTCCACATTAGTGCTTCCGACATGTCTTCCTTTTCCGCAACTGGGGGTCCCACCTATCATGTTTGACCGTGTCCACCACCGTTTCCAATCTACTTCATGCTCTTTTGCTTTCATCCCTTTCCCCTCCTTTCCAGAACCATCATCGGGTCCCCTTGTCCTTAATTTCCACCCGACCAGCCTCTGTCTTCAACAGATCATCATCTGCCATTTTCATCGGCTCCATCCTGATGCCAACATCAAAGACATCTTCCCCTGACTTCCCCTCTCAGCATTCCGAAGGGACCGTTCCCTCCATGACACCTTTGTTCACTCATCAGTCACCCTTAGAATTCCCTCTTTTCCTTCCAGCACCTTTCCCGGCAGGTCAGGCGATGCAACAACACCTGCCTTTTTAATCGTTCCTTTCTCACCATCCAAGGCCCCAAACATTCCTTCCAAGTGAAGCAGCGAGTTGCTTGTGCTGCTTTCAATTTGGTAAACGTTATTCTCTGGTGTGGTCTCCTCTACATTGGGAGGCCAAACGCAGTCTGGGTGACCACTTGGTGGAACACCTCTGTTAGTCCGTAAGCTTGACTCTGAACTTCCTGTCGTTTGTCGTTTTTAACTCTCCGCTTTCCTCCCACTCTGTCCATGGTCTGCTATGCTGGTCCAATGAGGCACGATAGAAGCTCGAGGAACAACAGCTCATCCTTTGGCTCAGCAATCTACAGACTTCTGGATGAATACTGAGACCAACAACTTTAGATCATAACCTCTCTATTCATCTTTTTTGTGTTGCTTTGGCTTGCTTTTTTCCGGTTTCGCACTCTATTCCTTCAGTTTGTATTCATTTGGCTGCGATCCAGCCATTCACACCTTGGGCGGGATTCTCCGACCCCCCGCCTGTACCGTGGGGGCACTCTTTTCCTTCCGCTTTCGCTATGGTCTCCACTATGGCGGAGGCGGAAGAGACCCCCTCCACTGCGCATGCGCGGGGATGCCGTGAGCGGCCGCTGACGCTCCCGCGCATGCGCCGCACGGCAAAGTCATTTCCGCGCCAGCTGGCAGGGCACCAAAGGCCGTTCCCACCAGCTGGCGGTGCGGAAATCAGTCCGGCGCGGGCCTAGCCCCTCAAGGTGAGGGCTCGGCCCCTCAAGATGCGGAGGATTCCGCACCTTTGGGGCGGCGCGATGTCGGACTGATTCACGCCGTTTTTGGCGCCGGTCGGTGGACATCGCGCCGATTGCGGAGAATCCCGCCCCTTATCTGGACCTTTCTATTGATTCCTTACTTTATCCATTACCGCTCCCTTTTGTGATTTAATCACTCCTGCCATTCGCAAACATCACCCACCCACGTCCCCTTTCACTTCCTCAAAATCTATTTCATTCCTGTCTTGGCTCAATTCTGATGAAAGGTCCATGACCAGAAACTTTAACTGCTTCTGTCTTCAGCAACGCTAACAGACTTGCTGAGTATTTCCAGCTTTTTCTGTTTTTATTATTTCTTAAGAACATAAGGGGCGAAATTCTCCGGAAACGGCGCGATGTCTGCCGACTGGCGGCCAAAACGGCGCCAATCAGATGGGCCGAGTGGCCGCCCGTTTTCGGCCGGTCCCGCCGGCGTAAATTAGAGTCGGTACGTACCGGCGGTACCTGGCTCTGCGGGCGCACTCCGGGGTCCTCGGGGGAGCGCGGGGCGATCTGGCCCCGGGAGGTGCCCCCACGGTGGCCTGGTCCACGATCGGGGCCCACCGATCTGTGGGCGGGCCTGTGCTGTGGGGGCACTCTATTCCTCCGCGTCGGCTGCTGTGGTCCTCCGCGATGGCCGACGCAGAGATGATCCCCTCCTGGGCGTGCGATGGGATGACGCCAGCACACGCTGGCTCTCCCGCGCTGGCGCCAACTCGCGCCGGCCGGCGGAGGCTCTCCGCTGCTGGTTGGTGTGGCGCCAAGCCCCTTCCGCACCAGCCGGCGGGGCGCAAACCACTCCAGCGCCGGCCTAGCCCCTGAAGGTGCGGAAGATTCCACACCTTCGGGGTGGCCTGACGCCGGAGTGGTTCACGCCACTCCTTCGCGCCTGAGTTGCCCACCCTGCCGGTTCGCGGAGAATCCCGCCCCACCATTCATTCCTCTAAACTTGAGAGAATAAAGACACAGTGGTAGGAATTCTCTGACCGTTGGGATTCTCTGTACACACCGGCAGCACCCCTTCTCCCGCGGGTTTCCAGGCAATCCCGCCGCCAGCAAATGGAATGCTGCCCAGAAACACGCAGATGGGGGACCGGAGAATCCAGCCTCACAGTCTATATTATCTTTTCACAGAGGACAATCCCTCCATCCCAGGAATTAACTTAGTAACCCTTCAATGTGCTCCCTCTATGGCAAGAATATCGTTACTTCAGTAAGGAGACCAAATTTGCACACAATACCCAATGTGTGGTCTCACCAAAGCGCTATATAATAATGATCATTATTGTCAAACGTAGTCTTACATTAACACTGCAATGAAGTTACTGTGAAAAGCCCCTAGTCGCCACACTCCAGCGCCTGTTCAGGTACACAGAGGAAGAATTCAGAATGCCCAAATTACCTAACAGCACGTCTTTCGGGACTTGTGGGAGGAAACCGGAGCATCCGGAGGAAACCCACGCAGTCACAGGGAAAATTTGCAGACTCTGCACAGACAGTGACCCAAGCCGGGAATCGAAGCTGGGACCCTGGTGCTGTGAAGCAATAGTGCTAACCATTGTGCTACCGTGCCGCCATATAATTGCAGTTGACAACTTTCCTCAATACTCAAGTCCTCTTCCTCTTGGAATTGTGATTATGAGGAAGGTGCAAGGAGGCCTCAAGGTGATATCGGCAAGTTGAGTGAGTTGGCCTTCATTGCAAGAGGATTTGAGTTCAGAAGTAGGGATGTCTTGTTGCAGCTGTACAGGGCCTTTGTGAGACCACACCTGGGGCGAGATTCTCCGATCCCCCGCCAGGTCGGAGAATCGCCGAGGGCTGGCGTGAATCCCGCCCACGCCGGTTGCCGAATTCTCCGGCACCGGAGATTCGGCGGGGGCGGAAATTGGTGCCCCCCCCCCCCCCGCAATTCTCCGGCCGAAATCCCGCTGCTAGGATGCCTGTCCCACCGGCGTGGATTAAACCACCTCTCTTACCGGCGGGACAAGGCAGCGTGGGCGGGCTCCGGGGTCCTGGGGGGGTGTGGGGGCGATCTGGCCCCGGGGGGTGCCCCCACGGTGGCCTGGCCCGTGATCGGGGCCCACCAATCCACGGGCGGGCCTGTGCCGTGGGGTCACTCTTTTCCTTCCACCTTCGCCATGGTCTCCACCATGTCGGAGGCGGAAGAGACTTCCTCCACAGCGCATGCGCAGGGGTGCCGTGAGCGGCCGCTAACGCTCCCGCGCATGCGCCGCCCGGCAATGTCATTTCCGTGCCAGCTGGCGGGGCAACAAAGGCCTTTTCCGCCAGCTGGGGGGGGCGGAAATCAGTCCGGCGCGGGCCTAGCCCCTCAAGGTTAGGGCTTGGCCCCCCAAGATGCGGAGGATTCCGCACCTTTGGGCAGTGCGATGTCCGACTGATTTGCGCCGTTTTTGGCGCCGGTCGACGGACATCGCACCGATACCGGAGAAATTCGCCCCCGGAGTCTTGCGTGCAGTTTTAGTTTCCCTAAGAAAGAATGTACTTATCATAGAGGGAGTGCAGCAGTGGTTCACTGGGCTGATACTGGGATTGGTGGCACTGTCCTATGAGGTGGGATTAGTTTGATTAGGCCAGCATTCACGAAAGCTTGGAAGGAGATCTGATTGAAACATATAACATTATAACAGTGCTGCACAGACTAGAAGCAGGAGGATATTTTCCCTGGTTTCTGGATATGGGGTAGACCATTTAGGACTGTGATGAGGAAACGTTTCTGCACTCAAAGTTTAGTAAACCTATGGAGTTCCTTGCCACAGAAGCCTGTGGAGGCCAAGTCACTGAATGTAGTCAAGAAAGAGATAGATAATTGTTAGTGTTTAATGGCATCAAGTCTCATGGGGAACAAACAGAAATATGGCATTGACATAGAGGATCAGCTACGATCATATTGAATGGATCGAAAGGCCGAATGGACTGATCCTACTCCTAGTTTCTATGTTTCTAAATGAAACCCATCTGTCTTACTAATCTCATTCAGGGAAGGAAATCTGCTGTCCTTTCAATACTGACCTCTGAAATGGTCTCGCAAACAAGTCAGTTATATCAATGTCTGACCCATCAACGATCCAAGGACAACGAGTGATGGGCAATAAATGTTATCTTGTCAATGAGGCCCACATCCCATCCCATGAATGAGTTAAATATAAACTTATCTAGCTTCCCCGTGAACACCTTTGCTGCTTGCCTCAGCTCCTGTGGTAATGTCTTCCACAACTTCTTTACTCACTGGGTAGAGACAATGCTCCTAAATTTCCTGTTGGATTTAATCAAGACTTTCATATTTGTGCCTTTTAGTTTTACTCTCCCACAGAAGTGGAAACATCCTCCCAACCTCTACCTACCTCATTCTACTTTTATCATATTCTTAAGGGCAAACATTTTTGTATTTGATTTGAAATAGATGTACGGTTTGATATTCTTTTGTCACAGTAGAATAAATTATATTTTCCAACAGGCAGCAAAAACATCGAAAGGTGGATGAGCGAAACAACGGATATTAATCTTTCTCCAGTTAGTCTCTCTGTTTATTAATACAGTCTCATTTCAGTACTTGTCTTGTGGGTGAGGATAAGAAGGTCATTTTTTTATTCAGTATTCTTTTGTGGCGCACAATGACAGTTATAGGATGTTATAGTTGTCCTTTTACATGTTAAAGATTTTCAAAGCCCCCCCCCCTGGGCTTTCATACTTTCTGTTTCACTGATGGAAGCATTGTGTACACAATATGTATGTAATAGCTCTGCATGAATAAGTAAACGCAAAAAGAAAAGGCATTGTGCCTCTCATTCTTAGCTGTGGCTCAGTTGGTAGCTGACTGTGGGAGGAAAACGGAGCACCCGGAGGAAACCCACCCAGGCACGGAGAGAATGTACAAACTCCACACAGGCAGTCACCCAAGGCCAGAATTGAACCTGGGTTCTTGGCGCTGTGAGGCAGTTGTGTTAACCACTGCATCACCGCGCCGCCTCTAGAATGGCAGATTTCCTTCCGTAAAGGAAATAGCGAACTAGATGGGTTTTTACAAAAATTGACAATGGTTTCATGATCATCATTAGACATTTAATTCCAGATTTTGTCTGCCGTGGTGGGATTCAAAACCAGGCTTCTAGAGCATTACCCTGGGTCTCCAGGTCAATAATCCAGTGACAATACCGCCATGCCGCCACCTCCCCCATTCAGTGCTTTGAGATGTCTGGTGGTGCTAATTCCCCAAAACCAAAATTTACCAAAATAATCAAAAGCTGAAAACATACTTCTTTTTCCCTTTTTATTTCCAAAGGTTGAAAGATCCTGGGCAGAATGAAGATAATTTGGTATTTCGCCATTCATCACGCCTGGAGACACACTGTTGTGAGTGACTGCGATTGATTTTATGCCCATAATTTGTATTATGCAACTTTCCCCTGTTCATTGCTCTTTGCTGCAGAAAGAATCGATTTGTATTATGCAAGTATATACCACTCACTGCGTATTGCTGGAAAACGAATCAATTTGTTTTGTGCAACTATCCACCATGAACTGCATATCCTCCAGTGATAGTTCTGCTGTAGACCAGAAACTGTTATAATTTCAGTCAGTTGCTCAGGGAGTCTTCTGCTTTGCTTCCAACCCATTGGCTGGCACATTTGGTGTCACAAATCAATCCTTAAGTCTTTCCTTTCTCGCTTTCTATAAGATTCCGTTGAAGGAATTTCAATTTTCTCTCAACAGGGTTCAAGCACGCAACAACGTCACCAGCGAACTGGGGGCAGGCGTGACAGCAAATTCATAATTGGCACCCAATGCAGATGTGTCTGCCATCCCAATATGGGGTCTTACGACAGCAGGTTAAAGTCCAACAGGTTTGTTTTGCATCACGGGCTTTCGGAGCACTGCTCCTTCCACAGGTGAATGAGGAAGGGGAATGAACATTTCAGAAGGAGCATTCACCTGAAGAAGGAGCTAGTGATTCGAAACAAACCTATTGGACTTTAACCTGGTGTTGTAAGACGTCTTACTGTGCTCACCCCAGCCCACCGCTGGCATCCAATATGGGGGAACAGGTTGGGGAAAGAATCTGCGACCTTTATCACCCCACTTCATACATTGTGGGGAAGATTTGAATGAAATCTGCCTGATTCCCAGTTCTTTCATCACTGCTCATGCTTCAGCGAGATTGCTTTCTCTCAGAACAGAATGGTCCGAGCAGAAAAGCAGAGCTGCTGCATGACAAATTGTTGGCCTGAATGGCGAGCTATCAGCAATTTATCACTGCTCTGGGCTTTTTTTTCGTGGGGTTGTTGACTAACACCTTGAAAAGGCAATGAAGAAAGGCTTCTGATTAGACGCTTGACAGCCTTCTGAACTTAACACTGCGTTCAACAACTTCAGACCATGAACTCTCTCCTCCATCAAAGCCCTTTTTCAAATCCAATTTATTTGTCCCATTGCTTTCCTCCCACTCCCCTCCGCCACCTGACATCTGTAATTTGTTCTTAAGTTTTGTTTTCACAGATTACTGACCCTTCTTCTCTATTAAAACATTTTACTCTCTTACATTTATGCCTCTAACAGCACCTTCTTTAGTCTTGGCAGGGATCTGGGATCCTAAGAGAAAGTTCAGCAGGGATAGTAACGCACCTGAAATTAGAAGAGACATCAAGTGAATCAGAAACTTCCAGACCAGTTATGTCGCAAGGCAGTTTGGCAAGATTGGATGGTATTTCTTTTAATGCGCGGAGTCTGATGGACAAGGCAGAGGAGTTGAGGGCACAAATTAAAATATGGGGGTATGATGTCATTGCTGTCATTGAGACATGGTTGAGAGGGGGGGCAGGATCGGCAGTTCAATATTCCAAGGTATAAGATCTTCAGGTGAGACAGGGCAGAAGGTAAAAGAGGAGGACATGTCGCAATTTTGATCAGGGAGTCAATTACAGCAGTAAGGGGGGAACGACATCTTAGAAGACTCTTCAAATGAAGTCATATGGGTAGAACTTAAAAACCAAAAAGGAGCAAACACATTGCTGCCCATGTTCTATAGGCCTCCTAACAGTCCGAGAGAAATAGAAGACCGGGGGCGAAATTCTCCCCAAACGGCGCGATGTCCGCCGACTGGCGCCCAAAACGGCGCCAATCAGACGGGCATCGCGCCGCCCCAAAGGTGCGGAATGCTCCGCATCTTTGGGGGCCGAGCCCCAACATTGAGGGGCTAGGCCGGCACTGGAGGGATTTCCGCCCCGCTAGCTGGCGGAAACGGCCTTTGTTGCCCCGCCAGCTGGCGCAGAAATGACATGTCGGGGCGGCGCATGCGCAGGAGCGTCAGTGGCTGCTGACAGTTTCCCGCGCATGCGCAGTGGGGAGAGTCTCTTCCGCCTCCGCCATGGTGGAGACCGTGGCGAAGGCGGAAGGGAAAGAGTGCCCCCACGGCACAGGCCCGCCCACGGATCGGTGGGCCCCGATCGCGGGCCAGGCCACCGTGGGGGCACTCCCCGGGGCCAGATTGCCCCGCGGCCCCCCCCAGGACCCCGGAGCCTGCCCACGCCGCCTTGTCCCGCCGGTAAATAGGTACTCTAATTTACGCCGGCGGGACAGGCAATTTCTCGGCGGGACTTCCGGGCCTGAGAATTCAGCGGGGGGGCCCGTCAACCGGCGCGGCCCGATTCCCGCCCCCGCCGAATATCCGGTACCGGAGACTTCGGCAACCGGCGGGGGCGGTATTCACGGCGGTCAACGGCCATTCTCCGACCCGCTGGGGGGTCGGAGAATGACGCCCCGGATATTTAAGCAAATTTCAGAGAAGTGTAAAAGTAATAGGGTAGTCATAGTGGTGGATTTCAATTTCAACAATATTAACTTTGGTAGTCAAAGGGTGAAAGGTTTAGAGGAAGCAGACTTCTTGAACTGCATCCAAAACTTTTTAAGTACCTACGTAGAAGGTCCTAAAATGGAGTAGGCACTCCTGGATTCATTTTAGTTAGTGAAGCTGGGCAAGTGGTTGATGTATCAATGGGGGAGCATTTCGCAGACAGCGATCATAACTCAGTTAGATTCAAGATTATTACAGAAATGGACAAGGATGGACCTGAAATCAAAGTTCAAAACTGGGGGAAGGCAGATTTTAATGAGATCACAAATGAGCAGAATGGACTGGGAGCAGACAATTTTACATAAATCTGTGACAGAACAGTGGGACACATTGAAGAAGGAAATAGGGAGAGTACAGGGCCAACATGTTCCAATCAAGAAAAAGATAGGACCAACAAGTCCAGTGAACCCTGGATATTGAGGGATATACAGCATTGGATAAAGAGAAAAAGGGAGGCTTATGGCAGATATCGTCCATTTCGGTAGGAATAAGAGCAAAATGAATGATTATTTAAATGGTAAAAAATTGCAGCATGCTGCTGTGCAGAGGGACCTGGATGTCCTTGTGCATGAATCACAAAAAGTTGTTTTGCAGGTGCAACAGGTAATTAAGATGGAAAATGGAATGTTGTCCTTTATTGCAAGAGGGATGGAGTTTAAAAACAGGGAGGTTATGTTGCAGCTGTATAGGGTGCTGGTGAGGCAACACCTGGAGTATTGTGTACAGTTTTGGTCTCCTTATTTGACAAAGGATGTACTGTCACTAGAGGAGGTGCAGAGGAAATTCACTCAGTTGATTCCGGAGTTGAGAGGATTAGCTTATGAGGAGAGACTAAGTAGACTGGAACTATACTCATTAGAATTTAGAAGAATGAGGGGGGGATCTTATAGAAACATACAAAATCATGAAGGGAACAGATAAGATACAAGCAGGGAGGTTGTTTCCACTGGCGGGTGAAACTAGAACTAGGGGGCATAGCCTCAAAATAAGGGGGAGCAGATTTAGGACTGAGTTGAGGAAGAACCTCTTCACCCAAAGGGTAGTGAATCTGTAGAATTCCCTACCCAGTGAAGCAGTTGAGACTACCTCGTTAAATGCTTCAAGGCAAAGATTTTTGAACAGTAAAGGAATTAAGGGTTATAGTGAGGGGCCGGGTAAGTGGAGCTGAGTCCACAAAAGGATCAGCCATGATCTTATTGAATGGCGGAGCAGGCTCAAGGAGCCAGATGGCCTACTCTCTCTCATAGTTCTTATGTCCTTATGTTCTTATATCAAGGGCTCAAAACAGTAGAAGCCCTAGAAGCATATAGAATGTGCAAAAGGGAATTTAAAAAATAAACAATGAGAGCAAAAAGGTAACATGAAAGGGTACAGGAAGGTAAAATAAAGAAAGGCTAAAAGGGTAAGGGTGAAAGGACGATGAGGGGAAGAGTAGGGCCCATTAAGGACCACAGTGATAATTTGTGTGTGCAGTCGGAGGATGTAGGTGGGTTCTAAATGAATTCCTTGTGTCAGTGTTCACTCGTGAGAGGGACAGTGTGAAATCAGGGAGAAGGACTGTAATAAAATTAAAGAAATTAACATCGAGAGAGAGGAGGTTCTGAGTGGTCTGGCATGCTGAAAAGTAGATGAAATATATCCCAGGCTACTGAGTGAGGCAAGGGAGGAAATAGCAGGGGCACTGGCAATAATTTTCAATTCCTCTCTGGTCACAGGAGAGGTGCTGGTGGACTGGAGAAGAGCCAATGTGGTGCCATTATTCAAGAAGGGAGGAAGGGATCGACCAGGAAACTACAGGCCAGTCAGTCTAACCTCAGTGGTGGGGAAACTACTGGAAGAAATTCTGTATTTGGAGAGGCTGGAATTAATCAAGAACAGTCAGCAGGATTTTGTTAAGGGGAGGTCATGTCTGACCAACTTGGTTGAATTTTTAGAAGATGTAACCGTGCGTGTAGATGAGGACATCAGCAAGGCTTTCGATAAGGTCCCACATGGGAGACTGACAGTGAAGGTAAGAGCCCATGGGATCCAAGGAAATTTGGCAAATTGGATCCAGAATTGGCTGAGTGGCAGGAAGCAAAGGATGATGGTCGAGGGGAGTTTTTCTGACTGGACGCAGGGATCAGTGTCGGGGTCCTTGCTGTTTGTGGTTTATATAAATGATTTAGATGTGAATGTAAGAGGGTTGATCAGTATGTTTGCGGATGATACTGAAATTGATGGGGTGGTAAATAGTGAGGAGGTTAGCCTTAGATTACAGGAGGATATAGACGGGCTGGTCAGGTGTGCTAATCAGTGGAAAATGGAATTCAATCCCGATAAGTGTGAGGTGATGCACTTGGGGAGGACAAACACCAACCCCTTGTGATCACATTCATCAAAGGACAATTTTCTTATTCCAAGATTCAATCAATCAGACCTTCACTGCAAAGAATTTTTTTTCAGGAAGCTTGTTTTTATGTATTTCTTTTGTGCATGTGAAGGGGAGGTGTGATAGTGCTGGGGAATGCAACACCTTCTATTCTGGGCACTGTTGATGACGGCAGCAACAACAACAACAACTTACTTTTATGTTGCACCATTACCGTTTGAGATAAAATCCCTAGATGCTTTTTCTGAAGACTGAGCCAAAGAAGGATGATATAGGTTGGCTGGTCAGATGGGCAGAACAGTGGCAAATGGAATTTAACCCTGAAAAGTGTGAGGTGATGCATTTTGAGAGGACTACCACCGCAAGGGAGTCGACCATGAACAATAGGAAGTACAGAGGGACCTTGGGGTGCATGTCCAAAGAGAGATTCAGTGCATACACTGAAGAGAGTGAGGCATGGACACCAATAGTGGGGCAAAGGGTGGGAGAGATGTACAAGAGGCCAGTCAGATATAGAACTGCCTGTACCAACTCTTTGAGAGAGCTATTGATTAATCTCAATCGCCTGTTCTTTCTCCATAGCCCTGCAATTTTCTCCCCTTCAAGTATACTTCCCTTTGGACATTAATGCTTTTAAAACAGTGCACTTCATTATTGTGTGAAGAAATTTCCTCATTGGATCTTTCTCCAATAACTTTAAGTCTGTGGTCCTCTGGTTACTGACCTACCCACCAGCGGAAACAGCTTCAGTTACTCTCTTTTCCCGCTTTCTTGAGATGTGGCAAGACCAGCATTTTGCCCATATATAGCCAACCTTATATACATTGGGTAATTGAAATACCCCGCCCCCCGATCAGGGGGCTCGTACTTCGCAAAGAACATGGGGAAGACAAGCATTCCCACTCCATAGGTCCCGTGCGGGATATCACAATCACCACCATGTCCATTCCCTTTGTCTTTCTGTCCACAACATCTTTGTAAATCTCCACCTCTCATTGGCCTTAAGTAGCCCCACTGGTCAACATCCCCCCCCTCCAAAACAGCATAAATCTGATCCTATTTCCAGTTCTCTCCAGCTTTGACAAAGAGTCATCCAGATTCAAAATGTTAGCTCCCTTCTCTCTCCACAGATGCTGTCAGATCCGTTGAGATTGTCCAGCATTTTCTGTTTTTGTTCCAGGTTTATTAATTGGATTCAAATTCCACTAGCTGCCTTGGTAAGATTTGAACTCACACCTCCGGAGAGCATTAGCCTGAGCCTCTGGATTACTAACACAGTGACATTGCCGCTACACGACCGTCTCCCTACTCTATCAAAATCCTTCATGAATTTGAACAACACAGTTAAATCTCCCCTTACTACCGTTCAAATAACCTTTGCTGCATCCTCTCCAATGCCTTCCTAAAATGTGATGCTCAGAATTGTACATGATATTCCAGCTGAAAGCCCCCATGAATTCTATAAGCTTATTTTGATACATTTTACCTTATTTAGAAATCCAAGGATCCCATATACTTTTCCTTCTATAGACTGAGCAAACAGCTCAGCCACTTTCAAATGCTTTTCATGTAACCACTCAAGTCTCTCTGATCTTGCACCTCCTTGTAGGACAGCAGACCCAGGGCAATACAGTTTATCAATCAGAATAATGGCTGCACACATCGCAAAAAGCTTTGGGAACAAGCAGCTGTTTTCTTTGGAACACAAGGAAGATTCAAAAGCCAGGCTACAGGGCTGGGATCCAAGGATTGCTGTAAGTACACAGGTTTTACTGGCACCAGACTATTAAATGCAAATGGAAATGTGGAAAAGCTTTACATGAATCTCATTAACCGACCTGGAAGTATTACATCGGATTCTGGTTTCTTGTGGTGTTGGGTGTTCTGACACACAGATGAGCCAACACGGTTGTATATGGTACAACGCTATTTTATTTAAACTTACTATTTACAGTTTGGTCTTTGCACTCTGCACGTGGGGGTTCCCTGCTTGTGATGTTTTAACAGCTCTTTCTTGTTCCCTTCTCCCCAGACCTACTGACCACCAGGTGTCGTGCTCGTGCTTTTTATGTGGTTGGTGTTCTTGTCTATGATTGGTTGTGGTGTTGTGTACTCTGAATTGCCTGTTAGTGTGTCCATCATGATGTGTGTGTTTGAATATCATGACATCCCCCCTTTTTACAAAGATATGTGCCTACGTGGTAATAAATATGATCGTGTCGTGAGTGCATCTAAGAGTGTGTGTGTGTCGTGTGCAGCATGTGCATATGACGGAACTATGTACATGGGGCGATGTCGGGTGCGTCACATGAACCAAGTTGTACCATAACATAACATAAATGCGAACGAGAGAAGAAGAAAAAAAAAAACTTGAACAGTTGTCCAGTCAGACGACATCTGGAACGATAAACAACAACAGGTTATCATGTAAAATTGTGCAACCAGTCTAATGGGCTTGCGACGAATTCGGGTTGACCGTCAGGGTGGCACACCACTCATCGGCTGGATTGATGGCATTGACCTTGTTGACATCAATGACGGAAACGCGGAAGGCATCCTGGTCATCTGCATCACTTAACTGGAAGTCTTGATGCGTGGGCTGGACGGTCCTGATTTGTCTGCGAGATTGTCGAGGATGCGCCGGATCCATGGGTTGAGCCGAGCAACAGTGGGCTGCGTAGTGGCCCATGTTGCCACATCTGAGGCACTGTCGGTTTTTTGCAGGACATTGCCCTTTTAAATGTAGAGCTCCACAATTGCCGCACGTCATGACGTCACGGCGTTCGTTGCGCCACTGCGCATGCGCAGTGCGATCTTGCGGTGGGCGCGCCTGCGCAGTGCGTCCCTCGTTGTGGCCGTTATTTTTGGCGCGCACCTGCGCGGGAGACCGCGAAAAGCGCGGGAAGCGGCTGCTGTCGTCCGGGCCGTGGGTCGGGAAGTAATCGACGGCCTGGATGCGTTCGACGTCGTGGGCGGCCTGGCTTGCCGATTCGACGGCTGGGGACCCCCTCCGTGCCAACTCGGACGCCTGAAATCGGGCAAAACGGCAGGTAGCATTTTCGTGGAGGACACAGGCTTCCACAGCAGACGCTAAGGTGAGGCTTTTCATTTTAAGAAGCTGCTGGCGTAGGCCACTAGAGGCAACGCCAAAAACAATCTGGTCCCTGATCATGGACTCTGTGGTGGTGCCGTAACCGCAGGACTGCGCTAGAATCCGGAGGTGCGTCAAGAAGGGTGGAAAAAGCTCCTCCTTACCTTGCAGGCGTTGCTGAAAGAGGTATCTTTCAAAACTTTCATTTACTTCAACTTGAAAGTGCTGGTCCAGTTTGAGGATGACCGTGTCATATTTGGATTGGTTTTCGCCTTCTTCGAACACCAGTGAGTTGAAGACGTTGGTGGCGTGCTGACCTGCGTAGAAGAGGAGCATTGCAATCTTCGTGTCATCCGGGGCATTCTGTTTTTCGGTGGCACGGATGTACAGGTCAAATCGCTGCCTGTAGAGCTTCCAGTTGGTACCTAGGTTCCCCGCGACTTGCATCGGCTGCGGTTTGTCGGTGTGGTCCATGTCCAGAATGGCAGGTTAGTAGGCAGGTATCGATCCACTCCTGTACCATGTGGTGTTGGGTGTTCTGACACACAGATGAGCCAACACGGTTGTATATGGTACAACACTATTTTATTTAAACTTACTATTTACAGTTTGGTCTTTGCACTCTGCACGTGGGGGTTCCCTGCTTGTGATGTTTTAACAGCTCTTTCTTGTTCCCTTCTCCCCAGACCTACTGACCACCAGGTGTCGTGCTCGTGCTTTTTATGTGGTTGGTGTTCTTGTCTATGATTGGTTGTGGTGTTGTGTACTCTGATTTGCCTGTTAGTGTGTCCATCATGATGTGTGTGTTTGAATATCATGACACTTGTCACATCGAAGCAAATTGGCCAGGAAATGAGATGATTGAGCTCAATTTTTCAGGCACAGAGTGGACAACCAAACATGCAACATGTCCCAGGTACTGTGCCCCGGAAGTGCATCAGCAGCCATATTTGATAGGTTCATGGCTTTCAATTCTGATTGGACATTTTCTTGGAGCTTTCATCACATGACCTCTCACCTCCAGCCTCCCCGTCAGGTCAACAAATCTTTTCTCTTATCTCCAATTTGATAAGTAATAAATAGAGGTTCTCCGTAATGTATTTTATGCAGAATCATCATCATTAGTCCATTTGTCAGTGATATTACCTCACCTCCAATACATTACCCAGAGGCATGCAGATAAATTGCCGAACACATGGCAAATTGTTCAACCTTCAATTCAAAACCAGAATCCTCCAGCGTCAGTCACAGAGTTTCGCTGTGTAGATGATGCTTGTGCAGTGCTCACTCAGAAACTGAGTTTGCGGTCACTGTTGACTCCTGCTCTGAAGCATTTGAGAAAATGGAACTTTCACTAAACCTTCGGAAAATCAGTCTTCTTTCAACCAATTCTCAATGCATAAACAATTGAGATTGACGGTGAGATCCTGGAAAATGTGGACCATTCTCTGTATCCAGGGAGCCTCCTCTCGGCGAAGGAAAACATAGACAGCAATATTCATCATCACCTCCAACATGCCAGCTCAGCCTTTGGCTGACTGACAAAAAGAATATTTGAGGACCAGGATCTCAAACCCAAGACTGAACTTTACTGGGCACTAATGATCCCCACTCTCCTTGATGTTTCGGAGATTTGGACCACCAACAGCAAGCCCCTCAATGCACTGGAGAAGTTTCACTAACGGTGCCTTCACAAGGTCCTTCAAATCCAGTGGAATGAAAGGCAGCAACCTCTCCCAAGTAAACACGTCCGGCATTGAGGCACTAAACTCTCAGCCAGCTCCGTTGGGTGGGAAATATCGTTCGTATGCCTGACGCCAGACATCCAAAGCAATTGCTCAACTTGGAATTTGGTTACAGCAGGAGACACTCCAGGAGGATGGTGGAAACACTTTAGGGGTGACCTCAAAGCATCGCAGAAGAAGTCCAACAACCCTACAGACTCTTAAGAGACCCTGCCTTGTGACTGACCAAAATAGAGAAAGCTGATTTGGGAAATCACTAAACACATCAATAAAAATCATCGGGAACGTTCAGAGATGAAGTTGATGTGTCGGAAGGAGTACATAAACCATCAAACAATCCCATCTACCCAACCCTTCAAACATCACCTGCCCCAGATTTGGCAGAGTCTGCAGACTGCACATTGCACTTATCAACCATCTCAGAACCCATCGAACTAGAGTGGGAAGCTAGTCATTCTTGGTCCCGAGGGTCTGTCTAGGACATAGCATCCGCTTTGTGCAGCATGTTATCACTTGTTCATTTGTCAGTGATGTAAAAGTCCAATTTAAATTTCCAAGCCATTTCTATAATAGCCTAAACACATTTCAGATCATTAACAGCTTGATTGTATTTCACAAAACCAAAGGGCAAATGAACAATTATACTTAGCTTGTGTTTTTTTAAAGTAGGATAACACCTACATGAAAAAGTTACATTTATATAGTTCTTTAAATTTCAGAAATGTCTCAAAGCATGTCGTATGTGATGAATTATTTAAAAAGGGAGAGAGAGAAAAATGTGAGAATTACAAACCAGTTAGCCTGACGTCAGTAATGGGAAACATGCAAGAGCATATTATAAAAGGCTTGATAATGGAACATTTGGAAAGCATTAATGGGATTGGACAAAGCCAACATGTGTTTACAAAAGACAAATCATGCTTAACAAATGTACTTGTGCTTTTTGAGGATGTAACTAATAGAACAGGTAAAAGGTTAGTGGGCAAAATTAAAGCACATGGGATAAGAGGTAATATATTGTCATGGATCGAGAATTGGTTGAAACAGAGTGAGAGTAAATTTGTCTTTTTCCGAGTGGCAAGCAGTAACCAGTGGGGTACTGCAAGCATTATTCATGAGGTTATTCATTAAGGCCTCGCCTTCTCAACCTTGTCCCTTGTCTGAGGTGTGGTGATCCACAGGTTAAATCACCACCAGTCAGCTCTCCCCCTCAAAGGGGAAAGCAGCGTATGGTCATCTGGGACTCTGGCGACTTTACCTTACCTTTACCTTATCGCAGGGTTTTTCAAACTCAGGGTCGCGACCTGCAGGTGGGTCGCAGGTGTCATAATATACACCAGTATATCATGGTGCAGACACACACTGATGGACACACAGTGGGACCAATCAACATACACAACACCGCAGCCAATCACCAGTGAGAGCACACGCACTATAAAGACAGGGGACATCAGAGTTCCCGCTCATTCGAGTAGCAGCCAGCTAGGAGCACAGAGCTCACAGCCTGCAACACAGACATTCACCATGTGCTGAGTTCATCAACTGGTTAGGACAAGGCAAAGGTCTTTAGTTAAAGCTGGTATCGTATTTACCCACAGTTCAAGTATGTTTAAATAGTTAACCTTTTAACAAAATAGCGTTGCACTACTTCAAGTGTTGGTGACCTGTATGTGATCCAGAACACCCAACACATCATGATACCAGGAGTGGTTGCATACTAGCACTTCTTAGACCTACCTGCAAGTGATCTGCCTTCCGCCAGCATTCCGTCATCCTGCAACATGGACAACATCAGCCCGCCACCGCCGCTCCGCATCGCCGGCAACCTTGGGGCCAACTGGAAGATTTTCAAACAGCGCTTCCAGCTCTACCTCGAAGCCTCGGACACCAGAAAGATTGCCCTTCTCCTCTCCACGGCCGAGGACTATGCCATCCATATTTTCAACACTCTCACCATTGTAGATGACGAAGACAAGACGAAGTTCAAGACGGTTCTCCTCAAATTTGACACTCACTGCAGCGTAGAGGTGAATGAAAGTTTTGAACGCAACATGTTACAGCAGCGTTTGCAGGGTAAGGACGAACCTTTCCAATCCTTTGTAACGCACCTCCGCATCCTTGCGCAATCTTGCAGCTACAGACCCACCTCCGACTCCATGATACACGACCAGATCGTTTTCGGTGTTCAGTCGGACCCCCTACGTCAGCAGCTCCTCAAAGTAAAGCAACTCACCCTAGTGACCGCCATCGAGACCTGTGTCCTACATGAAAATGCCACCAGTCGGTACTCCCATAAACAAGTGGCTGAAACGGCGCGCAAGGTCCCCACGAGGCGGAACGGGTCCAAGTGATTGAACACCTCCAGGGCCTCAGCCTGGATGAGGGCGGCCATTTTGCGCGCTTTTCGCGGACTCCTGCGCTTGTACGCACCAAACGAGGGGATGTTGACATGGAGGAACGTAATGCGCAGGCGCGCACCATGCAGGACCGCACCGCACATGCGCGGTGGCACAGCGAACGTGCTGACGTCATGACGTGCTGCAACTGTGGCTCCGCCCATTTAAAGCGGCAATGCCCCGCAAAATCTCGACAATGCCTACGATGTGGAAGACTTGGCCACTATGCTGCCTGCTGTCGAGCAGCTCAGCCTTCCAATTCATATCGCTTCAACCAGCCTCGCAGGAATGTTCGGGCAATTCAACCCACGGTCACCGAGTCCGATTCCGACCTCCCACACAGCAGTGACACCGAGGACCCGAAAGCGCCTTTTTGAGTCGGTGTCGGAACGAAAAACAGGCTGTCCCCGAAGCAAAGACACCAGCCACTGTCGGTATACAGCATTGGTCCCAAATACGATTCCGCCTGGACACTGGTGCCTCCGCCAATCTCATGGCGTGGTCTGCTTTCCAAAGCCTTTGTGTCAAACCAAGCATTCTCCCATCGGCCTGCCAGCTATTGGACTACAATGGCAACATCATTCCTGCTACCGGCTCATACCAACTTGAAGTGACGCACAAGTCACGAAAAGCCATCCTTCCTTTCGAGATCATGGGCTCCTCGAAGGACTCTGCTTGGCGCACAGGCGTGCAAATTGCTAAACCTCGTTCAAAGAGTTAATTCTCTCTCTCCTGATGACACCTATTCCTTCCAGGATGTTGACTTCATGGCGCAACTCAACGCCATCATCGACCAGCACCGCGACGTCTTCGAAGGCATGGGAACGCTCCCATATACTTACAAGATCATACTCAAACAGAACGCCACACCTCGCACCTCGCAGAGTTCCAGCACCCCTCAAGGACCGCCTCAAGCAGCAGCTGCAGGATATCCAAGACCAAGGAGTGATCTCCAGAGTTATGGAACCAACCGACTGGGTCAGTTCCATGATGTGCGTAAAGAAGCCTTCCGGCGAGCTCAGAATCTGCATTGATCCAAAGGATCTGAATCGCAACATAATGAGGGAACATTACCCAATCCCCAAGCGCAAAGAGATCATATGCGAGATGGCTCGGGCCAAGCTCTTCACCAAACTTGACGCCTCGAAAGGATTCTGGCAAATTCAACTAGACAGATCCAGCAGGAAACTGTGTACCTTTAACACCCCTTTTGGCAGATATTGTTACAACAGGATGCCATTAGGGATCATATCGGTGTCAGAGGTATTCCACAGGATCATGGAACAAATGATGGAAGGCATTGAAGGTGTTCGCGTCTATGTTGACGACATAATCATTTGGTCCACCACCCCGCAGGAGCATATCAGTCGCCTCCAACGCATGTTCAAACGCATACGGGAGCAGGGCCTACGCCTCAACAGAGCCAAATGCTCCTTCGGCCAGATGGAACTCAAGTTCCTAGGGGACCACATCTCCCAGTTGGGTGTGCGGCCGGATGCGGACAAGGTGGCTGCCATCACAGCCATGAAAAAGCCAGAGGACAAGAAGGCGGTCCTCCGATTTCTGGGCATGGTTAACTTCCTAGGGAAGTTCATCCCTAACCTCTGCCTCTCATACCACAGCTCTCAGGAACCTGGTCAGGAAGATGACAGACTTCCAATGGCTTCCTGCCCACGAGAGCGAATGGACAGAACTTAAAACCAAACTTACCACGGCCCCGGTCTTAGCCTTTTTTGATCCAGCGAAAGAGACAAAAATTTTGACCGATGCCAGCCAGTCTTGCATTGGGGCAGTGCTCCTGCAACGCAATGAGGCCTCATCATGGGCCCCCGATGCATATGCGTCATGCGCCATGACCCCCACGGGACAGCGCTAGGCGCAGATAGAAAAGGAGTGCCTGAGCCTTTTAACCGGTGTCGTCAAATTTCATGATTATGTGTACGGCCTTCCCCAATTCACCGTCGAGACCAATCATCGTCCACTGGTCAATATAATACAAAAAGACTTGAACGACATGACACCTCGCCTCCAGCGCATTCTGCTCAAACTCCGGCGATACGACTTTCAGCTTGTATACACCCCGGGCAAAGACCTGATTATAGCCGACGCTCTGTCCAGGGCAGTCAACACCCCGTGTGACCCAGCGGGATTCGTCTGCCAGGTTGACGCCAATGTGGCCTTCGTGGCCCCCAATCTACCGGCCACGGATGAACGTCTCGTCCAAATTCGGCGCGAGACTGCGGCTGACCCCCTGCTACAGCGTGTCATGCGCCACCTAACAGACGGGTGGCTCAAGGGCCAATGCCTGCAGTTCTACAACATCAGAGATGATCTGGCGGTAGTCGATGGTGTTCTCCTGAAACTGGACCGCATTGTTATCCTGCACAGCATGCGCCAGCTCATCTTGGAACAGCTACACGAGGGCCATCTTGGCGTGGAGAAGTGCCGCCGATGGGCCCGAGAGGCAGTGTACTGGCCCGGCATCAATGATGACATCGCCAGCACAGTGCTCAACTGCCCCACCTGTCAGCGGTTCCAGCCGGCCCAACCACGTGGGACCCTACAGCCCCATAAGTTGGTCACGTCCCCTTGGTCCTAGGTCGGTATCGACCTGTCCCACGCGCTGGGCAGGGACTATGTTCTGATTGTAGACTATTTTTCAAACTACCCGGAGGTGGTACGTTTGCACGACATCACATCGTCTGCAGTCATCCGTGCCTTTAAGGACACCTTTGCTCGTCACGGCATCCCACTCACTGTGATGTCGGACAATGGCCCCTGCTTTGCAAGCCAGGAATGGTCCAACTTTGCCAGGAGGTACAACTTTGTGCATGTGAAATCCAGTCCCCTGTACCCCCCAATCCAATGGCAAAGCGGAGAAGGGCGTCCACATAGTCCAACAGCTCCTCTGCAAGGCTGCCGATGCGGGATCCAACTTCTACCTCGCCCTGCTGGCCTATCGCTGCCCAGCTGCTAATGGATGCACCCTGAGGACGTCGGTGACGTCCATTCACGTCCCAGACCTCGACCACGTTCCGGTCCTTCAACGAATGCAACTGTCTCGTGCACGGCACAAGGCGGCTCATGACGCCCGTGCAGCTGATCTCCATGCTCTGGCTCCAGATGACAATGTCCGCATCCATCTTCCAGATGGTGGCTGGTCTGCAACTGCTGTGGTTCTTCGACAGCTGGCTCCCCGCTCGTTCCTGGTTCATCTACCGGATGCTTCCATTCTGCGCCGTAATCAGCGTGCCCTTCGTCTCGTTCCGCGCTCGCGAATTGATCCTCCGCCAGTGCCACGCACCCTGTTGTCCCTGACCTCGACTATGCAGAGATTCCGGTTATTCTGCATCCTCCTCACTCTGACGCAGTCCAGCCCGCTCCTCAGCTGGTGGCTCCTGACCCACCCTTGAGGCGGTCAACCAGAATTCGTCGCCCACCTCAAGAGACTTAATTTGTGAACTTTGCACTAATGGACTCTCTGGTCTGTTCTGTTCTTCCATTTAATCGTTCAAGTGGTTTGTATATAGTGTTCATCTCGGTATTTGAGTGACACACTGTTTTTTTCTGCGCCAGGCACCTTCCCATGTAAATAGCTTAGTTTTATGTACATAGTCCTGTAAATATTTCGCACACACGTAGTCAGGAACATTCACCATACACTATTTATTGTCACGCAGGCACATTTTCTTGTATAAAAGGGGGGAATGTCATAATATACACCAGTATATCATGGTGCAGACACACACTGATGGACACACAGTGGGACCAATCAACATACACAACACCGCAGCCAATCACCAGTGAGAGCACACGCACTATAAAGACAGGGGACATCAGAGTTCCCGCTCATTCGAGTAACAGCTCGCTAGGAGCACAGAGCTCACAGCCTGCAACACAGACATTCACCATGTGCTGAGTGCATCAACTGGTTAGGACAAGGCAAAGGTCTTTCGTTAAAGCTGGTATCGTATTTACCCACAGTTCAAGTATGTTTAAATAGTTAACCTTTTGATAAAATCGTGTTGCCCTACTTCAAGTGTTGGTGACATGTATGTGATCCAGAACACCCAACACACCAGCAGGCACGTGTTGGGAGTGTCGCAGAGCAATCGGTTGCGGCATTCCCAATTGCAGGAGAAGTGCCCAAGGACTGCGATCAGCTTTTCAGAATGTCAGCCACGATGGCATTAGCGTGCAAAAGCTGGTCTGTTCCCAGCAGAAGTGGTGGCACGCTTTGGGCGTGAAATCACAGAAGAGGCATTGCTCCATCTTGTAGCTGCCAGCAAGCACACAACAGGACTGTGTGAAGAACTGAAGGTGGATCATTCTGTAATAAGGAAGAGAGAGCCAGAGATACAAACAGGCCAGCATCTCACAACTGAATCTGCTGGAAAGAGCATCTCAGGAGAGTACATGGCAGATCAAAGCAGTGCTGGTGGGAGCTGTACCCAGAGGTCCAGGGCCATGTGCGTCATATGCAAGCAAGTATTGGGAAATTAAGTTTAAAACCCTCAAAACATCAAAGATATTTGAAGACTAAACATGGTGAATTTGAGGACAAACCTCTTGATTTTTTTCAAAAGATGCAGTGAGAACTTATATTGTCAGCTGAAGTACTTAGCAGAAATGTAACATTGAATGACAAAGTAAGTGAGATCGCGAGGACCAAGTAGCCTCACCTGTCGCACTAAAGGGAAGCAATAATGGGATGTCACAAAGGTCAGCCGGCCCGGACCGTGAAGGTCAGCCGACATGGGTCCAATGGTTGGCCAGTTGGTAAAAGTGGGTACCGGGAAAAAAAGTTTGGAAAACACTGCCTTAGCGCATGGATCTGTGCTAAAGAGCTGGTAATTGACTTCAGGATGCAAAGTACTGTACACACCTCTGTCAGCTTCAACAGGGCCAAGGTGGAGATGGTTAGCAGTTTCAAATTCCTAGGGGTGCACATCTCCAAAAATCTGTCCCGGTCCACCCACATCGACGCTACCACCAAGAAAGCGCAACAGCGCCTATACTTCCTCAGGAAACTAAGGAAATTCTGCATGTCCACATTGACTCTCACCAACTTTTACAGATGCACCATAGAAAGCATCCTATCAGGCTGCATCACAGCCTGGTATGGCAACTGCTAGGCCCAGGACCGCAAGAAACTTCAGAGAGTCGTGAACACAGCCCAGTCCATCACACAAACCTGCCTCCCATCCGTTGACTCCATCTACACCTCCCGCTGCCTGGGGAAAGCGGGCAGTATAATCAAAGATCCCTCCCACGCGGCTTACTCACTCTTCTAACTTCTTCCATCGGGCAGGAGATACAGAAGTCTGAGAACACGCACGAACAGACTCAAAAACAGCTTCTTCCCCACTGTCACCAGACTCCTAAATGACCCTCTTATGGACTGACTTCATTAACACTACACCCTGTATACTTCATCTGATGCCGGTGCTTATGTAGTTACATTGTATAGGTTGTGTTGCCCTTTTACGTATTTTCTTTTATTCCCTTTTCTTCTCATGTACTTAATGATCTGTTGAGCTGCTCACAGAAAAATACTTTTCACTGTACCTCGGTACACGTGACAATAAACAAATCCAATCCAATCCAATCCTTGGGCACCAGCTGTTCATGGTATGTATAATTAGACATATAAAATACGTATATTTACAGAATAAGGGGCGAAATTCTCCGTTATCGGCGGAAAGTCCGCCGATCGGCGCAAAAAACGGCGCAAATCCGACTTGCGTCACGTCGGAAAAATGGGTCGATAGTCTCCGGCCCGAAATGGGCTAGCAGCGACGTAACAGGATCCACGCTTGCGCAGTGGTTCACGCCGTGCAGCGTCATAAGCGCTGCACGGCGTCACGGCTCATAAGGCCGCGCTGCTCCCCCCCACCCGACCGGAACACCCGACCGCAACACCCGACTGGATGGCTGGCCATCGCTCAGCCCCGAGGTTCGAGTCACGCGATGTGGAGGCGTTCCTGGACGCGGTGGAGCAGAGGAGGGACGCCCTGTATCCCGGGCACGGCCGCAGAGTTGCCCCACGCCACAGCCGGCGTCTGTGGAGGGAAGTGGCAGAGGCCGTCACCGCTGTGGCCCTGATACCACGGACAGGCACCCAGTGCCACAAGAAGGTGAACGACCTCGTCAGAGCAGGCAGGGTGAGCCTCCCCCATATCCCCCCCTCCCCATATCCCCCCTCCCCCATATCCCCCCTCCCCATATCCCCCATATCCCCCCTCCCCCATATGCCCCCTCCCCCATATCCCCATATGCCCCCTCCCCCATATCCCCCCTCCCCCATATCCCCCCTCCCCATATCCCCCATATCCCCCTCCCCCATATGCCCCCCTCCCCCATATCCCCCATATCCCCCCTCCCCCATATCCCCCCTCCCCCATATCACCCCTCCCCCATATCACCCATATCCCCCCTCCCCCATATCCTCCCTCCCCCATATCCCCCCTCCCCCATATCCCCCCTCCCCCATATCCCCCCTCCCCCATCTCCCCCATATCCCCCCTCCCCATATCCCCCCTCCCCCATATCCCCCCTCCCCCATATCCCCCCTCCCCCATATCCCCAAGTGAATCCAGCCCTAACCTTAACTTCTGCAATGCACGCGCAACCGATGGCGTGCATTCATATACCTGCCTAACACTGTTGCCTTTTACCCCTGCCCCCCCCCACAGGAGAAACGCGCACACAACAATAGGGAGCATGTGAGGACTGGAGGAGGCCCCGCTGATGAGAGGCCACTGACCGTACACGAGGAAAGGGCCCTGGAACTGGCTGGCGGACCTGAGGACCGGGAGGTTGCTGATGCAGAGGTCGGGGGCGTACTAGCGAGTGAGCCACCGACAGCCCGTCCCCATATCCCCCCTCCCCTATATCCCCCTCCCCCGTATCACCTGATCACTGCCTGATGTCTAACCATGCATGCTTCATTGTGTATCGCAGGACCAAACGTCCAGGCACCCATCCCCGCAGATGCAGACCGCCCGCAGGATGCCCCTCGGAGACCACAGGAGACGGAGAGACCCGCACCCTCCAGCATGCGACGCCCACAGGATGCCCCTCGGAGACCACAGGAGACGGAGAGACCCGCACCCTCCAGCATGCGACGCCCGCAGGATGCCCCTCGGAGACCACAGGAGACGGAGAGACCCGCACCCTCCAGCATGCAACGCCCGCAGGGTGCCCCTCGGAGACCACGGGAGACGGAGAGACCCGCACCCTCCAGCATGCGACGCCCGCAGGATGCCCCTCGGAGACCACAGGAGACGGAGAGACCCGCACCCTCCAGCATGCGACGCCCGCAGGATGCCCCTCGGAGACCACGGGAGACGGAGAGACCCGGACCCTCCAGCATGCGACGCCCGCAGGATGCCCCTCGGAGACCACGGGAGACGGAGAGACCCGGACCCTCCAGCATGCGACGCCCGCAGGATGCCCCTCGCACACCACGGGAGACGGAGAGACCTGGAGCAACAGGGAGACGACACCCCCGTCACGTGCGGGAGCAACCACCCAGCGACGAGGGGGGCAGCCACAGGCCCCCGTCACATCCGAGCCAGGACACCACTACCCAGGACACCACTACCCAGGACACCACTACCCGGGACAGCACTACCCAGGACACCCCTACCCGGGACAGCACTACCCAGGAAGACGAAATACCGGACAGTGACTCAGAGTGGATGGGTGGAGACGAACCCCCACCCCAAAGTGCCATGGACTCAGAGTGGGACGAAGAGCACGACACAACGCCACTGCTGTCACCAACACCCTCCACCATCGCAGAAACACTCACCACGGTTGGGCACTTTAGTGATGAGGCGTCTGGTACACTCACTGGTGCGCACAACACAGCCGTCCCGGTACAGCAGGTGGAGGTAGGAGCAGCAGAGGGACCGGGCGGTCGGGGGGCAGCCCAGCCCAAGCGAACATCTGCCGCCCAGATGGATCCCGGGTTCCTGCAGTTACCACACCCACACATAGATCCGATGCAACCACCGACCCGGAGACGAGCGAAGAGGGTGACGGGCGACGGCTGCGGTCGCAGGTGGAGGAGTCCACCCGCGTCCAGGAGCTGGGAATGGTGCCGGTCAGGAGTGCCACCCAGGCCGACACCGCACGGGTGGCGTCCGCGGTGGAGGCAATGGGTGCGACGGTGTCAGACATGGGGAACGGTTTGCGAGGCCTGGGACCTTCCGTGCAGGCGGCGTCTGTGGGGGAGATTCATGGAGCGTCATTCTGTCACTAGTTGTCTAATTGAATACCACCATTCATGACTGGATGTGGCAGGACTGCAAACCTGATCCATTGGTAAAGCGATCACTTTGCATTGTCTATAGCGTCCTGCATCCACAGTTTCATACTCATTATAGTCCTGTGTTGGAGATCGTAAGGTTGGTGTCTCATTTTTCAGTATGCTGTCCTCCACTTCTCATTGAATCATCACTCCCTATTTCCGACTGCTCCTCCTGTGCTGCAAGTTCTCCCAGTCCGAGGCAGCTGCGCTTCTCCAATTCTGGCTTCTTACACATCCGTGATTCTCTTCATCCTGCATTTGGTGGCTGCACCTTCAGCTAACTGAGCACCAAGCTCTGGAAATGTCCTCCCTTAATCTCTCTTTCTCCTTCCCTCTCTCATCCTTTAAGACACTCCTTAAATTCTACCAATTTGGTCAAACCTGTGACCACCCATTTTAATGTCTCCTTTAGGTACCTTGGCGTCAAATCCTGTTTGATAATCGTTCCTGGGAACCATTTTGCAATGTTGCTCTACATTAATGGTGTTACATAAATGCAAGTTGTTGCTGTGATGTACATGATTGTCAATGTCACACTGTCCATCCAAAGATTAACCGACTCACCATTCCGCCAGGCATCTGCAAAGACAGTATGAAAATGGTCGGCTCTAACTCATTCGATGGTCTCACAAGTTCAGTTATCCAGCATTCCCAATACAGCTCAAAGTATTTTAATGAGTGCATGGAAAGAGACCTAAATATTGTTCGTAAGACAGTGTTATACTATGAGAAGTGAATATTTGTCTCCAAGTCATGGTTATTAGCGAGGAGGTTATTAGCGAGGTCCAAATGTCTGAGTGCATTAAAGAAGATTATTATCTGCTTCTAGCTTCTCACAAAGAACCTTTGCTCCCCCGAGGTGGGGATGGTTGAACATGTACAGAGTGGAAAAGAACGCTTTAATCATTCTTTTGTTCCACGTTCTCAGTCAGCCAAGTTCTAAAACTTGCCCCAAGCCATTATCAGCAACAAGAGAGCCACTTGCTCAAGAATAGTTATTTTGGGAATTTATTCGAGGAGGAGCTGTTGATGGTAAATCACAGCTTGTCTCCTGGAGCTCGTGATATACCCTTTGTGATTTTTGGCCTCGTATGTGAGTACTAATTGGCTCAATTGGTTCTGCAAACAACATCAAGCACAGTTTGGCTGCAGTCAATGCATTTATGCTTAAAGTGAAGTTTAAAGTAAGTAAGTGTGATAATAAGGTTTACAGTGAAACTGCCAGCCCTGCTCCGCAAATGTATTTTTAATCAAAACACCTCGAATAAATGTTAAAGGCTGCAATGAGCATGGCAACTGGAGTAAATGAATTCAGCAGGAATATTCTCAGCTAGTTGAAGTCAGACCAGGCAAAAGGAAGGTGGTTGCAATTGTTGAGGTCAATCATCTAGCTCCAGGGCATCACTGCAGGACTTCCTCAAGACTTTCTTAGGCCCAACCATTTTCAGCTGCTTCATCAGAAGGTCAGAAGTGAGAATGTTTACTGCTGATTGCACAATGTTCAGCACAATTCGCAACTTTTCAGATACGGAAGCAGTATACAGTAAGACCTGGACAATATCCAGGATTGAGGTGACAAGTGGCAAGTAACATCAGGCAAGTTCATCCATCTCCAGCAAGAGATAATCTAACAATTGGCCTTTGACATTCAATGGCATTGCCATCACTGAATCCCCCACTATCAACATCCTGGGAGTTCCCATTGACCAGAAACTGAACTGGAATAGCGATAAATACTGTGGCTACAAAAGCAGGTCAGAGGCTAAGAATCTTGCAACGGGTAACTCACCTCCTGACTCCCTCCTCCCCGCACCCCCCAAAACCTGTCCACCATCTACAAGGCACAAGTCAGGAGTGTAATGGAATACTCTCCACTTGCCTCGATGAGTGCAGCTCCAACAACACACAAGGTGCTCGACACCATCCAGGACAAAACAGCCGCTTGAGTAGCACCACATCCACAAACATCCACTCTCTCCACCGTGGCACAGTGGCAGAAGTTTGTACTATCTACAAGATGCACTGCAGGAACTCGCCAAGGCTCCTTAGACAGCACCTTCCAAACCCACTATCATCTATAAGGACAAGGACAGCAGACACTTGGGAACACCACCAACTGAACGTTCCCCTCCAAGCCATTGACCCAAAATATCAATGTGATAATAACCAGATCATCTGTTTTGGTGAATTGAATTTTTTTAATGCTTTCATGGGATGTGGTGTTGCTGGCTAGGCCAGCATTTATTGTCCATCCCTAATTGCCCTTGAGGAGGTGGTGCTGAGCTACCTTCATGATTTAGGTAGTAGTCCATGTGGTGTAGGTATACCCACTGTGCTGTTAAGGAAGGAATTCCGGGATTTTGACCCAATGGCAGCGAAGGGACAGCGGTATAATTCCAAGTCAGGATGCGTCACAGTTGTCATCCCACCTGCCAGATTCTATAAGCAGACGGAATCTGAAAATTAGTTTGTTTACATCAGTGCATAACTGTTGACCCTCTCCTTGTTTGATCAGCTCCTTATTTTAAAGGAGTTAACAGACATTGCGGGCACAATTCTCCGATCGCGGGTCAGAGGGTCCATGCCGTCGTGAACGCCGTCGCGTTTCATGACGGCGCGATCGGACTGTGGCTTTAATTCCCGTTTCTGCCTGTCCCCCATAATCCTTGACTCTCGTGTCAGTCAAAAATCTCTTCAACTCAGACTTAGATTTCGGAAGAAGGAAAGAATTTGTATTGATATTGCTTACTCATTGCCGTATCAGAGCAAAGCAAAATACTGCGGATGCTGGAAATCTGAAATAAAAACAGAAAATGCTGGAATCGAGGTGTGGAATACAGGTCCCCACTCGAGCCCGAAAATGACCCAGTGGCGTAGTAATTGAGGTCTGCCATGACCATCACGGTCACTGGGAGTGGGTGTCCTCATCCTCCACGGGGTGCCATGTCCACCTGGTAAGACATTTTCATCTGCGGCACATGGTGTCTGTCAGCTCATTATAGGACCATCGAGACCTTTTTAAGGTTTTTCTAAATTAGTCATAAAAAATATAATCTTAGTCCCCTGAAAATACAAGTTACCCTACTTAAGCAGGGGAGACTTGGACCCGGGGGCACAGCCTTAGAATAAAAGGGAGTCACTTTAGAACAGAGATGAGGAGAAATTTCTTCAGCCAGAGAGTGGTGGGTCTGTGGAATTCATTGCCACAGAGGGCGGTGCAGGCCGGGACGTTGAGTGTCTTTAAGACAGAAGTTGATAAATTCTTAATTTCTCGAGGAATTAAGGGCTATGGAGAGAGAGCGGGTAAATGGAGTTGAAATCAGCCATGATTGAATGGTGGAGCGGACTCGATGGGCCGAATGGCCTTACTTCCGCTCCTATGTCTTATGGTCTTATGGTCTTAAGACCAGCAAGACTTCATTAAGACTAACAAATGGTCAACACACCCGACAATACTTTCCACATAGAACATGGAACAAACAGTGCAGAAGAAGGCCATTCGGCCCATCGAGTCTGCACTGACCCACTTAAGCCCTCACTTCCACACTATCCCCGTAACCCAATAACCCCTCCTAACCTTTTTGGTCACGAAGGGCAATTTATCGTGGCCAATCCACCTAACCTACTCATCTTTGGATTGTGGGAGAAATCAGGAGCACCCGGAAGAAACCTACGCAGACACGGGGAGAACGTGCAGATTCCGCAGACAGTGACCCAGCGGGGAATCGAACCTGGGACCCTGGCGCTGTGAAGCCACAGTGCTATCCACTTGTGCTACCATGCTGCCCTAGATCCCTTTGTACTTCCACACTTCCCAATCTATCACCATTTAAATAATATTCTTCCTTCCTGTTTTTCACACTGAAGTGTATGACTTCACATTTAGTTCTCTTGAAAATCAGTGGGCTTGATTTTATTGTCAGGGTGGATTTTGATGGTGCACTCCAGCTGTCATTAACCGTCTGATACAGATCTCAACTTTGAGATGTCAGGCAGAGGCAGATTAAGGCCCTACATATTCTGACCTACTAAATACCCTCTTCTCCCCTATCTGGCTCCCCTCCATTAGCAGCCATGACTCTAGGCTCTGGAATTCCTTCCCTAAACCTCTCTGCATCTCTACATCTGCCTTTTCCTTTGAGATGGTCCTTATAATATACTTCTTAGAATAAGCTTTTCTGTCATCTTCCCTAATACCTCCTTATGTGTTTCAGTGTCAAAGTTTGTTTGAGAAATCTCCTGTAAAACAACTTGGGATGTTTTAGAACATAGAACATATAGAACATAGAACAATACAGCGCAGTACAGGCCCTTCGGCCCACGATGTTGCACCGGAACAAAAGCCATCTAACCTACACTATGCCATTATCATCCATATGTTTATCCAATAAACTTTTAAATGCCCTCAATGTTGGCGAGTTCACTACTGTAGCAGGTAGGGCATTCCACGGCCTCACTACTCTTTGCGTAAAGAACCTACCTCTGACCTCTGTCCTATATCTATTACCCCTCAGTTTAAAGTTATGTCCCCTCGTGCCAGCCATATCCATCCGCGGGAGAAGGCTCTCACTGTCCACCCTATCCAACCCCCTGATCATTTTGTATGCCTCTATTAAGTCTCCTCTTAACCTTCTTCTCTCCAACGAAAACAACCTCAAGTCCATCAGCCTTTCCTCATAAGATTTTCCCTCCGTACCAGGCAACATCCTGGTAAATCTCCTCTGCACCCGCTCCAAAGCCTCCACGTCCTTCCTATAATGCGGTGACCAGAACTGTACGCAATACTCCAAATGCGGCCGTACCAGAGTTCTGTACAGCTGCAACATGATCTCCCGACTCCGGAACTCAATCCCTCTACCAATAAAGGCCAACTCTCCATAGGCCTTCTTCACAACCCTATCAACCTGGGTGGCAACTTTCAGGGATCTATGTACATGGACACCTAGATCCCTCTGCTCATCCACACTTTCAAGAACTTTACCATTAGCCAAATATTCCGCATTCCTGTTATTCCTTCCAAAGTGAATCACCTCACACTTCTCTACATTAAACTCCATTTGCCACCTCTCAGCCCAGCTCTGCAGCTTATCTATATCCCTCTGTAACCTGCTACATCCTTCCACACTATCGACAACACCACCGACTTTAGTATCGTCTGCAAATTTACTCACCCACCCTTCTGCGCCTTCCTCTAGGTCATTGATAAAAATGACAAACAGCAACGGCCCCAGAACAGATCCTTGTGGTACTCCACTTGTGACTGAACTCCATTCTGAACATTTCCCATCAACCACCACCCTCTGTCTTCTTTCAGCTAGCCAATTTCTGATCCACATCTCTAAATCACCCTCAATCCCCAGCCTCCGTATTTTTTGCAATAGCCTACCGTGGGGAACCTTATCAAACGCTTTGCTGAAATCCATATACACCACATCAACTGCTCTACCCTCGTCTACCTGTTCAGTCACCTTCTCAAAGAACTCAATAAGGTTTGTGAGGCATGACCTACCCTTCACAAAGCCATGCTGACTATCCCTGATCATATTATTCCTATCTAGATGATTATAAATCTTGTCTCTTATGATCCCCTCCAAGACTTTACCCACTACAGACGTGAGGCTCACCGGTCTATAGTTGCCGGGGTTGTCTCTGCTCCCCTTTTTGAACAAAGGGACCACATTTGCTGTCCTCCAGTCCTCTGGCACTATTCCTGTAGCCAATGATGACATAAAAATCAAAGCCAAAGGTCCAGCAATCTCTTCCCTGGCCTCCCAGAGAATCCTCGGATAAATCCCATCAGGTCCCGGGGACTTATCTATTTTCAGCCTGTCCAGAATTGCCAACACCTCTTCCCTATGTACCTCAATGCCATCTATTCTATTAGCCTGGGGCTCAGCATTCTCCTCCACAACATTATCTTTTTCCTGAGTGAATACTGACGAAAAATATTCATTTAGTATCTCGCCTATATCTTAAGACTCCACACACAATTTCCCATCCCTGTCCTTGACTGGTCCTACTCTTTCCCTAGTCATTCGCTTATTCCTGACATAGCTATAGAAAGCTTTTGGGTTTTCCTTGATCCTTCCTGCCAAATACTTCTCATGTCCCCTCCTTGCTCGTCTTAGCTCTCTCTTTAGATCCTTCCTCGCTACCTTGTAACTATCCATCGCCCCAACCGAAACTTCACACTTCATCTTCACATAGGCCTCCTTCTTCCTCTTAACAAGAGATTCCACTTCCTTGGTAAACCACGGTTCCCTCGCTCGACGCCTTCCTCCCTGCCTGACCGGTACATACTTATCAAGAACACGCAGTAGCTGATCCGTGAACAAGCCCCACTTATCCAGTGTGCCCAACACTTGCAGCCTACTTCTCCACCTTATCCCCTCCAAGTCACGTCTAATGGCATCATAATTGCCCTTCCCCCAGCTATAACTCTTGCCCTGCGGTGTATACTTATCCCTTTCCATCATTAACGTAAACGTCACCGAATTGTGGTCACTGTCCCCAAAGTGCTCTCCTACCTCCAAATCCAACACCTGGCCTGGTTCATTACCCAAAACCAAATCCAACGTGGCCTCGCCTCTTGTTGGCCTGTCAACATATTGTTTCAGGAAACCCTCCTGCACACACTGTACAAAAAACGACCCATCTATTGTACTCGAACTGTATCTTTTCCAGTCAATATTTGGAAAGTTAAAGTCTCCCATAATAACTACCCTGTTACTTTCGCTCATATCCAGAATCATCTTCGCCATCCTTTCCTCTACATCCCTAGAACTATTAGGAGGCCTATAAAAAACTCCCAACAGGGTGACCTCTCCTTTCCTGTTTCTAACTTCAGCCCATACTACCTCGGAAGAAGAGTCCCTATCTAGCATCCTCTCCGCCACCGTAATACTGCTCTTGACTAGCAGCGCCACACCTCCCCCTCTTTTGCCTCCTTCTCTGAGCTTACTAAAACACCTAAACCCCGGAACCTGCAACATCCATTCCTGTCCCTGCTCTATCCATGTCTCCGAAATGGCCACAACATCGAAGTCCCAGGTACCAACCCATGCTGCCAGTTCCCCTACCTTGTTTCGTATACTCCTGGCATTGAAGTAGACACACTTCAAACCACCTACCTGAACACTGGCCCCCTCCTGCGATGTCAAATCTGTGCTCCTGACCTCTATACTCTCATTCTCCCTTCCCCTAAAACTACAATCCATGTTCCCATGCCCCTGCTGCATTAGTTTAAACCCCCCCAAAGAGCAGTAACAAATCTCCCCCCCAGGATATTTGTGCCCCTCAGGTTCAGATGTAGACCATCCTGTCTGTAGAGGTCCCACCTTCCCCAGAAAGAGCCCCAGTTATCCAGAAATCTGAATCCCATTTTTGCTATCTTAAAAGGTGCTATATAGTTTGAGTTGTTTTTGTTGTAGTCAATGTTGCAAAGTGGTCAGTGCCTTTTGAAGTGGATCATTAATGTCATGTTCTGTAGACTGTAGAAGTGAACATCTAGTTTAAAATAATTTATTATGAAACAACTGCATGCTAAAGATAACTAGAATTAAATAAGATAATAAACTACTAACACTAATTAACTATTGTAGCGCTACTGCAAAATATGCCTATCCTCCAACATGACCTACTCCCAACTAACAGCCACAGGGTCACGTGGCGGGTTTACACCTAGTGCATAACATTATGTACAGAATTGCTTAATGCATATCATCACAATTAATCCATCACTAGTTATATTTATTAAGGTGAACAAGGCTAATCAAATATTGGGATGCACCTCAAAGGTGTTGCTCTAAATTCTTTGTTAAGGTCACATTTCTGAAACTGAATATTTTGCTCCTCTTCGGGTGGTTGAGAAAATTGGCCGAGATGATTCCCGGAGCTGAATCAAATCAAGCTGTCAGGTTAGGCAGAGAGAATCCAACTTGCACTCACTGGAGACACAATATAGAAAGAACATGTTCAGATGTTCAAATCCTTGAACGCATGGAAATTGTTGATGTAAATTAAATAATGATCAAGAATTAGAGGCTTTAAATACAAAATTGCTAAATCTCAAACAAAGTTTAGGATTAGGAGATTAGAGAAATTCCACCTCTTTCCCCTGAAGGACCATGAATTTGAATACATTCTCCTCAACATCCGCTAATGTTATGAGAACCGATTTGAAAAAGATGCTGAGGGAGTTATGAAAAGAATTGGATATTATTGTGTTCAGAGATCGGGGTAATTAACAGTTCAATCTCATTCAGACAGTGACCCAGAACCTTATGGGGTTTGAGTCACATCTAGATTGTCACTCCGCACCAGGCTCCTGGGCCTGATGATAAATGTGCATCGTAGTTGCTCCAGAGTGCAGGGCAGCAACGTCAGGGAAAGTGAACCACAACACCATTTTACAGCACTAGCTGCCAACAAGCGATATGTTTAAAGGCTGGAGCTACTTTGAGAAGCCAGGGAAACGGTAAGTCTGTGAGGGAGGTGGGTGAGGGATTAGAGTGGTCGGAGGGAAGGAGGGTTTGGGGGGAGTCCGGGTCAGATGGTCAGTGGGGGTGCATGGTCGGGTGTTGATCAGAGAGGTCAGGGAGTGGGGTGAATGCAGTAATTGCGGTGACGGTGAGGTCACTAATTTAGGTACCCGAAAACCTCTGGTTTTAATCCTTCTAACTTTGTCTGGGTAATTATTCTGCTAAGCGATAAGCCCAGCAATTCCAGACCAGTCAGTTTAACTTTAGAATTGGGGGAGCTTCTAAATACAGTTATTCGGGATAGAATTAGTAGTCATGTGGAAAAATGTGGGTAGATTAGGAAGAGCCATCATGGATTTCTAAAGAGGACTGTTGGAGTTTTTTGAAGAGGTAACAGAAAGGGTCAATGAGGGCAATTCTGTTGATGTGGTGTACTTAGACATTCAAAAGGCATTTGATACAGTGCCACACAACAGACTTGAGAAAGGTTATAACTCATGGAATAGAAGGGACAGTAGCAACATGGATACAAAATTGGCTGAGTAATAGGGAACAATGAGTAATGCTAAATGGATATTTTTCAGGCAAAAGGAAGGTTTGTTGTGGAGCTCCCCAGAGGTCAACATTGAAACCTTTTGCTTTTCCTGATTTATATTAATGATCCAGATCTTGGTGTGCAAGGGATAATTTCAAAGTTTGTAAGCATTGTGAACTGTGAAGAGGACTATTTAGAACTTCAAAAGGACATAGACAAGTTGGTGGATTGGACAGATAGGTGTCAGATGAAATTCAATGCAGATAAGTTTGAGATGATTCATTTTGACAGAAGAACATGGAGAGACAATAGAAAATAAGGGGCACAACTCTCAAGGGGGTATTGGAGCAGAGGGACCTGGGTGATCATGTGCATAGATCATTTAAGGTGGCAGGACAGGTGGAGAGAACAGTAAATAGAGCATATCATATTCTGTGCTTTATTAATAGAGACATAGAGTTCAAGAGCAAGTAGATAATGCTGAATTTATACAAGACACTAGTTCGACCTCAGCTGGAATATTGTGTACAGTTCTGGGCACCACTCTATTGGAAGGATGTGAACACATTGGTGAGAGTGCAGAAGATGTTTACAAGAATGGTCCCAGGGTTGAGAAACTTCAGTTAATAATAATAATAATCACTTATTGTCACAAGTAGGCTTCAATGAAGTTACTGTGAAAAGCCCCTAGTCGCCACATTCCGGCACCTGTTCGGGGAGACTGTTACGGGAATTGAACCCATGCTGCTGCCTTGTTCTGCATTACAAGCCAGCTGTTTAGCCCAGTGTGCTAAACCAGCCCCTGGTTTAGTTTACATATGAGGATAGATCGGTGAGGTTGGGACTGTTTTCCTTGGAAAGAAGATGGCTAAGAAGGGATTTGATAGAGATGTTCAAAATCATAGGGAGAAACTGTTCCTGCTCATGAAAGGGATCAAGAACGAGAGGGCACAGATTTAAAGTGATTTTCAAAAGAAGCAAATGTGATCTGTGAGAAAAAGCTTTTCCCACATAGCGCGTGGTCTGGTCTGGAATGCACTGCCTGGAAGTGTGGTGGAGGCAGGTTCAAACAAAGCATTTAAGTGGCCATTAGATGATTAATAGAATATAAATAATGTGCAGGAGTAAGGGGAGAATGACCACAGCATCATGATGCTCATTTGGTGAGCCGGTGCAGACACAATGGGCCGAATGGTCTCTTTCTGAGCTGTAACAATTCTGTGACTTAATGGAGTGGAGGCAGAAAGGTCATGGGCTCCCTACTTGCCACCCTCCCAACTGCTTAAATGCCCTACTGCCACCAAATTCACCATGGATGAGGGCATTAAATTCTGCCCCTTTGTGTCTGGAAGAAATAGATTTTGCAATCTGGAGTAGGATTTGAACCAACAACCTCCTGACTCAGACACAAGCATGCCACCAATTGAACCATGCCTGAAAGCTCACTTGAAAAGCAGCATATAAGGGATAATGTTGCAAATTTGCACTCCTCGTACTGTGTTTCAACAGTTGGGTCCATTGATCAGGAATGTTTTCTGAAATGCTGGTTCAAATTTTTATAAATGCATAATTTCTTTGTTTGAATTATAAAATTCTAACAAATTATCCATGTGCATCATCTATAAGAAGCAGCAACTCACCAAGATGCTTTCAGCACCCCCAAACCTGCGACGCTTGCTAGTCAAAATGATGGAACTCCGATCACAACAGCACTGTGGGTGTGCCTGCACCAGATGGATGGCAGCAGTTCAAGAGGGTGGCTCACCACCACCTCCTCAATGATAATTAGAGATTGACAATGCACGCTAACCTTACCAGTGCCCACACTGCCATGAAAGAATGAAAAATAACTTGCTGAGGATGGTAGGCCGAGGTTATGAGATTTAGCCTAAAGCGATCTTGCTTCACATGATTCACATGCAGTCCAATTAAGTTATGCTTCACAGCCTGCAAAGTACACTGTAATGTAGGTAAATTATAATAATAATAATGGGAAATAAGAAAATGACAGAAGCAGTGAACAAATATCTTGTGTCACTCTTCACTCTAGAAGACACAACTGACATCCCAGAAATACTTGTCAATCAAGAGGTGAAAAGGGGGGAGGAACTTAAAACAATTTCAATTAACACAGTGAGGGTACTGAGAAAATCATTAAAACTAAAGATTGACTTTACAGGACCTGATAGACTTCATTCTGGGATCTTAAAATAAGTGGCTGTACATAGTGAAAATAGATGGATTGGTTGTAATTTTCCAGAATTCTCTGGATTCTGGGAAGATTCCATCATATTGGAAAACAGCAAATGTAACTTCTCTATTCGGGTGGTACGGTGGCACAGTGGTTAGCACTGCTGCCTCACCGCGCCAGAGACTCCGGTTCAATTCCAGCCCTGGGTGACTGTCCGTGTGGAGTTTTCACATTCTCCCCGTGTCTGTGTGTGTTTCCTCCGGCTGCTCCAGTTTCTTCTCACAGTCTAACGATGTGCAGGTTAGGTGGATTGCTCCTTAGTGCCCAAAGATTAGGTGGGGTTGTGAGGTTACAGGGATAGGGCAGGGGAGTGGGCCGAGGGAGGGTGCTCTCTCAGACGGTCAGTGCAGACTCGATGGGCTAAATGGCCTCCTTCTGCACTGTAGGGATTCTATGATTCAAGAAAAGAGGGAGCCGGATAACAGGAAACTACAGGCCAGTTAGCCGCACATTTGTAGTAGGAAAAATGCTAGCATCTGAAAGCGGTCATAGCAGGGCACTTAGAAAATCTTAATGCAGAGTCAACATGGTTTTGGGAAAACATGTTTGACCAATTTATTAGTTATTTTGAGGAACTACCAAGAAAAAGGTTGACGAAGGGGAACCTGTAGATGTGGTGTACTTGATTTTCCAAAAGTCACTTTACAAAATGCCACATTAAAAGCAGTGAATTTAAAAGCACTTACCTTTACAGGAGCAGCCCTTTGGATTTCGGCGGCAGCGGTGCGCAGGGGCCTTCTGGGAGGTGAGTAGTGAATTTAAAAGCACTTACCTTTACAGGAGCAGCCCTTTGGATTTCGGCGGCAGCGGTGCGCAGGGGCCTTCTGGGAGGTGAGTAGTTAGTTTAAAAGCACTTACCTTTACAGGAGCAGCCCTTTGGATTTCGGCGGGAACCGGAAGTTCGACCTCTGGCAAGTCTCCCCCCCCCCCCCCCCCCCCCCCCCAACCAATAAATTCTGGTGGAGAGGAAACCCGAGACACTACACGTGTAGTGTCTCCCACCCGCCCTCCTCCTCTAACCTAATAATAAGACCCATTGGTGTAAGGTAAGTGCCATATTATATTATTAGCATTGTGCAGGTCAAGGATTGGAGGTGGAGGAGCACTCTCTGTCAGCGAGAGAACCTGAGAACATCTCAGAAGGTAAGCAAGTGATTTTTACTTTTATACCTGTTTTTCAAATTGTGTGTGTCGGGGGGAAACTGAAGTGACATCACAGAAAAGCTGTGACCTGAGTGGCTGGTTGGGATTCTAACCTAAATTTTTTTGAGTATTTGGGAACTAATTAAACATAATAACTTAATTATAATTTAGAGGATATCTAAGCCAGAGATCGGAGAATATTATAGTTAGCTATCGCATTTCTATTAGAAATCTAGTGCTAGGAAACAGATAGTTGACAGTAACTTTGAAATTTAAAAAAAGTATTTATAAAAAAAAAAAAAGACAAATTTTAATTTTAATTAATTGACGCAATGTCAGTTAGAGGGGTGCTGTGCTCTGACTGTGAGATGTGGCAGGTCCGGGAGGCTTCCAGCGTCCCGGATGGCTTCATCTGCAGAAAGTGCACCCAACTGCAGCTCCTCACAGACCGCATGGTTCGGTTGGAGCAGCAATTGGATGCACTTAGGAGCATGCAGGTGGCGGAAAGCGTCATAGATCGCAGTTATGTAAGTGTGGTCACACCCAAGGTGCAGGCAGAGAAATGGGTGACCACCAGAAAGGGCAGGCAGTCAGTGCAGGAATCCCCTGTGGTTGTCCCCCTCTCGAACAGATATACCCCTTTGGATACTGTCGGGGGGGATAGCCTATCAGGGGAAAACAGCAGCAGCCAGAGCAGTGGCACCACGGCTGGCTCTGATGTTCAGAAGGGAGGGTCAAAGCGCAGAAGAGTAATAGTTATAGGGGACTCTATAGTCAGGGGCACAGATAGGCGCTTCTGTGGACGTGAAAGAGACTCCAGGATGGTATGTTGCCTCCCTGGTGCCAGGGTCCAGGATGTCTCCGAACGGGTAGAGGGAATCCTGAAGGGGGAGGGCCAACAGGCAGAGGTCGTTGTACATATTGGTACTAACGACATAGGCAGGAAGGGGCATGAGGTCCTGCAGCAGGAGTTCAGGGAGCTAGGCAGAAAGTTAAAAGACAGGACCTCGAGGGTTGTAATCTCGGGATTACTCCCTGTGCCACGTGCCAGTGAGGCTAGAAATAGGAAGATAGAGCAGACAAACACGTGGCTAAACAGCTGGTGTAGGAGGGAGGGTTTCTGTTATCTGGACCACTGGGAGCTCTTCCGGGGCAGGTGTGACCTGTATAAGATGGACGGGTTGCATCTAAACCGGAGAGGCATAAATATCCTGGCCGCGAGGTTTGCTAGTGTCACACGGGAGGGTTTAAACTAGTATGGCAGGGGGGTGGGCACGGGAGCAATAGGTCAGAAGGTGAGAGCATTGAGGGAGAACTAGGGAATAGGGACAGTGTGGCTCTGAGGCAGCGCAGACGGGGAGAAGTTGCTGAACACAGCGGGTCTGGTGGCCTGAAGTGCATATGTTTTAATGCAAGGAGCATTACGGGTAAGGCAGATGAACTTAGAGCTTGGATTACTACTTGGAACTATGATGTTGTTGCCATTACAGAGACCTGGTTGAGGGAAGGGCAGGATTGGCAGCTAAACGTTCCAGGATTTAGATGTTTCAGGCGGGACAGAGGGGGATGTAAAAGGGGAGGCGGAGTTGCGCTACTTGTTCAGGAGAGTATCACAGCTATACAGCGAGAGGACACCTCAGAGGGCAGTGAGGCTATATGGGTAGAGATCAGGAATAAGAAGGGTGCAGTCACAATGTTGGGGGTATACTACAGGCCTCCCAACAGCCAGCGGGAGATAGAGGAGCAGATAGGTAGACAGATTTTGGAAAAGAGTAAAAACAACAGGGTTGTGGTGATGGGAGACTTCAACTTCCCCAATATTGACTGGGACTCACTTAGTGCCAGGGGCTTAGACGGGGCAGAGTTTGTAAGGAGCATCCAGGAGGGCTTCTTAAAACAATATGTAAACAGTCCAACTAGGGAAGGGGCGGTACTGGACCTGGTATTGGGGAATGAGCCCGGCCAGGTGGTAGATGTTTCAGTAGGGGAGCATTTCGGTAACAGTGACCACAATTCAGTAAGTTTTAAAGTACTGGTGGACAAGGATAAGAGTGGTCCGAGGATGAATGTGCTAAATTGGGGGAAGGCTAATTATAACAATATTAGGCGGGAACTGAAGAACATAGATTGGGGGCGGATGTTTGAGGGCAAATCAACATCTGACATGTGGGAGGCTTTCAAGTGTCAGTTGAAAGGAATACAGGACAGGCATGTTCCTGTGAGGAAGAAAGATAAATACGGCAATTTTCGGGAACCTTGGATGACGAGTGATATTGTAGGCCTCGTCAAAAAGAAAAAGGAGGCATTTGTCAGGGCTAAAAGGCTGGGAACAGACGAAGCCTGTGTGGCATATAAGGAAAGTAGGAAGGAACTTAAGCAAGGAGTCAGGAGGGCTAGAAGGGGTCATGAAAAGTCATTGGCAAATAGGGTTAAGGAAAATCCCAAGGCTTTTTACACTTACATAAAAAGCAAGAGGGTAGCCAGGGAAAGGGTTGGCCCACTGAAGGATAGGCAAGGGAATCTATGTGTGGAGCCAGAGGAAATGGGCGAGGTACTAAATGAATACTTTGCATCAGTATTCACCAAAGAGAAGGAATTGGTAGATGTTGAGTCTGGAGAAGGGGGTGTAGATAGCCTGGGTCACATTGTGATCCAAAAAGACGAGGTGTTGGGTGTCTTAAAAAATATTAAGGTAGATAAGTCCCCAGGGCCGGATGGGATCTACCCCAGAATACTGAAGGAGGCTGGAGAGGAAATTGCTGAGGCCTTGACAGAAATCTTTGGATCCTCGCTGTCTTCAGGGGATGTCCCGGAGGACTGGAGAATAGCCAATGTTGTTCCTCTGTTTAAGAAGGGTGGCAGGGATAATCCCGGGAACTACAGGCCGGTGAGCCTTACTTCAGTGGTAGGGAAATTACTGGAGAGAATTCTTCGAGACAGGATCTACTCCCATTTGGAAGCAAATGGACGTATTAGTGAGAGGCAGCACGGTTTTGTGAAGGGGAGGTCGTGTCTCACTAACTTGATAGAGTTTTTCGAGGAGGTCACTAAGATGATTGATGCAGGTAGGGCAGTAGATGTTGTCTATATGGGCTTCAGTAAGGCCTTTGACAAGGTCCCTCATGGTAGACTAGTACAAAAGGTGAAGTCACACGGGATCAGGGGTGAACTGGCAAGGTGGATACAGAACTGGCTAGGCCATAGAAGGCAGAGGGTAGCAATGGAGGGATGCTTTTCTAATTGGAGGGCTGTGACCAGTGGTGTTCCACAGGGATCAGTGCTGGGACCTTTGCTCTTTGTAGTATATATAAATGATTTGGAGGAAAATGCAACTGGTCTGATTAGTAAGTTTGCAGACGACACAAAGGTTGGTGGAATTGCGGATAGCGATGAGGACTGTCTGAGGATACAGCAGGATTTAGATTGTCTGGAGACTTGGGCGGAGAGATGGCAGATGGAGTTTAACCTGGACAAATGTGAGGTAATGCATTTTGGAAGGGCTAATGCAGGTAGGGAATATACAGTGAATGGTAGAACCCTCAAGAGTATTGAAAGTCAAAGAGATCTAGGAGTACAGGTCCACAGATCACTGAAAGGGGCTACACAGGTGGAGAAGGTAGTCAAGAAGGCATACGGCATGCTTGCCTTCATTGGCCGGGGCATTGAGTATAAGAATTGGCAAGTCATGTTGCAGCTGTATAGAACCTTAGTTAGGCCACACTTGGAGTATAGTGTTCAATTCTGGCCGCCACACTACCAGAAGGATGTGGAGGCTTTAGAGAGGGTGCAGAAGAGATTTACCAGAATGTTGCCTGGTATGGAGGGCATAAGCTATGAGGAGCGATTGAATAAACTCGGTTTGTTCTCACTGGAACGAAGGAGGTTGAGGGGCGACCTGATAGAGGTATACAAAATTATGAGGGGCATAGACAGAGTGGATAGTCAGAGGCTTTTCCCCAGGGTAGAGGGGTCAATTACTAGGGGGCATAGGTTTAAGGTGAGAGGGGCAAAGTTTAGAGTAGATGTACGAGGCAAGTTTTTTACGCAGAGGGTAGTGGGTGCCTGGAACTCACTACCGGAGGAGGTAGTGGAGGCAGGGACGATAGGGACATTTAAGGGGCATCTTGACAAATATATGAATAGGATGGGAATAGAAGGATACGGACCCAGGAAGTGTAGAAGATTGTAGTTTAGTCGGGCAGTATGGTCGGCACGGGCTTGGAGGGCCGAAGGGCCTGTTCCTGTGCTGTACATTTCTTTGTTCTTTGTTCTTTGTATTATTACTATATAAAACAAGAGCTCATGGTGTAGGGGGTAACATATTAGCATGGATAGCAGATTGGTTAGTGAGAAGAAGCAGAGAGCAGGGATAAATAAGTCATTTTGGGGTTGGCTTGCTGTTACTGAGTGCCAATTTGGAAGACAGATCTCAATGTGGGAAAATTAGAATTTGTGCACTTTGGCAGAAAGAATAGAAAAGAAGCAGGTTATTTAATGGAGAGAGAGAGATCTGGATTTCCTGGTACATGAATCAAAAATAGTTTCTATGCAGGTAGGCAAGTGATTCAAAAGTAAGTACCATGTTATTATTTATTGCAAGGAGAATGGAATGGAAAGATAAGGAATAAAAACAGGAAATGTTGGGCAAACTAAGCAGGTCTGACAGCATCTGTGGAGACAGAACGGAGCTTACATTTTGAGTTTAATGACTCTTTGTCAAAGCCAATAATTCACCCAGACTTGAAACATTGGTTGCGATCGAATGGCCACGTCGCGCCCAACTCGGTGTAGTTTCGATGGGCCGAAGGGCCTCTTCTGCACTGTAGTATTCTGTGATTCTGTGAATTCGGTGAAGCTTAGAGGCTGTTAAATATCATGAGAGGCCTTTCACAAGATTTGAAATGCTCTGAATGCCTCACCAGATCTAATGAGATCTCAGGAGACACCATAATATGGATCTCGCCCTCAGTGGGCGAAATCCAAATTTGCTTATTTAACTGTGACGAGCCCAGGTGTCACTGCCAGGCTGGCAGGGGCACTGCCCGGGTGTCAGATTGCCTGTTCCAGGGATCGGACCCTGACGTACCCTGCCCTAAAGAGGTGGGGGGATGGGGGGGGGGACCCGCTAACCCCTTAAAAGGTAAGTTGGGGCAGTGACGAAGTCCGGAACCTGCGATGGGTGTCTGTGAAGTGGGTCGAGATTTCGGGGCTGCATTTAAAAATGGCTCATCGGTGCAAGTAGTGAGGTAAATGCAACCTCGGTGGGGAGTTTCCAACTAACACCAGAAAAAACGACAGAGTCCCGTTGGATAGTGGGGTCGTTCTCGCCATTTTTATGGGAATAAAGCAGCATTGATTTCATTTCATAGGGCTGGAGGGCATTAAAGGTAAAAGGTAAAGTCGCCACAGTCCCAGATGACGAAAGGCTGCTTTCCCCTATGAGGAGGAGAGCTGACTGGTGGTGATTTTACCTGAGGGTCACCACACCTCAGGCGAGGGACAAGGTTGAGAAGGCAGGGCCTGCATGAATAACTTCATGGGGGTTATTCATGGAGGTCATTACAGGGATTGGGATGACCTAGGCTTCAGAGGGGTTTTAGTTTTAAGAAGGGAAATATATTTGATTTATCTGAGAATTTGTTCGTATATCAAAGATATAATGACAGGAACAACTTTCTAGCCTGCTTCAGGTTTGCTAATTTTACGTATGTCCAGTATAATTGAGCGCTCACAGCCTGCAGTTGCAGCCAGGGTATTCACAAAAGTGAGGATAAAGTGCCACACTTTTTTTTAGTACAACTTGGTTTGTTCCTGCGAACCTAATCACTTCATAATTCAAAATTCACTTTGTTTTCCCTTCTCTCCTGATGCTCAATATCACTTCAAAGGCGTGGTGCCTCAAACTGACACACTCCATATTAACTGCTGCCTCACTATGATCTGTGGGAAATTACAATCGCTCAACTTTGATGCCGAGTCAAATGCCCGGGAGATGTATCTCAGCACATGCCAAGATTTCACCCCTTGTACTGGTGTGATGCATTTTGAAGATTGGGCACTCAATCAATAGATGTTATATTATTCTAATAACATGCCTTCTTAAAAAATAAAAGTTGTTCTCCACAAAGACATTCCCTTCTTTTGAATTTAGCCAAGCAGTTTTACATTGTTAAGCTCTCATCAGGGTCAGCAGGCGACTGAGAAGAAAAACAAACCCATTTTGAACCGACAGCCACTGAGATGGAGTCTGATGATTACTTGAGCTCAGAAAAGCACAGCCATTGATATTGAGGCCGTGCGTTATCTTCAGTTAGAGTGTCATCCTGCAAATGGTCTTGGAGTTCGATAGAACAGGAGTGCTATAATGATTTATAATCACCACTCTCAGCTTGTGTTGTGTTTGTATCTGACAAACACGCTCAGAACCTTTGAGGTTTTAGGTGTCAAACTGAACATTAATTAATCCTCACGTTAAGCAGATTTTTTTTTCGACTGCCTTGGCTGAAAATTATTTTATTTTAAATGAGCAGCATTTTTGGAGGAAAATGAACTTCTTGCAGACTTCTTTTTCTGTTTATTTATAAAGCACAAGGTCCTGGGGCGAAATTCTCCTACCCGCCCCGCCACATTTCTGCGTCGACCGGCCGGCGGGAGTCTCCGTAACACCGGCCGGTCAATGGGGTTTCCCATTGTGGGGCAGCCCCACGCCATCGGGAAACCCCCCGGTGCCGGCAGAACGGAGACTCCTGCCGGCGGAGAATGGCGCCCCTGATGTGGATTGAATGAGTGGACTGCAAACATTTTTTTTTTGATTGTTCATACATTTAGTGAATCCAATCAATTTTTTCCAATTAAGGGGCAATTTAGCGTGGCCAATTCACCTAGCCTGCATTTCTTTGGGTTGTGGGGGCGAGACCCACGCAAACACGGGGAGAATGTGCAAACTGCACACGGACAGTGACCCAGATCCGGGATCGAACCTGGGACCTCGGCGCCGTGAGGCTACAGGGCTAATTCGCTGCACCACCGTGTTACCTAGTGGACTGCAAACATAATCATCATATTGTCATTTGTGCGTGACAGTATGACAATTTGGAATTACACAGCATCTTTCACCGCCTCAGGACTTCAGAAAGCACTTTACAGCCAATGTCATTCTTTAGAAGAATACTCAATGTTGTAGACAGTTTTTAGGTATTGGATGAGTGATAAACATTGACAAGGAACCAGAAAGGGATCCCTTTACCCTCCTTTGAAATAATGGTCAGAATGCCTCACCACTGCAACGAGATCTCGCGAGACATCGCGATCTGGATCTCACCCTGGTAAATATGTCTATGCCTGATTCTCTCGCATCCCAGGAACTAACGCCCGCTCCTGGGTGAATTCGCCATGGCACCATTTAGTACTGGTCCACAGAAACATGCACCAGGTAGAACGGCACATGATGGGTTTCCCAGGTCATTGGAGGTCCCTGGATGAGTAGGCTCTGGGCAGGGTGGCATCCTGGCACTCCTGCTGGCACTTGGGCACTTAGGTACTGCCAGCCTGGCATTCTGGCATTGCCAGCCTTGCATCCTGGTAGAGCCACCCTGGCATTTCCAGTGTGCCCAGCTGACAATGCCAGGCTGGCAGTGCCAAGGTGCACGGGTGCCAAGTTTCTTGGGCCAGGGCTCGGGTCCGGGGGTGCACTGCCCTTAAGCGGTGGGGTGAGGGGGTGGGTGGAGGGGGGTTCCGGATACTGTGCTGGGGTGACTGAGGGGTGAGGTCAAGATGTCGGGGCGGCATTTAAAAATGGCGCCCCAATCTTTTCCGGCACTGTTGAGCTGAGGCCAGAAATAAATGACAGAATCCCGTTTAATAGCGGGATTGTTCTTGTTGCTGCAGGTCTCGGAAAAGACCCCGCTATATACAGCCAAAACGAGACCCTGTGTTTTGCGTATTAAATCAAACCCTATGTGTTGACTCCGGGGCTGAATTGTATGTGGCTGGCGTTCCCGGTAGCGCGCTAATAGCCAGCTCTCTGCCTATGTGAATCTAGAACAATTCCCAGTCTTGCCAGGGTCTGATTCACTGGGGGCTGGACAACTTGACAAGCTGGAGCTGCTTATACGCACTCCACTCCCCACACACTCTCAGTCCAGCCAGGAAGGTGCCACAGAGGAAAGCGGCCTCCCAGGTTTCTTGACAGTGATCTGAATGAGATGTTGGACGCAGTGGAGGAGAGGTGGGACATTCTCTTCTTCAGGAAGCTGCAGCCCACCACCCTTAACTGGGCCTGAGCAGGGATGGCCGAGACGGTCAGTGCTACCAACCTCACCAGGCGGACCGGCACGCAGTGCAGAAAGAAGAGGAACAGCCAGCTCAGGTGAGTCACCACCTCTGTTTCCCTGGCATCAATCCTGTCCCTCACTCATCACATCTCACTCCCACTCCCATAGACCACAATCAAAACCCACCTGCCTGCATCTCCCTCACACCCCACCCTGCACCAAACACCAACACCTGTATTATACTCTTTGGCCATGAGCCTTGCACACACATTTTGCACCCCTCCACACCTCCCGTTTAACTCGCCTCTCTGTGTCTCATCATGTCCGTTATGTGTCCCATAGGAAAAGGCAGCCCATAATAGACGGGAGCAGGAGAAGACCACAGAGGGCATCCCGGACCTCAGGGCTCCACCGGCACGGAGCAGAATAGGTGCAGGAGAGGGCTATCCCCGAGGCGGAGGTCGGCATGCAAGAACCAAGGGACCTCCAAATGCAGAGTAATGACCCAATAGTAAATGAATTAGTCCTCTCCCCCAGACCATTCCTTCCCAAGATCTCACCACGTGGTTTGCCTTTTGTCTTGCAGGATCACCATCAGACCATGCTGGACCGTCTGGAGGTACCTTGCCACCAGCCACAACCCCAGCCTAACCGAGAACATCAGTCCGGGGAAGAGTCTGACTTCCCAACACTGCTGTCACCTGCACCCTGCACCATCGCAGAGACTATCAACTCGGTGGGGCATTTTAGTGAAGAGGCTCCTGGGTCACCTTCTGGTGCCCATGTCGCACATGCTGCAGCACATCGGGTGGAGGTAGAGACTCCCGAGTGAGTGGACAGTCGGAGGACTGCCCAATCCCAGGAAGGAGCTGCACTCTGGATAGGTATCGAGCTTCTGAAAAGTATGATCCTGTCACTGGTGGAGATGCAGAGTCAGTATTTACACGAGGAGGCATCAGCAACTTTCCAGCGCCTGCAGGTGCAACTGGAGGAGTCCAGACACCTTTAGACACAGGAGATGGTGCCCACAATGCGTGGGATTCAGGCCAACACAGAATGGGTGGCGTCCGCGGTGGAAGCCTTGGGTCAAAATGCCACAGCCATGAGTCAAAACATCCAAGGCTTGGGGAAATCTGTGTGGTCGATGGCTGAAGCTCAGGACAGGGGAGCCCAGTCACAGGAAGCCAACTACCGGGCCACATGGACTTTGCTGCAGCGCTCCAGCACTTGGCCCAGTCATAAAGGGTCATGGCCGAGGACGTCAAGAGCATTGGTCGGGTGCTGAATGACTTGGGCCAGTGACTGAGGGATGTGGCACAGTCCCAGAGGGACATGGCCGAGGCAGTGAGGGAGATGGCTCTCTCACTGAGGGATGTGGCCCAGTTTCATGGTTGATGGCATCTTCACCCTGAATCAGACGAGAGCAGGCCTGCAGGACTGGCAGCGGCAGGTGACAGTGGAGCCTCTGGGGCTCACTCCGGCCTTACCTCCATCCCATAGAGTAGCCCGGGGGCCAGGGAGCACCCCAAGGGAGGAGGAAGTTATGGAGCCCATGCCGGTGCCACCTGCAGGGGAATTGCTGGAACACCTCAGCGTTTCTGAATCCCCTCACCTGACACTGGGGCAATCTGATGGGCAGTGTGCGGAACAGACCTGTGACACCCTAAGGTCGGCTGGGCCCATCCAGGCCCAGGCCCTCTAGAAAACGGCCGCTAAAGGCATCTCAGGTCAGAGGGCGAGATACACAGCAGGCCACCTCCATGTCTGATGTGCTGTCTGGGGTCACATCTAGAAGGAGCGGTAGGCCATGTAAGATAAGCAAGTTGGACACCAGTTAAGTTGGCACCGATGCAGCACATAGGATGGAGATAAGGGTCAGGGTACAACAATTGTATATAGTCACGATTAAACACCTTTTCACCAAGCTGCCTCAATTCTCTGTCTGAAGGGTGTGAGGGATGGGCTGGGCTGGTGTAGGATTTGGGTGGTGTTGGCTGAGCCCCCAGGACAATTTAATGTTCCACCTGGGGTCACCCTCAGAGGTGGCAGTGAATGGGGCCTGAGGTATAAGGCCACCCTGTAGGACAAGCTGCCCAGTAAGTGGCCATTCACCATCATCATAACTGCCTCCCCATCCCACACCCCCTAAAAGATATATGGGCTGGTGAGATATATGGGCTTGTGAGATGGAATAGCCAGCACACCTGCAGGGATCACCCGGGTGGACAGTGCAGTCAGACTTAGTTAAATGTTGAGGAGCACCAGAGCTCATCTCACAGCGAGTCACCATCATCCTCCGTCCCGTGGACAAGACTCACTGAGACTGCCTGCCCAGGGCCAACACACTGTAGTGATGCTGGTAGGACCCTCGGAGGGGGAGCTGGGGTGGTGTGAATGGAGTGAAGGGAGGAGGGACAGGGGAGGATGTGAGCGGCTATGGGGAAGGGGGCACTACTTGGAAGGGGATGAGGGGTGATGAGGTTGCCCCTGTGCAGCAGCCCTGAAGCACACTTTGGATGGCCTTCCATGCCAACCTGGGCTCCAGGACCGTTTATTCCTGGCCATCCTCCTTGTCAGATGAGGCCTGGCGTTCTTTCTCCTCTTCCAGAATGTCTCCCCTCTGCTGTGTGAGGATGCAACTGGCTAACACTATGTTAGTGACTCTCCTGGGGCTATGTCCCACCAGAGTGGTCCAGGCATCGGAACCACATCTTAAGGACACCAATGCACCACTCAATGATGCTCCTGGATGCAGAATGGACGTCGTTATAACAGGTCTCTGCGTTGGCCTGGCCCCCCCAGAACGGTGTCATGAACCAAGATTTCAGCGGGTAACCCTTGTTGCCCAAAAAACAATCCCTCACCCAAGGGTGCACCTCGAAGATGCCCGGAACTGATGAGTGCACCAGGATGTATGCATTATGCGTGTTACCTGGGTATTGGGCGCAGACATCCATGATGTGCAGCTGGTGGTCACACACCAACTGTACATCCAGGGAATGGAAGTTCTTCCGGTTGATGAACCACCTGATGAGCTGGTGTTTGTAGGGGGACATGTATGCCATCGATCACCGCCTGGATGTGTCAAATCCTGTTGCCCGGGCATCCTGGTGTGCTTGGTCCAGAATTAAATTTATATGGTCTGCTGCCCGGCGCATTGGGCATCCGTCATAGCACAGATGTATCTGCGAGATCTCAGACAGGTCCCTGGAAAGACCCAGAGGCATAACGGTTCAGGGCGACCATCACCATGACAGCCACCAGGAGCGGGTATCTGCCTCCATACCACTGCAGAGCAGCACAGTCTTCTTGATTAGCCAAAGTCTTTGGTGGCACAGGCAGTCTGGCAGCTCCTCGAATGACAAGTGCCGATGGTATACACGTGGTATGATGCGGTGCATCCTTCGCACCTCCTCCTCGGCCTGTTGGACAGCCGGCACTCGAGCCTCACCGGTTGGCCCCTGCTCTTCTGGGGCAGGCTCCTCTTGTACAGGCCCTGTGCCTCCAGCCTCGGTGCATCCGCAACGGCACCTGCGACCAAGTAGATAGCGAACATAGATGGCTGTACTCCGAAATTTATTCTCTGCAGGGTTGGGGGGATAAGCTCTGTGGCCCCTATCTTGTTTCCCGAGTGAGGCCTACTGGGGGTGTTCTCTTTGGCTGGGCAGTGTGCTATCCCACCAGCAGGGTGGCACCTGGTTGTGTGGTGGAGAGGGTCTTCGTGTGTCAGCAATCGCTCGGAGGCTTATGTATGGGTTGGTCCTACAGATGGGTGGGGGGGGGGGGGTGGGGGGGGGGGGGTGCGTTCTGAGGGTTTCCAGAGGTGTGGCCTGGGTGGGCTCCCAAATGACCAGAGGCTCTGTGAACATTTACAGGACAAAGTGAGTAGTCAGCAGAGTGAGCAGCCAGGGGCCTGCAACGTGTACCAAATGGGTGCAGTTAAAACAAATACTGAGGGCAGCACGGTGGCGCAGTGGTTAGCACTGGGACTGCGGCGCTGAGCACCCAGGATCGAATCCCGGCCCTGGGTCACTGTCCATCTGGAATTTGTACATTTTCCCAGTGTCTGCGTGGGTTTCACCCCCACAACCCAAAGATGTGCAGGTTAGGTGGATTGGCCGCGATAAATTGCCCCTTAATTGGTGGTGGGGGTGGGGGGTGGTGATTGGGTGCTCTAAATTTTTTTTAAAAAACAAGTACTGCAGCAATGGTGGCCTGAGCCTGGCCGCCCCGATCCTGAGGGGGGCACCCCCAATCCACGGAGCTGTCACCAAGTCGCTCTCCGCTACTCCCCCCGGCCCTGGCAGCCGCCCCCCAGCAAGCAGTACAATGTTTAACAGTTTTTCAAACTTTGCTTACCTTCTCGCCCCCCCCCCCCCCCCCCCCCCCAAAATCAGCCATGGTGCCCAGTCCCCATTTGTAAATATCTCTAATAAATTGCATCCGCGTAACCTCCACCTGAGAGGAGCAGAGCATTGTGGAGGCACAGAGCATACTGGGTCAAACGCACTAAATACATGTCAATGCCGGTTTTGCATGCCCCCGCTGGGTGCAAACCTCGCTTTCGCCACCAGGGAGGGACCAGTGCCTGCCGTCCGAATCGGTGCCGGGTGCGGACATTGATTATGGCCGGACGCCCGATTCGCTGCCCGATTGCGATTCGTGTTTCCAATGTCGCGAGGCGGAGAATTTAGCCCAATGTCTTTGAGATCTTTTATGTTCACCTGAGAAGGCAGATGCAATCACAGATTAACTTCTCATCCAAAAGTTGATATCTCCAATTGTGTCGCACACCCTGGGCACCCAGATTCCAACCCAAACATTTTTCAATGACACAGGAGTGGAGCTTGAACCCACTACTCTAACACATAGCTGAGAACACCACCAACTAAGCAATGGTTGTCAAATGTTACTGCTATATAGGAGGCCCTTAATCTTCCTCAGGTGGTTACTGCTATTCTTTTGAAAATTTCCATATGTCATTAATAAATCCATGTGTCTAATGTCAATGTTTTTATGTGCCACCTTACCGTTAAAGTCAAAAACGTAAATTTCATTTCTCAACAGCACTTCTCAAGAGAGGCAAGAATTGAGGTGAATGTTGTGAGGAAATGTTATCGATTATATGTGAACAGGCTACATTAATTTTTACTAAGGTGAGGAAAAGAAAGGCTTGCTTTTCACGACCACCAGATGTCTCAAAGCACTTTCCAGCCAGTGAAGTGTTTTTTGAAATGCTGTCACAGTCATATTGCAGGAAACTGGTTAGGAGGCAAACCACTTAACTGAGAGAGCTCAGCTCCTGACCTGCACTCGTGGGCAGGGCATTTATGAGGCTGGTCCAGTTCAGTTTGACTTCATCGTCAATGAATCGAAATAGCGACCCAATTAGGTGGTATAAAGGCTGCTGTTTTTCACTAATGTATTACAGCATTATTATCAAGGCCAACATATACAATAGTGAGTTGGATTCTACATGCAGTGATGAAGCAATGGCACTCTCTACTGACCTCGCAGAAAGCAATCTAGTGATCACTGTGGTGTAGTTTTCCACTTGCCTGACAGCAGTTTAAGCCTGGCAGCAAGTCAAGGGGGCGGCTTTCCAGCAGCAATTCGGCCAGCAGAGTGATATCAGCAAGCAGTAATGTCAGCAGTGATGGTGTCAGCAGTAATGATGTCAGCAAGCAGTGATGACAACAGTGGTGATGTCAGCAGTAATGCTGTCAGCAGCGGTGATGTCAGCAGCAATGATGTCAGCGAGCAATGATGTGAGCAAGCAGCAATGTGATGCCAACAAGCAGGGCAAGTAGCCAGTTTTCCCACACAGCAAAAAGGAAGATAGATGCACTTAATATCCCAAACTTTAATAGAAACATAGAATTCCTACAGTGCATAAGGAGGCCATTTGGCCCATCAAGTCTGCACTGAGCCTCTGAAAGAGCAGCCCACTCTCTGGCCATATCCCCGTAACCCCACCTAACCTGCAAACCCATGGACACTAGGGTAAAATTTAGCTTGGCCAATCCACCTAACCTGCTCATCTTTGGACTGTGGGAGGAAACCGGAGCACCCGGAGGCAGGGAGAGAAAGTGCAAACTCCCCACAGACAGTCACCCAAGGCCGGCATTGAACCTGGGTGTCTGGCATTGTGAGGATGCAGCCAGCAGTGCTAACCACTGTGCCATCATGTTTTCAGCGAAAAAAAAAAACCATGACTGGAGTAAAATCAAAGCTAAAATAAAGATCAACAAACATTTTTTTTTAAAAGGTGTGATTTTTTAATCATTATGGAGGAATTTGTCAAGCCACAAATATAAAATTAGCTTCTCAGGCATAAGAATGTTTAGCAGTATTCATGTTGTGAGCTGTTCAAAGCCTGATTATACCTTACTCAACAAGGTGTAACTTTTTCAAGGGTTTTTAAACAGTGAGACTAGCAACATGAGAAGTTCTTGTCGTGTCAATTGAGTCTCCATTGTTTGCAACTTGACGTTGCCTCAATGGTGCATTTTCTGGAGAAGCTTTGAATCAACAACAGCAACTTCAGATTTTCAACGTTATTCTGAACAGGCAGAGACTCGAGAAATCACAGTGGACGTAGACAGCTTTGCCTTCAACGCTGCTACAAAATCTGGGCTATTATCAAATTTTCAAGCACTTAGCTGTGGCAAGGTACATCTTGGACAAGAAAAATAGAAAGAACTGGAAGGACTTACATTTATACAGTAACACGTCACAATCTTGACCAAGCGCTCCGCATATGATAAATTATTTTAGCATGGGCATCTGTTCTCTGGGCAAACAACTTTTGAAGTACTCAATCAAAGACTCAAAATATTTGTGTGACATATGGTAGGTGGTGTATGTATTTTATATATATATATTTCTAGCTTGCCAAGTAAAACCGCACGTTTGGCACGTCTTCAAGAGTTTAGGTGAGAAACGTGCCATTATTGGCAAAATCGTGTTGCGATCTGCATCACTTATGGTGTTACATCTCGAAAAGAGTGAAGGGACTACATTGTGTCTACTGTTTACTTGCTTGGGATGTGGGCAAGTACAGTTTGGAAGCATACAGCACAGAAGGCTGACCATCCTGTCCAATGGGCCTGTGCCTGCTCTTGGAGAAACCTACCAAATTAGCCTTGCACTTTTTCCCATGGCCCTGGAAATTATGTTTTTCAGACTGCAAAGAGTTCGATTTTGAGTTTTATGGCCCTCCCGCTTAGATAAGAATGGACGGCCAAGAAATGCTTCTCAGCTTTCTGTTCCTGGGAAAGAAAGATAATAATGCCCATCGTTCCTTCTTCTACTGAATACCTCAGGAGATATACAAGCAGTCAAGCCCTTCATGAAAAGAGCAGGAGCATTTGAACAAGGCTGGAATGTCAGATTAAGTCGGATGAGAGGGCTGCAGAAGCCAAGAAACATTCGTTTTCACGCTCCTAATTGTTTTATTCTGCAACATGCATCACATTCAAGAGCAGAGACGTCAGTGAAAGTCAAAAGCATCTGAGAGAATTGCTCAAACAACTAACATTTGATAACCAAAGAATGCTGTAAGAGAAATCACCAGGGCTCAGCCTACAGACTTGTATCATAGCATTGCACATGTGTATAAGGTAGTCACAGATTTCCCCCTGCAATGACACCATCTAGATTTTGTCCACAAAATACTGCCAAAATGCAATACTTTAAATGCTTCCCATGTAATAAAAATAATCATAATCACAAGTAGGCTCATATTAACACTGCAATGAAGTTACTGTAAAAATTCCCTCGTCGCCACACTCCGACTCCTGTTCGAGTACACAGAGGGAGAATTCAGAAGGTCCAATTCACTTAACCAGCACATCTTTTATCAGTTAGTAAAATTATACTGCCCCCGTCAAGCTCCCCTTAATTAAATACTGGGTTAAGCGAGTTGCTAGTTCAGCATCGCAATCCTTTCAATACTTACAATCTATTGATAACCAAATTACATTTGAATTTAACATAATAATCTTTTTTTTATTTGTTCATGGGATGTGGCCATTGATGGCTGGGCCAGCATTTATTGCCCTTCCCTGAGGGCAGCTAAGGGTCAACCATTATGCTGTGGGTCTGCAATCACTTGTAGGCCAGACCAGGTGAGGATGGCAGATTCCCTATGTTAAAAGTGTTTTTATATTAATTCTAAAATTCTGAGACGCAAATTTGTAAAAACAGTTTTTGAACCTATTAATAGTGAAAAGCTGGATTATGTTTAAATATATCTTGTGTAAGGGGCCTTCCCCTTTATTCCCTTTTTATTCCCTTAGTCCCTCTTTCTTTTATTTTTGCCGTTATATTTTTGATTCATGGGTGATTTATGGACATGTGTCTTTAAGGCAAGTGGCCTGTGTCTTTAATTCAAGCAGAGGATTTAAGCAGCAGGGGAAATCGCTGTGCGATCTGTGCAGGTTCATACTGGAGTTGTAGACTGAGTGGCATCAATGACAATGCATGGCTGGGACTCGGCTTGTTTGATTTGCCAATCAATTGTTCCAAAAGGCTGTGCTCTGCCCAGTAATGGTGATTGGATCTGATCCCAATGATATGTGTTAGAGGCCCGAGGTTCCAGTTTTGTTTCAACTTTGATTCTGGCAGACTGACATAGGGGCCTAACTAACTCTCTCCAAAAAGAACGAGCTAATTATCTCCAGAAGGCCACTGTGAGAGCTGCCTCGCTCTCCAGCAAGTCTGGGTGTCATTCTCTTGAGACTGCAGGGCCTGAAGAAAACCCACGAGCTAAAAACAAGGTGTGTCATGTGCGAGTACCTTTAAGAAATGGGTGTTTACTACTGCAGTGATGTCAGAGAGTGGGTGGAGCTGGGCTGTCAGCTTTATACTTTCATTTTAGGCTGTTTGCTGTAGGGTGTGTTTTTAGTTTCGTTTTCAGAGCTGGATAGCTGCAGTCACAGCCAGAAGGGGCATTAGTCTCTCTTGCTCTGTAATCTAAAGACTGTAAATCGATCCTTTGGTGATTTAAAACTAATAACTGCTCTCGGTAGTGACTTTAACCTGATGTGCTTCTGTTTAAAGGTTTTTTTTTAAAGTCTTATGGATGTTAAAAGGAAAGCTTAAAGGATAACTTAGTGTTGTATTTTTTGGGGGTTGAATTAATGGTTGCTAACTTGTTCACTGTATGTTTTAAAAAGGCTAACTTGAGTGCATCGAATAAACATTGTTTTGCTTTGAAAAATACTTTTCCATTTCTGCTGTACCACACCTGTAGAGTGGGCCGTGTGCTCCCCATACCACGATCTATTAAAAGTTGTAGGTCAGGTGAACTCCATGATACGCTTTGGGGTTCTCTAAACCCTGGCCCATAACAGGTGTGAAAGATAGAACCCTCAATGCGAACCTCGAGTTATAGGCCCAGTTTGATGAGAAATAAGGTGTCTCTCCAGAAACCCTGCTGTCTGTGCGTACTGTATTTTTCTAAACAACAGGGACCCTGAATGACTGACTCTACAATGCCGACTATTACCGGCTGTAAACCAGAGACTTTAATCAGCAAGCATGCTGTGAAGGAAGTATGCTGAAGAACCACCATCTGAAAAATATTTATCTTTTGGCTTTCATCCTTATTATTTCTTTCACTCCTTTCTCCCTCTTTTGTGTGTGGATAGAGAGTTAAAATGGGAGTCAAGGGTTCGGGTCCAAGTGTTTCGCAGTTGTCCCTTCAACGATCACTGGTCAGTCTGCTCTAAGAACTTAAGAACACAAGAAATAGGAACAGGACTGAACCATTTGATCCCTCAGCCTGCTTCATCATTCAATATTCTTCCTGATCCCTATGACCTGTTCTTCCCTAGAATCCAGAAATATGTACCAATTAAATGTGCATCAGGGTCAACGGGACCCGATCGATTTTCAGAGCAGGATTTCATCAGGTCCCTTGTGAAAGCCCCATGTCCCAAGTGAAAGCAACATTCACACCACACAAATATCAACCAATGACCCTGCTGACAACTGAGAATTTAACTAGCTCAGATGTTCTCCTCTTGTCTCAGATGTTGATATCACTCGAACTTGCACTCGAAGAACATGATGGTGAATGTTCAGTATCTACCCTTACAATAAGGAGTCTCACAACATGAGGTTAAAGTCCAACAGATTTATTTGAAATCACAAGCTTTCGGAGCGCTGCTCCTTCATCAGATGAAGTGGAGGCAGGTTCACAAACTCAGCATAAGTTGTTGTTCTGCTGCTCCATTGGACTATTTTGGGTTTGAAACCTGTGTAAAAGGGGTTAAAACTAAAAGAGCAATCATTGCCACCTTGAGGAATCAGTGCTGCTTGAGTGGGCATAATTTGCTGCATTTACCTGACACCGGGCATGTCAGTTGATCTGATGCTAAATTGTCTCAGATGTGGACGTGCCTTTAGTTTTGAACTTATTTTCCAATTAGCTGGCTGCTTACTTCCCCCTCCTCCGTAGTCATGTGTTTGTGAAGAATCTTCCTGCTTTTCACTCCCAGTGTGATCTCCTTATCTTTCTTAATGTAATATAAGACCATAAGAAATATGGACAGGAGTAGGCCATTCAGCCCTTAGAGTCCACTCTGCCATTTAATACTGTGCGTAAGGTCACCATAGACCCAGATAACCATAGACTGTTTTCCTCTGAGGGGGAGATTGTGGTGATTTAATCTGAGGACATCTCAGTCGCGGGGCAAGGTTGAGCCTTCAAGAATAACCTCAGCTGGTACAGGGATTGAACCCATGCTGTTGGTGTTAACTCTGCATCAGAACCAGCTATCCAGCTAAGTGAGCTAAACCAGCCCCCATTTAATGCTAACAATCATGAGGTCCACTTTCTTGCCTTATCTCCAGAACCATTAATTCTCCTACTGATGAAAAATCAATTGATCTCAGCCTTGAAAATGTTCAAGGACTCGGCCTCCACAGCTTCCTGTGGTAATGAATTGCAAAGATTCACCACTCTTTGAGAGAAGAAATCCTTCCTCAAATCCGTCGTAAATGAGCACCCCCTTAATCTGCGACCACATCCTCTAGTCCTACGATCTCCTGTGACTGGAAACATTCTCCCAACACTCTCCTGCCCAATCAGCCCTCTGCCCATAACCGCATAAATTAATGTGTAATTTAGCATGGCCAATCCACCTAACCTGCACATCTTTGGACTCAGTAAGACGTCTCAAAACACCAGGTTAAAGTTCGACAGGTTTATTTGAAATCACAAGCTTTCGGAGCGCTGCTCCTTCATCACTCACTCCACTCGCACTGTTTGTTACTGTAAAGACTCACATTCCAACAATTCCAATCTGTAATAATCTTGCAATTATGTCTCTCCTATATATGCTGTGATTGTGAACCTGCCTCCACTTCACTTGATGAAGGAGCAGCGCTCCGAAAGCTTGTGATTTTGATTAAACCTGTTGGGCTTTAACCTGGTGTTGTGAGACTTCTTACTGTGCTCACCCCAGATCAGCATCTTCACATCATCTTTGGACTGTGGGAAGAAACCAGGGCACCTGGAGGAAACCCACACAGACAGAGGGAGACCGTGCAAACTCCACACAGACAGTTACGCAAGGTGGAATCGAACCTGGGTCCCTGGCGCTGTGAGGCAGCAGTGCTAACCACTGTGCCACCGTGCTGCCCATGTCACCTTTCATTGTTCTGAACTCCAAGAACAGACCCAACCTATTTAGTCTTTCCTCAGATGACAGTCCCACCATACCTGGGATCGTCCTAGTAAATCTTCTCTGTACTGCCTCCAATGATAATATATATTTTCTTAAATAATAGAGTGGGAATTGGCTGGGTGTCAGGTGGATGTACCTTTATGAAATGGGTGTTTATCAAATAGCTGCAGTGATGCAAGTGTGTGGGTGGAGCTGGGCTCTCTGTCTGTCTTTTACTTTCGTTTTGAGCTGTATAGTTACTTTGTGACTCTGTTTTTGGTTTCGTTTTCAGAGTTGGAGAGTTGCATTCAAACAAGAAGCTGTATATCTCTGCCTCTCGAAAGAATGTCTCCAAGTCACTTGATGATTTCAAACTAATACCTGTTTCTGTAGAGAATTTAAACCTGCTGTCTCTGTTTAAAAAAGGATTTAACTTATGGATGTTGCTCGGAAAGGTATTAAGGGTTACCTATAGAGTATTGTATCTGTGGAGTTACATGTGTTGGTAGTTGATAAGATGTTCACTGTGTGTTTATAAAATGTTAACTGTGTTCATAGAATAAACATTGTGTTGTTTTTAAAATACTTAACGTCTCTGTTGCCTAACACCTGGAGAGTGGATCCTTGTGCTCCCCATAACCAAAATCTATTAAAAGTTGTGGGTCAGGTGAACTCCATGATATACTTTGGAGTTTTCTAAACCCTGGCCCATAACACTGGGTTGCATTTGTCCTATTTCTTGTGTACAGGTCACACCTGGGTAATTTTCCACATTGCTGGGTAGATGCCAACGTTGCAGCTGTACTAGAACAACTTGGCTAGGGGTGCCGCCGTTCTGGAGCATAAGTCTTCAGTACTATTGCCAGTATTTTGTCAGGGCCCATAGCCTTTGGAGTATCCAGTGCCGTCAGCCATTTCTTGATACCATGTGGAATGAATCATATTGGCTGAAGACTGCATCTATGATGCTGGGCACCTCTGGAGGAGACCAAGATGGATCTTCCCCTCGGCACATCTGGCTGAAGATTGTTGCGAATGCTTCCAGCTTGTCTTTTGCATAGCTGGGCTCCTCCATTATTGAGTATGGGGATATTTGTGGAGCCTCCTCCTCCAGTGGGTTCTTTAATTGTCCACCACCATTTATGGCTGGATGTGGCAGGACTGCAAAGCTTAGATCTGACATGTTCATTATGGAATCGCTTAGCTCTGTCTATTACTTGCTGCTTATGCTGTTTGGCATAATTTTCCGACCTGGCGCGGGGTCGGGGATTCCCCGGGGGTGTGCGAGAATCGCACCACGCCGCCCCTATGCCGGCTGGCCTATTTTCCGACGCCGATTTTCGGGCGCCCGCGCAATCACCGCCGCGCCGGTCAGGGGCCATTGAATGCGGCCCCCCCCCCCCCGGCGATTCCCTGGGCTTCGACGGGCTGAGTGGCCGCCGAGTTCGGCCGAGTCCCGCTTGCGTGGGTTACTCAGGTCCCACATGGCGGGACCTGGAAGGTGCGTGTGCAGAAGCCGTCCTGGAAGGTGGCTCGTGATCGGGAACTACCGATTGGTGGGCGGGCTGGTTCCGTGGGGACCTATGTTCCTCCGCGCCAAGCCCCTGTAGTGCTCCGCCATATTGCCCGGGGGCCGGCGCAGAGACGGGAACCCGCGCGCATGCGCGGAATCACGCTGGCCATGGCGCACATGCGTAAAGTCACGCCGGCCGTCGCGCGCATGCGCCAACTCGCGCCATCCGTGCCGGGCCGGCTGGAGCTACGGGGACCACTCCGGCACCGACTTAGCCCCCTAGGAAGGGGAGCAAACCGGACAATTGAGGACCATTGGCGCCGGAGTCGTCCACGCCGCTTTTCATGCCTGCGTCAGAACCTGGCCGCGGGATTGGAGAATCCCCGCCCAAGTAGTCCTGTGTTGTAGCTTAAACAGGGGCTGGTTTAGCACACTGGGCTAAATCGCTGGCTTTTAAAGCAGACCAAGCAGGCCAGCAGCACGGTTCAATTCCTGCACCAGCCTCCCCGAACAGGCGCCGGAATGTGGCGACTAGGGTCTTCTCACAGTAACTTAATTAAAGCCTACTTGTGACAATAAGCAATTTTCATTTCACCAGGTGGGATGCCTGGTGTTGCTCCTGGCATGCTCTCCAACACTCTTCATTGAATCAGGGTTGATGCACTGGCTTGGTAGCAATGGTAGATTGGGGGATATGCTGGGCCATGAGGTTGCAGATTGCAGTTGAATACATTTCTGCTGCTGCTGATGGTGCACAGCACATCATGGATGCCTAGTCTTGAGTTGCTAGATCTGTTCGACATCTATCCCATTTAGCACAGTGGTAGTGCCACACAACACGATGGAGGGTATCATCAGTGTGAAGACGGGACTTTGTCTTCACAAGGACTGTGCGCTGATCACTGTCAAGGGCAAATGCATCTGCAGTAGGCAGGTTAGTGAGGATGAGGTCAAGTATGTTTTTCCCTCTTGTTGGTTCCCTCACCACCTGCTGCAGTCCCAGTCTAGCAGCTATGTACTTGAGGACCCGGCCAGCCCGGTCTGTGGTGGTACTTTGAGCCAATCTTGGTGATGGTCATTGAAGTCCCCCACCCAGAGTATGTTCTGTGTCCTTGCCATCTCAATGCTTCCTCCAAGTGATGATTAACATGGAGGTGTACTGATTCATCAGCTGATAGTGGTACGTGGTACGTGGTAATCATGAGCAGGAGGTTTCCTTGCCCATGTTTAACCTGAAGCCATGAGGTCAAGTGCCGATATTGAGGACTCCCAGGGCAACTCCCTCTGGACTGTATACCACTGCGCCCACCACCTCTGCTGCAATGGTGATTGTGGTGTCTGGGACATTGGCTGTAAGGTATGATTCTGTGAGTATTTTTAAAAATCTATTTTTTCCCAATTACGGGGCAATTTAGCATGGCCAATCCACATGCCCTGCACATCTTTGGGTTATGGGTCGAGACCCACACAGACACAGGGAAGATTGCTGATTCTGTGAGTATGTTTAAGGCAGGCTGTTGCTTAGCCAGTCTGCGAGACAGCTCTCCCAACTTTGGCACAAGCCCTCAGATGTCAGTAAGAGGACTTGCAGGGTGGACAGGGCTGGGTTTGCCATTGATGTTTCCGGTGCCTGGGTGGTCCATCTGGTTTCATTCCTTTTTTGTGCTTTTGCTGTGGTTGAATACAACTGATTGTGTGATTGGGCGGCACGGGAGCGCAGTGGTTAGCACTGTTGCGTCACAGCGCCAGGGACCCAGGTTTGATTCACGCTTGGGTCACTGCCTGTACTGAGTCTGCAAGTTATCCACGTGTCTGTGTGGGATTCCTCTGGGTGCTCTGCTTTCCTCCCACAATTCCCGAAAGACGTGTTGATCGGTAATTTGGACATTCTGAATTCTCCCTCAGTGTACCTGAACAGGCGGTGGAATGTGGCGACTAGGGGATTTTCACAGTAATTTCATTGAAGTGTTAACATAAGCCTACTTGTGACAATAATAATGATTATTATTATTTTGACTTGCTGGGCCATTTAAGAATCAACCACATTCCTTTTGGTCGGGAGTCACATGTAGGCCAGGTTTCCTTCCCTAAAGGACACTAATGAACCAGATAGCTTTTTACGACAATGGTCATCGTTAGACTTTTAATTCCAGATATTTTATTGAGTTTAAATTCTACCATCTGCCGTAAAGTGTTTTGAATCCGGGTCCCCAGATTATTATCCTGGGTCTCTGGATTACTGGTCCAGTGACAATACCACGATGCCATTGTCTCCCCTGGTGAGAATGTGGGTGTATGTGTGTGTGCATGTGAGTGTGTGTGAGAGAGAGGAAAGCAGTGGCAGGATCAGCCAGTGTCAGCATGGATTTCTGAAGGGGAAATCATGCTTGACAAATCTGTTGGAATTCTTTGAAGATGTAACCAGTACAGTTGACAAGGGGGAGCCAGTTGATGTGGTATATTTGGACTTTCAGAAGGCGTTTGACAAATTCCCGCATAAGAGATTATTGTGCATGGGATTGGGGGAAATGTATTGAGGCGGATAGAAAACTGGTTGGCAGAGAGGAAACAAAGAGGAGGAATTAATGGGTCCTTTTCAAATTGGCAGGTAGTAACTAGTGGGGTGCCACAGGGATCGGTGCTGGGACCCCAGCTATTCACAATATATATTAATGATTTGGATGAGGGAACAAAATGTAACATTTCAAAGTTTGCAGATGATACCAACTTGGGTGGGAGGGTGAACTGTGACGAGGATGCAGGGATCATACAGCATGATCTGGACAGGTTGGGCGAATATGCAAATCATTGGCAGATACAATATAATTTGGATAAGGGCGAGGTTATTCACTTTGGAAGCAAAAACAGGAAAGCAAATTACTACCTGAATGGTTGTAAATTGGGAGAGGGGAGTGTACAGCAGGACCTGGGTGTCCTTGTGCACCAGTCGCTGAAGGTAAGCATGCAGGTGCAGCAGGCGGTAAAGAAGGCTAATGGTATGTTGGCCTTCATTGCGAGAGGATTCGAGTACAGAAGCAGGGATGTGTTGCTGCAATTGTACAGTGCCTCGGTGAGGCCACACTTGGAGTATTGTGTGCAGTTTTGGTCTCCTTCTCTGAGGAGAGAACTGGGTCTGATTTAGCACAGTGGGCTAAACAGCTGGCTTGTAATGCAGAACAAGGCCAGCAGCGCGGGTTCAATTCCCATACTGGCCTCGCCGGAATGTAGCGACTAGGGGCTTTTCACAGTAACTTCATTGAAGCCTACTTGTGACAATAAGCGGTTATTATTATTGTTAGGAAGGATGTTTTTGCTCTCGAGGGAGTGCAGCGAAGGTTTACAAGACTGATTCCAGGGATGGCGGGACTGTAATATGAGGAAAGATTGATTAGGTTAGGATTGTCCTCGCTGGAGTTCAGAAGAATGAGGGGGGATCTCATAGAGACTTGTAAAATTCTAACAGGACTAGACAGGATAGAAGCAGGGAAGATGTTCCCAATGGTGGGTGTGTCCCGAACCAGGGGTCACAGTCTGAGGATTCTGGGTAAACCATTTCGGACAGACAGGAGGGGACATTTCTTCACCCAAAGAGTGGTGAGCCTGTGGAATTCATTACCACAGGAAGTAGTTGATGTTAAAACATTGAATATATTCAAGAGGCGACTGGATATAGCACTTGGGGCGAATGGGATCAAAGGCTATGGGTAGAAAGCAGGATTAGACTATTGAATTGGATGATCATAGAATCATAGAATTTACAGTGCAGAAGGAGGCCATTCAGCCATCGAGTCTGCACCATCCCTTGGAAAGAGCACCCTACCCAGGTTCACACCTCCACCATATCCTCATAACCCGACCCAACCCTTTTTGGACACTAAGGGTAATTTGGCATGGCCAATCCACCTAACCTGTGGGAGGAAACCGGAGCACCCGGAGGAAACCCACACAAACACGGGGAGAACGTGCAGACCCGCACAGACAGTGACCCAAGCCGGGAATCGAACCTGGGACCCTGGAGCTGTGAAGCAACTGTGCTAACCACTGTGCTACCATGCTGCCCCCTGAGCTACCATGCTGCCCCCGTGATCAATGGCAGAGCAGGCTCGAAGAGCCAAAAGGCTTCCTCCTGCTCCTATCTTCTACGTATCAGTGTAGGAGGGAGTGTTCGTGTGAGATAAAGGTGAGTATGTGTGAGAAGGATGAGAGTGTGTGTGAGATAGATCTGAGTGTGTGTGAAGTGTGAGATTAGCGTGTGAGAGAGAGGTGAGAGTGTTTGTGTGCGTGTGTGTGAGTGCGTGCATGGGTGTGAGAAAGGTATGCGATAGTTTGTTTGTATGTGTGTGTGGTGAATGTATAATTACTGATAATTCACCAGTGCACTGTATTATGTTATGTTATGTTATTAACCCTGTGGGCTCCACCTGTGGGCCATTGTGTGGCTTCACCCACAGGGGGATAAGTTGGGGCATGTACGGGCTCTGCCCATGGCTCCACCCCTTTAGAGGAAGTATAAGAGCAGCTGACCTGCGGGGCCGCCTTCAGTATTGTACCGGTCGCAGGCAGGCACAATTCTAAGCTAATTAAAACCACGGTTTACTTCTCCAAGTGTCTTTGAGTGAATTGATGGTCGCATCAATTTAATCAGCTTAAAATACTACTATGGAATCAGCCCTCAAACCTGACAGACTGGGATACGATCCACAGGCCGCGGAGGCAAAATAATTTTTTCACATTGGCTTTGATGCTTCAAGGCCTATCTCGCCGCGTCATCTACGCCATCCGTCACTGACGAACAGAAGCTGAGCCTCCTCCACGCACGGGTGAGCCATCGCATTTCTGTCCAGCTCGACGAAGCCGCTTCCTATACAGAGGCCCTCGCACTACTCGAACACCTCTATGTGCGGCCTGTGAATGAGGTCTATGCGCGACACGTCTTCACCACTCGCTGCCAGCGCCCCGGGGAGTCGCTAGATGATTACCTACGCGAACTCAAAGCCCTCGCGCGCAACTGTAACTACCAGGCCGTTACGGCCACTCAGCACATGGAGCTCGCCGTCCGAGACGTTTACGTGGCGGGGGTCCGATCGAACTATGTGAGACAGCGCCTGCTCGAAAAAGGGGCCCAGGACCTGGACGACACGGTAAAACTGGCTACCTCTCTGGAGGCCGCATTCCAGAGCCTTACTGCGTTCCCGATCGATCATGCGACACCCTCGTGGGCCCCAGACCAGAGACTACCCCAGGCCTGTGCCGCGTGGTCACCCGCCCATCATGGGGGGCTACCCTGCTACTTTTGCGGCCAGTCCCAACACCCCCGACAGCACTGCCCGGCCCGCAACGCGAACTGCAGCAGCTGCAGGCGAAAAGTACACTTCGCCAAGGTCTGCCTGGCCAGGTCTAAGAACTCGAACTCACAGGCCTGATCCACAGACTCACAGGCCCGCAGACCCCGCAAGGTGGCAGCGTGTCTGCCGACTCCGCCTCCGCACAACATGTGCGACTCATGGGGGCCGCCATCTTGGCCATCCTCCCCCACGCGGCCGGCCACGTGCGATCCATGGGGGCCGCCATCTTGGATGTTGGACGTCACCTTCCTCACCGCCCACCACGCTCGACTAACAGGGGCCGCCATTTTGGCCGCCATCTGCTACTCCGCTAGACCCGTACGACCTACACGGACAGCCATCGCGGGGCCGCCCCAGCACCTCCGACCACGCCGTTGGCTACCCACAACTCAGCGCGGCCACCCTGGGCCAGTGCGACCTAAGCACTTCCGGAGCTCCATGATGGCCATCCGGGTTAACAGGTACGAGACACCTTGCCTCTTCGACTCCGGGAGCACAGAGTTTCATTCACCCGGACATGGTAAGACGCTGCTCGCTCCCAATATTCCTGATGCAACAAACTATCTCCCTCGCCTCTGGGTTGCACTCGGTGCAAATCCAAGGGTGCACAACTGCAACCCTAGCGATACAGGGCGCTGAGTACGCTAATTTTCAACTATATGTGCTCCCAGACCTCTGCGCTCCTCTCCTTTTGGGACTCGACTTTCAATGTAACCTCAGGAGCCTAACTCTTAAATTCGGGGGGCCCCTGCCCCCGCTCACCATATGCAGCCTCGCGACACAAAAATCAACCCCACCCCGCTTCGCAAACCTCACCGCCGATTGCAAGCCAGTAGCCACCAGAAGCAGGCGGTATAGTATGCAGGACAGGACGTTCATTAGGTCCGAGGTACAGCGTCTCGTGCGGGAGGGGGTCATAGAAGCCAGCAATAGCCCCTGGAGAGCTCAGGTGGTGGTCGTCAAGACCGGGGAAAAGTTCCGGATGGTGGTTGATTACAGCCAGACCATTAACCGCTTTACGCAACTCGATGCGTACCCCCCTTCCCCGGATTGCAGACATGGTAAATCAGATTGCGCACTACTTCATGTTCTCCCCGGCAGATCTGAAGTCTGCATACCACCAGCTCCCAATCCGCCCAGAGGACCGCCACTACACGGCGTTTGAGGCAGATGGCCGCCTTTTCCATTTCCTCCGGGTCCCCTTTGGCGTCACGAACGGGGTTTCGGTGTTCCAACGAGCGATGGACTGAATGGTGGACCAGTACGGGCTGCGAGCCACGTTTCCGTACTTGGACAATGTCACCATCTGCAACAATGATCAGCAGGACCACGACGCCAACCTCCACCGATTTCTCCAAACCGCCCAAAAGCTCAGCAGGTTTTCTGCACAACCAGGCAAGCCACACTCGGCTACGTCGTGGAAAACGGGGTCCTAGGACCCGACCCTGACCGTATGCGCCCCCTCCTACAACTCCCTCTCCCTCACTGTCCCAAGGCCCTGAAGAGGTGCCTTGGATTTTTCTCCCATTACACCCAGTGGGTCCCCCAGTATGCGGACAAAACCCGCCCACTATTTAAGGCCACCCTCTTTCCACTGGCAGCCGAGGCTCGCCAGGCCTTCGGCTGCATCAAGGCGGACATCGCCAAAGCCGTGATGCGCGCGGTGGATGAGTCCGTCCCCTTCCAGGTGGAGAGCGACCCCTCAGATGTTGCTCTCACCGCCACTCTCAACCAAGCAGGCAGACCGGTAGCATTCTTTTCCTGCACCCTCACCACCTCTGAAATTCGACACCCCTCGGTCGAAAAAGAAGCCCAAGCCATCGTGGAAGCCATACGGCACTGTAGGCACTACATCGCTGGTAGGAGGTTTACCCTCAGCACCGACCAATGATCGGTTGCCTTCATGTTTGACAATACGCAGCGGGGCAAGATCATGAATGATAAGATCTTGAGGTGGAGGATCGAACTCTCCACCTATAACTACGATATAGTATATCGTCCTGGGACGCTCAACGAGCCCCCAGACGCCCTGTCCTGTGGCACATGCGCCAGCGCGCAAGATGACCGACTACGGGCTATCCACGATGACCTCTGCCACCCGGGGGTCACCCGGCTCACCCATTACATCAAGGCCCGCAACCTGCCCTACCCCATTGAGGAGGTCAGAGCCATGACCAGAGACTGCCAAATCTGTGCGGAGTATAAGTCGCACTTCTATCGACCGGATAAGGCCCACCTGGTAAAGGCATCCTGGCCCTTTGAACGCCTCAGTATCGATTTCAAAGGGCCCCTCACCTCCAATAACCGCAACACGTACTTCCTTAACATCATAGATGAGTTCTCCCGCTTCCCGTTTTCATCCCCTGCCCTGATATGACCACCCCCACTGTCAATAAAGCCCTGCATAGTAGTGTCTTCACCCTGTTTGCTTTCCCCAGTTATGTCCACAGCGACAGGGGCTCGTCGTACATGAGCGACGAACTGCGTCAGTACCTGTTCAGTAAGGGCATCGCCTCGAGCAGGACTACCAGTTATAATCCCAGGGAAACGGGCAGGTGGAGAGGGAGAACGCGACGGTCTGGAAGACCAACATACTGACCCTACGGTCCTGGAATCTCCCAGTTTCTCACTGGCAGGGGGTCCTCCCCGATGCACTCCACTCTATTAGGTCCCTCCTTTGCAGGGCCACAAACCAGACCCCTCATCACCGCTTGTTTGTTTTCCCTAGGGGAGCTACCTCAGGTGCCTTGCTTCCGCCCTGGTTAATGACACCGGGTCCAGTCGTCCTCCAAAAACACGTTCGGAGCCATAAGACCGAACCCCTGGTAGAGAGGGTCCAGCTCCTGCACTCCAACCCACACTATGCGTACGTCGAACACCCCGATGGCCGGCAAGATACCGTCCCCCTCCGGGACCTGGCACCTGCAGGCTCCACCACCACTACCACTACTGCACCCCCACACTATATCCTGTCCAAAATCCCATGTTCAGCGCCCCCACCCGCTCTCCCGCGCTCCCTCCCACCCGCCGCACAGGTCCACAGGAATGAAGCTCCGGAAGAGCTGCTCCTAGAGTCCATGCCTGTGCCCGCTCCGGACCCACTTCCACAGCCCCCCGAAGCGAAAGCAACACCAGTGCTTCGGCGGTCGCAATGTACGATCCGGGCACTGGACCGACTGAATCTGTGAGCCCGTCACCCCTGCCGGATTTCATTTTTTTAAACGGGGTGAATGTGGTGAATGTATAATTATTGATAATTCACCAGTGCACTGTGTTATGTTATTAACCCTGTGGGCTCTACCTATGGGCCATTGTGTGGCTTCACCCACAGGGGGATATGTTGGAGCATTTATGTGCTCCGCCCATGGTTCCACCCCTTTAGAGGAAGTATAAGAGCAGCTGATCTGCGGGGCCACCTTCAGTATTGTACCAGTCACAGGCACAGATCTAAGCTGATTAAAACCACAGTTTACTTCTCCACGTGTCTTCGAGTGAATTGATGGCCGCACCAGTGTGAGAGAGACTGGTGAGTGTGTGTGTGTGAGAAAGAGAGCGAGGTGAGAGTGTGTGTGTGTGTGTGTGTGTCTGTGTGAGAAAGGTGTACGATTGTTTGTGTCTGTGAGAGAGAGTGAGTGGTAATCGTGGGTGTGTCTGAATGGTGACTAGGGGCGGGATTCTCCGACCCCCCGCCGGGTCGGAGAATCGCCGGGGGCTGGCGTGAATCCCGCCCCCGCCGGTTGCCGAATTCTCCGGCACCGGATATTCGGCGGGGGCGGGAATCGCGCCGCGCCGGTTGGCGGGCCCCCCCCCCGGCGATTCTCCGGCCCGGATGAAATGAATGGCCGAAGTCCTGCTGCTGAAATGCCTGTCCCGCCGGCGAGAACCAAACCACCTCTCTTACCGGCGGGACAAGGCGGCGCGGGCAGGCTCCGGGGTCCGCGGGGCGATCTGGCCATGGGGGCTGCCCCCACGGTGGCCTGGCCCGCGATCGGGGCCCACTGATCCGCGGGTGGGCCTGTGCCGTGGGGGCACTCTTTTCCTTCCGCCTTCGCCATGGTCTCCACCATGGCGGAGGCGGAAGAGACCCCCTCCACTGCGCATGCGTGGGGATGCCGTGACGCTCCCGCGCATGCGCCGCCCGGCAAAGTCAGTTTTGCGCCAGCTGGCGGGGCACCAAAGGTCTTTCCCGCCAGCTGGCACGGCGGAAATCAGTCCGGCGGGGGCCTAGCCCCTCAAGGTGAGGGCTCGGCCCCTCAAGATGTGGAGACTTCCGCACCTTTGGGGCGGCGCGATGCCGGACTGATTCGCGCCGTTTTTGGCGCCGGTCGGCGGACATCGCGCCGATTGCGGAGAATCCCACCCAATGTGTACATGAGAGGTAGCTGAGAGTGTGTATGAGATAGTTGTGAGAGTGTATGCGAGAGGGAGATGAGAGTATGTGTGTAAGTGTATGTGAGCAGGAGATGAGAGTGTGTGCATAAGAGGGAGATGAGAACGTGTGTATGAGAGGGAAGTGAGTGTATGTGTGTGTGAGAGGGAGGTGAGTGTATGTGTGTGTGAGAGGGATGTGAGAGTGTATGCGTGTGTGACAGGGAGGTGAGAGTGGATGATGTGTGCACGAGAGGGAGATGAGAATGTGTGTGTGAGAGGTAGGTGAGAATGTATGGTGTGTGCATGAGAGGGAGGTGAGAATGTGTGTGTGAGAGGGAGAAGTGAGAGTGTGTGAGTATGTGTGTTCAAGAGAGAGGTGAGAGCATGCATGAGAGGGAGGAGGGTGCATGTGTGGGAGGGTGCATTTGTGTAAGAGGGTGATGAGAGTGTGTGACAGAGATAGAGAGGTGTGTGTGTGAGAGAGAGAGGTGAGTGTGCATGTGTATGTGAAATAGAGAGAGTTTGTGTGTGTGTGAGAGTACGTGTCTGATATGAGAATCCAGGGCAGGATTCTCTCACCCCGGGGCCCGGCCGGGGAATCGGCAGAACCGGCGCGAATTGTGCCACGCCACCCCGATTCCCCAGAGCGTGGAGAATTGGCGGGGGCCGCTTTAAGGGGCCCCCCGGCGATTCTCGGCCCGGGATCGGCCGAGCGGCCACGCTAAAATAGCCGAGTCCCGCCGGCGCCATTTACACCTGCTCTGACCCGGCGGGACCTCGGCGTGGATGCATCTGGGGTTGCCTGGTGGGGAAGGAGGGGGGTCCGAACCCTGGGGGAACCTCCGATGTGGCCTGGCCCGCAATCGGGGCCTACCGATCGGCGGGCTGGCCTCTCGGGCTGGGGGCCGGTTTTGTTCCGCGCCGGCCCCTGTGGCCCTACACCATGATGCGTCGGGGCCGGCACGGAGAAGGGAGCCACCGCGCATGCGCGGCAATCGCGCCGGTCCCAATGCACATGCGCGGACACCGCGGCGCCTATCTGATGCCGGGATCAGCAACTGGAGCGGCGGAGTCACTCCAGTGCTGTGCTGGCCCCCTGTAGAGGTCAGGATTTCTGCTCCTGAGGGCATTTTGACGCCGTCGAGAAACGCGACAGCGTTCAGTCGGGCAGTATGGTCGGCACGGGCTTGGAGGGCCGAAGGGCCTGTTCCTGTGCTGTACATTTCTTTGTTCTTTGTTCTTTGTTTGACGGCGTCAACGCTTAGCCTCAGGATCACAGAATCCCGCCCCCAGTTCCCCATCAACTTTCCTAATATTAAACAAATTATTGTGCAAAAAGAGGCAGCATCACTCCTTCCATTAGAGCTGACAAAAAGAAGTACTTAGGTACCCGGTCTGGGTATTGCAAATTGTTCATCTGAAGTTAGAAGTGGTTTTATTCCTTCTAACGTATTTCAAGGTAATTATTGGTGTAAATCTGTTGTGTCCCCCTCACGCATGCTCTCACCTCCCTCTTGAACACACATACACACACACTCTCACCTCCCTCTCACACACACTCTCACCTCCCTCTCACACACACATTCTCACCTCCCTCTCATGCACACACCATACAATATCACCTCCCTGTTTATAGTTGTCCATTAATTCACACAGTTATCGATGCGACCTCCGACAAACAGGTGGTGACAGAGATCTATCACGTGACTTGAGGCACCCGCCAGTTGGTCTTAAGTCGTACAGCTGGCTTGTAATGCAGAACAAGACCAGCAGCGCCGGTTCAATTCCCGTACCGGCCTCCCCGAACAGGTGCCAGAATGTGGCGACCAGGGGCTTTTCACAGTAACTTCATTGAAGCCTACTTGTGACAATAAGCGATTATTATTATTATTAGAGGATAGTACCACTTAAAGTAGCTCCAAGAGAATTCACCGAATTCACTTAGTAGCCAGCGTCTGTATTATAGTTTGCTAGTTATCTTTCCACGTGTTTGTTCATAAATCATCTTTCTAGTTAAACAACTAAATGTTCTGTGCACATCATTACAACGGTTATAGCACAGAACATAACACATCCAAAGTTAATGATTTAAATCGCTTGGTCAGATGGTTCCCAGCCCAGTGCAATTCACCAGGGAAAGTTAGCACTTCTGAACAATTGCTGGGTTAACCCTTAACTGGGAAATTCCGAGAGGGATTCCCCAATGCATCTTTGGGGTACCCCCCAAATCTGATGCTGGGAAGCTGCAAGTTACAAATGAGAATGTTCCTTCGGGGTTCCACGCCTCGGGAGCTCAAAAAGATTCTGTCAGCCGGAAGGGTTTGGGGAACTGGACTAGATAATTGAATGCTCAGCCATTCATGCTGGAGTTAAGGAAACTGAGAATGATCAAGAAGCCGGAATTGGAGCAGGCCGAGATGAGCTAAGCCATAGTCGTTGTGGTGGTATGTATTAGGGGTCATGTGGGACTGTGAAGCCGTGATGCTATTGGCTGACAGATCCCGGGTCCTGGTTTGCTGCCGACTCCTGGCTCCGCTCTGAAGGCGGAGTATAAGAACCCGAGCTTCTCCCCGCCACTTCATTCTGTTGCTGAACTGCTGGGGACAAGTCTCGCTTAATAAAGCCTGAATCGACTTCATCACTTCTCGTCTCTCTCGTAAGTCATTGTGCGCTACAATTTATTAAGCGAGCTTAAAAGACTATGGAGCTCCGGATCGCCCCGGAATGCCTGCGGATCAGCCCCCATGCAGCGAACTCAGCAGCAGTATTTAAACACTGGCAAGCATGCTTTGAAGGCTGTCTCCGAACGGCCCCCAGCCGGATCACAGAAGACCAGAAAATGCAGGTCCTGCATTCGAGGGTAAGCCCGGAATTTTACCCTCTCATAGAAGACGCAGAGGATTTCCCGACGGCGCTCGCATTACTGAAGGGCATCTACGTTCGGCCCGTGAACCAGGTCTACGCGCGCCACCAACTCGCAACGAGACGGCAAAGTCCCGGAGAATCGCTAGAAGAATTCTACGCCGCACTGCTAATTTTGGGACGGGGCTGCAGCCGCCCGCCGGTGAACGTGATCGAACACATGGACATGCTAATTCGCGATGCTTTTGTGGCAGGTATGAACTCTCCCCAAATCCGCCAAAGACTTTTAGAAAGAGAGTCGCTAGGACTCTCAGAGGCACGGGCCCTTGCAGCTTCCCTAGATGTGGCCTCGCAAAACGCCCGCGCCTACGGCCCCGACCGCGCAGCAGCCCTTTGGGCTCCGTGGAACCCCGTCGCGGCAACCCCCCCCCCCCTCGCAGGCTTGCGCGGTTAAAGCGCCAAACCATCCCGGGGGGGCCCGCTGCTATTTCTGCGGGGAAGCGAAACAGCCCGGCCTGCGCAGCTATTTGTAAAAGCTGCAGCAAGAAGGGCCATTACGCGGCTGTGTGCCGGTCCCGGGGGGGTCGCCGCAATCCCCGGAGAAGAACGAGCCCAGCATAGCCCAAACGCTCCCCAACCCCCCCCCCCCCAGCGCCCATGTGCGACCCGCGGGTGCCGCCATTTTGGGTCCCGGGCACCACGAGGGGAGGATGGGCGCCGCCATCTTGTGACCCCCCAGCCACGTGCGATTCATGGGGGCGGCCATTTTGTCCACCCCCGACCACGTGCGATCCATGGGGGCGGCCATTTTGTCCACCCCCGGCCGCGTGCGATTCATGGACGCCACCATCTTGGTTGACAACAAAGGACCCCAGCATCGACGGCTCCACGGGGTCCGAAGAAGACGCCGCGACACTACTACCACGACTGGCTTCGGTGACTCTGCATCAATCACGGCCCCGGACGCTCCAGACGACGACAACAATGGTGCTGATCAACGGACACGAGACATCATGCTTGATCGACTCCGGGAGCACTGAAAGTTTTATTCACCCAGACACGGTAAGACGCTGTTTTCTGACCATCCATCCAAGTACGCAAAAGGTTTCCCTAGCTGCAGGATCCCACTCCGTAGAGATCAAAGGGTTCTGCATCGCGAACCTAACGGTGCAAGGGAGGGAGTTTAAGAACTACAGGCTCTACGTCCTTCCCCAACTCTGCATGCCCACATTACTGGGATTAGATTTCCAGTGTAACCTGCAGAGCCTAACATTTCAATTCGGCGGCCCAATACCCCCACTCACTATCTGCGGCCTCGCAACTCTCAAGGTTGAACCGCCGTCCTTGTTTGCAAACCTCACCCTGGATTGCAAACACATCGCCACTAGGAGCAGACAGTACAGCGCCCAGGACCAGATATTTATTCGGTCTGAAGTCCAGCGGTTGCTGAAGGAAGGCATAATCCAGGCCAGCAATAGTCCCTGGAGAGCCCAGGTGGTAGTAGTAAAGACCGGGGAGTAGCAAAGGATGGTCGTAGACTATAGTCAGACCATCAACAGGTACACACAGCTAGATGCGTACCCTCTCCCCCGCATATCCGACATGGTAAATCAGATTGCCCAGTATAAGGTTTTCTCCACCGTGGACCTCAAGTCCGCCTACCACCAGCTCTCCATCCGCCCAGGTGACCGCAAGTATACAGCCTTCGAGGCAGACGGGCGTCTATACCACTTCCTAAGGGTCCCATTTGGTGTCACAAACGGGGTCTCGGTCTTCCAACGGGAGATGGACCGAATGGTTGACCAGCACGGGTTGCAGGCCACGTTCCCGTATCTCGACAACGTAACCATCTGTGGCCATGATCAGCAGGACCACGACGCCAACCTCCAAAAATTCCTCCAGACCGCTACCGCCATGAACCTCACATACAACGAGGAAAAGTGCGTTTTTAGCACAAACCGGTTGGCCATCCTGGGTTACGTAGTGCGCAATGGGATAATAGGCCCCGACCCCGAACGCATGCGCCCCCTTATGGAATTTCCCCTCCCCCACTGCTCCAAAGCCCTGAAACGTTGCCTGGGTTTCTTTTTATATTACGCCCAGTGGGTCCCCCAGTATGCAGACAAGGCCCGCCCGCTAATACAGTCCACTACCTTCCCCCTGTCGACAGAGGCTCGCCAGGCCTTCAGCCGCATCAAAGCGGATATCGCAAAGGCCACGATGCGCGCCATCGATGAGTCCCTCCCCTTCCAGGTCGAGAGCGACGCATCCGACGTAGCTCTGGCGGCCACCCTTAACCAAGCGGGCAGACCCGTGGCCATTTTCTCCCGGACCCTCCACGCCTCAGAAATCCGCCACTCCTCAGTGGAAAAGGAAGCCCAAGCCATAGTGGAAGCTGTGCGACATTGGAGGCATTACCTGGCCGGGAGGAGATACACTCTCCTCACCGACCAACGGTCGGTAGTCTCATGTTCGATAATGCACAGCGGGGCAAAATTAAAAATGACAAGATCTTAAGGTGGAGGATCGAGCTCTCCACCTTCAACTATGAGATCTTGTACCGTCCCGGAAAGCTGAACGAGCCGTCCGATGCCCTATCCCGCGGCACATGTGCCAACACACAAATAGACCGCCTCCAAGCCCTCCACGAAGACCTCTGCCACCCGGGGGTCACTCGATTCTACCATTTCGTAAAGTCCCGCAACCTCCCCTACTCTGTGGAGGAGGTCCGTACAGTCATCAGGAACTGCCACATCTGCGCAGAGTGCAAACCGCATTTTTTCAGGCCGGATAGAGCGCACCTGATCAAGGCTTCCCGCCCCTTTGAACGCCTCAGTTTGGATTTCAAAGGGCCCCTCCCCTCCACTGACCTCAACGCATACTTCCTGAACGTGGTGGACGAGTACTCTCGTTTACCCTTCGCCATCCCCTGCCCCGACATGACAGCGGCCACAGTCATTAAAGCCCTTGGCACCATATTCACACTGTTCGGTTGCCCCGCGTATATCCATAGCGACAGGGGGTCCTCCTTCATGAGTGACGAGCTGCGCCAGTTCCTGCTCAGCAAGGGCATAGCCTCGAGCAGGACGACCAGCTACAACCCCCGGGGGAACGGGCAAGTAGAGAGGGAGAATGGCACAGTCTGGAAGACCGTCCTACTGGCCCTACGGTCCAGGGATCTCCCAGTTTCCCGGTGGCAGGAGGTCCTCCCGGATGCTCTCCACTCCATCCGGTCGCTGCTGTGTACCACCACTAACCAAACGCCCCATGAGCGCCTCCTTGTCTTCCCCAGGAAGTCCTCCTCCGGAACATCGCTGCAGACCAGGCTGGCGGCCCCAGGACCCATCTTGCTCCAGAAACATGTGCGGGCGCACAAATCGGACCCGTTGGTCGAGAGGGTTCACCTTCTCCACGCGAACCCGCAGTACGCCTACGTGGCGTACCCCGACGGCCGACAGGACACGGTCTCCCTGCGGGACCTGGCGCCCACCGGCAACACTCACACCCCCCCGATACCGATCATCCCCTCCTTGCCACCGGCGCACCCCGCGACCGCCCCCTTCCCGGGGGGATCGGTCCTCCTCCCGTGCCCGCCCAGGAATAAAACAGGAACAAACACCGAAACGCTCCCGGAGCCGACAACGCTGGAACAAGCACCTGCACCACCACCGGGGCTGAGGCGATCGACGAGGAAGACCAGACCGCCCGCTCGACTCGTGGAATCCACTTGACACTGAGAATGTTGTTGTAACACAAAAAAAAATAATTTTTTGCTAATATTGTAAATAGTTTTTCACAAACTTGTACATAGCCCAGTGTAGGGCTAAAACTGTAGTAAAATGTCCGAAATTTTCCTTCCAGGGCCAGCCTTGTAAATCCCTACCACCATGTGAACCACCACCCCGCCGGGTTCCTTTTTAACAAGGGGTGAATGTGGTGGTATGTATTAGGAGTCATGTGGGACTGTGAAGCCGTGATGCTATTGGCTGACAGATCCTGGGTCCTGGTTGGCTGCTGACTCCTGGATCCGCCCTGAAGGCGGAGTATAAGAACCCGAGCTTCTCCCCGCCGCTTCATTCTGTTGCTGAACTGCTGGGGACAAGTCTCGCTTAATAAAGCCTGAATCGACTTCATCACTTCTCGTCTCTCTCGTAAGTCATTGTGCGCTACAGTCGTATTGAATGGCGGTGCAGGCTGAAGAAGTCGAATTGCCTACTCCTGCTCCTGGTTCTTATAGAGGGTTTATGGGGATGTAAGAGGTAACAGGATGTGTCTTTGGAATTTTACCTTGAATGCCCGTGTTAATCCAATGCATCCCCCTGTATTTTCAACATTCTCATAGCATTTCATTGCCTGATACATCCCACAATCACCACTTCCCCTATTGCTCTTTTAAAAGCCTGCCTGCAGGGTCAGATTTTAAATAAAACTGAAGACAACACCAAATCCGTCAGCTGAACTCTGCAATGGCCCCTGCTGAGTTCAAATGAGTAGGATTTTTTCAGCAACAATGAGTGTGAATGTCAAATTATCTTTTAATACCTTCAGAATACTGGCTCGAATGCTGTGTCTAACACTTAATGCACAGCCCTCTTGTGAATTTATCTGCTCGGGAGTTGCGTTTATCTCAATAATGACATTTTTAATACGATGGTACACCAAAGCTGTCTGATCCAAGGATTTATATCATACAGCCTAACGTTTACAAGAATAAGAATTTACGCAGAATTTTAGGTTTCAAGTTCTCTCGTTTAATGAAACTTGAATCGCAGGAGATCAAACATAAGATGAGGCTGAGGAGATGAGCAGCATGGAAGGAGAGGCCTGGGAATAGGAGAGACCTGGAGAAAGGAAATGACTGGGATTAGGAGAGGTCTGGGAAAAGGAGCCACCTGGGAAAAAGAATGAATCAGAATGGGAGAGGCCTGGGGAAAGAAAGGACAGGGATTGGGAGAGGCCTGGCTGTAGGAGAGGAATGGGAAAAGGAGAGGCCTGGGAAAAGGAAATGCCTGGGATTGGAGGGGCCTGGGTAAACATTGGAACGCAAAAGGGGCCTGGGAGCAGAAAAGGAATGGCCTTGGAACAGAGCAGCACTACAGAAGAGTCCCTGGAGTGGGAAGCACTAAAGGAGAGACCCGGGAGTGGGGAACACTAAAGGAGGGGCCCGGAAGTGGGGCAGCACTAAAGAAGAGGCCCAGGAGTGGGGCAGCACTACAGAAGAGTCCCTGGAGTGGGAAACACTAAAGGAGAGACCCGGGAGTGGGGAAACCCTAAAGGAGAGGCGCGGGAGTGGGGCAACCCTAAAGGAGAGACCCGGGAGTGGGGAAACCCTAAAGGAGAGGCCCGGGAGTGGGGCAACCCTAATGGAGAGACCCGGGAGTGCAGCAGCGCTAAAGGAGAGGCCCGGGAGTGGGGCAACCCTAAAGGAGAGACCCGGGAGTGGGGAAACCCTAAAGGAGAGACCCGGGAGTGGGGAAAGCCTAAAGGAGAGGCCCGGGAGTGGGGCAGCACTAAAGGAGAGACCCGGGAGCGGGGAAACCCTAAAGGAGAGGCGCGGGAGTGGGGCAACCCTAATGGAGAGACCCGGGAGTGCAGCAGCATTAAAGGAGAGGCCCGGGAGTGGGGAAACCCTAAAGGAGAGGCCCGGGAGTGGGGAAACCCTAAAGGAGAGGCCCGGGAGTGGGGAAACCCTAAAGGAGAGGCCCGGGAGTGGGGCAACCCTAAAGGAGAGACCCGGGAGTGAGGAAACCCTAAAGGAGAGGCCCGGGAGTGGGGCAACCCTAATGGAGAGACCCGGGAGTGCAGCAGCGCTAAAGGAGAGACCATGGAGTGCAGCAGCGCTAAAGGAGAGACCCGGAAGTGGAGCAGCACTAAAGGAGGGGCCTGGGAGTGGGGCAGTACTAAAGGAGAGACCTGGGAGTGATGCAGCACTAAAGGAGAGACCTGGGAGTGATGCAGCACTAAAGGAGAGGCCTGGGAGTGATGCAGCACTAAAGGAGGGGCCTGGGAGTGGAGCAGCACTAAAGGAGGGGCCTGGGAGTGGGGCAGTACTAAAGGAGAGACCTGGAAGTGATGCAGCACTAAAGGAGAGACCTGGGAGTGATGCAGCACTAAAGGAGAGACCTGGGAGTGATGCAGCACTAAAGGAGAGGCCCGGGAGTGGGGCAGCACTAAAGGAGATTCTCAGGAGTGGGTCAACACTAAAGGAGAGGCTGGGGAGAAGGGCACACTGAAGGAGAAGCCCAGGAGGGGCAGCACTAAAGGAGAGGCCTGGGAGTGGGGCAATGATAAAGGAGGGGCCTGGGAGTGGGGCAGCACTAAAGCAGAATCCCAGGAGTGATGCAGCATCAAAGGAGAGGCCCGGGAGTGGGCCAGCATGAAAGCACGGTCCTGGAAGTGAAACAGCACTAAAGGAGAGGCCTGGAAGTGGGTGTGGTGTTGGGTGTTCTAACACACAGAAGAGCCAACACAGTTGCATATGGTACAACACTTGTTTATTTAAACTTGCTATTTACAACTTGGTCTTTGCACTCTGCACGTGGGGGGCTCCCTGCTTGTGGTGTTTCAACAGCTCTTTCATGCTTCCTTCTCCCCAGACCTACTGACCTCCAGGTGTCGTGCTCGTGCTTTTTATGTGGTTGGTGTTCTTGTCTGTGATTGGTTGTGGTGTTGTGTACTCTGATTTGCCTGTTAGTGTGTCCATCATGATGTGTGTGTTTGAATATCATGACATCCCCCCTTTTTACAAAGATATGTGCCTACGTGGTAATAAATATGATCGTGACGTGAGTGCATCTAAGAGTGTGTGTGTGTCGTGTGCAGCATGTGTCTATGACGGAACTATGTACATGGGGCGATGTCGAGTGCGTCACATGAATCCAGTTGTACCATAACATAACAGAAATGCGAACGAGAGAAGAAGAAAAAAAATTTTGAACAGTTGTCCAGTCAGACGACATCTGGAACGATAAACAACAACAGGTTATCATGTAAAATTGTCCAACTTATTAAACATATGAACTGTATTATAAGTCCATTCTAATGGGTTTGCGACGAATTCGGGTTGACCGCCTTAAGGGTGGATCAAGAACCACCGGCTGCTGTGCAGGCATGGCCATGGGTGGCGATGGAAAGGGCGTGATGTGCGGCAGCTCCACAAAGTCATCCTCGGAAGCCTGTTGAGGATCTGGCGTGTTGTGTGGCTGTGAACGTGGAAGTCGGCGAAGGGCGCGCCGATTGCGGCGACGCACGGAACCATCCGGCATGCGAACCAGGAACGAGCGGGGAGCCACTTGTCGGAGGACTTCGGCCGGTGCTGACCAGCCACCATACGGTTGATGGACGCGTACTTTGTCTCCGGAGGACAGGGGGGGCAGGTCCGTCGCTCGTGTGTCGTACCGACCTTTCTGGCGATCACGCTGCAGTTGCATGTCCCGAAGAACCGCCTCATGGTCTGTTGTCGGTGCCAGGACGGAAGGTACCGTCGTCCTGAGGGAGCGACCCATTAGTAGCTGCGCTGGCGAGAGGCCCGTGGATAACGGGGCCGATCGATAGGCCAGCAAGGCAAGGTTAAAGTCCGATCCGGCATCAGCCGCCTTGCACAGGAGCCGCTTTGCGATGTGGACACCCTTTTCAGCCTTCCCGTTCGATTGTGGATGCAGAGGGCTGGATGTCACATGAGTGAAACCATATGCTGCGGCAAAGGACGACCATTCACGGCTGGCAAAACAAGGTCCATTGTCTGACATGACAGTCCTTGGAATGCCATGGCGAGCAAACGTTTCCTTGCAGGCCCCAATGACTGCGGACGACGTCAGATCATGGAGAGGCATGACTTCCGGGTAGTTTGAGAAGTAGTCTATAATAACAATGTAATCTCTGCCGAGCGCGTGAAATAGGTCAACACCCACCTTCGCCCAGGGGGACGTCACCATCTCGTGTGGTAGAAGTGTTTCCGGAGGTTGCGCCGGCTGAAACCTCTGACAGGTTGTGCAGTTGAGCACCATGTTGGCTATGTCTTCATTAATACCCGGCCAATATACCGCCGCCCGGGCCCTTCGTCTGCATTTTTCGACACCCAAGTGGCCTTCGTGTAGTTGACGAAGAATCATCTGGCGCACACTGTGTGGAATGACGATCCTATGCGATTTCATAAGGACCCCGTCTATATTGGTGAGATCATCTCGCACATTGTAAAACTGGGGGCACTGCCCTTTTAGCCACCCTTCCGTCATGTGGCGCATCACTCGCTGCAGCAGAGGGTCAGTCGCCGTCTCTGCGCGTATGTGGGCCAGACAAGGATCATCAGCTGGCATATTTGCTGCTGTCAGAGTCACGTGTGCCTCAATTTGACGCACGAACCCCTCCGCATCTGGTGGTGTGCTCACTGCTCGGGAAAGAGTGTCCGCCACTATGAGTTCCTTCCCCGGAGTGTAGATCAGTTCAAAATCGTACCTCCTGAGTTTGAGTAAGATGCGCTGGAGGCGAGGAGTCATGTCGTTCAGGTCTTTGTTAATGATGTTGACCAGGGGGCGGTGGTCAGTTTCGACCGTGAATCGTGGCAGGCCATACACATAGTCGTGGAACTTGTCCAGTCCAGTTAACAAGCCCAGGCATTCTTTTTCGATTTGCGCGTAGCGCTGTTCGGTAGGGGTCATGGCTCGTGAGGCATACGCAACCGGGGCCCATGATGACGTGCTGTCTTTTTGCAGGAGTACCGCTCCAATACCAGATTGGCTGGCGTCTGTTGAGATCTTTGTAGGGCGAGTCGCGTCAAAGAAGGCCAGCACTGGTGCCGTGACCAGTTTGTGCTTGAGCTCCTCCCATTCCTGCTGATGCGACTGGTGCCAGTTGAATTCCGTCGATTTTTTTACGAGATGGCGCATGTTTGTTGTATGAGAAGCCAGGTTGGGAATGAACTTCCCAAGGAAGTTGACCATGCCCAGGAATCTTAAGACAGCCTTCTTGTCAGCCGGTCGTGGCATGGCTGTGATGGCGCTAACCTTGTCTGCATCGGGACGGACCCCGGACCTTGAGATGTGGTCCCCGAGGAATTTCAGCTCCGTCTGGCCGAAAGCACACTTCGCACGGTTGAGACGCAGGCCATTTTGCCGTATGCGGGTGAAGACACGTCGAAGACGATGCATGTGTTCCTGCGGAGTGGTGGACCAAATGATGATATCGTCCACATATACACGTACCCCTTCGATGCCTTCCATCATCTGCTCCATAATGCGGTGGAATACTTCAGATGCCGAAATGATGCCGAATGGCATCCGGTTGTAGCAGAATCTGCCAAAAGGGGTGTTGAATGTGCATAGTCTTCGGCTGGCCGGGTCCAGTTGGATCTGCCAGAATCCTTTGGACGCATCCAATTTAGTGAATATGTTGGCTCGCGCCATCTCGCTGGTGAGGTCTTCTCGTTTTGGGATGGGATAGTGTTCCCGCATGATGTTGTTGTTCAGATCTTTTGGATCTATACATATACGGAGCTCGCCAGAGGGCTTCTTTACACAGACCATGGAGCTGACCCATGGCGTGGGCTCCGTGACCTTGGATAGGACCCCTTGGTCCTGAAGAATCTGCAGTTGTGCCTTGAGGCGGTCTTTGAGAGGCGCAGGAACCCTGCGAGGTGCGTGAACGACAGGGATGGCGTCCGGTCTGAGTCGAATCTTGTACGTGTGTGGCAATGTCCCCATGCCTTCAAAAACCTCCTGGTTGTGAGCGAGGAGGGAATGGAGATTCGCGTGGAACTCAGCATCCGGGAAGTCGGATATCTCATCTGGAGAGAGAGACATGATGCGCTGTACCAGGTGAAGGACCTTACACGCTTGTGCGCCCAGTAACGAGTCCTTTGATGAGCCCACAACTTCGAAGGGGAGTGTGGCCGTGTACCTCTTGTGAGTCACCTGTAGCTGGCAAGATCCTACGGACGGGATAACGTTCCCGTTATAGTCAACCATCTTAAGCCGGGATGGTGTGATGAGTGGTTTGACCTTCATGGCCTGGACTGCAGAGTAAGCAATCAGGTTGGCGGATGCGCCGGTGTCCAGACGGAAGGCGACGCGCGATCGGTTGACCGTCAGGGTGGCACACCACTCATCGTCTGGATTGATGGCATTGACCTTGTTGACATCAATGACGGCAACTCTGAAGTCATCCTGGTCATCTGCATCACTTAACTGGAAGTCTTGATGCGTGGGCTGGACGGTCCTGACTCGTGTGCGAGGTTGTCGAGGATGCGCCGGATCCATGGGTTGAGCCGCACGACAGCGGGCTGCGTAGTGGCCTATCATGGCACATCTGTTGCACTGTTGGTATTTTGCAGGACATTGCCCTTTTAAGTGTAGACCTCCACACTTGCTGCACGTCATGACGTCACGGCGTTCGTTGCGCCACTGCGCATGCGCAGTGCGATCTTGCGGTGGGCGCGCCTGCGCAGTGCGTCCCTCGTTGTGGCCGTTATTCTTGGCGCGCACCTGCGCGGGAGACCGCGAAAAGCGCGGGAAGCGGCCGCTGTCGTCCGGGCCGTGGGGCGGGAAGAAATCGACGGCCTGGATGCGTTCAACGTCGTGGGCGGCCTGGCTTGCCGATTCGACGGCTGGGGACCCCCTCCGTGCCAACTCGGACGCCTGAAATCGGGCAAAACGGCAGGTCGCATTTTCATGGAGGACACAGGCTTCCACAGCAGACGCTAAGGTGAGGCTCTTTATTTTAAGAAGCTGCTGGCGTAGGCCACTGGAGGCAACGCCAAAAACAATCTGGTCCCTGATCATGGACTCTGTGGTGGTGCCGTAACCGCAGGACTGCGCTAGAATCCGGAGGTGCGTCAAAAAGGGTTGAAAAAGCTCCTCCTTACCTTGCAGGCGTTGCTGAAAGATGTATCTTTCGAAAGTTTCGTTTACTTCAGTTTGAAAGTGCTGGTCCATTTTGAGGATGACCGTGTCATATTTGGCCTGGTTTTCGCCTTCCTCGAACACCAGTGAATTAAAGACATCATTTGGGTGGGGGCCTGCGTAGAAGAGGAGCATTGCAATCTTCGAATCATCCGAGACATTCTGTTTTTCGGTGGCACGGATGTACAGGTCAAATCGCTGCCTGTAGAGCTTCCAGTTGGTGCCTAGGTTCCCCGTGACTTGCATCGGCTGCGGTTTGCCGGTGTGGTCCATGTCCAGAATGGCAGGTTGGTAGGCAGGTATCGATCCACTCCTGTACCATGTGGTGTTGGGTGTTCTAACACACAGAAGAGCCAACACAGTTGCATATGGTACAACACTTGTTTATTTAAACTTGCTATTTACAACTTGGTCTTTGCACTCTGCACGTGGGGGGCTCCCTGCTTGTGGTGTTTCAACAGCTCTTTCATGCTTCCTTCTCCCCAGACCTACTGACCTCCAGGTGTCGTGCTCGTGCTTTTTATGTGGTTGGTGTTCTTGTCTGTGATTGGTTGTGGTGTTGTGTACTCTGATTTGCCTGTTAGTGTGTCCATCATGATGTGTGTGTTTGAATATCATGACAGTGGGGTAGCACTAAAGGAAAGCCCAGGAAAGGGGCAGTGCTAAAGGAGAAACTAGGGAGTGGAGCAGCACTAAAGGAGCGGCCCGGGAGTGAGGCAGCACTAAAGGAGAGGCCTGGGAGTGAGGCAGCACTAAAGGAGCGGCCCGGGAGTGAGGCAGCACTAAAGGAGAGGCCTGGGAGTGAGGCAGCACTAAAGGAGAGGCCTGGGAGTGAGGCAGCACTAAAGGAGGGGCCCGGGAGTGAGGCAGCACTAAAGGAGGGGCCCGGGAGTGAGGCCGCACTAAAGGAGCGGCCCGGGAGTGAGGCAGCACTAAAGGAGGGGCCCGGGAGTGAGGCAGCACTAAAGGAGTGGCCCGGGAGTGAGGCAGCACTAAAGGAGGTGCCCGGGAGTGGGGCAGCACTAAAGGAGAGGCCCGGGAGTGAGGCAGCACTAAAGGAGAGGCCTGGGAGTGGGGCATCACTAAAGGAGAGGCCCGGGAGTGAGGCAGCACTAAAGGAGGGGCCCGGGAGTGGGGCAGCACTAAAGGAGAGGCCCGGGAGTGAGGCAGCACTAAAGGAGAGGCCTGGGAGTGGGGCATCACTAAAGGAGGGGCCCGGGAGTGAGGCAGCACTAAAGGAGGGGCCCGGGAGTGAGGCAGCACTAAAGGAGAGGCCCGGGAGTGAGGCATCACTAAAGGAGCGGCCCGGGAGTGAGGCAGCACAGAAAGAGAGGCCTGGGAGTGGGGCAGCACTAAAGGAGAGGCCGGGGAGTGAGGCAGCACTAAAGGAGAGGGCTGGGAGTGGAGCAGCACTAAAGGAGAGGCCTGGGAGTGGGGCAGCACTAAAGGAGAGGCCCGGGAGTGAGGCCGCACTAAAGGAGAGGCCTGGGAGTGGGGCAGCACTAAAGGAGTGGCCCGGGAGTGAGGCCGCACTAAAGGAGAGGGCTGGGAGTGGGGCAGTACTAAAGGAGCGTCCCGGGAGTGGGGCAGCACTAAAGGAGAGGCCCGGGAGTGAGGCCGCACTAAAGGAGAGGCCTGGGAGTGGGGCAGCACTAAAGGAGCGGCCCGGGAGTGAGGCCGCACCAAAGGAGAGGGCTGGGAGTGGGGCAGCACTAAAGGAGCGGCCCGGGAGTGAGGCAGCACTAAAGGAGCGGCCCGGGAGTGAGGCCGCACTAAAGGAGAGGGCTGGGAGTGGGGCAGCACTAAAGGAGCGGCCCGGGAGTGAGGCAGCACTAAAGGAGGGGCCTGGGAGTGAGGCATCACTAAAGGAGCGGCCCGGGAGTGAGGCAGCACTAAAGGAGAGGCTTGGGAGTGAGGCAGCACTAATGGGGCGGCCCGAGAGTGAGGCCGCACTAATGGAGGGGCCCGGGAGTGAGGCCGCACTAAAGGAGAGGCCCGGGAGTGAGGCAGCACTAAAGGAGGGGCCCAGGAGTGGGGCAGCACTAAAGGAGAGGCCCGGGAGTGAGGCAGCACTAAAGGAGAGGCCCGGGAGTGAGGCCGCACTAAAGGAGAGGCCCGGTAGTGAGGCAGCACTAAAGGAGGGGCCCAGGAGTGGGGCAGCACTAAAGGAGAGGCCTGGGAGTGGGACAGCACTAAAGGAGAGGCCTGGGAGTCGGGCAGCACTAAAGGAGCGGCCCGGGAGTGAGGCCGCACTAAAGGAGAGACCCGGGAGTGAGGCCGCACTAAAGGAGAGGCCCGTGTGTGGGGCATCACTAAAGGAGAGGCCCGGGAGTGAGGCAGCACTAAAGGAGGGGCCCAGGAGCGGGGCAATGCAAAAGGAGTGGCCTGGGAGTGAGGCAGCACTAAAGGAGAGGCCCGGGAGTGGGGCAGCACTAAAGGAGAGGCCTGGGAGTGGGGCATCACTAAAGGAGGGGCCCAGGAGTGGGGCAATGCAAAAGGAGTGGCCTGGGAGTGAGGCAGCACTAAACGAGAGGCCCGGGAGTGAGGCAGCACTAAAGGAGGGGCCCAGGAGTGGGCCAGCACTAAAGCACGTTCCGGAGGTGGAGCAGCACTAAAGGAGCGGCCCGGGAGTGGCCCAGCACTAAAGCACGGTCCGGAGGTGGAGCAGTACTAAAGGAGAGGCCTGTGATACACCATCAATAACGCACGACGAGTGATGAACGTAACTGAGGCTTTAATACACTAAACAGCAAGCCTCCTGCCTTTGGACCCGACCTGGGTCGGAGGCGGAGACTTGCCACCTTTCTACAGAAGCCCGAGCGGAGGAGCCACAGGTGGAGCCACAGGCGGAGCCAGCCTGGACAAGCCCATGCATGCACAATACAATACAATATAATGCAATAACGTGGTTTACCACAGCCTGGGAGTGGGGCAGCACTAAATGAGCGGCCTGGGAGTGGGACAGCACTGAAGGAGAGGCCTGTGAGTGAGGCAGCACTAAAAGAGAGGCCTGGGAGTGGGGAGCACTAAAGGGGGGGCCCAGGAGTGAGGCAGCACCAAAGGAGTGGCCTGGGAGTGGGCAGCACAAAAGGAGGGGCCTAGGAGCGGGGCAGTACTAATGGAGTGGTCTGGGAATGCCACGCTCATGTTGTAACTTCAATTCAGCCCTTGGTATATTCAAACTCAACCTGTTGAAGCGCGTTTGCACTCGTGAGTACTTTCAGTGTGAGCACAACAGTGTTTAAAAAGTTCGCTATCACAAATGCGCGACAGACGACAGGAAGAAAAAACTTGCATTGACTTTCCACCATTTTGTGACCTCAAGGTTTCCCGAAGCACTTTACAGCCAAATACGTGACACTGAAATGTTGTCTGCTGTGATATGAGAAAACATGACAGCCAGCTTGTGCACAGTAAGAGAGTGGGTATAATCCAGTACTGTGCCAGCCCACACACTAACTGATGCAGCAGAAAAATCTTTTCTGCAGTGTCATTTCTGACCTCTTGTGTGATCTACAGTTTGTGTCTGAAATTGGTCAAAACAATGTTATGGCATTATCTTTGGGATAAATACTGTATCCCTTCGGCACAGAGAAGCGTTATTGCAGATATAAAAACCATGTATCTTTCAGCTTTTTAATGTGAAGCAGGCAATTGAGGAACACTGTCTTCTTTTTTTTCTGTGTGATTGCTCAGATCCAGGCTGTCGTAAACCACGTTATTGCATTATATGTATTGTCTTGTATTGTGCATGCTTGTGCATGCCTGGGCTTGTCCAGGCTGGCTCTGCCTGTGGCTCCTCCCCTCGGGCTTCTGTATAAAGGTGGCAAGTCTCCGCCTCCGACCCAGGTCGGGTCCAGAGGCAGGAGGCTTGCTGTTTAGTGTGTTAAAGCCTCAGTTACGTTCATCACCCGTCGTGTGTTATTGATGGTGTATCACCAGGTGATCAGGATGTGCTGTGACATAGATTCACCCTTAATTATTTATGTAACCCCCACCAAATCAAGCCACCCAATAAATACCGTTACCTATTTAGCTGAATCAAATTATTAAAATTGAGGAATGAAGCTCTTCTAGTCGCTATTACTGAGAAAGAAGGAAATGCTGAGAAATGAAATGAAATGAAAATCGCTTATTGTGGGGAACAAAAGCATTGGAATCATAGAATTTACAATGCAGAAGGAGGCCATTTGGCCCATCGAGTCTGCACCGGCCCTTGGAAAGAGCACCCTACTTAAGCCCACACCTCCACCCTATCCTCGTAACCCAGTTAGCCCACCTAATCTTTTTGGACACTGTAATGGGCGAGGCGTTTTCCGAACCCCAAAATGTATCATGGAGTTCAACCAACCTCTCCCTTTAATGGATTTGTTGCTTTTCCGAGCACGCGGCTTTTTCCCTAGGTGTGGGATTACAATTATGGACACGTGGGTTTTTAAACACAAAACACTGTTTATTCCATGAACTCAACTTAACATCTTAAATAAACATTGGACCTCTTAACACCCCTTACTTCAAAGATAACTCAGAAAATATTGCAACAGTAAATAATTCCTTAAAATGTTCCTTCAAACTTCCAAGAGACATAACACCTTTAAACAGTATCACAGTATCAGTGGGCAGCACGGTAGCATTGCGGATAGCACAATTGTGTCACAGGTTCGATTCCGGCCTGGGTCAGTGTCTGTGCGGAGTCTGCACATCCTCCCCATGTCTGCGTGGGTTTCCTCCGGGTGCTCAGGTTTCTTCCCACAGTCCAAAGATGTGCAGGTTAGGTGGATTGGCCATGGTAAAGTGCCCTTAGTGTCCAAAATTGCCCTTAGTGTTGGGTGGGGTTACTGGGTCATGGGGATAGGGTGGAGTGGAGGTGTTGACCTTGGGTAGGGTGCTCTTTCCAAGAGCCGGTGCAGACTCGATGGGCCGAATGGCCTCCTTCTGCACTGTAAATTCTATGATTTATCAGGTTAAAGGATATATATATTTTTTGTAGAATGGCAGAGATATTTTAGCTTGGTTGATTTCAGCTCCAGCACCTTGTTTTTTCCCTGCAAACTCTCTGGACATACACAACCTGCTTTCTCCAACTGGCTTTCTCCTTTTAATCAGCTTACAGCAAAACAGTCAGGCACTTTGAAGTTGCTCTCAGTAAAACCAGCCAGTCACTTTTCAAAACTGTAAAACCAGCCAGGCACTTTTTAAAACTGCAAAATCTCAAAATGGCTGAACTGAGCTGAGCTCCACCCACTCTATGACATCACTGTTTTCTTAAAGGTACATTGCTTAAATATCCAGTTCTTAAAGACACTCTCGCATGACAGACACTAAAGGCAATTCAGCATGGCCAATTCACCTAACCTGCACATCTTTGGACTGTGGGAGGAAACCGGAGCACCCGGAAGAAACCCACGCAGATATGGGGAGAACATGCAGACTCCGCAGAGACAGTGACTCAGCAGGGAATCGAACCTGGGTCCCTGGCGCTGTGAAGCAACAGTGCTAACCAATGTGCTACTGTGCTGCCAGAAATTTAGCTCCTCATTTTTGTTCCGCCATTGCTCCTTATTTCTCTTTGATTTTATTGGTGGCACGGTAGCACAGTGGTCAGCACGGTTGCTTCACTGCGCAGGGACCCAGGTTCGATTCTCGGCTTGGGTCCCTGTCTGTGTGGAGTTTGCACATTCTGCCTGTGCCTGTGTGGGTTTCCTCTGGGTGCTCCGACTTCCTCCCACAAGTCCCGAAAGACGTGCTTGTTAGGTGAATTGGATATTCTGAATTCTCCCTCAATGTACCTGAACAGGCGCGAAGTGTGGTGACTAGGGGATTTTCACAGTAACTTCATTGCAGTGTTAAATGTGATAGTCGGTATTAGGGGTAATGCGGTACCCAGGTCAATGCTGTACGACCATTGGTGTGGGAGGTACCTGAGACAGCAATATCATTGGTGAAGCCTGCTTGCTGGTTCCGCCCACTAAGGCGGAGTATAAGAGCCTGTGTCTCCCTAGCAGCTGCATTCTGTACCTGCCCTGCTGGGGGAAACATCTAGTCCAATAAAGCCTTCAATTGTCTTCCAATCTCGCTTCTGGAGTTATTGATCGAGCATCAATTTATTGGACTAGATTTTAAAGAACGGAGCTCCAAATCAAGCCGGAGTGTCTGCAACTCAGCCCCACGCGGCAAACTCAGCGGCAACCTTCAAACATTGGCTGGCGTGCTTCAAAGGGTACCTCAGGACGGCCACGACTGAACCTACGCAGGACCAGAAACTGCAAGTTCTCAACTCGAGGGTGAGCCCAGAGATCTACACCCTCATCGAGGATGCGGATGATTTCGAGGCCGCAATGACCCTGCTGAAAGGACACTATATTCACCCAGTAAACAATGTCTACACCCGACATCTGCTAGTGACGAGGCGACAAATCCCCGGGGAATCACTGGAGGAATTCTACCGTGCGCTCCTGGTGTTAGATGGGAACTGTGGCTGCCCGCAAGTTTCAGCCAGCGACCACACAGAACTTTTGATCCAGGCCGCATTTGTTGCAGGTATGCTGTCCTCCCAAATCCGCCAGCAGCTGCTACAAAAAGAGACATTAGGCCTCAAGGAAGCACGGGCCCTTGCTAGCTCCCTGGATGTGGCCTTCCGAAATGCCTGCGCTGTACCCGACCACGAGGCGGCCCATTGGGCAGCGTGGAACCCCCCCGTGACCGACTCCGATGCATCACCCATCCCCCCACAAGCTTGAGCTGCGTGACTACCAGGCAACCCCGGGGGCCACCGCTGCTATTTTTGCGGGCAAGCCAAGCACCTCTCGCAGCACTGCCCAGCTCGCTCCTCCACCTGCAAAGGGTGCGGCAAAAAGGGCCATTTTGTGGCGGTATGCCAGGCCTGGGCTGTCTCCGCGGGCGAACCGGGAGCGCCACCCCAACCCTCTCCACGAGCCACGTGCGGCCAGCGGGCGTCGCCATCTTGCACACCCCCAGCCATGTGCGACCAGTGGGCGCCGCCATCTTGGCTGGAGTCTCAGGACCCCAGTTCTGATGACCACACACCGCCCAAGGAAATCCTCCAACCTCTGCCACAACTTGCCTCGGTCACCCTGGACCAGTCTCGGCCCTGAACGCTCACGACCGCGACGACGACCGTGCTCATCAATGGGCATGAAACATCCTGCCTGATCGACTCTGGGAGCACAGAGAGCTTCATACACCCCAACACGTTAAGGCGCTGTTCTCTTCCCATCCACCCAGTTAACCAAAAAAATCTCCCTGGCCTCCGGTTCTCACTCTGTAGAGATCAAAGGGTTCTGCGTAGCGAACCTCACGGTTCAGGGAAGGGAATTAAAAATTTCCGCCTCTACGTCCTCCCTCACCTCTGCGCTGCCACGCTCCTAGGGTTAGATTACCAATGTAACCTCCAGAGTTTAACTTTTAAATTCGGTGGCCCTATACCCCCCCTCACTGTCTGCAGCCTCGCGACCCTCAAGGTCGATCCGCTTTCCCTTTTTGCAAACCTCACCCTGGATTGCAAACCCATCGACACCAGGAGCAGATGGTACAGTGCCCAGGACCGGACCTTCATTAGGTCGGAAGTCCAGCGGTTACTGAAGGAAGTTATTATTAAGGCTAGCAACAGTCCCTGGAGAGCTCAAGTAATGGTTGTAAAGACCGGGGAGAAGCATAGGTTGGTCATCGATTATAGTCAGACCATCAACAGGTATACACAGCTCGACGCGTACCCTCTCCCCCGCATATCTGATCTGGTCAATCAGATTGCACAGTACAAGGTCTTTTCCACGGTGGATCTAAAATCTGCCTACCACCAGCTCCCCATCCGCCCTAGCGACCCCAAATACACTGCATTCGAAGCAGATGGGCGGCTCTACCACTTCCTCAGGGTTCCCTTCGGTGTCACAAATGGAGTCTCGGTCTTCCAATGGGAGATAGACCGAATGGTTGACTGGTACGGTTTGCGGGCCACGTTCCCGCACCTCGATAACGTCACCATCTGCGGCCACGACCAGCAGGACCACGACACCAACCTCCGAAAATTCCTCCATACCGCAAAAAACCTTAATCTAACCTACAACAAGGACAAATGCGAGTTTAGCACCGATTGTCTAGCCATCCTCAGCTACGTAGTGCATGATTGAGTTATAGGCCTAGATCCCGAACGCATGCGCCCCCTCATGGAGTTTTCCCTCCCCCACTGCTCCAAGGCCCTGAAACGCTGCCTGGGATTTTTTTCATATTATGTCAATGGGTCCCCAACTATGCGGACAAGGCCTGTCCACTAATTCAATCCACGGTTTTTCCCCTGTCGGCAGAGGCCCACCAAGCCTTCAGCCGCATCAAAGCGGACATTGCAAAGGACACGATGCAGGCAATCGATGAATCCCTTCCCTTCCAAGTCGAGAGCGACGCGTCCAACGTAGCTCTGGCGGCCTCCCTCAACCAAGCGGGCAGACCTGTGGCCTTCTTCTCACGCACCCTCCACGCTTCAGAAATCCGCTATTCCTAAGTTGAAAAGAAGGCCCAGGCGATAGTAGAAGCTGTGCGGCACAGGAGGCATTACCTGGCCGGCAGGAGATTCACTCTCCTCACTGATCAATGGTCGGTTGCTTTTATGTTCAATAATGCACAGCGGGGCAAGATAAAGAATCCACCTACAACTTGTATTGTCCCGGGAAGCTAAACGAACCTCCTGATGCCCTATCCCGCGGCACATGTGCCAACGCACAAGTGGACCGACTCCGGGCCCTCCACGAGGACCACTGCCACCCGGGGGTCACTCGACTCTTCCATTTCATTAAGATCCGCAACCTGCCCTACTCCATCGAGGAGGTCAGGACCACCACCAGGAACTGCCAAATCTGTGCGGAGTGCAAGCCGCACTTCTCCAGCCAGAGAAAGCGCACCTGATAAAGGCTTCCCGTCCCTTTGAACGCCTCAGTATGGACTGCAAAGGGCCCCTCCCCTCCACCGACCGCAACACGTACTTCCTGAATGTGATTGATGAGTACTCCCAGTTCCCATTCGCCATCCCCTGCCCCGGCATGACCGCAGCCACCATCATAAAAGCCCTCCACAGTATCTTTACACTGTTCGGTTTCCCTGCCTACATACACAGCGATAGGGGGTTCTCCTTTATGAGTGACGAACTGCGTCAATTCCTGCTCAGCAAGGGCACTGCCTCGAGCAGGACGACCAGTTACAACCCCCGGGGAAACGGACAGGTAGAAAGGGAGAACGGAACGGTCTGGAAGACCGTCCTACTGGCCCTACGGTCCAGGAATCTCCCAGTCTCCCTCTGGCAGGAGGTCGGAGGCTCTCCACTCCATCCGATCACTGCTGTGTACCACGACCAACCAAACATCTCACGAACGTCTCCTTGTCTTCCCTAGGAAGTCCTCCTCCGGGACCTTGCTCCCAACCTGGCTGGCAGCCCCTGGACCCATCCTGCTCTGCAAACATGTGCGGGCGCACAAGTCGGACCCATTGGTCGAGAGGGTCAACCTCCTTCATGCTAACCCTCAATACGCCTACGTGGCGTATCCCGGCAGCCGACAGGATACGGTCTCCCTACGGGACTTGGCGCCCGCTGGGTCCCCACCCACACCCTCACCACCAACCCCACCCTCCCTCCCATCGGCGCACCCCACAGCCGCCCCCTTCCCAGGTGGATCAGTTCTCCCACTGGTCCCATCTAGGGGTGATGAAGCTGCTGAAGAAGCCGAAGCCACGCTCCCGGTTCAACGGATGCCCGGGCCAGCGCCTGCATCACTACCGGAACTGCGACGATTGCAGAGGACGACTAGGGCCCCCGATCGACTAATTGCTTCATTTTTAATGTAAATAAATACTGTAAATAGTTGTGACATGTAACGAGGCGAAACACTGTACTAATGTATACCGGGTACCACCATAACCTCAACCTCTACCACTGTATAACACGAGACCACCACCCCAGGGGGTGAATGTGGTCATCGGTACTGGGGATATTACGGTACCCAGGTCGCTGCTGTAAGACCATTGGTGTGGGAGGTACCTGAGACAGCAATATCATTGGTGGAGCCTGTCTGCTGGTTCCGCCCAGTAAGGCGGAGTATAAGAGCCTGTGTCTCCCTAGCAGCTGCATTCTGTACCTGCGCTGCTGGGGGAAACATCTAGTCCAATAAAGCCTTCAATTGTCTTCCAATCTCGCTTCTGGAGTTATTGATTGAGCATCATTAATGCAAGCCTACTTGTGACACTAATAAAAAGATTATTATCATAAGATTATTATTATCTTAATACAACTGGTTAATGTAACACTATTAATCTTACCTTTAAAATTACCAAGTGATCTAACAGCAATTACCATTTGCAGAAGAGAGTTCCAAACTTTTACCATCTGTAGTATAAAGGGTTAACATATGGGACCTGCTTATGATGATGATGTACCACTGACACTAGTCAGCCATGTGTTAGCCTTGAGAGAGAGAAGGAGAGAGACAGAGAAAGAGAAAGAGAGAGGTTGGAACCATGCCTAAGAGCTGCGTGCCTACTCTGTAATCTGTTAGGAAGTAGGATTAATAAACAAGCCTGACGCAGGTAACAGAGTATGTATTCCGTTGAAGAATCAAGTTCCACGCCTGGAGCTGGCCATGTTTCTTCAATGATATAGAGGCACCAATCATATCAGGGATTGAATAAACATGTTGTGGGTTCATTTATTTAGCCTTGGTACAAAAGAACATTGCTGCAAAGGTAGAAAGCTTGACAACATCAGCAGCAGAGCCGTGCATGTTGCGTTCTGTGCTGCTGTATCATCCGAATAACTCACTGTCCTTCATGCGGCAATCTTCACCCTTTTATTTCGAAGCAGTGGAAATTCAGCCTTCAGAAGCTTAGTAGTCAAACCCTTACATTCACAGAGACACCAGCCACGAGACCCAAGATAAACAAGGAAGGTACCATTCTTTCAGTTACTTAGGAAGTAAGGCCAGTGGTGGAGGATGCAGAAGGTACTGCAGCAGACAGTGACCATCCCCAGGAAGACCTGCTGGATCTGAATTAATTGTTCCTGATATATACGCCATTGTAATATAAGGCTGTTTAGCAGAGCAAGGGTTAATGTGGTACTGGAGGATAGTACCACCCACGTTATGATATATAGAGTCATATGATAGTGGACTTTGGGAGTGGAGTCTGGAAGGAACTGTCATGGAGGCAGCACCCATGCCTGGCAGCAGCTGAGATATGTGCATAGTTATCGGCTCACAATAAATGGTTCATGTTTAAATAGAAAGTCTCAAGAGCTCTTAGTGAGAGACCAAACCAACATTTGCAACACGTCCTAGAGAGTGGCGAGGAAGAATCGCTTGCACAAATAAGTGATGCTTGGTGGTTGAGGTCCAAGAAAATGACTCACTTTTCTCATTGTTGGATACACTTTATAATATCTCTACTGTCTTTTTCAAAGAGTCAGCTGCGTTTTAAGGGGCTGAGCAGTATTCAGATCTTAGTTCCACTGAATGTGTTGATGTATTGCTCCCTTTAGTTCCTGCTGTTTATGAAGAGTCTTCCACAGAGGATGCTTTACCTGAGACCAGGTCAGAGTTTACGGAGGGTCACGTTGTTAGAGAGCTGGTACCTTCCCAATGAAACTCATTGGCACCCCTACTTCTAAGCTGAAAGTAATAATATTAATCGATTATTGTCACAAGTAGGCTTCAATGAAGTTACTGTGAAAAGCCCCAAGTCACCACATTCCGTTCGGGGGGGCCGGTACGGGAACTGAACCTGCGCTGGTGTATTGTTCTGCATTACAAGCCAGCTGTTTAGCCCGTATTCTTCCCATCATAGAACATAAGGTGCAGAAGGAGACCATTCAACCCATCGAATCTGCACCGACCCACTTAAGCCCTTACTTCCACCCTATCCTCGTAACCCAATAACCCCTCCTAACCTTTTTTGGTCACTCAGGGCAATTTATCATGGCCACTCCACCTAACCTGCACGTCTTTGGACTGAGCTGGAGGTCAGCAGAGGTCAGCAGAGTAGCTGCAGCAGAATCTTTAGCACTTCTGAAGCTGTAGAATCCTTGTCCCGAGTTGATTTTCTGCAGGAAACCCCTCTCATTACAGAAGGTGAGGCTGCCTTGTCTTCATATTCTCAGCAATTCTTCCCATTGTCCATAGTGGAGAAGTCACACACACAGAGAAGTGTAGCTCTTACTGCAATATATAGAAAGTGGACAGTCTTCCCAGAAAATCAATGGAAAATAATTTCTTCTCTTATCCACACAGTCTTACAGGAAGTTGATTGCTTTTTCCTTTGTATTCTAAGTTCATTGTAAACACAGATCACCAATGCCTTTTCAGACTTTAACTTAGCAGATGATGATATCGCTGGGATAATCTTTCCTGAAGTTGAATATTGTTCTTCTTCAGAAGCCTCTTCCCAGAATCCATCATTGGAGCAACAAGTTCCTCAGAGCATCCTCAGTTCTTCTCTTGTCATCCCAGTGGGTTGAAAGGTCACTTCAGCCTTTCATTGAACAGTCTTCATTGGCCTGGCAGTTCAGTCATTCTGAAACCTAAACGTATCTTCCCAACCCTGCGGACAGCAATGCTATAAAATGTTTCCCTATTCTTCATGGCGGTGTCCATGTACATAGATCCCTGAAAGTTGCCATCCAGGTTGATAGGGTTGTGAAGAAGGCCTATGGTGTGTTGGCCTTTATTGGTAGAGGGATTGAGTTCCGGAGTCATGAGGTCATGTTGCAGCTGTACAAAACTCTGGTACGGCCGCATTTGGAGTATTGCGTACAGTTCTGGTCACCTCATTATAGAAAGGACGTGGAAGCTTTGGAACGGGTGCAGAGGAAATTTACCAGGATGTTGCCTGGTATGGAGGGGAAATCTTATGAGGAAAGGCTGATGGACTTGAGGTTGTTTTCGTTAGAGAGAAGAAGGTTAAGAGGAGACTTAATAGAGGCATACAAAATGATCAGAGGGTTAGATAGGGTGGACAGTGAGAGCCTTCTCCTGCAGATGGAAATGGCTAGCACGAGGGGACATAGCCTTAAACTGAGGGGTAATAGATATCGGACAGAGGTCAGAGGTAGGTTCTTTATGCAAAGAGTGGTGAGGCCGTGGAATGCCCTACCTGCAACAGTAGTGAACTTGCCAACATTGAGGGCATTTAAAGTTTATTGGATGATAATGGCATAGTGTAGGTTAGATGGCTTTTGTTTCGGTGCAACATCGTGGGCCGAAGGGCCTGTACTGCGCTGTATCGTTCTATGTTCTATGTTCACTGATGGTGCAGGAATACTCTAATGTCATCTTCCCTAAGGGCCGGGAATACTGCGGGAGATTGAATCTCCCAGAACTGTGACATGAGGATGGGAAGAGTGGTAGTTGGAGTTGGCTAGAAACTGCAGTTGTAAAAAGGGGAGTCACAAAAATGCAATGTAAATAGTGAAAAAGATCGGGCTCAATAATACGCAGCATAAATGGGCCTGTACTGCACCCACACTGACATATTGTTTGGCGCAAGTGATCGGGTGGTCCTGGAAATCAGGAGCCCGTCCACATTATTCAAATTGAATTAAATCACGCTGTTAAGCTTGTTAAAGTGTCAATGAAATGCAATAACACATGTTGGGAGCAATAAAACATTTAGAGAGTGTGAAGCACACTAGGTGGCACGGTAGCACAGTGGGGGCGGCATGGTCGCATAGTGGTTAGCACTGTTGCTTCATAGCAGCAGGGACCCGGGTTCCATTCCCGGCTTGGGTCTAACTATGTGGGGTGAGCATAAAGGTAACTGTTGCACTGATTGCTCCATCACCCTCTTCGGCAGCTGCAAGTGGAATGTGCAATGCCCTCACCAGAATACACTCTCCTACACCCTGACCCGTGAATCTCTGCTGGGGTTCCAGTATCTGCACTGGTACATGGCGCAGCCAAAAGATGAGATGTTGCACCTTTAGAGGCCTCCACCTCCTCCTCCTGGGAGTTGAGTGTGGGTCCCTCAGGGCTGGCGCTGTCAGCATATGACGGTTCACCTGCACAGGACACACAGATGAATGGACGTTAGTTGGTCTATCACAGCTTTCTTATGTGTGCAAGGTCACAATATTCAACACCATTACCACTATGTGGATGATAAGATATGGAGGCAGGAAGCCATTCACTGGAGGTGGGATTCTCTGCTCCCACTGCTGTTAGTGGGAATTCTGGGAAACCCGTGGGCAAGGGTGCGCTGCAGGCGGGACTAGCGAATCCTACCACCAGCAAACGAATGGAGAATTCTGGCTGTGATACTTAGCAACCATTATATCGCTGATAGAAAACTCACAAGATTTCCACCGGGAAGCTTCCCAGCCTTTGAATGCATTAACTACAGGCGTACTGTCATGTGAGCATGCCAGGCCTCAGTCACCTTTCCCTTAGACTCCTCCACTGTGTGTGGATAAAGCCCCTTCAATCTTACCAGCTACCTTCATTTCAGAACAGATCCAAGCCCTATGAGGAATGCATGCTCTGCACAGTGGTTGGCAGCCAATCGGCTGTGTACCTTCCACAGATCTCTTGCCCACGATGCCCCCCCCCCTCCCCGCCCTGCTCCCCGGCAACCCCGAAGCCATAGTGACATCTCCACAGAGGTGTCAGCACCATGACTGGTGACAATGGTGCATCATGTTGCCTTGGACTTCAGAGGTATTCTCAAGGTTCGAGCTTTATCACACCTTCCCTGAACTTCCTTCCACATTGTTACAAAAGGTGAGGACTTACTCATCCTTGTAGAGCTCAGGAGGACATTTGGCAACTTTCTGCATTACCACCAGTTTTGCAACACCACACCAACACTGCTGGCCTCTGCAGCTGCTTTCATCCAGGCAATTATGGTGATTGAGGGATGTCTCTTCTGCCCAGTCTGGGCAAAACCTGGAGGAGGGCACAGGGGGAGTCATCGTCGAAACATGGGGCTGTTCTGGATCTTCTTCCACATCGCTCCCCTCGCGATCGCTGGGGGAATCATAGAATCTCAGCCCATCGAACCTGCACCGATCCCTCAAACGAACACCCTACTTAGGCTCAATCCCTTGCCCTATTCCTGTAACCCAACCCCAAGGGGAAATTTAGCATGGCCAATCCAACTAATCTGCACATCTTTGGACTGTGGGACGAAACTGGGGCAGCCGGAGGAAACCCAAGCAGACACGGGGAAAGAGTGCAAACTTCACACAATCACCCGAGGCCGAAATCAAACCCGGGTGCCTGCCGATGTGAGGCAGCAGCGCTAACCACTGTGCCACCGTGCTGCCAGAACTAAGCAGCTGCTCTATTTTCAGATCTTCATAATTATGTGGATGATCAGAATTCTGTGTTCTCTGAGGAAAACACTCAAATCAAAACCTCTGCAGAAAGTCACACATTTTTCAGAATAATAATACTTACCTCAGACAATAATAATACTTACCTTCAGATAATCTTTCTGGAAACAAAAACTTCCTTCTGCCTTGAACTTCAGAAAAATTACTGGGTCGCCTGACACTCTCCCATTGATGCGACCATCAATTCACACGAGACGGAGAGTTCAAGTTAACCAGCTAGAACTGTGCCTGCCTGCGACTGCTCTGCACTGAGAGCTGCCTGCAGGGCAGCAGATCTATATACCTCCCCCGAGGCGGCGGAGCCAGGGGCGGAGCCCACAAGAGCACCAACATGATACAATGCGATGTAATGTAATATAATGGTCCATAGGTGGAGCCCACAAGGGCATCAACATAGTACAATGCAATACAGTGGTGAATGGTTGCCGTAATACATTCATCACACCCATACTGTGGGAAAATGTGAAGGATAAAAAAGCAGAGTGTTACCGAAATGGAGAAAGGTTGCAGAATTCTGAGGTGCAGAGGGAGCGAGGTGGTCTCGTACATGAGTCACAAAAGGTGCAGCTGCAGTAACTAATTCAAAAGGCCAATGGAAAGCTATCCTTTATTACGAGAGGAATTGAACATAAAAGTAAGGGTGTCATCCTTCTGTTATACAGGGCATTGGGGAGACTGCATCTCGAATATAATCTGCAGTTTTAGCCTCCTTATTGAATGAAGGATGTAATGCATTGGAGGCGGTACAGAAGAGGTTTACTAGACTGACACCTGGAATGAGCGGGTTGTCTTATGAGGAAAGGTTAGACAGACTTGTTTCCACTGGAGTTTAGAAGAGTGAGGGTGACTGAATAGTCTCGACAAGTTGGACGTGGAAAGGGTGTTTCCTCTTGTGGGTGAGTTGAGAACCAAGGGGCACTGTATTAAAATTAGGGGTTGCCTTTTAGGACAGAGGTGAGGAGAATTTATTCCCTCAGGGGTTTGTGCAACTTTGGAACTCTCTGCCTCAAGAGGTGGTGGAGGTATATGGCGGTGACCTGTAGCGGCCGCGCCGTACAACATGGTGCCAGTTGCGCGCAGATCGGCCTGCCAGATATTGCCCCCCTGTAACCCCCGTCGTCAACCCCAGATCCCCCCCCACCGAAGCCCCCCTCCCCCGGCCAGCGGAACAGCTCCCCCCCCCCCCCTGACTGCGGCAGCGCTGGACACAGTCCGCAGCCGCCACGCGAGGTCCCCGAAAACTGTGAGCACAACGCCCCACGTCATCGGGAAGTCGGCCCATCGGGGGCGGAGCATCGAGGGAGGGCCTCAGGCGACGTCCTGTGGCCGTCCCAATGGCGTGCGGCATATTCAGCGATTACGCTGTTTTTGAGGGGGCGGAGCGTTTGAAAAACGGCGCCGCCCCCGATCTCAGTGTAAAAACGGATTCTCCGGCCAATCAATGACCGCGATTTCGGAGTCGGCAATCAGAGAGTCCAGACCATGGCCTGAAAATCGGAGAATCCAGCCCTATTTCTCCTGGTCAGGAATCTAAAACACCAAAAGCTGGGTTCACTGCCCTGGGACACCCAAAGCGTGTTGCCTGATGGGATGGAGAGAGTAAATTAATGCAAATGAGTCTTTATGGTCTTAGCGGGCTCAGTCCTCTATTCTCTGGCACTCTGTGATTCTCTGGTTCCCTGGGCCAGGAATATCGTGGGCACGAATCACTTCTGCTATTTCCCAGTTTGGCCCTGATATGGTGAACCTCGCGATGGGCCAAGGGGGTGCGGCCTCCAAAGCCTTAGTGGTGTGGCCTCCAAAGTCCATCTGAAGGCCACCCACCCCCCAACAATGCACGACCTGCCCACCCCGCCTCGACCAGGCCCCAAGTGAGACCTCCATGAAGCCATGCCCCACAGATACCCTATAACTGACAGAACCCCCACAGAGACCGCTTAATTAAAGGGACCTACCATAGGGACCCCCTAACTAAAGGCACACCCCACAGGGACACTCTAACTAAAGGGACCCCCCACAGGTACCCCCTTCACAGTTGAGTAACTCTTGAGCCACTGTCTGTGCGGAGTCTGCACGTTCTCCCCGTGTCTGTGTGGGTTTCCTCCGGGTGCTCCGGTTTCCTCCCACAAGTCCCGAAAGATGTGCTTGTTAGGTGAATTGGACATTCTGCATTCTCCTTCTGTGTACCCGAACAGGCGCCGGAGTGTGGCGACTAGGGGCTTTTCACAGTAACTTCATTGCAGTGTTAATGGAAGCCTACTTACGACAATAATAAAGATCATTATTATAGGTTTGGAAATCTGCCATCCTTACCTTGTCTGGCCTACATGTAACTCCAGACCTACAGCCATGTGGTTGACACTTAACTGCCCTCTGAAATGGCCTAGCGAGCCAACACAGTTCAAGAATAATTAGGGATGGGCAACAAATTCTGACCTTGCCAGTGACAGCCACATCCCAAAAAAGAGTAAAAATGGAGGGAAAAAGGGCAGCACGGTGGCGCAGTGGTTAGCACTGCTGCCTCACGGCACCCGAGGTCCCAGGTTCGGTCCCGGCTCTGGGTCACTGTCCGTGTGGAGTTCACACATTCCCCCCGTGTTTGCGTGGGTTTCGCCCCCACAACAGCATGGGGCAGTACGGTAGCATTGTGGATAGCACAATTACTTCACAGCTCTAGTGTCCCAGGTTCGATTCTAGCTTGGGTCATTGTCTGTGCGGAGTCTGCACATCCTCCCCGTGTGTGCGTGGGTTTCCTCCGGGTGCTCCGGTTTCCTTCCACAGTCCAAAGATGTGCAGGTTAAGTGGATTGCCCATGATAAATTGCCCTTAGTGTCCAAAATTGCCCTTTGTGTTGGTTGGGGTTATTGGGTTATGGAGATAGGGTGGCTGTGTTGACCTTGGGTAGGGTGCTCTTTCCAAGAGCCGGTGCAGACTCGATGGGCCAAATGGCCTCCTTCTGCACTGTAAATTCTATGAACCCTAAGATGTGCAGGCTAGGTGGATTTGCCGTGCTAAATTGCCCCTTAATTGGAAAAGAAAATGAATTGGGTACTCTAAATTTATTTTTTTTGAAAATGGAAGAAAAAACTGCTGGAATTGAATCAATCAGCGACCAATTAAACCTGGCCAGGCCTAACAAAAGCTAAATCTGAGTGGGAGTGGATGACTTGTGCTCAATGCACTGATCCCAGTTTCTGCCTGGAGTTGAATTCCACACTGAAAAAATTCTGGGAGAGTTGTTTGGTCTGCAAAGAGAGTCGCCCAGCGCTAAGAATAATCAGGAACATGTCAAAATGATTCTTATGAATGGGCTATAAATTTTTAAAATTTGAAATAAATAATAAATCATGTGAATTATCATTCATCCAGACGGTTAGAGTAAACATGTTAATCTTCTAATCCTTATAAACTGAGCTATTTATTACAGATAATAAATTCTAATGGTCGTTCAAAACATCCTCTTCAGCTGAATTATGACTACAAGTGCGCCTCTAAGAGTTCTGGTGCAATTTAAAGGTTTGTTTTCATCTAATAAAGCACACATTTGCATGCACCACAAGCTGCAGAGCACAACTCCCACCAGAATAATTAGACCCGTCTGGAACTTCAAAGGTCTCTGGACTGTTCACTTTCCCTTGTAGTTTTAAAGGAAGTTTGCCATGTTTGCCTAATGCTTGGCTTTGAGTTTTCTCATCCAAACCACTGGGAAACTTATGTCGTCCAACCATCATCATCATGTCGCAGCAACATAAAGATTAGAACAATTACCTAATACCTCACAAATATATAAGAGCTAATATAAGAGTTAAAGGAGGTAAAGGACTGTTGAGGCGTAGTGATAACATGGATTAATAGCCATGGTGTGGAGATGCCGGTGTTGGACTGGGGTGGGCACAGTAAGAAGTCTTACAACACCAGGTTAAGGTCCAAAACGTTTGTTTGGTATCACTAGCTTTCGGAGCGCTGCTCCTTCCTCAGGTGAGTGATGAGGTGGGTTATGTGTTTGTGTCACCCACCTCATACAATATAAGATCAGGGATGTACTTCTGAGGCTGTATAAGGCTCTGGTCAGACGCCATTTGGAGTATTGTGAGTAGGAGAAACTAGAACCCGAGGGGACAGTGTCAGACTTAAGGGACAATCCTTTAAAACAGAGATGAGGAGGAATTTCTTCAGCCAGAGGGTGGCGAATCTGTGGAACCCATTGCCGCAGAAGGCTGTGGAGGCCAAATAACTGAGTGTCTTTAAGACAGAGATTAATAAGGGAATCAGGGGTTGTGGGGAGAAGGCAGGAGTATGGGGATGAGAATCATATCAGCCATGATTGAATGGTGGAGCAGACTGGATGGGCCTAATGGTCTGGTTCTGCTCCTATGTCCAAAGTCAGTGCGCAGTCTGCAAAGAGACAGGTGTCAGACATAAGCAGCTTCACAGCATTCCTCACTGCGAGTCATCATCACCCTCTTACAAGTGTGCCGACACCCTGGGCTAGTGCACAGCGGATTCCAGCCCTATCTGTCCCTGGGTCAAAACACAAGTGAATTAATCAATTATTCTTAGAAATTTACCCAAAGTCTTTGGCCATTGGCTACCCAATAATTGTAGTCACCAGGGGCGAGATTCTCCGACCCCCCCCGGGTCGGAGAATCGCCGGGGGATGGTTTATAGCATACTTTCTTCACAGCAAACTTTCAGATTAACATCTTTGGGTTGCAACTGGCAATGTTCTTCCCTGTAGTTTCAGCTCTCTGCAGCTCAGAAATACGCACAACTTTCCTGGATACACCCTTGAGGCTGGATTCTCCGATTTTGAGGCTATGTCCTCACGCTGGCGTGGGAATGGTGGCGTTTTCCGACAGGAAATCCAGTGCAAAACAGCCGCCGATCCTCGGTTTGGAAGGGGGCTAGAATGCAGGCACTGTAGGGCACCCGGCTCCAGCTGCCGATACAGCCTGGAGAATTGCCTGGTTCGTGGCCGCGCATGCGCACGGTGGCGCAGCCGTGTGCAGCCCCGGCCTGCAAAATAATGCCACCCCCTTTGGCCGGCTCGCAAGCCTGGGCCACCCCCCAACAGGGCCCGCAACCCCTGACAAAGTCCCCCCTGTCCGCGGATTGGCCCTCCCCCGACTGTGGCGGTGTTGGGCTCAAAGTGAAACAGCCTGCTTGCCAGGACACCGTGTTCCCAATTTTTGTATTTTGGAGAAGCCAGATTCATCAGCACTAAGTCAACAGGAAAGAGAGTTCCTTTCACTTTCCTACTGACTTAGTGGATCTTCATAACTAGGTTTGCAAGGAGTTGGTTCAATGAATTAACTAGCTACCGCTGGGTTGGCTTAGTCAGTGATTGGTTCCTGCGCGATGCTTCCTCTTATGGGGCATTCTAGAACGAGAGGTCATAGTCTTCGGATAAGCGGTAGGAAATTTAAAATGGAGTTGAGGTGAAACTACTTCTCCCAAAGGCTTGTGGAATTCACTACCCCAGAGTGTGGTGGCTGCAGGAACAGTGAGCAAATTATGGAGGAGTGAGACAGACCTTTAATTGATAATGTTTTGAAAGGTTATGGAGAGCGACAGATTGGTGAAGCTAAGGCCAGAATGAGGTCAGCCATGACCGAAATGCGGAGCAGACTCAATGAGCCAAATGGCCTAATTCTCCTACTATATCTTATGAACTTAAGTGCTTAAACCTTTGGAAGTGAAAGGAACTCTCTTTCCTGCTTGTTCAAGTGAAAGAACTGCTCTGTTGTTTTGAAAGCAGGAAGCGTCTGGCACATCCTTTATTGTAAACCTGAAATGGTGCGGAGTCTTCAGAAAAAATAAACAACCTTGCAGAGAAAACCATCTCAGACCTAGAAGGAAGAAGGACCAAAATGAAAACCTCAACTTCAGAAAGACATTGACTGGAAGCCATCCCAGTGCATCAAAGATCTTAATCCTTTTATTTTTATGGATATTTTCATTCCCTTTCCACTCTGTGTTGTTTGTGATGTACGTGTGTGTGTAGTGGGGAGTTAGGAAGGGGGATTGGAAAAGGGGTAATAGATAGTCAGTTACATTTTCTGTCCGTTTAATTATAATACTGTACAAAATAAAAGGTTACTTGTGTTTTAAAGTTACAAACCTGGTGACTAGTTTATTGGCCGCAAGCAAGGACCTCAGGTATTTTAAATAAAATCTAATTTCATCTGTATTGCGACTCCGGTTCAAAGTTGGCCGTGCGCAGGCCCAGGGTACCATGACAGAACAAAGTGCAGTTAACACAGCAGCGGTAAATATGATGAGCAAAAGAAATCCTTGGGAAAAGCTTCAAGTCCCCAAGTGATAATATTACTGAATATATAATTGATCAATGATCAAAGCACAGTCACGTGCTGGTAATGTCATTAGGTTAATAATCTAGAGGCCGAGGCTAATGAAAAAATCTGTGGGAAAAGGGTTCAAATGCCATTGTAGCAGCTGGTGGGATTTAAATTTGATTAAGAATTCTGGAATTGCTAATCATTGGTCATGATGACCACAAAACAATCACTGATTGCACCAGAGAGGGCAGAGCAGATTGACCAAGATGTGGCCAGGCCGTAACGTTTCAGCTACGAAGGAGGCTGATTAGGCTGGCGTTGCTCAGAAGGCTGAGGGACGACCTGACTGAGGTGTACAAAATTATGAGGGACATAAATAGAAAGAAACCTTTGAAATGAAATGAATGAAAATCGCTTATCGTCACAAGTAGGCTTCAAATGAAGTTACTGTGAAAAGCCCCTAGTCGCCACATTCCGGTGCCTGTTCGGGGAGGCTGGTACGGGAATTGAACCCGCGCTGCTGGCCTTGTTCTGCTTTACAAGTCAGCTATTTAGCCCACTGTGCTAAACCAGGCCCTTTGTGCAGAGGTTAATAATCAGGGGAGATAGAATTAAGGGAAGTGGCAGGACATTTAGAGGCAATTTGAGGAAAATCCTTTTCACCCAGAGGGTGTTGGGAAGCTGGAACTCACTGTCTGAAAGGGAGGTAGTGGCGGAAATGCTATAATCCACCAGGTTATGGATCAATTGTTAGAAAATGGAATTAGAATAGATGGCTTGATGGCTGGCACAGACGATGGGCCGAAGGGTCTCTTTTTGTGCTGAAAAACTCTCTGACTTTAAGTACTGGGATTACTGAAGCCATTGATTTGCTCCCCACTGCAAACTTAAAATCCTCATCCATGTCCTTCTCGCCGCTCAGCTTGACTATTCCAAACCTCGTCTGGTTGCTGGCGCACATTCTACCCTCCCGAAATTTGTCACCCAAAATTCTGCTGTGCGATCAAAGAAAGCAGGCATTACTCAGCCATCCCAGTAAATAAACCTAACATTTTGTGTTCTGTCAATTACCAGGCTTTGCATAAATTAAGAGCCCAGTCACATCAAGTTGATTAATGCAAAGTAGTTAATGCTAGGGATCAATGGCCTGTAGAGTAGAATTGGTTCAAGTGATAGGCAGTAACTAAATGGTGTAACATGTGGCACTAAATGTGAATCTATTTCCTCCATTACCCTCTGTATTCTCAGACCTCTATTGGTTCCCACTCAAGCAATGTCTTGATTTTAATTTTCACATCCTTGCTTCAAATTCTTCCATGGCCTGTGGCCTTGCTCCTCCCTACCTCAGTAATCTCCCCCATCGCCACAATTAAATATCTACACTCGTTTAATTCTGGTCTCTTGTCATTCCCAATTTTAATCGCTCCTCCATTAGCGGCCATGCCTTTAGCCAACTAGGCCATGTGTTGACATCCTTCCATTTACAAGAGATGCTAGACATATAGACAAGCTGCAAGCAATTGATTTTGGTGGGGTGGCTTCATTTGGTGCAGCTTTTCTCATGCTTATGAGACCAGTCTTCGGGAGGCAGGTACTGCACATGAAGTTGGCACATGACATTTTGAGTTGTTGTTTTTGGCATTAGCACCTGTTTCCAAGCTGCTGGAGCCACTGGTCATCAGGGCGGTGTAGGCCAGCTCACAGAAGGTGCTGCCTTTTCCCTCGTTCACTCGCTAGTGATTCCCATGTTCAATAGCCAATGTTTGGGGTCTTCATGCCATGCTTGCAAGCATCTTTAAAGTGGAGCCTTGAGCTGGTGCAGTCTCGATGGGCTGAATGGCCTCCTTCTGCACTGGTCAACTGGCTCTGGCTACCTCCCCACAAAGGTGGGGAGGTCCTTCGGTAATCAACCTTCTTCCATCCTGCTGATTTGCCTGTCACACCAAAGCCATCTTTGGTTAATAGAGCCAAATAAACTTGGGAGTTGAGCCTTTGTGGTCTTGACCTGCCAGGATAAACACATAAACACTGACAGTAAAGCTATAAATCATTGAGCTTCTTTTCCTGGTAGCTGTAAGTCAGCTGTGTTTCACAGCCATACAACACAGGCCTTTCAAACAATCAGCTTGGTCCTAAAGGCCAGCTTGATGTTATTATTTCATGCATGCTTTGTGAGTCAGCCAAAGGTGCTGGCTGCTTTCCCTTTGCATCTACTGAGCTCTGCATCAAAGGATAGATTATCTGGCACCATGGACCCAAGGTACAGAATTTACTAACCATGTCCAGTGGGGTATTAACTAGTTGAGATCCCTGTGGCACTTCACTAGGTATAACTTGCAAGCCTGAAAAGGATCCATTTATCTCTTGTCTCTGCTTCCTGTAAGCTAATCAATTCTCTCTCTCTGCTAATATGCTACCGCCTACACCATGAGCTATTATTTTGTGAAGTAACCTTCAATGTGGCACCTTATCAAATGCCTTTTGGAAATTCAAGTACACCAAATTTTTTTAAACTTATGATTCATTCAGGGGATGTGGGTTTCACTGGCCAGGCCAGCATTTATTGCCCATCCCTAATTGTCCATGAGGGTGGTGAAGAGCCAACTCCTGGAACCACGACAGTCCATGTAGTGTAGGTACACCCACAGTGCTGTTAGGGAGGCATTTCTTGGATATTGACCCAGTGTCATCTACAGCTTCCCCAGAGCGGCACGGTGGCACAGTGGTTAGCACTGCTGCCTCACACCGCTGGAGATCCGGATTCAATTATGGCCTTGCGTGACTGTTTGTGTGGAGTTTGCCCTTTCTCTCTGTGTCTGTGTGGGTTTCTCCATGTGCTCCGGTTTCCTCCTACAGTCCAAAGATGTGCAGGTTAGGTGGAATTTTGGGGTTAGGACAGGGGAAGATATGGGTCTAGATATGGTGCCCTTTTGGAGGGCAGGTGCAATCTCAATGGGCCGAATGGCCTCCTTCTGCACTGTAGCAAGACTATATAAAAAAGATTTGATTATCCACCCAGTTTTTGCTTTCTCAAGAGCTCTAATAAATTAGCCAAACACAATTTCCTTTCACAAAACCACATTGGCTCTCCTGGTTATAGTATGATTTTCTAAATGTTCTGTCATTTCTTCCTTAACAATTGATCCCACCATGTTGCCTATGACAGACATGAGGCTAACTGGCCTATAGATTCCTGCTTTCTGTCTCCCTTCTGTTCGCTATGCAAGCAATGGCATCATAGACTATAAAATCTGGAATTCCTTCCCTAATGCTCTCCTTCACTCTAACACTCTTTCTCCCTCCAAGATGCTCCTTAAAATACACCTTTTGACCAAGTTTTTGGCCAATGGCCCTTGTTCAGATTGAAATGCCATCATGTACTAAACCTGGCTTTCCGTAGCCAGGAGACCGCTGTCATGAGGCACTGACTGGTTCACGTTACATTCATTCTAAATAAAGAGGGGGTACAATGAAATGAAAATCGCTTATTGTCACAAGTAGGCTTCAAATAAACACAATAAACACAAGGTTATTAAACTTGTAACTGATATCACCTTTTGTGATTGTGTTCTCATTTTTCTGTGTAATATCCCTTTAAAGCACCTCAGGACATTTAATTGCATTTGGAGCCCAAAGATGTGCATGTTAGGTGCATTGGCCATGATACAATTGCCTCTTAGTGTCCAGGGATGTACAGGTTAGGTGGGGTTACGGGGATAGGGCCTAGGGAGGATGTTCTTTAAGAGGGTCGGTGCAGACGCCGATGGGCTGAATGGCCTCCTTCTGCATTGTAGAGATTCTATAAGTCTCGGTGCTATGCCAGTATAAGTTGTTGTTGATGCCGATCAGGGGCGGCACGGTAGCACAGTGGTTAACACTGTTGCTTCACAATTTCCGGCGGAGTCTGCACCTTCTCCCCGTGTCTGCGTGGGTTTCCTCCGGATGCTCCGGTTTCCTCCCAGAAGTCCTGAAAAACGTGCTTGTTCGGTGAATTGGACATTCTGAATTCTCCCTCCGTGTACCCGAAGAGGCGCCGGAGTGTGGCGACTAGGGGCTTTTCACAGTAACTTCATTGCAGTATTAATGTAAGCCTACTTGTGACCATGATAAAGATTATTATGATTATTCCCCTCAGGCCTGACAGAACAAGATCACAATGGGAGAAATGGTGAGACGGTCAACCTGCTTTCTTTTCAGCTCAATGAAATGAAATGAAATGAAATGAAATGCTTATTGTGTCCTGCTTTGAAGGAATTCTGGATGCTGGAATGATGGTTCACATTCACTGGAAACATGTGGCATTTATGCAACTGAATGTGATCGAAAGTGACAAAAGTGGTTAAAAATCAATTTTGGAAACTTCCAATGTAATAATGGAACAGATGCCAGCGTAAATCAGTGACATCTGGTGTGTTGCATTGGGCGGGGGGAGTCAATAGGGAGGAAAAAGGAAAAGTCTGTTTCTCTCAAATTAATAAGAATAATTAAAGTGGAATTTTGTCAGCATGTCTTTTGCTCACAGTTAGCGCCATTCGTTACACCATTTAGTCACTGCCAATCACCTGAAGTGACTTGACTCCAGAGGCCATTGATCCCAGGTATTAAATACATTGCATTAATCGACATGATGTGACTGGGCTCGTAAATCTTGTAAGTCATGGTAACCGATGTAACACAAAATGCCATGTTTACTTAGTGGGATAGCAGAGTATTACCAGCTTCCCTCAATGGCACAGCTGCTACATGCAGCTGATGTTGTGGCTCGGAAACAGACACATTTTAAAAAATTCCTTTTTTTATAATTGGATGTGGGCGTCGCTGGCTAGGACAGCATTTGTTGCCCATCCCTCACTGCCCTGAAGAAGGTGGTGGTGAGCTGCCTTCTTAAACTGCTGCAATCCTTAACTTGTAGGTACACACACTGTGCTATTTGGGAGAGAGTTCCAGGATTTTGACCCAGCGACAGTGAAGGAATGGCAATATATTTTTAAGTGGGGGTGGTGAGTGACCTGGAGGGGAATCCCCAGGCGGTGGGGTTCCCAGGTATCTGCTACTCTTGTCCTTCTAGGTGGTAGCAGTCGTGGGTTTGGAAGGTGCTGCCTAAGGACCCAAAAAGAAAAGGCTGGAAAATCTCAGCAGGTCTGGCAGCATCTGTAGGGAGAGAAAAGAGCTAACTTTTCGAGTCCAGGTGGCTCTTTGTCAAAGCAAAAGACAGAGAACATGGGAAATATTTATACTGTCGAGTGAGAATGAATGATGAGTCATAGCCACGGAAACCCAGGGAAACCGGGTGCTAATAGCCACAGAAACCAAGGTTAAAGAGTGCTAATGGCAGTCCCCAGAGAGAGCAAAAGATGTGAAAGGCCAAACTGCAACAAAACTAACATCAGGGGGTAAACTGTGACAGATGTAGATGTGGGGGGAAGGGAAGGGAAGGGGGAGGCAAAGGGGCTGGTTTAGCACACTGGGCTAAATCGCTGGCTTTTAAAGCAGACCAAGGCGGGTTCAATTCCCGTACCAGCCTCCCCGAACAGGTGCCGTAATGTGGCGACTAGGGGCTTTTCACAGTAACTTCATTTGATGCTTACTTGTGACAATAAGCGATTTTCATTCATTCAAGGAGAGAAAGGGTAACTAAAGGTGGATAGGTGGGGGGGGGGGGTGAATATATATAAAGGAAGACAAGAGAGAAAGAAATGGTAAACAACAGTTCAAATGAAATGGGATGAAAACAAATGGGTCGAGGTGGGATAGAGCTAATCATCTGAAGTTGTTGAATTCGATGTTGAGACCCGAAGGCTGTAACGTCCCTAACCGGAAGATGAGACGCTGTTCCTGCAGTTTGCTTTGAGCTTCACTGGAACATTGTAGCAGGCCAAGGACAGCCATGTGGGCATGGGAGCAGGGTCTTGTGTTAAAATGGCAAGTAACGGGAAGGTCTTTTTGGTTTCAGATTCCAGCATCCGCAGCAATTTGCTTTTGTCAAGTGCTGCCTAAGAGCCCTTGGTGAGTTACTGCAGTGCATCTTTTAGATGGTCCACATGGCTGCTACTGTGCATCAGTGGTGGAGGGGGTGAATGTTTGTGGAAGGAAGAGCAATCAAGCGGAATGCTTTATCCTGGATGGTGCCAAGCTTCTTGAGTGTTATTGGAGCTGCACTCATCCAGGCAAGTGGGGAGTACCATCACACACCTTACAGATGGTGGACAGGCTTTGGAGAGTCAGGAGGCGAGTTACTCACTGCAAGATTCCTAACCTCTGATCTTCTCGTGTAGTCACAGTATTTATATGACTATGCCAGTTAGTTTTTGGTCAATGGTAATCCCCAGGATGCTGATAGTGGGGGATTCAGTGATGGTAATGCCACTGAATGTCAAGGGGTGATGGTTTGATGCTCTCTTGCTGGAGATAGTCAATGCCTGGCAAGAATGTTACTTGCCACTTGTCTACCCATTCCTGGATATTATCCAGGTCTTGCTGCGTTTGCTCGTGAACTGCTTCAGTGTCTAAGGAGTCATGAATGGTGCTGAACATCGTGAAATCATCTGTGAACATCCAACATCTGACCTTATGTTGGAAGGAAGGTCATTGATGAAACAGCTGACGATGATCGGGCCTAGGACCCTCTCCTGAGGAACTCCTGCAGTGGTATCCCAGAATTGAAATGACTGACCTTTAATCACCACAACCATCTTTCTTTGTGTCAGGTATGATTCCAACAGTTAAGAGTTTTCTTGTGCATCTCCTTGATGCCATACTCAATCAAATGCTGCCTTGATGTTAAGGACAGTCACTCTCACCTCAGCTTTGGAATTTAGCTCTTTTGTCCATGTGAACCAAGGTGTTCCAGGTTCAGACTGCTGTTTGTGTTTCTTCAGTGTAGACCAGTCAGGATGGCAAGGAGGGATAGTATTGCTACCTCACGGCACTGAGGATGCAAGTTTGATTCTGACCCGGGTCACTGTCCGTGTGGAGTTTGCTCCCCGTGCCTGCGTGGGTCACAGTCTCACCCCCACAACCCAAAGATGTGCAGGGTAGGTGGATTGGCCATGCTAAATTGACCCTTAATTGGAAAAACTTTAAATTAAAGAAAAGGATGGCAAGGAGGATAAAGAAGACAAACAATCCGGCATTCCAGCTCCTGATGGTTATTCCAGGAATTGATTGTGCATGTATGAGGACATCAATCATGAACAGGATTGCTTTGTTGCTCACTGATCCTCAATATCAGTAATGGGCAACCAAACTATTGAGTGGGCTGCATGAGTGGCCCTTCTTCCTCTCTGTGGGCTGCAAATAGAAATCAAGCTTGTTCACTAGCCATGACCCCATGAATAAGGGTGGCACGGTAGCACAGTGTGAGCACTGTTGCTTCACAGCACCAGGGTCGCGGGTTCGCTTCCCACTTGGGTCACTGTCTGTGCGGAGTCTGCACGTTCTCCCTGTGTCTGCGTGGTTTCCTCCGGTTGCTCCAGTTTCCTTCCACCAGTCCCGAAAGCCGTGCTTGTTCGGTGAATTGGACATTCTGAATTCCCCCTCTGTGTACCCGAACAGGCGCCGGAATGTGGCAACTAGGGGCTTTTCACAGTAACTTCATTGCAGTGTTAATGTGAGCCTACTTGTGACACCAATAAAGATTATTATTATTATAAGATTAAATGCATTTAATACATGCCGAATATTTTGTAACAAGTTACAGAAAGTACTGAATGATTTATATAATGAATAGATCTATCATCAACTTCAAGTGGCAAAACCAAAATAAATACTTTGGGCGTAGAGAGTGCGCATGGTTCTCTCCGTCAACGTTGTGAGCAATCAGCAAGCACTTCACTTCATTTGCCCTTACTTTATGTGTGTCTCACTTCAGGAATACCGGTCGGATAAAAAACCGCACGGACGGAGGTTGGCAGAGGGTGGCATACCCTGTGAATGGGCAACGGTCAACAAAATGTCTCGTGGGCTGCATTCAGAACCCAGATGGGCCGCAGATTGCCCAACACTGCTCGATATCCTGCTGTGGCACACCGCCTAAATCTGTGAACGAAGAATGATCATGCTGTTGAGATTTGGGCTTATTCCAGCATCTGTGCAACCATACACCAGAGAGAAGTGGAGAATATTTGGTGAATCCAGGGTTACGACCTGGTGGCATCCTCAGTGTAGGAACACCTTTCCAGGAGTCTCACAGGGGTGTGAAGAGAAATGAGCTGCCAAGCCAGGGAAGGAAGGATTCCTTCTAAAAGGCTCACAAAAGTCTCACCATAGAAAGCAGCCTATCAGGCTGCATCACAGCCTGGTATGGCAACTGCTAGGCCCAGGACCGCAAGAAACTTCAGAGAGTCGTGAACACCGCCCAGTCCATCACATGAACCTGCCTCCCATCCATTGACTCCATCTACACCTCCCGCTGCCTGGGGAAAGCGGGCAGTATAATCAAAGATCCCTCCCACCGGGCTTACTCACTCTTCCAACTTCTTCCATCGGGCAGGAGATACAGAAGTCTGAGAACACGCACGAACAGACTCAAAAACAGCTTCTTCCCCACTGTCACCAGACTCCTAAATGAACATCTTATGGACTGACTTCATTAACACTACACCCTGTATGCTTCATCCGATGCCAGTGCTTTTGTAGATACATTGTAAATGTTGTGTTGCCCTATTATGTATTTTCTTTCATTCCCTTTTCTTATCATGTACTTAATGATCTGTTGAGCTGCTCGCAGAAAAATACTTTTCACTGTACCTCGGTACACGTGACAATAAACAAATCCAATCCAATCCAATCCAATCCAACAAAGCAGAGGCGTGAGGTGGAAAAGTGGAGGGATTTAGTTAGGGAATTCCAGCGTGTGGGACAATGTTCAGTAAAACAAGCAGAGTTGCACAAGATGCTGGACCCTGAGGGATGAAAATTCCAAGTAGGTTGTGGCTCTCGAGAAATTATCGATATAGAGTGGGCCCACTGAAAAGTCTAAATGAGTGGATAGAAATGTTAAATTTGAGGGAATTTGGAAGCCAGGTGAGTGAGGATAGGTGATGGGTGAACATGGATTGGAATGATCTCTGCAGCCAACTTCACAATGTTTATTTACAAAGGGCTAAGTAGTTTAAAGCAGTGAATAGCAATAAGGGGGTCTTTCTCAGGTTGGAGGCAGTAACCAGTAAAGTGCCCTAGGGATCAGTGAGGGGACCGCAGCACTTCACAATATATAGTAATGACATGAAGGAAGGAACAGAGAGTACTGTGGCTGGGTTTGTGGAGGATACAAAGGTGGGAGGGAAGGCAGGCTGTGAGGAGGATATAAATAGTTCACAGAGAGATATTGACAGGTTCAGTGATTCGGCAGAAAATTGGCAAATGGAATTCAATGTGGAAAAATGTGAGATTGTTCATTTTGGAAAAAAGAATGAAAAGGCAGATTATTATTTCAATGGAGTTAGACTACAGAAAGCTATCGCACAAAGGAACTGGGGGATCCATATTAATGAAACCCACAGATCTAGCATACAGGTGCAGAAGGTAATAGGGAAGGGAAATGGCATGCTGGCTTTTCCTTCAAGGGGGCTGGAGTGTAAAAGTAAAGAGGCATTGCTGCAACTGTACAAGGTACTAGTGAGGCCACATTTAGAATACAGTGGGCGAAATTCTCCAGTATCGGCGCGATGTCCGCCGACTGGCGCCAAAACGGCGCAAATCAGTCGGGCATCGCGCCGCCCGAAAGGTGCGGAATGCTCCGCATCTTTGGGGGCCGAGCCCCAACCTAAAGGGGCTAGGCCGGCGCCGGAGGAATTTCCGCCCTGCCAGCTGGCGGAAAAGGCCTTTGATGCCCCGCCAGCTGGCGCGGAAATGACATCTCCGGGCGGCGCATGCGCGGGAGCGTTAGCGGCCGTTGACGGCATTCCCGCGCATGCGCAGTGGAGGGAGTCTCTTCCGCCTCCGCCATGGTGGAGACCGTGGCGAAGGCGGAAGGGAAAGAGTGCCCCCACGGCACAGGCCCACCCGCGGATCGGTGGGCCCCGATCGCGGGCCAGGCCACCGTGGGGGCACCCCCCAGGGCCAGAATGCCCCGCGCCCCCCCCAGGACCCCGGAGCCCGCCCGCGCCGCCTTGTCCCGCCGGTAAGGTAGGTGGTTTAATCTACGCCGGTGGGACAGGCATTTTAGCCGCGGGACTTCGGCCCATCCGGGCCGGAGAATCGCGCGGGGGGGCCGCCAACCGGCGCGGCGCGATTCCCACCCCCGCCGAATCTCCGGTTCCGGAGAATTCGGCAACCGGCGGGGGCGGGATTCACGCCAGCCCCCGGCGATCCTCCGACCCGGCGGGGAGTCGGAGAATCTCGCTCAGTGTGTCGCACTTCAGTAATACTGGTCGGATAAAAAACTGCACGGATGGAGGTTGGCAGAATACTTATGCAAGGAAAGGTATATTATCGTTGGGGGCAGTACAGAGGAGATTTACTAGGATGATCCCGGGTATGGAGGGACTGCAATATGAGCAAAGATTAAACAGGTTGTGTCTGTAGTCCTTGGAGTTCAGAAGATGAGAGGTGATATGCTTTAAACATATACGTTTCTGAAGGGTTTAGACAGGGTAAATGTTGGGAGGTTGTTTCCACTCATACAAGAGTCTAGAGCCAGAAGGCATAGTCGCAGAATGTGGAGGTGCTCAGTTAAGATGGATTGGGGAAGAATGAATTACTCTCCGAAAAATTCCCAGCCTCTAACTTTCTCTTGTAGCCTCAGAGTATTTATATGGCTAGTCCAGTTCAGTTTTAGATCAATGGTAACCACTAGAATGTTGATCGTAGGGGATTCAGCGATGGTAATGCCACTTAAAGTCAAAGGGAGATGGTTGGATTCCCTCTTGTTGGAGGTGGTCACTGTCTGACACTTGTGTGGCACAAATGTTCCTTGCCAGGGACAAGTTTAAGTCTTAATTTTATCCAGGTCTTGCTGCATATGGGCATGGATTGATTCAGTATCTGAGTACTCATGAATGGCGGTGAATATTGTGCAATCCAGCAGCAAACATCTCCCCATCTGACCTTAAGTTGGAAGAAAGGTTATTGATGAATCAGCTAAAGATAATTGAACTTTCCTGGGGAGCTCCTGCAGTGATGTTCTGCAACTGACCTCCAACCACCTCCATCTTCCTTTGCGCCAGGTATCCATTTTGGTAGGAATAACAGCAAAAGGGATTATTATTTAAATGATAAAATATTAAAACACGCTGCTGTGCAGAGAGACCTGGGTGTGCTAGTGCATGAGTCTCAAAAAGTTGGTTTACAGGTGCAACAGGTGATTAAGAAGGCAAATGGAATTTTGTCCTTCATTGCTAGAGGGATGGAGTTTAAGACTAGAGAGGGTATGCCGCAATTGTATAAGGTGTTAGTGAGGCCACACCTGGAGTATTGTGTTCAGTTTTGGTCTCCTTACTTGAGAAAGGACGTACTGGCACTGGAGGGTGTGCAGAGGAGATTCACTAGGTTAATCCCAGAGCTGAAGGGGTTGGATTACGAGGAGAGGTTGAGTAGACTGGGACTGTACTCGTTGGAATTTAGAAGGATGAGGGGGGATCTTATAGAAACATATAAATTTATGAAGGGAATAGATAGGATAGATGCGGGCAGGTTGTTCCACTGGCGAGTGAAAACAGAACTAGGGGGCATAGCCTCAAAATAAGGGGAAGTAGATTCAGGACTGAGTTTAGGAGGAACTTCTTCACCCAAAGGGTTGTGAATCTATGGAATTCCTTGCCCAGTGAAGCAGTAGAGGCTTCTTCATTAAATGTTTTTGAGTTAAAGATAGATAGTTTTTTGAAGAATAAAGGGATTAAGGGTGATGGTGTTTGGGCCGGAAAGTGGAGCTGAGTCCACAAAAGATCAGCCATGATCTCATTGAATGGTGGAGCAGGCTCGAGGGGCCAGATGGCCTACTCCTGCTCCTAGTTCTTAGTTCTTATGTATGACTCCAACCAGTGGGGAGTTTTCCCCCTGATTCCTATTGACTCCTGTTTTGCTAGGGCCTCTTGATGTCATATTCTGGCAAATGATGCCTTGGTGTCAAGGGTGGTCACTTCCTCCTCACCTCTGGCATTCAGCCCTTTTGTCCAAGTTTAGACCAAAGTTGCAATGAGATCTGGAACTGAGTGACCCTGGCAGAATCGAAACTGAGCATCAATGAGCAGGTTATTGCTGATTAAGTGCTTAACTGTTGATGACTCCTTCATCACTTTACTGATGACGGAGAGTAGACTGATGGGCTGTAATTGGCCAAGTTGTATTTGTCCTGTTTCTTGTATACACGACATACCTGGGCATTTTTCCACATTGCTGCACATATGCCAGTGTTGTAACTGTACTGGAACAGCTTGGCCAGGGGCGCTGAAATGCCTGGAGCATAAGTCTTCAGTACTATTGCCGGGGTATTGTCAGGGCCCATAGCTTTTGCAGTATCCAGTGCCTTCAGTCATTTCTTGATATCACGAGAAGTAAATTGAATTGGCTGAAGACTGGCATCTGTGACGCTGGGGACCTCTCGGAGGAGGCTGAGATGGATCATCCACTCGGCACTTCTGGCTGAAGGTTTTAGCAAATGCTTCAGCTTGTCTTTTGCACAGATGAGCTCGCCTCCCCCATCACTGAGGATGGGGATAGTTGTGGAACCTCCTCCTCCAGTGAGTTGTTTCATCGCCCACCACCATTCATGGCTGGATGTGACAGGACTGCAGAGCTTCTATCTGATCTATTGGTTATGGGATCATTTGGTTCTGTCTATCGCTTGCTCCTTTCTCTGTTTGAATTCAGGCTTTCGACAGGAACCAGGCCGCACCCTTTGCAGGCATTCCCAAAAATCAAACAGATCGGGAATGGGGTTGGGCACCCTGGAATCAGGTCCCCGCCCACCATTTTAAAGGACTCCCAAGTCATCCCGACTCAGTGAAAATCCAGGCCATAATCTTCAAAGTGGAGCTAGGCTGTCCTGAAGCAAAATCACGGACCACCTCTCTTCACTCAAAGGACAACAAAATTTGACACCCTGTTCCCCTTTGGCTTTGGATACTGGGACAATTAAAATATTAACGTCTGAGATTGAAAGATGTTTGTTACGTAAGAGTATAAAGGCATATAAAGCAAAAGCAGGAAAATTGAGGTAATGTGTGGATCAGCCATGAACAAACAAAGAACAAAGAAATGTACAGCACAGGAACAGGCCCTTCGGCCCTCCAAGACCGTGCCGACCATGCTGCCCGACTAAACTACAATCTTCTACACTTCCTGGGTCCGTATCCCTCTATTCCCATCCTATTCATGTATTTGTCAAGATGCCCCTTAAATGTCACTATCGTCCCTGCTTCCACCACCTCCTCCGGTAGCGAGTTCCAGGCACCCACTACCCTCTGTGTAAAAAACTTGCCTCGTACATCTACTCTAAACCTTGCCCCTCTCACCTTAAAAATATGCCCCCTAGTAATTGACCCCTCTACCCTGGGGAAAAGCCTCTGACTAGCCACTCTGTCTATGCCCCTCATAATTTTGTAGACCTCTATCAGGTCGCCTCTCAACCTCCGTCGTCCAGTGAGAACAAACCGGGTTTATTCAACCGCTCCTCATAGCTAATGCCCTCCATACCAGGTAAAACATTCTGGTAAATCTCTTCTGCGCCCTCTCTAAAGCCTCCACATCCTTCTGGTAGTGTGGCGACCAGAATTGAACACTATACTCCAAGTGTGGCCTAACTAAGGTTCTATACAGCTGCAACATGACTTGCCAATTCTTATACTCAATGCCCCAGCCAATGAAGGCAAGCATGCCGTATGCCTTCTTGACTACCTTCTCCACCTGTGTTGCCCCTTTCAGTGACCTGTGGACCTGTACACTTAGATCTCTCTGACTTTCAATACTCTTGAGGGTTCTACCAATCACTGTATATTCCCTACCTGCATTAGACCTTCCAAAATGCATTACCTCACATTTGTCCGGATTAAACCCCATCTGCCATCTCTCCGCCCAAGTCTCCAAACAATCTAAATCCTGCTGTGTCCTCTGACAGTCATCATCGCTATCCGCAATTCCACCAACCTTTGTGTCGTCTGCAAACTTACTAATCAGACCAGTTACATTTTCCTCCAAATCATTTATATATACTACAAACAGCAAAGGTCCCAGCAGTGATCCCTGCGGAACACCACTAGTCACAGCCCTCCAATTAGAAAAGCACCCTTCCATTGCTACTCTCTGCCTTCTATGACCTAGCCAGTTCTGTATCCACCTTGCCAGCTCACCCCTGATCCCGTGTGACTTCACCTTTTGTACTAGTCTACCATGAGGGACCTTGTCAAAGGCCTTACTGAAGTCCTTATAGACAACATCTACTGCCCTACCTGAATCAATCATCTTTGTGACCTCCTCGAAAAACTCTTTCAAGTTAGTGAGACACGACCTCCCCTTCACAAAACCATGCTGCCTCTCACTAATGATGTCACTGAATTGCGGAGCAGTCCCAATGAATGGTTGAAACCTGTTCCTGACCCCAATCTTGGGAACTCCTTAACTCCCTCAGTTTTTCTTTCCTCCTGAAAGGCAAAAGGCTTTGAAAACCCAAGCTTGGTGTCCCTCAACAATGATAGCTACAACCATTACTCTTATTTTTAGTGATTTTCTACATCAGGGGAAGCACCCTCACCTCATAGAATAAAGAAGGCATGTTCTGGGAGGAGATGGCAATAGTTAGATGCTAACCAATAATCTTTACAATAATAATAATCTTTATTAGTATCACATGTAGGCTTACATTAACACTGCAATGAAGTTACTGTGAAAATCCCCGAGTCGCACATTCCAGCGCCTGTTCGGGTACACAGAGGGAGAACTCAGAATGTCCAATTCACCTAACAAGCACGTCTTCCGGGACTTGTGGGAGGAAACCGGAGCGCCCGGAGGAAACCCACGCAGACACAGGGTTAATGTGCTGACTCAGCACAGATTGTGACCCAAGCTGGGAATCAAACCCAGGACCCTGGCGCTGTGATGCAACAGTGCTAACCACTATGCTACTGTGCCGCCCATTCGCCTTTGATTAGTTGAATGAGCTTGGGTTAAAGGGATGAATGTCTCCACTTGCTATAAGGATCCTCTATGAAATCAATACTTCCAATTTCCTGGTTAGGATGTGGTGACAAAATTGCTTTTTATTTGGTCATGATTTGCAACATTAGAGAAGAGGCCTATAAATAAATAATTTAAATGGCAAAGAGGACTTAACCAACTTTTCACTTCTCTTCTAATCAAAGAAAGCGCATTGTCAGTGCACACTGACAGTAATCTTTTAAATACTTCCTTACGCTCCCTTATTTTCAAAGTGTTAAGTAATTTATCCTGTGTCGTATAATGCCTATTTTATTTATTTATACTGATTGCATTTACATAGACTGTCGAGCCTTTGTGTGTCGCTCAATGTGTTCCAGATACTCAGCAGCTGAATAAAACACATTGTGAAGGCCATCAGCTAGATCCTGCTTCCATCTTCTGCATTGATATAGCCATGAAGAGGGGATTCCAGAAAGCTCCACTTAAACTGTTGACAGCACACACAATCATTCCGTTTCTGAAATGATGGATCTTCACCCTGGAATGGCATGAAATGGAAGCTGGACTGGTAAAGCTATCACTAGATGGATACTGCCTATGCTTGAAACTTGATTTTGTTACTTGTATTTATGGAGAACCTTTCATGGCCAAAGGGTGCCCAAAGCACTTTCCAACAAAGCATTTTTGAATAGTTGCCATTCTTCCAATGTTAGATTACAATACTTAGTGCGCCATCTGCAGGTTTCTTATAGGAGTTATTCAAGTGGAATGTATGTTAAAAATGTGCTGCATCAAAGGTCACCGAAGGCAGAAGGATACGGCCCGGTTAGCACTGCTGTCTCATGGTGCCACGGACCCAGGTTCAATTCCGACTGTCTGTTTGAAGTTTTCAAATTCTCCCGTGTCTGTGTGGGTTTCCTCCGGGTGCTTCCGGTTTCCTCCCACAGTCCAAAGATGTGCAGGTTAGGTGGAGTGGCCATGCTAAATTGCCCCTTAGTGTCCAAAAGGTTAGATGGGCTTTTGAGGTTACAGGGTGGGAGACTGGGCTGATATAGGGAGCTCTTTTAGAAGGTCGGTGCAGATTCGCTGGGCCGCATGGCCTCCTTCTGAACTGTACGGATTCTAGGACAGGTAGAGAAAGTGGTTAAAAAGGCATATGGGATACTTGCCTTTATTAACTGAGGCATAAAAATTAAGAACCAGTCAGGTCATGATGGAGCTGTATAAAACGCTCATTCGGCCGCAGCGAGAGGACGATGTGAAGTTCTGGTCGTAACATTTTGGGAAGAATGTGATTGCAGAGGAGATTCACCAGGATGCTGTCTGGGCTGGAAAGATTCAGCTAGGGCGGCACAGTAGTACAGTGGTTAGCACTACTGCCTCACAGCTCCAGGGACCCCGGTTCAATTCTGGCCTTGGGTGACTGTCTGGTGTGGAACTTTCTCCCAGTGTCTGCGTGGGTTTCCTCCGGGTGCTCCGGTTTCCTCCCATTGTCCAAAGATTTGCAGATTAGGTTGATTAGCCATGCTAAGTTGCCCCTTAGTGTCCAAAAGGTTCGGCGTGGGCTTAAGTAGGGTGCCCTTTCCAAGGACTGGTGCACACTCGATAGGCCGAATTGACTATCACCAGAGTGCGGTGGATGTCGGGACTTTGAGTAAGTTTAAGCAGGAGAGAGACAGATTTTTAATTATTAATGGGCCGAGATAAGATCAGCCATAGCGGTACTTGATGGCGGAGAGGGCTCGAGGGACTGAATTGCCTATTCATGTTGCAAGTTCTTATGTTCTTGTGCACTTGCATGAGACAAATCAAATTTTCTTAATACACCAGTGCCACAGTTTTCTCTTCAGACCACACTGCCTTGCAGCAACCCTGACATCAGTAGCTGAGGTTGAGGCAATCTGCTCAGTACCCTCCATTGCTGCCTTCGGTGACAATGTTGAGTGTCCTCTGTAATTCTGAGGCCTGGAAGGCTCTGGCCTGCTAGGGGGTTTCCTGCACATGTGCTGGGTTTTCCTCGTGACCTCGCCTACTGGAGTCAATGGAATCAATAGCAGGGGGAATGAGAAGAGGCTATTCGCCCTGCGGATGCCGTAAGAGGAAGCCCCAGTGGTAACTGGAACACACTCCTCCTCCATCTCTGTGAGTGTCTCCCTGAGGAGAAGCAACATCTGGAGGTAGGCCCTGGTGCCTTGTCTAAAAATGAGAGTATTGTGTTCAGTTCTGGGTGCTGCACTTTAAGAAGGATGTGAAGGCTTTGGAGAGATTCCAGAGAAGGATTCACGGGAATGGTTCCAGGGATGAGAAATTGCAGTCATGTTGCTAGATTGGAGAAGTTAGGGCCATTTTCCTGAGAGAAAAGAAGACTGAGTGGAAATTGGTTAGGGAGATTCAAAACCATGAGGCGCCTGGACAGATAGGGAGGAACTGTTTCCATTTGTGCAAGGATCAAGAATGAATGAGCACAGATTTAAAGTAAGTAGTAAATGAAGCAAAAGTGGTATGAGGATAAATGTCTTTGGGACGTGAGTTGTGTCACAACAATGGAGGAAAAATATTAAATTGCATCCGGAAATAATAACTGGGAGCTTTTAAAAATGGACAGACAAGCAAAAGATGGCTGCGGATGCAAAGTCAGTCACTGGCTGAATTGCTGGTGGGTTACACTCTGTGAGAGACAATGGATCCCTGCTCTGTTTTCAGATAGGGCAGTGCATACAAAAACGAATTACAATCTCCGGTGGAGACAATGGGAGGTAATGGGAGATTGATATTGATGTGTTAGGCAGGTAGGTTCGATGTGGACTGCATTCGATGCAGGGAAGCTAGAAACAGACATCTAACACTGGAGAAGATCCAACACTGTTTTATTCAACGATAGAACTGATATACATATTCAGCTATGGGTTGACACTATACTGAACTGACTGGAGACCTTTTAGTAGCCTGACCAGACTTACTCGCTACCGCATGGTGTTTGCACTTGCTAGCTTGTGGATTCTGATTGTCTCAGTGGCTGGGTCCCGAGAGAGCGGGAAACCTAGTGCCCTCTGGCTTTATAGTGGTAGTGTCCTGTCTGGTGATTGGCTGCACTGTGTTGTGTGCTTACTGGTCATCCTGTGTGTCAATCTCTGCCTGTCTGCATCTCATTATATACATGAGTGGATATTATGACATCTCCCCACCTTTTTTTTTAGATAAATAAATACTAAGGTGTGCGTGCGTGTATATATATATATATATGCCTGACTATATACAAAAGGTGTCTAAATGAACGTATATACATAGGAAGGTGTCGATAGTGCAGATACATGGCAAACAAAACAATATTTACAGAGGTTAAGTCGATGAAGTCACGAAATGTACAGAAGTTCAGTCTACAGATTCAGTCTTTGTGGTGGGCGACGAATTCTTGTCGATCACCGCAGAGGTGGATCAGGAGCCACCTGCACGTGAATAGGCGGGATCGCTGCCATCGCGGTTGCTGCATGGGCCGGCAGGATTGCTGGTAGATCAGTGGCCTCGTGGCAGGGTACGTCCGGAGGAAGCATCGTGGGCGGCGGGGCACTTCGATCAGGTAGCGGGCGTGGAACCCTTTGCAGTGCCCGTCTGTTGAGCCGTAGCAGTGAGCCATCAGCCATGCGGGCAAGGAACGATCTTGGGACCACATGTTTGATCACAACAGCTGTGGCTGACCAGCCGCCCTCAGGCAACTGGACATGAACATGATCAGTTGGGGCCAGCTCGGCTAGATCAGTGGCATGAGCATCGTATGTCGCCTTCTGTTGGGTCCGTGACTGCTGCATTTTCTGTAAGGCCATGAGGTGGTCAAAGTCTGGAACATGGATGGCTGGAACTGTGGTCCTCAGAGTGCGATTCATGAGCATCTGCGCTGGAGACAACCCGGTGGACAGTGGGGTTGCCCTGTATGCCAGCATCGCCAGGTTGAAGTCGGAGCCTGAGTCTGCAGCTTTGCACAGCAACCGCTTTACAATATGGACCCCTTTCGCGGCCTTCCCGTTTGACTGCGGGTCGTGGGGACTGGAGGTTACCTGACGGAAGAAGAACAAGAACAAGAACAAAGAAAATTACAGCACAGGAACAGGCCCTTCGGCACTCCCAGCCTGCGCCAATCCAGATCCTTTATCTAAACCTGTTGCCTATTTTCCAAGGATCTACTTCCCTTTGTTCCCCGCCCGTTCATATATCTGTCTAGATGCATCTTAAATTATGCTATTGTGCCCGCCTCTACCACTTCCGCTGGCAAAGCGTTCCAGGCACCCACCACCCTCTGCGTAAAAAACATTCCACGCACATCTCCCTTAAACTTTCCCCCTCTCACCTTGAAATCGTGACCTCTTGTAATTGACACCCCCAGTCTTAGAAAAAGCTTGTTGCTATCCACCCTGTCCATACCTCTCATAATTTTGTAGACCTCAATCAGGTCCCCCCTCAACCTCCGTCTTTTCAACGAAAACAATCCGAATATACCCAACCTTTCTTCATAGCTAGCACCCTCCATACCAGGCAACATCCTGATGAACCTCCTCTGCACCCTCTCTAAAGCATCCACATCCTTCTGGTAATGTGGCGACCAGAACGGCACGCAGTATTCCAAATGTGGCCGAACCAAAGTCCTATACAACTGTAACATGACCTGCCGACTCTTGTACTCAATACCCCGTCCGATGAAGGCAAGCATGCTGTATGCCTTCTTGACCACTCTATCGACCTGCGTTGACACCTTCAGGGTACAATGGACCTGAACTCCCAGATCTCTCTGTACATCAATTTTCCCCAGGACTCTTCCATTGACCGTATAGTCCGCTCTTGAATTAGATCTTCCAAAATGCACCACCTCGCATTTGCCTGGATTGAACTCCATCTGCCATTTCTCTGCCCAACTCTCCAATCTATCTATATTTTGCTGTATTCTCTAACAGTCCTCCTCGCTATATGCAACTCCACCAATCTTAGTATCATCTGCAAACTTGCTAATCAGACCACCTATACCTTCGTCCAGATCATTTATGTATATCACAAATAACAGTGGTCCGAACACGGATCCCTGTGGAACACCACTAGTCACCTTTCTCAATTTTGAGACACTCCCTTCCACCACTACTCTCTGTCTCCTGTTGCCCAGCCAGTTCTTTATCCATCTAGCTAGTACACACTGAACCCCATAAGACTTCACTTTTTCCATCAACCTGCCATAGGAAACTTTATCAAACGCCTTACTGAAGTCCATGTATATGACATCTACAGCCCTTCCCTCATCAATTAACTTTGTCACTTCCTCAAAGAATTCTATTAGGTTTGTAAGACATGACCTTCCCTGCACCAAATCATGCTGCCTATCACTGATAAGTCTATTTTCTTCCAAATGTGAATAGATCCTATCTTTCAGTATCTTCTCCAGCAGCTTGCCTACCACTGACGTCAAGCTCACAGGTCTATAATTCCCTGGATTATCCCTGGGGCTACCCTTCTTAAACAAAGGGACAACATTAGCAATTCTCCAGTCCTCCGGGACCTCACCCGTGCTCAAGGATGCTGCAAAGATATCTGTTAAGGTCCCAGCTATTTTGTCCCTCACTTCCCTCATTAACCTGGGATAGATCCCATCCGGACCTGGGGACTTGTCCACCTTAATGCCTTTTAGAATACCCAAAACGTCCCCCTTCCTTATGCCGACTTGACCTAGAGTATTTAAACATCCCTAGCCTCAACATCCGTCATGTCCCTCTCCTTGGTGACTAACGATGCAAAGTACTCATAAAGAATCTCACCCATTTCCTCTGACTCCACGCATAAATTCCCTCTTTTGTCTTTGAGTTGGCCAATCCTTTCTCTAGTTACCCTCGTGCTCCTTATATACAAATAAAAGGCTTTGGGATTTTCCTTAATCCTGTTAGCCAAAGATATTTCATGACCGCTTTTAGCCCTCTTTATTTCACGTTTGAGATTTGTCCTACTTTCCCGATATTCCTCCAAAGCTTCATCCATTTTAAATCGCCTAGATCTTATGTATGCTTCCTTTTTCATCTTAGCTCGTCTCACAATTCCACCCATCATCCATGGTTCCCTAATCTTGCCATTTCTATCCCTCATTTTCACAGGGACATGTCTGTCCTGCACTCTAATCAACCTTTCCTTAAAAGACTCCCACATTTCAAATGTGGATTTACCCTTAAACAGCTGCTCCCAATCCACATTCCCTAGCTCCTGCTGAATTTTGTTATACTTGGCCTTTCCCCAATTTTGCACTCTTCCTTTAGGACCACTCTTGTCTTTGTCCATGAGTATTCTAAAACTTACGCAATTGTGATCGCTATTTCCAAAGTAATCACCGACTGAAACTTCAACCACCTGGCCAGGATCATTCCCCAAGGTCCAGTATGGCCCCTTCCTGAGATGGACTATTTACATACTGCTCTAAAAAACTCTCCTGGATGCTCCTTACAAATTCTGCTCCATCTACGCCTCCAACACGACATGAGTCCCATTCAATGTTGGGGAAGTTAAAATCTCCCATCACAACCACCCTATTGCTCCTACGCTTTTCTATAATCTGTCTACATATTTGTACCTCTACTTCATGCTCACTTTTGGGAGGCCTGTAGTAAAGTGCTTTCAATGTTACTGCACCCTTCCTATTTCTTAGCTCTACCCATATTGCCTCAATGCTCAAATCCCCCATCGTGCCCTCCTTAATCACAGCTGTGATATCATTTCTGACCAGTAATCCAACTCCTCTACCCCTTTTACCTCCCTCTCTATCCCTCCTGAAGCATCTATACCCTGGGATATTTTGTTGCCAGTCTTGCCCTTCCTTCAACCGTCTCAGTAATCCCAATAGCATCATATTCCAAGGTCCTAATCCAAGCCCTAAATTTATCTGCCTTACCTGCTACACTTCTCGCATTGAAACAAATGCACCTCAGACCACCTGTCCCTTTACGTTCATCATCTCTTCCCTGTCTACTCTTCCCCTTAGTCACATTCAGTTTATTATCTAGTACCTTACTGGCTTTAGTTGCTGCCTCTTTACTGACCTCTAACTTCCTAATCTGGTTCCCACCCCCCTTCCACATTAGTTTAAAACCTCCCCAACAGTGTTAGCAAAAGCACGCCCTAGGGCATTGGTTCCAGTCCTGCCCAGGTGTAGTCCATCTGATTTGTAATGGTCTCACCGCCCCCAGAACCGGTTCCAATGTCCCAAAATTCTGAACCCCTCCTCCTGCACCATCTCTCAAGCCACGTATTCATTCTGACTATTCTTGAATTTCTACTCTGATTGTCTCGTGGCACTGGTAGCAATCCTGAGATTACTACCTTTGAGGTCCTACTTTTTAACTTATCTCCTAACTCCCTAAATTCTGATTGTCGGACCTCATCCCATTTTTTACCTATATCGTTGGTGCCTATATGCACCACGACAACTGGCTGTTCACCCTCCCCCTTCAGTATGTCCTGCAGCCGATCTGAGACATCCCTGACTGGTGCACCCAGGAGGCAACATACCATTTGGGAGTCTCGCCTTCGACCACAGAAACACCTGTCTACTCCCCTTATGATTGAATCCCCTATGACTATAGCCCTGCCAGTCTTTTTCCCGCCCTTCTGTGCAGCAGAGCCAGCCACGGTGCCATGAGCCTGGCTACTACTGCCTTCTCCTGGTGAGTCATCTCCCCCAACAGTATCCAAAATGGTATACCTGTTTTGGAGGGAGATGACCGCAGGGGACACCTGCACTGCCTTCCTGCTCTTTCTCTGCCTTTTGTCACCCATTCCCTGCCTCCCTCGCCAATACTAATCTGCGGTGTGACCAACTCACTGAACGTGCTATCCACGACCTCCTCAGCATCGCGGATGCTCCAAAGTGAGTCCATCCGCAGCTCCAGAGCCGTCATGTGGTCTAACAGGAGCTGCAGCTGGACACACTTCCCGCACATGAAGGAGTCAGGGATATCGGCCACGTCCCTGAACTCCCACATTGAGCACGAGGAGCATAACACGGGTCTGGGATCTCCTGCCATTTTTACACTTTACCTTAACTGATTACAAATATAATATCAAATAATGAATAAGTGAAAGGAATAAAGATTTTATTTACCAATCACAATACTTACCAACGCACGAAGAGTAAAATTTCTCCCAGCTACTTTCCTTACAAGCCAATCAGGTCACTGCTTTGCTGTGATGTCACTCTTCAAGGTAAGTTTTTAAAGAGGAAAACTTACCTTTCCGACAGACCCCTGGCCACTGCTCCCTCCGAAAATCTGTAGGCCGCTGTGTCCCCGCCGGTCTCCTCGCGCTATTTTATCTTGTATCCCTGCCGATCTCCTCGCATTCTTTTATCCTGTGTCCCCGCCGCTCTCCCCGCACTCTTTCACTGCAGGCTGTCACGTCACAGTTCAACTTCTTTCCACTTCTACCTGCCCTCGAGTCGCCCTCTTGATCTTTACTTGACTGGGATCCTTACAGTGATTGTCTTTTTTTTTTGGTTAGAGGAGGAGGTAGGGAGGGAAACACTGAAATAGTGTTTCGCGTTTAACTGTCACTTGACAACAGCTCCTCCACAAACCACCTTCAAGATACGGTGACCGCAAATTTTCCCTGCAACAGCCAATCAGCAGCTCTGCTCTACTGCCCTCTGCTGGAAGTTGTAGGACTGTGCATAATCAGACCATTCCTGGCTGTAAAAGCAAGGACCGTTGTCGCTCATTAAAGTGAGTGAAATCCCATGCCTGGTGAATGTTTCTTTGCAGGCTTTGATTACCGCCTTCGACGTGCGGTTGGACAGTTTCACCACTTCTGGTTAACTGGAGAAGTAGTCGACCAGGAGTACGTAGTCACGCCCCTTGGCGTGGAAAAGGTCTACACATACTTTGGACGGAGAGGTCACGATCTCGTGCTGTTGCAGATCTTGGGTTGAGCTGGTTGAAACTTCTGACAGATGGGACAGTTGAGGACTGTGTCGCAGTGTCCTGGCTGAGGCCCAGCCAATAGACCGCCCTCCCGAGCTCTGCGTCGGCATTTCTCGACCCCAAGGTGACCCTCATGGAGTTGGCCCAGCACCATAGCACACATACTCTGAGGAATTACGATCCTGTCGAGTTTCAGAAGGATTCCCTTCACCACCGTCAGGTCGGCTTTTACGTTATAGAACTGGGGACATTGTCCCTTCTGCCAGCCATTGGTAAGGGGCTGCATCACACGCTGCAGCAGAGGATCGTTGGCCGTCTCCTCACGAATTTGGACCACCCGTTCGTCAGAGGCCGGAAGGTTGGTGGCACACAACTGCACTTGCACTTCTATGTGGCAGATGAAGTCACTTTGTTCATGCGGTGTGGTAATGGACCTGGATAGGGCACCTGCAACGATCAGCTCTTTGCCTGGCGTGTAGACAAGTTCGAAGTCGTAGTGTCGTAGCTTCAGAAGAATTCGCTGTAACCGAGGTGTCATGTCATTTAAATCCTTTTGGATTATATGGACGAGAGGCCTGTGGTCCATTTCTACCGTGAATTTTGGCAGGCCGTAAACGTAGTCATGAAACTTGACTATCCCTGTCAGGAGGCCCAGACACTCCTTCTCAATCTGAGAGTACTGTTGGTCAGTGGGCGTCATGGTCCTGGAGGCGTACGCCACTGGAGCCCAGGACGAGGAGGCATCTCGCTGAAGGAGCACCGCCCCAATGCCTTCCTGGCTTGCATCAGTCAATATCTTGGTTTCCTTGGGTCGAAGAACGCTAGAACCGGGGCTGTGCTGAGCTTTGCTTTCAGCTCATGCCATTCCTCTTCATGCGTGGGCAGCCACTGGAATTCCGTTGACATCTGGACGAGATGGCGGAGGGCCGTGGTGTGGGATGCCATATTGGGAATGAATTTCCCGAGGAAGTTGACCATCCTGAGGAAGTGGAGGACCGCCTTCTTGTCCTCCGGGGTCTTCATGGTGTTGATTGCCGAGACCTTGTCAGCATCTGGCTGCACGCCCTGCTGCGAGATGTGGTCACCCAGGAACTTAATATCCGATTGACCAAATGAACACTTGGCCCTGTTGAGCTGGAGACCATGTTTATGAATTCTCTGGAATACCTTCTTGACGCGAGCGATGTGTTCCTGGGGTGTTGTGGACCAGATAATTACGTCGTCAACGTATATTCGCACCCCCTCGATGCCCTCCATCATCTGCTCCGTGATGCCGTGAAATACTTCGGAGGCAGATATGACCCCAAAAGGCATCCGGTTGTAGCAGTAGCGGCCAAACGGGATGTTGAACGTGCACAGCTTGCGACTGTACGCATCCAGCTGTATTTGCCAAAAACCCTTGGAGGCGTCCAGCTTAGTAAAGAATTTGGCATGAGCCATCTCACTGGTCAACTCTTCATGTTTTGGTATCGGGTAATGCTCCCGCATGATGTTGCGGTTTAGATCCTTAGGGTCAATGCAAATGCGAAGCTCCCCTGACGGCTTCTTGGACCGTGGAGCTGACCCAGTTTGTTGGCTCTGTGACCTTTGATATGATGCCCTGGTCTTGGAGGTCCTGTAATTGCTTCTTCAGACGATACTTGAGGGGTGCCGGCACCCTGCGTGGTGCATCAATTACAGGGGTGGCGTTCGGCTTGAGCAGGATTTTATATCGGTATGGGAGCGTGCCCATTCCATCGAATACGCTGTGGTACTGCGTCATAATAGGGCAGCACGGTAGCATTGTGGATAGCACAAATGCTTCACAGCTCCAGGGTCCCAGGTTCGATTCCGGCTTGGGTCACTGTCTGTACGGAGTCTGCACATCCTCCCCGTGTGTGCGTGGGTTTCCTCCGGGTGCTCCGGTTTCCTCCCACAGTCCAAAGATGTGCGGGTTAGGTGGATTGGCCATGCTAAATTGCCCATAGTGTCCAAAATTGCCCTTAGTGTTGGGTTGGGTTACTGGGTTATGGGGATAGGGTGGAGGTGTGGACCTTGGGTAGGGTGCTCTTTCCAAGAGCCGGTGCAGACTCGATGGGCCGAATGGCCTCCTTCTGCACTGTAAATTCTATGATAATGTCGTCTATGTCAGCTCGTAAGTTTCCATCAGGCGAGGCCGTCGCCGGTGATGATGACATGGTGTGGACTCGCTGAACCTGGTTCAGGAGCTTGCAGGCTCGGGCACCAAGCAGGGACGCTCTGTCAGGCCCGACGATTTCAAACCACAGTGTTGCCTTGATCGCCTTGTTGGATACCCCTAGTTGACAGGAGCCACTGGCAGCTAAGACATTGCCATTGTCGTCAAGGAGCTGGCAGGCCGGTGGAAGAATGCTTGGTCTGAAGCGGATGGTGTTGAGGTCGGATTTTGAGATGAGGTTCGCTGATGCGCCGGTGTCCAGTTTAAATCGGATGCGAGCCTTGTTAACTATGAGGACAGCTCACCACTCGTCATCGGAATCCACACTGAGGATCGAGAGGCGTTTCGCCGTTGTGGTGGAAGGCAGCACACGTGTAGTTACGATGCCCACCCGGTATGGGGACTTGAGGCATCAGGGTCTGTTGGGCTGTCGGGATCGGAATCTGGCTTGTCTTGTTGTATTGAGCGGACACTTCTGCGCCGCAGTTAGAATCGCTGGCTGCTGAGCGGTGGAGCAGATCTGCAAAGGTCTGCGTAGTGGCCAAGCTTGCTACACTGTGGACACCGGCGTCCTTTTGCTGGACATTGCCGCTTTAAATGGGCGGAGCCACAATTCGGACACTTCATGACGCCGACATCAGCGCGTTTCTTGCGCCATCGCGCATGCGCAGTGCGGTCGGTCGTTGTACGCACCTGCGCAGTCGGGTTATCGGTCTCGTCATCGGCTCGGTCATGGCGCACATGCGCAGGGACCTGGGAAAAGCACCTGAAACGGCCACTCTCCTCGATGCTCAGGCCCTGCATTTGTGCAATGGCCTGCACCCTTTCTGTCTCGTGGGAGGCCAGCTTTGCAGTTTCTGCCGCCCTGATGTGGGACTAACGATTCTTAGCATGCTCATGGACAACGCACGTCTCGATACTGACAGAGAGGGTCAACTGTTTGACTTTTGGCTGCTGCCGAAGGGAGTCGGAGAGGACCCTGAAAACGATCTGATCCCGGATCATGGAATCAGCCGTTGAGTCATAGTTACATGACTGTGCTAGGATGCCGAGATGGGTGACGAAGGACTGAGAACGTTCATCCTTACCCTGAAGCCTCTGCTGGAAGATGTACCGTTCAAAGCTCTCATTCACCTCAATGTCGCAGTGGCTGTCAAACCTCAGCAGGACTGTTTTGAATTTTGTTTTGTCTTCGCCGTCAGCGAACGTAAGGGAGTTGTAGATGTGGGTGGCGTGGTCCCCCGCGGTGGCGAGAAATAGCGCAAACTTCCTGGCACCCGATGCTGCTTCGAGGTCGGAGGCCTCGATGTACAAGAGGAACTTTTGCTTGAAGATCTTCCAATCGGCACCGAGGTTGCCGGAGATGCGGAGCTGCGGAGGAGGTTGGATGTTTTCCATTTCACCGGATGGCTGCTTGCTGGTCAATGGTGATTCACTCGAGGTAGGTCCGTCAAGATCAGTATCACTCTGGTACCGTGGTGTGTTAGGCAGGTAGGTTCGATGTGGACTGCACTCGATGCAGGGAAGCTAGAAACAGACGTCTAACACTGGAGAAGATCCAACACTGTTTTATTCAACGATAGAACTGATATACATATTCATCTGTGGGTCGACACTACTGAACTGACTGGAGACCTTGTACTAGCCTGACCAGACTTACTAGCTACCGCATGGTGTTTGCACTGAGCTAGCTCGTGGACTCTGACTGTCTCAGTGGCTGGGTCCCGAGAGAGCGGGAAACCTAGTGCCCTCTGGCTTTATAGTGGTAGTGTCCTGTCTGGTGATTGGCTGCAATGTGTTGTGTGCCTACTGGTCATCCTGTGTATCAATCTCTGCCTGTCTGCATCTCATTATATACATGAGTGGATATTATGACAGGTATCATCTCAACGAGAGAAATCCTATGAGTATGTCCCAGATGGATCTGTGGATTTTGTCTTCCGGGAATATACAAGGACAGGAATAAAAGCCATCTGAATAGTTGGCCGTGTGTGGGTGTGTGCATGTGTGTGACCTTTGCCAGGTTTATTCAGATATCTCTCTCTCTGATCGCAGATATCGGCCAAGTCAGCAAAGACTACAGCTGCAAAGGAAACTGAGAAGCTTATCAACCAAACTGCAGGACACGCGAATCTCGAAACGGACTGTTCACCTGCTGAAGTCAGGGCGACTGGAATCACTAATCACAACAGCCACAACCTTCAATCGTGCACTTATCCTGAGTCAAAGACTGGTGGGATACTTTTTTTTTACTTACTTATTTTTTTACCAAATTCTCAATTTTTTTGTTTATTTTTCCAACTAAAGGGCAAATTAACATAACCAATCCACCCACCCTGCACATCGTTGGGTTATGGGGGTGAAACCCGCATAGATACAGAGAGAACGTGCAAAGTCCACACAAACAGTGACCCCGAGATTGAACCCGGGTCCTCAGCGCCATGAGGCAGCAGAGCTAACCACTGTGCCGCCGTCCTGCCCCTCAATTCACATTTCCAACCTATATGAATGTACATGCGTGTGTTTTCCCATTTTCTTACATTTATAACCTCATGCTTTCTTTAACACAAGAAAGCCTGGTTAAAGTAACTACTTTTTAAAACATAACTATGGGACTGGGGAAAGGGATCCACAAAGGAATGGATCGTTTTTTGATTTAAATTTTGTTGCGATTAACAGAGGGGAATTGAATAAAGAAAGGGATCCATTCATCCCTCTTTATCCAGGGCATACCAATTTGGGGGTATGCCAGCCAGTCACTAACAAATTGGGATTCTCATCCAGGATTTTTAACAAATTGTGGGCCTGTGTCAAGATAGTTCTCACAGAGGAGAATGAGGCTAACAAATTGATGACGTTTCTGTGAAAATCCCCTCGTAACACCACACTCCAGCGCCTGTTCGGGTACACGGAGGGAGAATTTAGAATGTCCACTTTACCTAACAACATGTCTTTCGGGACTTATGGGGTGAAACCGGAGCACCGGAGGAAATCCACGTAGACACAGGAAGAATGTGCAGACTCCACACAGACAGTGACCCAAGCCGGGAATCAAACCTGGGACCCTGGCGCTGTGAAGCAACGGGGCTACCCACTATGCTACTGTCCTGTCCCTGAGAGTACCCAATTCATTTTTTCCAATTAAGGGGCAATTTAGCGTGGTCAATCCACCTATCCTTGGGTTGTGGGGGCGAAACCCACGTAAACACGGGGAGAATGTGCAAACTCCACACGGGCAGTGACCCAGAGCCGGGATTGAACCTGGGACCTCGGCACCGTCGGGCAGCAGTGTTAACCACTGTGCCGCCGTGCTGCCTCACCCAGGTTGATAAAATTGATGAACTTCACCTGGGGACCGGTCATAAGAGTGGTTCGGTTCTGGAATGTCTGCCTAAGAGTATAGTGGAGGCAGGCTCAATTGAAGGATCAAAAGGAAGTTTAACATAGAACATACAGTGCAGAAGGAGGCCATTCGGCCCATCGGGTCTGCACTGACCCACTTAAGCCCTCACTTCCACCCTATCCCTGCAACCCAATAACTCCTCCTATCCTTTTTGGTTACTAAGGGCAATTTATCACGGCCAATCCACCTAACCTGCACGTCTCTGGACTGTGGGAGGAAACCAGAGGACCCGGAGGAAACCCACGCAGACACGGGGAGAACGTGCAGACTCCTCACAGACAGTGACCCAGCGGGGAATCGAACCTGGGACCCTGACGCGGTGAAGCCACAGTGCTATCTACTTGTGCTACCGTGCTGCCCCAAATTATTAAGAATAATAATAATTGCTTATTGTCACAAGTAGGCTTCAATGAAGTTACTGTGAAAAGCCCCAAGTCGCCACATTCCGGCGCTTGGTATGGGAAGTGAACCCATGCTGCTGGCCTTGTTCTGCACTGTTTAGCCCAGTGTGCTAAACCAACCCCAGCCGTTATCTGGAAAAGAAGAATGTGCAGGGTTGCAGTGTGAAGGCAGGGGAATGGTACTAAGTAAGTTCCTGTTTTGGAGAGCTGGCGCAATCACGATGGGACAAATGACCTCCTTCTCTATAAAACAATTCTGGTGGCGTCATTAATTGCACTGCCAAAACGCTTCCCTTGAGTGAGTTTACAATGTGGGCATGTTTCAAGCGGGTTTTAGTTAATGGTGCGGTCATCTATTAAGGCCACAAGTGGATCAAATTGAAAAATGAAATATATTTACCAGCCTCAGATCAAACACATTGAGGATAAGTAACCTAACAACCAAGTTGTTCATTCTCGTCCTGCATGAACGCTCGCTCAATCTTTGGATTGTGTCTCACTTTACCATTAACAATATGCTTTGAAATGAACACTGACACAACCTTGGTCTAAAACACTCGAAGACATTTTAGAGATAACCTGCCTATTCACAATTCCTCGCCTGCCCCCTGTGTGCCAAATACCTGCAGCTTACTCTAACGCCTGACAATTCCAGTCTCACTATCTGTGATCACATGGCTGACCTCCTCTGCAGGTCAGGTCAGGCATTCCACTTCCAGTCCTTCCCCTCTCCCTCGCACTGTGGGTCTGCTTCTCCTGCAGACTAATGTGCAGATTAAGTGACACCTCAAGTGACACCTAACCCCCTGGTCTGCACACACCCCCATCACACATCCCGGCCATCACCAGTAAGTTGGATCCACACTCTCTCAAAATCCAAACTGCCACATACTTTGGCCTCTGTTACCATGCAGTCCAGAGGCTGATCACACATTCTCCCACCTGACCTAGCTTCCCACTCGCGATGGCCTTGCAAGAGACCCTTTGGTAACATCTGACTGTGCCACTTACCCTGGCAGATTGGAGCAGGTCATTGACCTTTTTCCTACACTGGACTCAAAATCATTGGTGGATCCCACCTCCTCTGCGATCTGCATTTGGGTCGTCTTGGTCACGTGGCTGGGTCTTTTGTTACCATCTGTGAGAAAGAGTTCCTCCATTTCCGTAACGGCCAGAAGGAGAATCTGCAAGGAAGTGTCGCTGAACCATGGAGCTGGACTCTGTCTCGGCTCTGATAAATCTGCAGTTAGGGGAGCTTGGGTGTGATGGGAGGGTGTTGGGAACTGGCAGGATGGGGGTGGGGTGGGTGGGGAGTAGGAGAACAATGGATTGATTGAATGGAGGTGAAAAGGAAGGTTATGGCTGTGATACTGGGTCTCCCTGTTTGTCCAAGAGGCTCTTTTCGAGCTGGCCCATTACCTGCTGCAGGACCCTATTTATAGGGGTCCCCCAGTGACCCCATGAATAGGGAGACTGCCGCTCTCCTGGATCCCCCAAACGAAGGAACCCCCCCCCCCCCCCACAGAGATGCCCTGACTAGAGGGATCCCCACAGACATCCCCTAGCTCAAGGGATCCCATAACTAAAGGAGCCGCCCCACAGAGACTCCCAAACTAAAGGAAGACCCCATAGAGACTCCCTAACTAACGGGACCCCAACAGAGACGTGCTAACTAAAGGAGTACTCCCACTGGGATCCCTGACTAAAGGGGACCCCCCCCTCCACGGACACCCTCCTACCCCAGAAAAAAGATCCCTGTCTGTAAGCTACAGAGAGTCCAAACAGGGACAGTGAAAACAAATATAGCTTTAACATTTACCTGGAGGATATATGTGCCCATCCCTGGAAGGAGAACAGCTGCGACCTATGTTTCAACCGCTCAGATCCATTAGCAGAAAAAACATTCATTCCTTTGCAGTAATGGTCCGTGATTGACAGCTCCCATAACCCAGCTGCAGCCTGGATTCATTTATCTACCTTCATGGGTGAGTGACTCTAAGTGATTAAACCCCAATGTTTGCAAACATCAACCACATCAAAGCGAGGTAAGTGTATTCCAGTCACATACCAGCCTCCCGAACAGGCGCCAAAATGTGGTGACTAGGGGCTTTTCACAGTAACTTCATTGAAGCCTACTCGTGACAATAAGCGATTATTATAATACTATCATTATTAAGTGCATTCCAATTTACTTAGGGGGTCTCTATGGTTGGGTTCTTTTGGTTAAGTGGACTCTCTGGGGGTCCCTCTAGTTAGGGATTCCTTCAGTTAGAGGGTCCCGCTTCCTATTAAGGGGGTACCTGGGGGGGAATCTTCCTGTTAAGGGGTCTCTGGGGGGGTCTCCCTTGTTAGGGTTAGGGTTAGGGTCAGGTCACCCCTGTACTTAGGGCAAGGGAGAACACCCAGGCAATCCTGGGCTGGGGAGTTGCTTTGCGGTGCTGTGTGTGTGTGTGGTGGGGGGGGCGAGGGGGGGGGGGGGGAGAGGGGTGGGGAATGGGAAGCTTTTTTGCAATCTGGGCAGGGGTGGTCGTGGGATTTCGCTATCAGGCCACCCGTTCAAACGGGCGGCCTGATAGCGGGATTCCCTCAGGAATCTCTCATAATCCTCACCATGCATTAATTTGCATAGCAAGAGATTCCGGGCTGGATTCTCCGTCCCTGAGACTAAGGGGCTGGTTTAGCACAGTGGGCTAAATCGCTGGCTTGTAATACAGAACAATGCCAGCAGCGTGGGTTAAATTCCCGTACCAGCCTCCCCGAACAGGCGCCGGAATGTGGCGACTAGGGGCTTTTCATAGTAACTTCATTGAAGCCTACATGTGACAATAAATGATGATTATGATTATTATTATTATTATTATTATTATTAAGGGCGAGTTTTTCTGTCCCGGCACGCTGTCGGGATTCTCCGTTTAGCCGGTTGGTCAATGGCGTTTCCCATTGTGGGGCTGCCCCACGCCATCGGGAAACCCCTGGGCTGCCGACAAAACGGAGCATCACGACGGTGGAGAATTCAGCCCGAAGTGTTGATGCCTGGGCAAGATTTGTGGACTTTCACGACAGCAGAACTGGTGCCAAACCTGGACCGATTCAGCTATCGTAGAGGGGCTAGCACCGGTGCCACGTGGAACACAACCGATTCCAATGAAAAACAATGCGGGATTCACCGGGTCTGTGATTGACACTCAGAATTTTGACAAGCTGCAGCCGCATATACACATTACAATCCCCATATACACTCATCCTAGGGTAACCTTCTCCATAAATCTGTCCTAGTCCACCCACGTCGACCCTGCCACCAAGGAAGCCTATACTTGATGCCAAATTGCAATTGATCTCGACAGTGGCGTCAATGCAGTCCGGAACGCTCATACAGTAAACACCATTTGCATATCATTAGCAGGCCTAACCCTGTACTTGCTGGGACCTCCGCGATGCCCCCCCCTCCAAGGGGCCGAGTTCCCAACGGCACGGTTCACTTGTGCTTTTAAAATCGTGAAACCGGCTTGGCGGCCGCTGAGAGGGAGAGCGAGGGGGTACAGTTGTGCCGCTGGCCGGCAGCTTCTGCCAGGACCAGGGGTTGTAGCGGGGGGGGTGGCCAGGAGGTGGGCCTTGGGGTCGGTGTGGACAGGCACAGAACACCATTGCCGAAGCCATACAGGCCACCCCGCCTAGGTGCCCTCTGGTCCCAGGTTACCCATCAGCTGTATGTCCGTGCTTCATCTACACCTCCCGCTGCCTGGGGAAAGCAGGCAGCATAATCAAAGACCCCTCCCACCCGGCTTACTCACTCTTCCAACTTCTTCCCATCGGGCAGAAGATACAAAAGTCTGAGAACACGCACAAACAGACTCAAAAACAGCTTCTTTGCCGCTGTTACCAATCTCCCAAATGACCCTCAGAATGGACTGACCTGATTAACACAACACCCCTGTATGCTTCACCCGATGCCGGTGTTATGTAGTTTCATTGTGTACCTTGTGTTGCCCAATTATGTATTTTATTTTATTTTATTTTCATGTACTTAATGATCTGTTGAGCTGCTCGCAGAAAAATACTTTTCACTGTACCTCGGTACACGTGACAATAAACAAAATCCAATCCAAATCCAGGCATCACTGACTAGGCCAGTAGTAAGTGCCCAATCCTAAATTTTTTCATTCATTTTTTATGGGATGTAGCCTTTGCTGGCCAGGTCAGCATTTGCTGCCCATCCCTAATTGCCCTTGTGAAGGTGGTGACAAACTGCTTTCTTGAAACGGTGCAGTCCATGTCCTGTAGGTAAACCCACCATGCTGTCAGGGAGGGAGATCCAGGATTTTGATCCAGCGGCAGTGAAAGAACAGTGATATATTTCCAAGTCAGTGTGATGAGTGACTTGGAGGGGAACCTCCAGGTGGTGGTATTCCCATGTGTCTCCTGGTCTTGTCTTTCTAGATGGTAGTGGTCGTGGGTTTGGAAGGTGCTGACGAAGGAATCTTGGTGAGTTCCTGCAGTGCACCTTGTAGATGGTACACATGGCTGCTACTGTTCATCGGTGGTGGAGGGTTTGAATGTTTGTGGAAGGGGGAGCAATCAAACGGGTTGCTTTGTCCAGGATGATGTTGAGCTTCTTGACTGTTGTTGAAGCTGCGCTCGTTCAGGCAAGTGGAGAGTATCCCATCACACTCCTGACTTGTGCCTTGTAGATGGTGGACAGGCTTTGGGGAGTCAGGAGGTGAGTTATTCACCATAAGATTCCTAGCCTCTGACCTGCTCTTGTAGCCACAGTATTTATATGGCTGTTCTAGTTCAGTTTGTGGTCAGAATGTTTGTTGGAGGGCATTTTCTGATACTGGACTATGATATAACTTATAGGTGGCCCTGTAACTACATTTGTGCTCCTATATTACTTTTGAATAGTTCTGATGAGACAAAAGGTACTCATTTTAGAAAGTTTAGAAAGAGGCAATTTGTAGAAATAAATAGTGTATACACAATGCTTGTTAATATCAGAAAGGACACAAAATGGCTGTTAGCTATTAAAGCAATACTAAAGACACAAAATGGCCGAACTAGCCCCATTCCTGAACAATAAGTTACAAACTGTGTAAACTACCTCATGAGAACCGAGGGAGTATTTTAACAGCCACTGATACCAGCTTCACAGAACAAGAAAAGCTATATGTCCTTGATAAGCCCAAGGACCCCAGCTGTAGACAGGACATCATTATGTTAGTTTTGAATGGCTTCTGTATGAAGTTAGGGGTGGGTAAGACAACACCCACTTTAACCATATATGTGATGACTGGGATGCTAGGAAAATTGATTGACTGCATGTAATGAAGCGTGATGCGAATATAGTTGATTGGTTGTATGTAAATAAGAATACAACTAATTCTGCCCCTTGAATCTGCATATTAACCCGTGTGAGCCTTAGCTCAAGTGAGAAAGGGTTTTGTCAATAGGCTGCAGAGTCTGAGACCTCCTCTCCCAGAATTCTGATATAATAAACTGCTTTTTTTTAACTTATACTCAGGCCTTCGTGTGAATATTTTCACCTCTAACAATGTTGATAGTGAGGGATTCAGTGATGGTATTGCCATTGAATGTAAAGGTTTGATTCTTTCTCGCTAGAGATGGCCATTGCCTGCCACTTGTGTGGTGCGAATGTTACTTGTCATATTGTGCAGTTCTTTCTACATTTTCATGTGGACTGCCTCAGTGTCTAAGGAGTTGCGAATGGTGCTGAACATTGTGCAATCATCAGCGAGCATCCCCACATCTGACCTTATGATGGAAGGAAGGCCATTGATTAAACAGCTGAAGATGTTGGGCCTACGACAGTACCCTGAGGAACTCCTGCAATGGTGTCGTTAGTCTGAGATGACTGACCTACAACTACCACAACCAACTTCCTTTGTGCCAGGTATGATTCCAGCCAGTGGAGCGTTTTCCCCCTGATTCCCATTGACTCCAGTTTAGCTCGGGCTCCTTGATGCCATACTCGGTCAAATGCTGCCTTGATGTCAAGAGCAGTCACTCGCACCTCACCTCTGGAATTCAGCTCTTTTGTTCATGTTTGAACCAAGGCTGTAATGAGGACAGGAGCTGAGTGACCCTGGCGGAACCCAAACAGCATCAGTGAGCAGGTTATCGCTCAGTAAGTGCCGCTTAATAGCACTGTTGATGACTCCTTCCATCACTTTACTGATGATTGAGAGTAGACGGATAGGGCAGTAATTGGCTGGGTTGGAATAGTCCTGCTTTTTGTGTACAGCACATAACTGGGCAGTTTTTTTACATTCGGGGAGATGTCAGTGTTGTTGCTGAACTGGAACAGATTGGCTAGTGGCGCAACATGTTCTGGAGCACAAATCTTCAGTACTATTGCTGGAATATTATCAGATGCCATAGCCTTTGCAGTATCCAGTGCCTTCAGCCATTTCTTGATATCACGTGGAGTGAATCGTATTGGCTGAAGACTGACAATCTGTGAAGCTGGGGACCTCTGGAGGGGACTGAGATGGATCATCCACTCGGCACTTCTGGCTGAAGATTGTTGCAAATGCCTCAGCCTTGTCCTTTGCATAGAAGTGCTGGGCTCCTCCATCATTGGGAATAGGGATATTTGTGGAGCCTCCTCCTCCAGTGAATGGTTTAATTGTCCACCGCCATTCATGGCTGGATTGGCAGGACTGTAGATCAGATCCATTGGCTGTGGAATCGCTTATCTCTGTCTCTTGCTTGCTGCTTATGCTGTTCGGCACGCAAGTAGTCCTGTGCTGTAGCTTCACCAGGTTGACACCTCATTTTTCGGTATGGCTGGTGCTGCTCCTGTTATTCCCTCCTGTAATCTTCATTGAACCAGGGTTGGCTTGGTGGAAATGCTGGATTGGGGGATATGCTGGGCCATGAGGTTGTGGATTATGGTTGAATACAATTCAGCTGCTACTGATGGCCCACAGTGCCTCATGGATGCCCAGTCTTGAGTGACGTGATCTGTTCGAAGTCTATCCCATTTGGCATGATGGTAGTGCCACACAACACGATGGAGGATATCCTCAATGTGAAGACGAGATTTTGTCTTCATGAGGACTGTGCAGTGGTCACTTCTACTGATAATGTCATGGACAGATGCATCTGCAGCAGGCAGGTTGTTGGGGATGAGATCAAGTATGTTTTTCCCTCTTAATGGTTCCCTCACCACCTGTTGCAGACCCAGTCTAGCTGTTATGTGCATTACGGCACAACCACCTCGGTTAATGGTGGTGTCATCAAGTCACTCTTGGTGATGGACATTTAAGTCTCCCACCCAGAGTACATTCTATGTCCTTGTCACATGGGGATATTTGTGGAACCTCCTCCTCCAGTGAGTTGTTTAATTGACCACCACCATTCACGGCTGGATTGGCAGGACTGCAGGTCAGATCCATTGGCTGTGGGATTGTTCAGCTCTGTCTATTACTTGCTGCTTATGCTGTTTGGCACGCAAGTAATCTTCATTGAACCAGGGTTGGCTTGGTGGTAATGCTGCCTGCTTCAGATGCATCTGTCCATGACAGTATCAGTAGAAGTGACCACTGCACAGTCCTCATGGAGACAAAGTCCCGTCTTCACATGCCCTCAGTGCTTCCTCCAAATGGTGTTCAATATGGAGGAGTATGGAGTTATCAGCTGAGGCTGGATGGTATATGGTAATCAGCTTGGTAATGCTTGACCATGTTTGACCTGAAGCCATGAAACTTCATGGAGTCCAGAGTCGATGTTGAGGATTCCCAGGGCAACTCCCTACTGGCTGAATAACACAGTGCCACGACCTCTGTTGGATGGGACAGGAAATACCCAGGAATGGTTTCTGGGATGTTATCGGCAAGGCATGATTCTGGGAGTATGACTATGTCAGGCTGTTGCTTGACTAGTCTGTGAGACAGGTCGCCCAACTTTGGGACAAGCCTCCAGATGTTAATAAAGAGGATTTTGCAGGGTCAGGTTTATCTTTGTCGTTTCCAGTGCCTCTGATGATGCGGCTGGTCTGTCCAGTGTCTTTCCTTTTCATTGACTTTGTACCGATTTGATAAATTGTTTACTTGCTAGTCCATTTCAGAGTCAACCTCTGAGGATCTGAGTCACATGTAGGCCAGATCAAGTGAGGACTGCAGATTTCCTTCCCTAAAGGACATTAGCGAACCAGCAGGCTGGATTATTTACCACAATCAACAATGCTTTTATGGTCATCATTAGATCTTTTAACTCCAGATATTTATTGGATTCAATTTCTATCATCTGTCATAGGTGGGATTCGAACACGGGTCCCCAGAGGATGCACGGTAACACAGTGGTTAGCACAGTTGCTTCACAGCTCCAGGGTCCCAGGTTCGCTTCCCGGCTTGGGTCACTGTCTGTGCGGAGTCTGCACGTTAGAACATAGAACATAGAACATTACAGCGCAGTGCAGGCTCTTCGGCCCTCGATGTTGCGCCGACCTGTGAAACCACTCTAAAGCCCATCTACACTATTCCCTTAACGTCCATATGTCTATCCAATGACCATTTGAATACGCTTAGTGTTGGCGAGTCCAGTACTGTTGCAGGCAGGGCATTCCACACCCTTACTACTCTCTGAGTAAAGAACCTACCCCTGACATCTGTCTTATATCTATCTCCCCTCAATTTAAAGCTATGTCCCCTTGTGCTAGACATCACCATCCGAGGAAAAAGGCTCTCACTGTCCACCCTATCCAATCCTCTGATCATCTTGTATGCCTCAATTAAGTCACCTCTTAACCTTCTTCTCTCTAACGAAAACAGCCTCAAGTCCCTCAGCCTTTCCTCATAAGATCTTCCCTCCATACTAGGCAACATTCTGGTAAATCTCCTCTGCACCCTTTCCAATGCTTCCACATCCTTCCTATAATGCGGCGACCAGAATTGCACGCAATACTCCAAATGCGGCCGCACCAGAGTTTTGTACAGCTGCAACATGACCTCATGGCTCCGAAACTCAATCCCTCTACCAATAAAAGCTAACACACAGTCCGCCTTCTTAACAACCCTCTCAACCTGAGTGGCAACTTTCAGGGATCTATGTACATGGACACCGAGATCTCTCTGCTCATCCACACTGCCAAGAATCTTACCATTAGCCCAGTACTCTGTCTCCCTGTTATTCCTTCCAAAATGAATCACCTCACACTTTTCAGCATTAAACTCCATTTGCCACCTCTCAGCCCAGCGCTGCAGCTTATCTATGTCCCTCTGTAACTTGTAACATCCTTCCGCACTGTCCACAACTCCACCGACTTTAGTGTCATCTGCAAATTTACTCACCCATCCTTCTACGCCCTCCTCCAGGTCATTTATAAAAATTACAAACAGCAGTGGCCCCAAAACAGATCCTTGTGGTACACCACTAGTAACTGGACTCCAGTCTGAACACTTCCCATCAACCACCACCCTTTGTCTTCTTCCAGCTAGCCAATTTCTGATCCAAACTGCTAAATCTCCCTGAATCCCATGCTTCTGTATTTTCTGCAGTAGCCTACCGTGGGGAACCTCATCAAACGCTTCACTGAAATCCATATACACCACATCAACTGCTTTACCCTCATCCACCTGTTTGGTCACCTTCTCAAAGAACTCCCCGTGTGTGCGTGGGTTTCCTCTGGGTGCTCTGGTTTCCTCCCACAGTCCAAAGATGTGCAGGTTAGGTGGATTGGCCATGATAAATTGCCCTTCGTGTCCAAAGCAAAAAAAGGATAGATGGGGTTACTGGGTTACGTTGATAGGGTGGAGGTGTGAGCTTAGGTAGTGTGCTTCTTCCAAGGGCCGGTGCAGACTCGATGGGCTGGCTGGCCTCCTTCTGCACTGTCAATTCTATGATTCTATGATTCTATTACCCTGGGTCTCTGGATCACCAGATCCAGTGACATTACCACAACGCCACCATCTCCCCTGCCCTTGGGGAAGTAGCGGTGAGCTGCCTTCTTGTACCGCTGCAATCCATGTATTGTAGCAATACCCACAGCCCCATTAGGGAGGGAGTTCCAGGATTTTGACCCATTGTGGCCCCCATTGAAATGGGAGCTGTATAAATGCAAATTTTTCATTTTCTCTTCTAGCTTCTGGCTTGAGTCCTTTGTTTTGGCATATGCATGTAGCAACGGCCTTGGAATGAATCTCAGTCAGAACATGTCAACTCTGTACTGACCCATGTCTGTAACCCAGATGGCTGGTGTCTGCATAAATATTTGGCTTCACCAAAGCAAACCAAGGCTGGAACTAACAGAACAAACCTTTTAGATCCTGACCTGCATGCTCGCTGATGCGTTTGCTGTGATCTTAACCTGGAGCAGAAAACCCTTGGACTTTGGCCCATCCCTGAAATTCCTCCAGCTAATTAATGCTCTGTCTCCCAATCTGTTTCGTAAGATTACTGTTATTAAGTTATTTTTCTTAACATGAAAGCTCTACTCTCCATCTTCTGTGATGTATGCAACTACTGACCAACGTTGACAATGAATTAATTAGTTGCCAGGCAACTACTAAGCAAGACAACAACTTCATCACAGAGTGCTCCATAGCCACCCAAAGGGTATGCCGACATACAATATCGCTCTCATTTTTTGGAAGAAATATTATTTAAATGTGCTTTTAAAATTTGAAGTATGATGTGGATCACACCTCTAATAAAACTTAAAGCTTGACAAGGATAGCATGCGACTAGAGAATAGAACTTGGCGAGCTCAGTTCACATTTAAACTCATTAGCGATCAATGAGTATTGATGGCTTCTATTTCCGTAAACCCACTAGGCCCATCTGTTTACTCAAACTTGCTTCAATTCAGCTTGCAGTTGGCTCAGGTGCAGCGTCAAATAGTAGTAGCTTGGATTTTGTGGTAACAATGGCAGACAAATTGCCGACGTATGCCATTATTTTTGCTTTGAAGCTTGTAGCAGCTTCTGCACTTCGCAGAGTTGCAGTTAAACATAGAATTACTTTCAGTGGTTTTATGCTTCCCCATTGGGTGCACATTTGAAATCCCCCTAGACTGCAATCACTGAGAATCACTGAACTGACGAGAAGTTGTCATTTCCCACTGTAAGTTTCGCTGTAATAACACTCTGAAAGCACCTTGCTGAATAAGGTTTAATTGTTTTTAATGATCTACTAAGTTCATAATTACTGATCAAAAGAAAATCCATCAGGCCCTGGAAAACCAACTTTATATAGTGGGTTGTCAAAATTTTCCATTACCTTAAAAAAATTGTGGACATATTTAATATAACCTGATACTCATTACAGAGACATGGTTGCAAGGTGACCAAGGCTGGGACCTGAATAATTAGGGTATTTGACATTTCAAAAAGATGGGAAGCTAGGAAATGTTGGTTAATTAAGGGTGTTCATTAAGGGTGTCATTAGTTAACATTAGCTCAAAAGAGTAAGATGTGGAATCAGTTTGGGTAGAGAAATAGGAAAGGTAAGAGGTCAGGTGTGGACTGTAGCCCCCCTAACATAAGTTACACTGTAGGGAAGAGTGCATAGGAAAAAATCAATAGGGTGTGTAAGAAAAGTACTCCAATAATCATGGGTGACTTTAATCTACATCTGGATTGAACAAATCAGATTGGCCAATGTGACCTGAAAAATGAGTACATAGAGTGTAGTCAAGGAAGTTTCTCAGAGCAGTGTGGTCTAAAGCAAACCAGGGAGCAGAATGACCATTCTAGATCAGGTAACGTGCAATGAGACCAGATTAATCAAGTAAAAGAGCATCGAGGTGACAGCAATCATAACATAATATAATTTCATGCTTAATTTGAAAGGAAGAAGTGTGGATCTTTGACTAATGTTCTAAATTTAAATAAATATAAGGACATGAAAGCAGAGTTGGGAAATTTGGTTAAAATTTAGGACAGCGGGGATATAGTGGCAGAATTTTAACGTGATATTTGATAACTCTCAACAAAGATTTATCCCAATGGAAATTCCTTGAGAGGAGGTATGATCTGTAGCTAAATAAGGAAGTTAAGGAGAATGTCAAATTGAAAGAATCAGTATACAAATTTGCAAGTGGTAGGTCAGATATTTAACAGATTTTTGAAACCAGCAAAGAATGACTAACAAAAAGGGGGGAGAAAGTTTTCAGAAATATAAAAATTCTGTACAAGTATTTGAATAGGAAAAGAATAACCAGAGCAAGTGTTGGTCCTCCAAATAGTGAGTCTGGGGAATTGAAAATACAACACAAGGGAATGGTGGAGGCATTGAATAGGTATTTTGTATCTGTCTTCATTATAGAAACTTAGAAAATTTCCCAAAGGCATTTCAAAATCAAGCGGCGGAGAGAGGGGGGGGGAACTTACAACAAAGAACATGACCAGGGAAAAGATGCTGGGAATAAATATTAGACCTAAAGGCTGACACTGCCTCCCAGGGTTTAAAAACATAGAAATATAGAAATTAGGAGCAGGAGGAGGCCGTTTGGCCCTTCGAGTCTGCTCCGTCATTCATTAGGATCACGGCTGATCATCCAACTCCGAACCTGTTCCCGCATTCTCCCCATTTCCTTTGATCCCTTTAGCCCCAAGAGCAGTATCTAACTGCTTCTTGAAAACATACAGGGCGGGTGTCTCCGTGGGCCAACGCCAAATTCGGAAAAGACAGCAGCAAATCGTCCGTGAAGTCAAAATCGCGGCAGGCGTTGGGCGCTCATCAAATTGCAACGCTCCCGTACCTCGACTGTGATTATAATGCATTCTACTCTGCGTGTACAGTAAACGGTCTTTGCATATCATTAGCGGGCCTCATCCGCATTCGCTGGGACCTCCGCGATGCTCTGCCTCTGCCGGAGGGGAAATACCGACGGCGAGTATCACTTATGGTTTTAAAAATCGGGAAACAAACGCCGTGGCTGGCGAGGGTGAGAGAGGAGGTAGGACATTCAAAGGCTGCCGGTCCTGCCGCTGGCAGGTGGGGGGGCCAGGGGATGGGCTGTGGGGCGGCGGTGACCCCCCATGAGTCCGGGGTGTCCAGACATGGACCGCCATTGCCACAGCCTGAAAGGCAGCCACCATGGTGCGCACCCCACTGACCGTGCACCCCAAGCCCCCTCCACCCAACTGGTCACCATCCACAAGGGGGGCACCACACGGCCCACCCAAGGGCAACGCACACAGTAGCACCTGCAGGAGGGCATCGGGAGGGGCCATGGAGCATACCGCTGGTATGGGTAGCACCAGCTACCAATACCCCTGATAGCAGGGATTGGCACCAGGGCCAGAAGCCCCCATGGTGCCGGGCACCGACAGGGCTAGGGATGCGGTGGGCAGAGTGCCAGGGGGAACGGCTGGGGGTGGGGGTGGGGATGGGGGAGGGGGGGTTAAGGGGCAATGTTGGGGCAGGGTCTGCAGTGCAGACCGGGGACCACCATGTGGCCTGGTGGACCTGGTTGGGCACGGGGGTATGCACAATGCTAACATGTCTGACTTTCACCCCCTGCAGATAATGGCAATGGTGGACTTCATCCTAGTCACCGCAGCCCTGGGGGGGTGCACTGAGGCTCTACGAGCTGAAGCTGCTCGGGGAGGACGCTGCAGCAGTGGAGCCTGCCCCAGAGGAACGGAAGGCAGCCGGCGAGGATGGAGAGCCGGCCGCCCAATAGGCTGAGGAGGAGGGGGTGCAAGGGAGGCACCGCGTGAGATCTTGTGTGTACCGGCAGTGCCTGATATTCGAGGACCTGCCAGACAGGCAATGCCGTCAAAGACTCCGGCTGAGCAGCGGGGCAGTGCAACACAACTGCCAGATCATGGCGCACCTGGCACCGCAGGGATATGGGGGAGGATACCCGCTTCCGGTGGCTGAACATAAACACCATGGGGTCCTTCCAGGGTCCTTGTGAAGACTTGTCCGGAATCGCATAGAGCTGGGTGCATAGGTGCATCCCCGCTTTCACGGAGGCCCTATATGCCCAGTTGCCACAATCTGTCAATTCAACGTAGACTGAGCCCACCAAGTGGCCCAGGTCTAGGGGGTGATCAATGGGATGCATGTCTCCCTACGAGCACCTGTATATGACAGGCTGGTCTTCACAAATCAAAAGGGGTTCCACTCGTTAAATGTGCAGCTGGTGTGTGACCATGAGATGCGCATCATGCACGTCTGTGCCCGATACCTGGACAGTGTGCACTATGCTTTCATCATGGCACCCTCAATGATTCCTGACCTCTTTGAGGCGCACCCCTTGACCGGAGGGCTAGCTCTGGTTGACAGAGGTTATCCGCTGCACTCATGGCTGATGGTGCTTATCCGGAGGCCTCAACGACGCCCATGCAGTGAGCAGCGGCGTGATCGAGCGGTGCTTCAGCATCCTGAAGATGCGGATCAGGTGCCTGGACCACTCTGGTGGGGCCCTCCAGTTTGGCGCTAGGAGAGCCTGTGACATTGTGGTCGCCTGTCGTGTCCTCCATAACATCGCACAACAGAGTGGCCATGTACTGGAGGAGGGGGATGATACATAGATACATAGAAGATAGGAGCAGGAGGAGGCCGTTTGGCCCTTCGAGCCTGTTCCGCCATTCATCACGATCATGACTGATCATCCAACTCAATAGCCTAATCCTGCTTTCTCCCCATAGCCTTTGATCCCATTCACCCCAAGTGCTATATCCAGCCGTGACTTGAATATATTCAAGTGTGAACTCCAGTCCTTCTCCGACAAGGAGGATGCGGTAGTGTGCGAGGATGGGGAGGGCATGGGGCCATGAGACTTCAGGTCCAACCCGCAGGAGACACTCTAATAGCTCCAGGTTCACCGACACGGGGGATTGGCCTGCGGCATGGACATCCCATCCCATCCTCAAACCGCCCCCCCCCGATCCCCAGAAAACCACCCATCCCAAGGATAATCCAGGAAAATTACAGGCCGGTGAGCCTTACGTCAGTGGGAGGGAAATTATTGGAGAGGATTCTTTGAGAGAGGATTTACTCCATTTGGAAGCGAGTGGATGTATTAGCGAGAGGCAACCTGGTTTTGTGATGGGAAGGTCGTGTCTCATTAACTTGATCGAGGTTTTCGAGGAAGTGACGAAGATGATTGATGAAGGTACGGCAGTGGATGTTGTCTACATGGACGTCCATAACGCCTTGACAAGGACCCTCATGGCAGACTGGTACAGAAGGTGAAATCACACGGGATCAGAGGTGAGCTGGCAAGATGGATACAGAACTCGCTAGGTCATAGAAGACAGAGGTAGCAGTGGAAGGGTGCTTTTCTGAATGGAGGGCTGTGACTAGTGGTGTTCCATAGGGATCAGTGCTGGGACCTCTGCTCTTTGTAGTATATATAAATGATTTGGAGGAAAATGTAACTGATCTGATTAGTATGTTTGCGGATGATACAAAGGTTGGTGGAATTGCGGATAACGATGAGGACCATCAGAAGTTACAGCACAATATAAATCGGTTGAAGACTTGGGCGGAGAGATGGCAGATGGAATTTAATCCAGAAAAATGTGAGGTAATGCATTTTGGAAGGTCTAATACACGTGGGAAATATACAGTGAATGGTCGAACCCTTAAGAGTATTGATAGGCATGGGAAATGGGTGTACAGGTCCACAGGTCACTGAAAGTGGCAATGCAGGTGGAGAAGGTAGTCAAGAGGGCATACGGCATGCTTGCCTTCATCAGCCGGGGCATTGAGTATAAAAAGTGGCAAGTCATGCTGCAGCTGGATGGAACTTTAGTAAGGCCATACTTGGAGTATAGTGTTTAATTCTGCTCACCACACTACCAGAAGGATGTGGAGGCTTTAGAGAGGGTGCAGAGGAGGTTTACCAGGATGTTGCCTGGTATGGAGGGCATTAGCTATGAGGAGAAGATGGATAAACTCGGTTTGTTCTCACTGGAGCGAAGGATGTTGAGGGGCGACCTGATAGAGGTATACAAAATTATGAGGCGCGTGGACAGTGTGGATAGTCAGAAGCTTTTTCCCAGGGTGGAAGGTTCAATTACTAGGGGATATAGGCATAAGGTGCGAGGGGCAAAGTTTAGAGGAGATGTGCGAGGGAAGTTTTTTACACAGTGGATAATGGGTGCCTGTAACTTGCTGCCGGAGGAGGTGGTGGAAGCAGGTATGATAGTGATGTTTAAGGGGTTGGAAAGTGTGGGGGGGTGGGATGGGGGTGGGACACCGGAGCGATGATCACTGGCTGAACTGCGGTCCCTGGGCCAAGCTCACCCCCAAAGTCTGGCCATACCCCTCCCCCACCCCCTTCTCCCCACCCCTCTGTGGCCAGCCCAGACCAGCCCGTCCCTCACACCATTCTGACAGAGCACCGAGGCAGGTTGTAACATTGTGCACAGGCGTTTAATATGAGCAAATATCTACAGCTTTGTGCCCTAGTCCATAAACACCCTGCGCCCGTGCCAACTTAACTGATGACTACCTTCCTGGCCTTACGGGCCCTTGTTGCTAACTTTTGGTTGGTTCAATTGGCTCTGTTTTATTACCTTTGCTCTCGAGTCGCCAGGTATCTTTATGATACCGCCACGAGGTTCAAGTTCAAGTAATGATCAATAACTCAATACACCGATTAGTAAGATTCAAATAAAAGCACATTTATTATACACAGTAAATCACTACTCATGCATAAATTCTACTTCTCAGCTACTTCTACAACTAACAGGCCTATACTTAGCTTCGGACTGGTCCACCAGGTCAGGGGAACAAATGGCCTTTCGTTCGGGTTCTGAGTCTGCGGGATTCGAAGTTGGTACGGACTGGTAGCTAGGAGCGCCTGTCTCGTAGCGAGGGTTGACTTAAGACTTACTGGATATCGGCGGCAGCTGCACCGGTCACAGTCAAGGGTTGGTTTGCGTTGCTGAGTGACCCGGTCAAGAAGGACGATTTGAACTTGGGGCTTACCTTTATAGTCGCCAGGGGCTTCCCGCCTTTCAGGGCGGACCCTGTACCTGGTTCCAAGTGATTGGACTTCGTTCCAATCGCTTGGTTCGATTTCTCCAATACTGGAGCTGTTACCTGATCGGTGGGCGGTCTTGAGGTGTCAGTTAACCTCTTTTGTGTTGGCTCCTGCTGGCGCCGGGGAGTCTGGCTTGGCTTTGTTTATCCCAAATGTTGCGATTGTACCTGGGGATCGCTCATTAGTATGTAGATGGCTGCTACATTATTATGCAAATGGTTGCTGGTATCGATGCTGTCTGGGCTTTTGCAGAGTTTAATAGACAGTAAACGTGCACCTGCTAGTTTCTGCCTGTGTTGGCTGAATTTCCCTGCAGCCTTTGCTGTTCTCCATTTTACGTCGGGAGGTGGCCAACCCAGGAGGCTACACCTTAACGTTAGGGGACTCCCCAGGTGAGATTTCAGGAGTGGAGACAGCCTGCCGCGATACCCTCCCTGTGACCTGGGTCCTATTTGGCGGTTGTCTTTTGGGGAGACAGGGTATGAATGGGCACAGCGGTTGCTCGTCTGTTCCAGGTGGCATGGTGCCACCCTGTTCTGCCCGTTGTCCATCGGATGTGCCAGGGACAGGAGTGGGGGGGGAGTCAGAAATGCTGCGGTGTTCCGGCACCTCCCTGCGGGAGTCACCGGCATGGGACACGCTACTCCATGGAACTAACTCATGAGGCTCCCACACCACTAGTCCTGAAGGCCCTCATCTGCCCTGACCAGGGTCTTGATGCTTGCATCCATGGAGCACAATGAGTAGACCACCTCACTCTGGGACTGCGCCACATCATGCTGCGACTGAGCCACCACCTTCTGGGTCTGTGCCATGTCAGTCAGTGCTTGGGCAATGCCACTGACACCCTCAGCCTTGGCCCACTGTGACTGGGCCACGCTCAGGAGCGCCGCTGCAATGTCCAGGTGGCTCTGGGACATGGCTGCCTGTGAGAGGGCAGTGCTTGGACCTCAGCCGCCACCTACACAGAGTGCCCCAGGCCTTGGACCATCTTGTCTCAAGGCCGAAACATTCACCCCTTGGCCGTCCACTGCAGACGCCACCCATGCGGTGTTGGCCTGGTTGGCACGCATGGTCGTCACCACTTCCTTCTCTTGCAAGCAGTTCGACTCCTCCAATTGCACCTGCAGGCGCTGAATGGTTGCCGACACCTCCCTGGCTCTGAGACTGCCTCTCCACAATAGATGGGACTGTCCATTCCAGAGGTCCGAAAGCCCACTGGACGACAGCTAGTCCCTGGGGTCGGGCCGTTCCCCGACCGTCCTCCCCCTTGGAAGTTCCTACCTCCACCAGTTGTTGAGGAGCATGTGTATGATGCACAGCAGACAGTGTCCCTGGAGCCTCGTCACTAAAGTGCCTAACAGAGGTGAGTCTGTCTGGGGTGGTGGAGTGTGTTGGAGACAGCTATGACGGGAAGTCAGTGTCGTCCCTGGACTGGTGCTCCCGGGTGTCTCCGGCTGCGGGTCGAGCACTCCCGTCCGTGTCCCCCTCCTCCTTGCTGCTCTCCTCCTGGGGTTGAGGTTGTGGTTCGGGTGGGTAGACACCAGAAGCGCTCGCGTCATCGGCAGGTGATTCTGCACGACACAAGGCAAGATGCATGATTGGACCATGGGTTGTGATGGCATGTGGTGGTGGAGAACGATGGGGGGAAGGGGAATTGGTGTGGAGGTGATGGAGGTCGGGTCCTCATGGCGACACACGTGCCATGAGGAACCACACATGGGGTCTCACTTGCTCGCCCGATGACGACCGCATGGGCAACTGCCCTCTCCCCAGGCCCACATATCAGTTCCAGTGCCCGATGCTCTGCTGTAGTGAGGGGCCGCAGGTCCTGCAGCCCCGCTCCAGTTTTCTCCCTCTCCTGGTGGGTGTGCTTGGATGGGGACAGAAACGCAGTGTTAGACAGTCGTTTGTATGCAGCTGAGGTGGTGTGTTGTTAGTGGCTTTCATGGCCAGGGCACCCGGCCATGGCTGCCCGTATGGGTGCTGGCAGGTGGCGCAGGATGGTGGTTCGGTCGCTACCCCCCCACCCCCAGGCCCAGGCTGGGAGGGAGGGGCGGAGTTACGGATGTGCGGGATGAGGTTAGTGCCAGGGCCACAGCGCTGCCTACTCACCCTGGCCGCCCTGAGGAGGTTGTGCACTTTCTTGCGGCAGTGTTGCCCAATCCTAACAGTGTTGTCCATGGCGCCCATGACCTCTCTCACCTGCTCCCAGGCCCAGTGCTCCATGGTGGTTGGCAACCGCCTTCCCACCCCTGGCACAGGGTGGCTCGTCTCTCCTCCACTGCGTCCAGTAGGGTCCCCAGTTCGGCATTGGTGAACTACTGTGTCGCTCTCCTTGCTGTCATCTTGTTGGCTGGCATGAGTGTGTGTGGGGAGTGGAGCACTTATATGAGGCTGCAGCTTGTCAGCCTCTCGAGTGTCAATCCTGAATCTGGCGAATCAGACACCGTTTATCATTGGAATCGGTCGTGTTCCATGTGGCCCCAGTGCTAGCCCCTGAACAGTCAGGGAATGCCGCCAATTTTGCTGTCATAGAACACCATAGATTCTGTCCTGGCGTCAACACTTCATTTTTGCCACAAAGAATGCAGCCGACAATATTTTGGCCTCAACTGCTTTCTGTGGTAGCGATTTCCACAGGCTCATCACTCGCTGGGTGAAGACATTTCTCCTCATCTCAGTCCTAAATGGTTTCCACAATATACTTCCATCGGGAACATCCATCCAGCATCTACCCTGTCTAGTCCTGTTCAAATTTTAGGAGGTCTTGTCAATGATTGGTGGGAGAACCCTGCCAGCGAATGGTGGGGGGGCCTTGCCACCAGTTGAGGTGAGACACTTTGTCAGCGATAGGAAGGGCCTTGCCAGTAGTTGTGAGGGGCAACCTTGCTAGTGATTACGGGGAGGAGCCTTGTTGGGGGGCAGGTTCTTTGCCAATGACTGAGGTGGGATCTGCTGTTGTGTTATTTTGAGATTGGGGCAACCTTTAAAAATGGCGCCCAGTCTCTGAGGATCCAATGTCTAGATTGTTTATTTTCATTTCCTTCATGCTTGAATGCATCTCAAGTCCTGTGATTTGAACCTAGACATAATCAATGGAATTCTCCGTTGGCGGGTTCCTCCAGTCTTCCGACAGACATCTGTATCGGGCTACCCACTCAAAACAGAGGCCCGATAGTGGGATTTGGAATGGAATACCTGACACTTCCTGCTATGAATCAATTTGCATGGCAAGGGAGAGGGCATCGCTTCTGGGTGCCATTTCTAGCACCAGTACAAACCAGAAGTAATTCAGTTCCACAGGGAGAACATCGGGCTGGATTCTCCATCGGCGGGATCCTCCCTTCGCTGGCAGCGCACTCACACCTGCGGATTTCCCGATGGCATGGGGAACCCACAATGGGAAACCTAATTGGCCGGCTGCTGGGACGGAGAATCCCTTTGCTAGCGGGGCGCACCGAACCAAAAAAGGGGTGTGGCGAGATGGAGAATCCCGCTCCTGTTCTCCAAACAGAGAATCCAGGCTGTGGTGTATTTAGACCTCCAATGGGCTTTTTGTTAGGGCACCACATCAAAGGTTACTGCACAAAATAGAACAAATGGGACAGGATTCTCCGGAAAAAGTTTGAAATATGGTTGCGATCCGGAACTGCCGTGAGCTTCCCGGCGCTCGACCCAGCAAGGCCGGCAACGCTAATCAACTTTAATTGGTCGGACAGCATGGTGGCGCAGTGGGTTAGCCCTGCTGCCTCACGGCGCTGAGGTCCCAGGTTCGATCCCGGCTCTGGGTCACTGTCCGTGTGGAGTTTGCACATTCTCCCCGTGTTTGCGTGGGTTTCGCCCCCACAACCCAAACATGTGCAGGGTAGGTGAATGGGCCACACTAAATTGCCCCTTCATTGGAAAAAAATGAATTGGGTACTCTAAATTTATTTATTTTTTAACTTTAATTGGTCCACTTAACGAGGCCCCGTGGGCTGCTCGCCATAAATGCAGGTTCGCCAGCTGATTCTCCCGGACCGCGTTCGCCAACCACTCTCCCCCCCGCATCGTTAACAAGTTCGAGCAGCACTTCAGCTGCACGTGCTCAGCCAACCCCAGCCAGCTCGCAACAATGGCACCCAGGAGACCAGCCCCAAGGCTCAGGGATGCAGATCTTGCCAGGCTCCTAGACGCAGTGAAGGCCAGGAGGGATGTCCTATTCCCCTGAGGGTTCTGGAGCATCAGCCGAAAGGCAGCCAATGCTGCCTGGGAAGAGGTGGCGGTGGCTGTGAGCGCCGGGGGTGTTACCAGGGGGAGTGGCGTCCAATGTGTAAAAAAGGTCAACAACCTACACCGGGAAGCATAAGTGAGTAGACACCAATTTTTCCCCCAAAACCTTTCCATCCCCACATGTGCCTACCCCCAACACTCCATGCGACCCCCAACCCTCCCTCCATCCCCCTACCCTTTCACCCCTCCAACTCTTCCATTACACCCCCCTCCTCCCGCCACTGTGAACCATGCATGTGGCCAATGATGCCCTCTTTGTGTCTTTTCTGGAAAAGTTACTCCCAAAATCACCGGAAGCGGGCCCAGATTGGCTGTGGTGTGCCAGATATAAGAGTCCTCACCCTTATTGAAGAGCTGGCTCAGGAGGTTACTGGGATGGCCAAGGATAGGGTTGTCACCAATGCAGAGGCTGGCAGACGGGGCAGAGGTGAGGAACCACCAGGCCCCGTCCGGAGGACCTGTCAAATGTGAGTTGTTATTGCCTTACTGTCTGACCCATCCTCCGGCCAATGGCACCGGCCCATCCCGGATGGCCCCCTCTCTAGCCTCCCCTGAGCCCACCTCGATCAGCGAGCATTATTTTCAAAGCACACCCACACTAATCTCAACCACACGAGTGATTGACAATCCTGGCTGCAGCCCCCTGGTGGATTTTATGTATCGTGTACATCAAAGGCCCTCAATTATTTCTAAGAGGACATTGGGGGACGTCAATTTAACTTAGGGCAGTGGCAATAAACGAGCTACTTCGAGTTGGCCGTACATTTTACATCTCCCATGATGGTCTCTTCTACTAATATCAATTGCTATTGGTGGATAATTCAATAATGATTGTTTTCCACTATCACCCAAAATTAAAATGCCTCCACTTAATTGAATGTGCCATAAACTCTAGCTTCACTTCTCTGGCCATTCTGCGTATGTAAGTCTAAATAATGACTCTAGACTTAGAAGATTCAACTTGAGGGCAGCGTTGGTGAACCAGATTGCACAGTCAGTCGATTTTCACCCTCACAGAATCTCCATCAGGATTCAGTGATGAGTAAGCGGCGGGCGGACTGTGACGACGAGGGGATTTTCACAGTAGCATCATTGCAGTGTTAACGTAAGCCTACTTGTGACACTAATAAAGATTATTATTACAAAGAGCCGGAGCTCTGGCTAGTTTTCCAGTTGGGTTGAGAGAAGAACAAAGCCCAGACCAGTGCTTGAATCTCTGACCTTTTACAACCGCGCAGCTCAGAGCCACAGAAGAATTGCATTTACCCATTACTCGGGGGAAGCAACTTGCGCCTTTCATTCAATCTGGTCATGTCGGACTGGCTAAATTGCGTTGGATCTACATTTGTCAGGAGGTCGGAGAGCTTATGCCAGCGACTCCTGTTACTGGGTTTCCATTTGACATTCAGCTTCTAATTTACTTTCATAAACACCTGAAGCCGTGACCTCTAAAAACCCAAATGCTCATATCATAACTACCAGCCCAGAATCACTGGAGAGGAGAAACTAAGTCAGGAGTTAAACCGCACATCATCCTGACAGTTAAATGGAAGGATCGATTGATCGATCAGGTCTACAGTTATAATCTACCACAATCTGTTGTCTGGCATTCTTTTTTTCCCCTTAAATATGGGGCAGATATGTCATCTTTATTCCAGCATACAGTTTTCTCAATTTTATTGAGCGTATAAAAGCATTCCATTTATACACAAGTGCTAAAGAGGGAGAGGATCCGGCAGTGCTGCTTTCAACTTGCTTCCTGTGCTGTTACACAAGGTCAATCTGAGAGAATGCTCACCATTTCTATTTCCCCTTTCACCCCAGGGAGGGGAGTGGGCAGTGGAACATTATCCTCAGGTGGAATCCGCTGCTGCGTAGCTGTCAAACGATCATGTAGGGCCAGGATCGACTCTTGCAGCTTCCACAGTCGAACTGCATCCTGGCATTTACTTTTTAAACTGTTTTAAGAGGTACTCCTGTGAGGAGGCCAAGGTTCTCTTGTCCCCGCTGTGAAGCTGGACCGACTTCAGGAACTCGCCCTCGTGAAGTCCCTTTACAATAATGTGGTCAAGCATCCCAAGGCACTTCACACACACACACACAATCAGTATGTTTACAAAAGGAGAGAACCACTTTTCTTTTGAATTATTTACCCCTCTTTTTCCTCCCTCAAATTTTTTCATTTTGTGCGCTCTCCTAAGGATGGTCAGATTGGACCAGACCTGCTGCACAACCTCAACTGATATGTCCTGCGTATTGGCTGCTACCATGTTCCCCGGGTGCTTGGAAAGCAGTGACGCGATTTAGGGACCTCGTTGTGCCCGGCGTGGATCTGGGCATGCTGGGTGAATAGCAGGAGAGGGCAAAGTCGAGATTTGGGCCGGGCGCGAATCAGTTTTCAATTCACCCGACAACTCCAAATGGTGAGTTCCGGATCTCGCCCAAAAATTGAATCACGTCCCAGACAAACATTAAAAAATGCAAACAATCTTACAAAACTAAGATGCAGAGCTAAAGAGTCAGAAATCAGGGCTCATCTCTGCTTACTGCTTCTTACAGTATCCTGACAAAGAATAAAACTACCAGCTCTGCAATTGGTACGAATCAGCCATTCTTGGTTTGAGGGTGGAACAGGTTTGAGGGCTCAATTGCCTAATTCCTCCTCCATTGCAATTGGCTTTGATAAAACGCAGCCAACATACTTCAATTGTTCCAACTCCCTGGGTGCGGCATAAGCACCTGAACTGTAAGCAGTTACATCGCAATATCCTTTGCCAACCGACTGAAATCCAATTCTGTTCATGACCTTTTGAAAACTGACCGAAACGACCAGAACAGGTTTTCCAACTTGTGTAGTGACTTTAGTTGAAAACCTCTTTGCAGATAGTGGATTACTGCCTTCGAGGCCCAATATTTGAAGGGCAAGGATGCAACAGGGTGCAGGGAAGGAGCGGCAAGATAGGATTTGAGAGGATAGCTCTGGTCCGTCCAGGAGAGATTTGCTTTTGATTTCATTCTCTCTGCTGCTTGATATGCCAAGCACTGCCATTTCCTTGATGAAACTCTCTCTCGTGTGATGTGTTACTGTGGCAGTCAGTTTCTATTAAAGAAAGCATATGTCACGGCAAAATGACTGTTCCGCTCTTATATTTTATTGACTGGTGTCACAATTGTTGATGAAGCTGTACAAATTAAATTATAAAAGAAATCTGCTTCGCTTTCCTCCCCAACATTTGCGCCTTTATGCTTGAGAATATATGGCCTCAAGATGTGAGAATCGTTCTGGGTTAGATTTGCTTGTGCCCATCTGAAAGGAATATTGCTTAAAATTTGCATACTTGTTGAGGAATCTTTTTATTCAAGAGAATATCACCAATGTTCAGCCTGAACTGCCTACTAGTTGTGTTTAGCTATTGACATGTGCAACTTACATTTTATCAATGACTTCCAACAAATCTGCTTGTCATTATTTTTTATTCTTTCATGGGTTGCGGGTATTGTTGGCGAGATCAGCATTTGTTGCCCATCACTAGTTGCCCTTGAGAAGGTGGTGGTGAGCCGCCTTCTTGAGCCGCTGCAGTCCATGTGGTGTAGGTGCACCCACAGCGCTGACATCACCCATAAATGGCAGCCTACTTTTTCAAACTCACCCACGTTCCTTTCACCTTTGAACTGTCACCCTTACTAACAAGTACAAGGAGATAATTAGATAATTTCACCAGGTAGAGACCATCCATCCATACTCACTGCTGCTTCCCCCCTTCCTACTGTCCACAAGCCAGGCCTCCACCTGCCCTCGGTTTGAACTCGGGTCTGTTCCCTATCTGCAATTGTATAGGGTGTTGGTGAGGCCACATCTGGAGTATTGTGTTAAGTTTTGGTCTCCTTACCTGAGAAAGGACATATTGGCACTGGAGGGAGTGCAGAGGAGATTCACTAGGTTGATCCCAGAGTTGAGGGGATTAGATTATGACGAGAGGTTGAGTAGACTGGGACTGTACTCATTGGAGTTTAGAAGGATGCGGGGGGATCTTATTGAGATATATAAAATTATGAAGGGAATAGATAGGATAGATGCGGGCAGGTTGTTTCCACTGGTCGGGGAAAGCAGAACTAGGGGGCATAGCCTCAAAATAAGGGGAGGTAGATTTAGGACGGAGTGTAGGAGGAACTTCTTCACCCAAAGGGTTGTGAATCTCTGGAATTACTTGCCGAGTGAAGCAGTTGAGGCTCCTTCTTTAAACGTTTTTAAGAAAAAGGTAGATGCCTTTCTAAAGAATAAAGGGATTCGGGGATATGGTGTACGGGCCGGAGAGTGGAGCTGAGTCCACAAAGATCAGCCATGATCTCATTAAATGGCGGAGTAGGCTCGAGGGGCCAGATGGCCTACTCCTGTTCCTAGTTCTTATGTTCTTATGTTGCCTCCTGCCCCATCTCAATTTGAATGTGCCACCAGCCTGCTATTCCCTTGACAATAATAATCTTTATTAGTGTCTCAGGTAGGCCTACATTAACACTGCAATGAAGTTACTGTGAAAATCCCAACTGCTTGTGTGAAACCGTTGACCATCCAGATTTCATTATTTTGTTAGTTGAATCATTCTCTCTTCTCAGGCATTGTTTCGCTCCATTTCCAAATCGCCTTCATTACACCCCTCCTCAAAAAACTCATCTTCAGCCTTTCTACTATTACAACCTATCTTCCCATCTCCAATCTTCCTTTCCTCTCCAAACCTCTTGAGCATGTTGTAGCTTCAGAAATCAGTGCCCAACTCTCTATGTTTTATTTGCTCGAATTCAGGTCTCTGCTCAACCCTCTGCATCAAATCAGCTTCACTCAAAGTCATAAGTAACAATCTTTGTGACTGAGGTCATGGTAAATTATCTCTCCACATTGTTCTTGACCACTTGACATGGTCAGCTCCACCCTTCTCTCTTCCATTGTCCACCTGAAGGAGGCTACCACCTTGCTTGGTTCTATCCTTATCTATCTTATAAAATCCAGAGAATCTCCTGCGATGGCTTCAACTCCATCCTCAAAACCATCATCTTCGAAGTCCCTCAAAGATCCTATCTTTGGTCTCCTTCTCTTCCTCATCCCCTTGGTAATATCATCCGTAAATTTCGACCGGATGATGAAGGTCACCAGCATGTCATATCTTCACCTTGATATTATCAGTTTGACTCAGTAGTCAGATCAATTAATCAAGGATCAGACGTTTGGGGGTTCAAGACGTACTCAAAGACTTTAGCGATTGATAACTTTGAAAAGGATATTTGAATTTCCAGTATCTGATGAGAAGGGATAATTCAACAACATTTCAAGGTTTAAGACTTTTACTGCAACAAATAAACTAAAAGTAAAATTAACAAACCACTATTTTTGAGGCAATTTATATTTTAAACTTTAGAAAAATGTCCCCATGTAAATTTTAATAATAGCTGAAATTCCCACGCCACAGCTATACTTTATATTAACCCTTAACTGGACACTTCAGGTGGAATTCTCCCCCCCCATGCCGGGTGGGAGAATCGCTGGGGCGCCGCACGTGTCCCGCCACGCCGCCCCAACGCGCGCACGTGATTCTCCCACCCCCCCTAAACCAGCGCGGCGAGAATCACGGCTGGCCACCGGGAGAATCGCCGCTCGCCGTTTGCAACGGGCAAGCGGCGATTCTCCGGCACGGATGGGCCGGGCGGCCTGCCCAATACGATGGATTCCCACCGGCGCCGTCCACACCTGGTCGCAGCCGGCGGGAACAGTGCGGGAACACTGGGGGGGCGGCCTGTGGGGGGGGGGGGAGGGGGGTTCCTGCACCGGGTGGGGCCTCAAATGGGGTCTGGCCCATGATCGGTGCCCACCGATTGGCAGGCCGGCCTCTCTGAAGGAGGACCTCCTTTCCTCCGCCGCCCCGCAAGATCCAGCCAACATCTTCTTGTGGGGCGGCACGGGTGACGGCAGTTACGCGGCGACGGCTGCGTCATTTACGTGGCGCCGCTTTTACGCGGCGCCAAGGCCCGGCACGCGTAAATGACGTGACGCTGCTCCTAGCCCACCGGGGGCAGGAGAATAGGGGGCTGGGAGCGGGCTCCGACGCCGGAATCCCGCCCCCGCCGGTTGCCAAATTCTCCGGCACCGGAGATTCGGCGGGGGTGGGAATCGCGCCGCGCCGGTTGGCGGGCCCCCCCCCCCCCCCCCCCGGCGATTCTGGGCTGAAGTCCCGCTGCTGGAATGCCAGTCCCGCCGGCGTGGATTAAACCACCTCTCTTACTGGCGGGACAAGGCGGGGGGTGGGCTCCGGAGTCCTGGGGGGGACGCAGGGCGTTCTGGCCCCGGGGGGTGCCCCCACGGTGGCCTGGCCCGCGATCGGGGCCCACCAATCCGCGGGCGGGCCGGTGCCATGGGGGCACTCTTTTCCTTCCGCCTTCACCACGGTCTCCACCATGGCGGAGGCAGAAGAGACAACCTCCACTGCGCATGCGCGGGGATGCCGTGAGCGGCCGCTAACGCTCCCGCGCATGCGCCGCCCGGCAATGTCATTTCCGCGCCAGCTGGTGGGGCACCAAAGGCCTTTCCCGCCGGCTGGCGGGGCGGAAATCAGTCCGGCGCGGGCCTAGCCCCTCAAGGTTAGAGCTCGGCCCTCCAAGATGCGGAGGATTCCGCACCTTTGGGGCGGCGCGATGCTGGACTGATTTGCGCTGGTTTTGGCGCCGGTCGGCGGACAACGCGCCGATTACAGAGAATTTCGCCCCAGTTTAGCATTATTGTCCACACCTGATGGCCTGTTTTATTTTATTCTTACCCAGCCAGGTAACTTCTAATCCCAAAACTAACTGTCACTAGGAGAGTTACACTAGAGTTTCCTTCTCTCTAGGCCAAGCTAAGAGAATCTTCCAGCCCCAACCAGCCCACCAGGCTCATTGGCGGGCAGAATTCAGAGTAGATCACAGGATGTATATATTCCTTCATTTTACCATACATTAAAGAGATAGTTCCAAAGTGTAACAATCTTACCAATGTTGGATTGTATACTGGATAGCAGAGGGATGGGAACCTATGTAAGGGGTCAAAGGAGGGGGCATCAAGTGGACGAACAAAAGACAGAAAGGGGAATAAGAAAAGTGAACGACAGATAAAATCATGGGCCTGATTCAAAGACGGCCAGTGAAAAACAAAGGGAATGGGAAAAGTAATGTTAAAAAGACAAGCCTTGAGGCATTGTGCCTTTACACGTGGAGCATTCACCAATAAAGGTAAGTGAATGTGATATAATGGGGATGACGGAGACACGGCTGCAGGGTGACCAGGGATGGGAATTGAACATCCAGGGTTATTCACTGTTTAGTAAGGGCAGACAAAAGTGAAAAGGCGATGGGGTTTCATCGCTGGTTAAAGAGGAAATTAATGCAGTAGTGAGGAAAGACATCAGCTCCGACAATGTGGAAACTGTATGGGTAGGGCTGCGAAACACGAAGCGACAAAAAACATTAATGGGGGTTGCATGCAGACCCCAAAACTGTCGTGTTGATGTTGGGAATGGTATTAAACAAGAAATTAGAGACGCATGTGATGAAGCAACATCTGTAATATGGGTGACCTTAATCTGCATATAGATTGTGCAAATTAAATTAGTCACAACACCGTAGATGAGGAATTTCTGGAGTGTGTATGGGTGTTTTTTGACCAATACATCGAGGAACCAACTAGAGAGTAGGCCATCCTAGACTGTAACGTAGTGAGAAAGGAATAATTGGCCCCTTGGGGATGAGCAACCATAACATGATAGAATGTTTTAATCAAGATGGAGGGTGACGTAGTTGCTTCTGATACTGGGGTCCTGAATCTTAATAAAGGAAACTACGATGGTATGAGGTGCGAATTGGTTATGATGGATTGGGAAACATTACTTGAAGGGATGATGGCAGATAGGCAATGGCAAACATTCAAGGGGCACATGGGTGAGCTGCAACAATTGTTCATTCCTGTCTGGTGCAAAAATAAAATGGGATAGGTGACCAAACCATGGCTCACAAGGGAAATTAGAGATAGTATTAGATCCAAGGAAGAGGCATACAAGTTGCCCAGGAAAAATAACATACCTGAGAATTGTCAGTAGTTTAGAATTCAGCAAAAGAGGATCAAGGGATTGATTACAAAGGGGAAAATAGAGTTTGAGAGTAAGCTTGCAGGGAATATTTAAACTGACTGTAAAGGCTTCTATAGGTATGTGAAGAGCGCAGAAAAAACTGGTGAAGACAAATATATGTCCCATATAGTCAGAAACAGTGGAATTTCTGATGGGAAACAAAGAAATGGCTGACCAACTAAATGCATACTTTGGTTCTGTCTTGACAAAGGAGGAGAAAAATGACATACCATAAATGTTGGGGAACAAAAGGGTTTAGTGAGAGGGAGGAACTAGAGGACATGAGTATTTGTAGAGAAATAGTGTTGGAGAAATTGATGGGATTGAAGGCTGATAAATCCCCAGGGCCCAAATACCTACATCCCAGAGTACTTGAGGAAGTGGTCTAGAAATGATGGATGCATTGGTGGCCATCTCCCAAGATTCTATATACTCTGGAACCATTCCTTCAGATTGGAGTGTAGCTAATGTAACCCCACTATTTAAAAAGATAGGTAGAGAGGAAACAGGGAATTATAGATCAGCCAGCCTAACGTCGGTCGTGTGAAAAATGCTAGAATCCACTGCCAAAGATTTTATAGCATGTACTTGGAAAACAGTGGTAGAATTGGACAGTCAGCATGGATTTATGAAAGGGAAATCTATTGGAATTCTCTGAGGATGTAACTAATAGAGTTGATGAAGGGGAGCCAGTGGATGTGGTTTATTTGGACTTTCAGAAGACAAAGGCCCACAATATTGATCGGGCAGCACGTAGCACAAGTGGTTGGCACTGTGGCTTCACAGCGCCAGAGTCCCAGGTTTGATTCCCCGCTGGGACACTGTCTGTGCAGAGTCTGCACGTTCTCCCCGTGTCTGCGTGGGTTTCCTCCGGGTGCTCCGGTTTCCTCCCACAGTCCAAAGATGTGCAGGTTAGGTGGATTGGCTATGCTAAATTATACATGTTAATCTCTTCTAGAACATAGAACATAGAACATACAGTGCAGAAAGAGGCCATTTGGCCCATCGAGTCTGCACCGACCTCTTAAGCCCTCACTTCCACCTTATCCCCATAACCCAATAACCCCGCCTAACCTTTTTGGACACTAAGGGCAATTTAGCATAGCCAATCCACCTAACCTTACAATGGCCCCCGACCGGCGCGGCGGAGATCCCGTGGGTGCCCAAAAATCGGTGCCGGAGGATCGGTGAGCAGGCGTCGGGGTGGCATGGCGTGATTCTCGCTCCCTCCCGGGGATTCTATGACCCGGCGCGGGGTCGGAGAATCCCGACCCCTGGCTGTCAACTCAGGTAAGCCTTCCCATGGCACTATTTTGAAGAAGAGCAAAGGAGATATCCCGTCTCATATCCTGTCCAATATTTATCCCTCAGTCAACGATACAGGAACAGATTATCAGGTCATTATCTCATTGCTGCACGTGGGATCTTGCTGTGCACATATTGGATGCCATGTTTACCACCTTACAACAGTGACTGCCCGTCAAAAAATATAGCCGGAACGTGCTTTGGGACATCCAAAAGTGAAAAGTGAAATGGTGAAAAGTGCAATATATGTGCAAATCATTTATTTCTATTTGCTGATCCTGTGCACTCCTGAGGACTGGATCGGCCCACGGTGTGTAAGGCTATCTCAATGAAGTGGCTTTTGGAAATTCAAAGGTTTTGGAAGGTGCTATATATAAAAAAAATCAATCTTCCTTTCCATTTGCCTTAGTGACTTTCAGCCACACTTTAAAATTGGAAGCCTGTTGAAAGCATTTGGTTTATTTTCGGATACTGGAGCTGCACTGAGCATACTAAAGGCATAAAAATCAGAGGTGGATGCTGGTGCTTTTCAGAGGGAAACTTAATTGATTCACGTCGCTGTGTACCACATCCCTTCATAAAAACCATCAAACAGCAGGTGCCCATCCAATTTCGTGTCTGATTTCAGGTTTTGCTGTAATTCTGACTCTTATTTTACACTGAGAGTGCTTTCTTATTCATATACAATAGAATATCACTTTTCCCCTCTATGCTCCATGCCAGCTTTGATCTGAGTTGGAACTTGATGTCAATGGTAATGAAAATGTTCACTTTTATGTCGCACACTCTACATGCGTCTTTTAACAACTGGTTGTTTTTGAAAAAGTTTTGGATCTTCCTATTTTTACATTTTGGTTTTCCCTGAGCATCCAATTTGAAACTATTCCTCTTTACTTCTCCTTTGAAACCCCAGTTTACCAGCGACTCCTTTTTCTCTTCACTGTGTTTTCCCCCCTCCTGCCCCTAAAGCCACTCCTTGACTTTGATTCTCCGTTCCTTCATCCCGGCGGAATTCTCCATCCCTTCCCGCCGCAGTGAATGGAGATTTGGCTGAGTGCCACATTCACCATCCTCGCTAGCAACGGTGATGAGGCGAACTCGCAATGGAAAATGCCCGCCTCTTGGGCGGGATTCTCTGATCCTGGGGCTGGTTTAGCACACTGGGCTAAATCGCTGGCTTTTAAAGCAGACCAAGGCAGGCCAGCAGCACGGTTCAATTCCCGTACCAGCCTCCCCGAACAGGTGCCAGAATGTGGCGACTAGGGGCTTTTCACAGTAACTTCATTGAAGCCTACTCGTGACAATAAGCCATTTTCATTTTTCATTTCAAGTGTTGACGCCGTCGTAAACGCCGTCGCATTTTACGACGGCGTCAACAGGCCCCCACGAGCAGCGATCCTGTGCCCTACAGGGGGCCAGCATGGCTCTGGAGTGACTCACACAGTTTCAGCTGCCGATACCGTCGTCAAACGGGCACCGCGGGTCTACGCAGGTGCGCTGCGACCGGCGCGAACTCGCGCATGCGCGCGACTTGCCTTCTCCGCGCCGGCCCCGATGCAACATGGCGGACAGCTACAGGGGCCGGCTCAGAGTAAAAGAAGCCCCACCAGGAGAAGCTGGCCTGCCGATCGGTTGGCTCCGAACGTGGGCCAGGCCACGGTGGAGGTCCCCCCCCCACCCCCCCAGGGTCGGATCCCCCCCTCCAGGCCGCCCCCTGCAGAATGGACGCCGGGGTCCAGCCGGGTAGGGCCACATGTGAACGGCGCCGGCGGGACTCGGCCTATCTCGGCGGCCACTCGGCCCACCCCGTATGGAGAATCGCCGGACACCGGGGAATTGGTTGACCGGCGTGAATCGCACCCCCACCCCCACCCCCTACCCCTCCCCACCCCCCGCCGATTCTCCGACCCGGCTCAGGATCGGAGAATCCCGCTCCTTACCCTTGTAACCTCCTCCAGCCCTGATACCATCCGAGATCTCTGTACTCCTCTAATCCTGGCCCCGTGAGCATCCCTGATTTTAATTGCCCCATCTTTGGTATTGTCTTCCGATGCCAAATGGAAAGCAAAAAGGCCCATGACTCAAAGTTAGCCGAACAGCCTTGTGTTTCCCGTTTTCAACACTTTTTGCATCTGGCAAAATAATCTTTTCTAATATCCCGATGATTTTGTTTCCAGAGTTTGTGTACAGCAGTGTCCGGGAGATTGATCTTCAATTCCTGGAGACTGCAGGCCAATCCTGGAAGGTTTGGCAAACTCACGCCCAGGTTGCTCATTAAAGCAATCTTTTGATTGTTCCCCTTAATATCTCCTTCCATGGTTCGGTATCAAATGTTGTGTGATACTGTTCCAATGAAACAACTTGGAACTATGTGAAAGGTGCTATATAAGCATAAGTTTCTTTTGCTGTTGTGGAATTCTGCCAAACGTCTGTTTTACAAAATGTGATGGAAGGTCTCAGACCTGAATCATTGGGTGGAAGTCTCCCATCTGGGGCTAAGTCCGGTGGCTGGGGTGATGCCGACAGGAAACCGCACCATATCTTCCACCCCCAGTGTAATTAATTAGGCATCCTGGGGTTTGGTGCTGTCTTCCGTGGTGGGGCGGGCTTGATGGCGCCCGGTCATATCCGGGAGAGATATTTAAACGGCACCTGATATCATTGACCCACCATCGAACAAAGAAGATGGATGTCCTGAAGAAGGAAGATGGATCTCCAGAAACACTCTGAGGCTAGAAGATAGAGCTCCTCAGTCACATTGAAGCTGGAAGATCCACCTGATAGATGCTCTCCCCCCTCCTCCCCCCCCCCCCCCCCCCCACACACCTACTGCTGCGGTGTTCCAAAGTTGATGGTGGCCTCCATCCCAAACTCCGAAGACAGCACTTCTTCATGCCAGACGTGTTCTAGACTGCCATGATTTCCTTCTGCATCATAGAGAATCAGGAATGGTTGGAAGATTCCGGTCCCTTCATCTGCATCCCATTCATGGGATGCAAGCCAGTTTCATGCCAGCCACCAGCAGGATTCCAGATCCACCACGGTGGGAAACGTTGGAAGATCCCGCTGTAATTTCACACCAGCGTAAAACTGATTTTGGGCTTCCCGCCAAATTTACCACCCCGCCCCCATCATTGATCCCGTCAATGGGGGCATGGGGGAATTCCACCTGATCACTGTTTCTCTCTCCACAGATGCCGCTGGACCTGCTGAGCATTTCAGATTTCCAGCAATTTGTAGCACTTTGCTTTTGCTCTGGTTGTTCTCGTTCATTCAGGTGATTGAAACGAGTATCTGTGTGAATGCAGAACCCATCGTGTCCGAGCCCAGTAATATATTGTCTTATTCATTTACGGGATGTTGGCGTCGCTGGTTAGGCCAGCATTTATTGCCCATCCTGAGTTGCCCTCCAGAAGGTGGTGGTGAGTTGCCTTCTTGAACCGCTGCAGTCCTCGAGGTGTAGGTACACACACTGTGCTGCTAGGGAGGGAGATCCAGGATGTTACCTCAGCGACAGTGAAGGAACGGCTATATGTTTCCAAATCGGGGTGGTGAGTAACTTGACGGGGAATCTCCAGGTGGTGGGGTTCCCAGGTATCTGCTGTGCTTGTCATTCTAGATGGTAGTGGTCGTGGGTTTGGAAGGTGCTGTCTAAGGAACCTTGGTGAGTTACTGCAGTGCATCTTGTAGATGGTTCACACAGCTGTCACTGTTCGATGGTGGTGGAGGGTTTGAATGTTTCTGGAAGGAGGAGCAATCAAGCGGGTTGCTTTGTTCTGGATGGTGTTGAGTTGCTTGAGTGTTGTTGGAACTGCACTCATCCAGGCAAGTGGAGAGCGTTCCATTACACTCCTGACTTGTGCCTTGTAGATGGTGGACAGGCTTTGGGGGGGTCAGGAGGTGAGTTACTCACCGTAGGATTCCTAGCCTTTGACCTGCCCTGGTAGCCACAGTATTAATATGACTAGTCCAGTTCAGTTTCTGATCAATGGTAACCCCCAGGATATTAATTGTGGGGGATTCAACAAAGGTAATGCTATTGAACGTCAAGGGGCGATGATTAGATCCTCTCTTGTAGGCGATGTGGGCAGCACAGTAGCACAGTGGGCAGCATGGTAGCACAAGTGATTAGCACTGTGGTTTTACAGTGCCAGAGTCCCAGGTTCGATTCCCTGCTGGGTCACTGTCTGTGCGGAGTCTGCACGTTCTCCCCATGTCTGCGTGGGTTTCCTCCGGGTGCTCCGGTTTCCTCCCACAAAGACATGCAGGTTAGGTGGGTTGGCCATGCTAAATTGCCCTTCGTGTCCAAAAAAGGATAGGAGAGGTTATTGGGTTACGGGGATAGGATGGAAGTGAGGGTTTAAGTGGGTCGGTGCAGACTCGATGGGCCGAATGGCCTCCTTCTGCACTGTATGTTCTGTATGTTCTATGTGCTTGGCTCCTTCATTATTGAGAATGGGGATATTTGTGGAGCCTCCTCCTCCAGTGAGTTGTTTAATTGTCCACCACCATTCAGGACTGGATGTGTCAGGACTCTCCGCCCAGCATCCAGAGACCCGTACCTTCCAACAGAAGTTGCTGGATAGGGGTCAGGAGTTGCACAATTCCTAGTCTGGGGAAAGCACGGCCACTCCATTTGAATGGGGCTGGGACATTCCTGATTTATGTACCGCAGCTCCACACCAGGCAGCTTACCAGCTGAGCGACTAGGAGACCTCCAACATCACTTATTGCCTGAGAGAGTTGGTAGCTGTATCTGCCAAGCTTGTTCACATGTCACCTTCCTGACAAGATGCTGAGTCCGTGGATTCAGGAGTCCATCACTTTCAATGTCGCGGAGACCTGGGAGACTAAGACGTTCTGTCACCCGTCCAATATGACTTCTAAATGAAGATTGCTTTTCTCAAAGTTACGAAATGGTGAAAAAATTGATGGAAAATCAAGTCTGTCACATGACGATTCGAGTTAGATTTAGAAAATGGCCTGGAACTCGCTTGAAGCTGATCCTCTCTGTACATAGGCAGGGTGGCTCGAAGTAATGTTGCTTTATTTGTTGTCTTTTCTCAGGTCTGCTCAGAAAAGAAAGGAAGCAGTGCTGCTCACTATCTATTGCGCATTCCACATAGCGCTAGTTGTGTGTAATCATGGGGTCGTAGAACCTTACAGCACAGAAGGTTGCCATTCAGCCCATCATGTCTGTGCCAGCTCTTTGAAAGAGCTTACACTCTCCTCAGCTCCTGCTCCACTGCACTGCAAATTTCACCCTTTTACATATTCATCCAATTCTCTTTGGAAAGTCACTATTGTGTCTACCCCCAACATCCTTCCAGGTAATGCTTTCCAGATAACCAGGCTGCATACTGCATAACCTCTTTTTTAATCTCGTGCCACCTCTGGCTCTTTTACCAAGATGTTTGTCAGGTTAACCTGTGCAATAATCAAAATTGAAGCCAAATTATTTTCTGTAGTTTGCAGATAGACACAGAATCTTGAATCCTGATAAGCCTCCAGACAAAGAACAAAGGAAAGTACAGCACACGAACAGGCTCTTCAGCCCTCCAAGCCCACGCCGAACATTGAGCCCTTCTGACCTAGAACCTTCTACACTTCCGGAGTCTGTATCCCTCTATTTCCATCCTATTCATGTATGTGTCAAGACGCCCCTTAAAAGTTACTATTGTCCCTGCTGCTACCACCTCCTCCGGCAGCGAGTTCCAGGCATCCACTACCCTCGGTGTAAAAAACGTCCCTCACACACCTCCTCCCAACTTTGCCCCTCGCAACTGAAAGGGGAAGTTCAGCGATGATACCTCTTAAAACTGAATAGTTAGCATGTCACTGGAGTAATTTTACATAAGTTACTTTATTAAGGATAGAGATGAATTATAGGAAGAGTACTGAGTAACCATTATTAATCATTAAACATGTATTTTTAGGACATAGCAGTAATAAGTAATCAAATGGGATTTATGATAGCTAACTTTGATCAAAAGGACATTACTTCTGACATCCTGGGCGGGATTCTCTCAGCCCAGGCCGGGTCGAGCGTGAATCGCGCGACGCCACCCTGATGCCGGTCCACCGATTCTCCGCTCTCTACGCGCCCCGCCCATCCCCCCGGTGGGATGGGCCGAGCGGCCGTAAAAGAAATCCGAGTCCCGCCGCACTGTCCACGTGTGGTCTTACTTGGCGGGACCTCGGCGTGCATTCATCTGGGGGCGGGCTGGGAGTGTGGGGGGGGGGGTGTTCGACCCCGGCGGGGGGGGGGGGCTCCGCTGTGGCCTGGCCCGCGATCGGGGCCTACTGATCGGCAGGCCGGCCCCTCGGGCTGGGGTCCCCTTTTGCTCCGCGCCGTCCCCTGTAGCCCTACGCCATGTTACGTCGGCCCGGCGCGGGAAAGAGAGCCATTGCGCATGCACGCAATCGCGTTGGTCGCACTGCGCAGGCGCAGACCTGTGGCGCCCATCTGGCGCCGGTATCAAAGAAGAAACAAAGAAAATTACAGCAGAGGAAAGGCCCTTCGGCCCTCCCATTTTGCCCCGATCCAGATCCTTTATCTAAACCTGTCTTCTATTTTCCAAGGATCTAATTCGCTCTGTTCCCCGCCCGTTCATATATCTGTCTAGATGCATCTTAAATGATGCTATTGTGCCCACCTCTACCACCTCCGCTGGCAAAGCGTTCCAGGCACCCACCACCCTCTGCGTAAAAAACTTTCCACGCACATCTCCCTTAAACTTTCCCCCTCTCATCTTGAAATTGTGACCCCTTGTAATTGACACCCCCACTCTTGGAAAAAGCTTGTTGCTATCCACCCTGTCCATACCTCTCATAATTTTGTAGACCTCAATCAGGTCCCCCCTCAACCTCCGTCTTTCCAACGAAAACAATCCTAATCTACTCAACCCTTCTTCATAGCTAGCACCCTCCATACCAGGCAACATCCTGGTGAACCTCCTCTGCACCCTCTCTGAAGCATCCACATCCTTCTGGTAATGTGGCCACCAGAACTGCATGCAGTATTCCAAATATGGCCTAACCAAAGTCCTATACAACTGTAACATGACCTGCTGACTCTTGTACTCAATACCCCATCCGATGAAGGCAAGCATGCTGTATGCCTTCTTGACCACTCTATCGACCTGGGTACACCTTCAGGGTACAATGGACCTGAACTCTCAGATCTCTCTGTACATCAATTTTCCCCAGGACTCTTCCATTGACCGTATAGTCCGCTTTTGAATTAGATCTTCCAAAATGCATCACCTCGCATTTGCTTGTATTGAACTCCATCTGCCATTTCTCTGCCCAACTCTCCAATCTATCTATATTTTGCTGTATTCTCTGACAGTCCTCCTCGCTATATGCAACTCCACCAATCTTAGTATCATCTGCAAACTTGCTATACCTTCGTCCAGATCATTTATGTATATCGCAAACAACAGTGGTCCGAGCACGGATCCCTGTGGAACACCACTTGTCACCTTTCTCCATTTTGAGACACTCCCTTCCACCACTACTCTCTGTATCCTGTTGCCCAGCCAGTTCTTTATCCATCTAGCTAGTTCACCCTGAATCCCATATAACTTCACTTTTTCCATCAACCTGCCATGGGAAACTTTATCAAATGCCTTACTGAAGTCCATGTATATGACATCTACAGCCCTTCCCTCATCAATTAACTTTGTCACTTCCTCAAAGAATTCTATTAGGTTTGTAAGACATGACCTTCCCTGCACAAAATCATGCTGCCTATCACTGATAAGTCTATTTTCTTCCAAATGTGAATAGATCCTATCTTTCAGTATCTTCTCCAGCAGTTTGCCTACCACTGACGTCAAGCTCACAGGTCTATAATTCCCTGGATTATCCCTGGGGCTACCCTTCTTAAACAAAGGGACAACATTAGCAATTCTCCAGTCCTCCTGGACCTCACCCGGAGGTCCCGGAGCTCAAGGATGCTGCAAAGATATCTGTTAAGGCCCCAGCTATTTTGTCCCTCGCTTCCCTCAGAAACCTGGGATAGATCCCATCCGGACCTGGGACTTGTCCACCTTAATGCCGTTTAGAATACCCAAAACTTCCCCCTTCTTTATGCCGACTTGACCTAGAGTATTTAAACATCCATCCCTCGCCTCAACATCCGTCATGTCCCTCTCATTGGTGACTACCGATGCAAAGTACTCATTAAGATTCTCACCCATTTCCTCTGACTCCACGCATAAATTCCCTCTTTTGTCTTTGAGTGGGCCAATCCTTTCTCTAGTTACCCTCTTGCTCCTTATATATGAATAAAAGGCTTTGGGATTTTCCTTAACCCTGTTAGCCAAAGATATTTCATGACCCCTTTTAGCCCTCTTTATTGCACGTTTGAGATTTGTCCTACTTGAAATGAAATGAAAAAAATGAAATGAAAATCGCTATTGTCACAAGTAGGCTTCAAATGAAGTTACTGTGAAAAGCCCCTAGTCACCACATTCCGGCGCCTATTCGGGGAGGCTGTTACGGGAATCGAATCGTGCTGCAGGCCTGCTTTGGTCTGCTTTCATAGCCAGCGATTTAGCCCTGTGCTAAACAGCCCCATATACTTTCCCGGTATTCCTCCAAAGCTTCATCAGTTTTAAGTCGCCTAGATCTTATGTATGCTTCCTTTTTCATCTTAGCTAGTCTCACAATTCCACCCATCATCCATGGTTCCCTAATCTTGCCATTTCTATCCCTCCTTTTCACAGGAACATGTCTGTCCTGCACTCTAATCAACCTTTCCTTAAAAGACTCCCACATTTCAAATGTGGATTTACCCTGAAACAGCTGCTCCCAATCCACATTCTCTAGCTCCTGCTAAATTTTGTTATACTTGGCCTTTCCCCAATTTAGCACTCTTCCTTTAGGACCACTCTTGTCTTTGTACATGAGTATTCTAAAACTTACGGAATTGTGATCGCTATTCCCAAAGTAATCACCGACTGAAACTTCAACCACCTGGCTGGGATCATTCCCCAAGGTCCAGTATGGCCCCTTCCTGAGTTGGACTATTTACATACTGCTCTAAAAAACTCTCCTGGATGCTCCTTAGAAATTCTGCTCCATCTACGCCTCCAACACTACATGAGTCCCATTCAATGTTGGGGAAGTTAAAATCTCCCATTATGACCACCCTATTGCTCCTACATTTTTCTATAATCTGTCTACATATTTGTACCTCTACTTCACGCTCGCTTTTGGGAGGCTTGTAGTAAAGTCCCAACAATGTTACTGCACCCTTCCTATTTCGTAGCTCTACCCATATTGCCTCAGTGCTCTAATCCTCCATCGTGCCCTCCTTAATCACAGCTGTGATATCATCTCTGACCAGTAATCCAACTCCTCCACCCCTTTTACCTCCCTCTCTATACCTCCTGAAGCATCTATACCCTGGGATATTTAGTTGCCAGTCTTGCCCTTTCCTCAACCAAGTCTCAGTAATACCAATAACATCATGTTCCCAGGCATTAATCCAAGCCCTAAGTTCATCTGCCTTACCTGCTACACTTCTCGCATTGAAACAAATGTACCTCAGACCACCTGTCCCTTTGCGTTCATCATCTCTTCCCTGTCTACTCTTCCCCTTAGTCACATTGAGTTTATTATCTAGTACCTTACTGGCTTTAGTTGCTGCCTCTTTACTGACCTCTAACTTCCTAATCTGGTTCCCATCCCCCTTCCACATTAGTTTAAAGCCTCCCCAATAGTGTTAGCAAAAGCATCCCCTAGGACATTGGTTCCAGTGCTGCCCAGGTGTAGACCATCCGATTTGCAATGGTCCCATCGGCAGATGGAGCGGCATGGGTCGCTCCAGTGCCATGTTGGCCCCCGATAGGGGTCAGAATCGGCTGCTCCTGAGGGCATGTTGACGCTGTCGTGAAACGCGACGGCGTTTACGACGGCGTCAACACTTACCCTCAGGATCAGAGAATCCCGCCCCCTGTCCTTGTGAAACAATCCAGGGTACTGGGTTCTGTTCTGTTTCTCACAAACAATCAGCACAGGATGCTAAGATTGTACATAGCTGCCAGGATGAGGATTAATCATGGGTTGCGATTCTATTGGGTGAAGTTTAAACATTGCTTGCAATTCTATTGGGTGAAGTTGAAATATAGCAGCTTCACGGATTGGATCGTGTCCAACTGGGGAGGGCTATTGATTTTGAAAGTTGTATGTGTGCTGAGTTTGTGTTTTTGTTCTGTAGAAGGATCTTGGCAGCTTTCCAGGTCTTATCTCTCATGTACATGAATGCAAGCTTGTAGAAAATAAAACCATCTTCAGATTGTTGATGTTTCTGCTGCTCTTTATACTGAGTTGAGCCACAGGAGAAAATCCCACGTGGAAGTCGACTCAATACCTTGAAGCCTTGAAACCGCTCCTACATTTTTTGGCGCTGCTAGCATTATCGTCCACAGGATTCTGACCAGAATGATATGCCTCCCCGGATGAGTACATTTTAATTTACCACCCAGTAGATAGAGGTTGCGTATCACACGGTCGGATCCATAAGTTGTGCGACTCGAACAAGGGGTACAAGTTGCGAGTAGGTAGCGGCACACACAAGCAGCACTGAGAACGCACTAATATTGGGTAGATGCTGTTTTAGCTCAGTGGGCTAGACAGCTGGTTTGTAATGCAGAACAAGGCCGGCAGTGCGGGTTCAATTCCCGTACCAGCTTACCCGAACAGGCGCCGGAATGTGGTGACTAGGGGCTTTTCACAGTAACTTCATACTTGTGACAATAAAAGGTTATTATTATAGGGGCAGCATGGTAGCATTGTGGATAGCACAATTGCTTCACAGCTCCAGGGTCCCAGGTTCGATTCCGGCTTGGGTCAATGTCTGTGAGGAGTCTGCACATCCTCCCCGTGTGTGCATGGGTTTCCTCCGGGTGCTCCGGTTTCCTCCCACAGTTCAAAGATGTGCAGGTTAGGTGGATTGGCCATGATAAATTGCCCTTAAGTGTCCAAAATTGCCCTTAGTGTTGGGTGAGGTTGCTCGGTTATGGGGATAGGGTGGAGGTGTTGACCTTGGGTGGGGTGCTCTTTCCAAGAACCGGTGCAGACTCGATGGGCTGAATGGACTCCTTCTGCACTGTAAATTCTATGATTCTATGACAAAGACAGATTTTTGTACCACGCCAAGGAGTGCAGGATAAATCACCGCGCGTTTTAAAAAAGAAGAATGGAAAGGGTAGGGCCCCGTGACGATTCGATGGAGCCCAAAACAGGGAGCTCCCAGTGGGGCCCTGATGGCAGTATGATACAAACAATTGTTATTGAGCATAGGAAGTTGATCAAAAAGATGGTTGAAAAAGGATACGATTCAGAAGCGCTCTAAGCTGAGCAAAAGGCTTGGTGGCTCGGGCAGACTAAAAGTAAGGCAGAGATGGCAGCTGTAGTACTTGCTGCTCTAATGAAAAATCACCTCAAAACTGAGGCAGAGCAGGAACAAGCAGCCTCTATAAGAAAAGCGCAGGAGGAGGGACTTAACAAACCACAGGGAAGGATGGTGGCTGAGCCACTGTATCCCTCCCTCCCTGAGGAAGAAGGAGAACAGGGGAAAATAGGCGGGGGAAGTTTAGCTGACGAAGCAGCCCAGTATAATGACTGTCCACCCCCGTATAATTCAAAAATCCCATCCGCTCCCATGGCACCAATTCGAACTACATTAAAAACCGCCACGGGTGGGAGAGGGGCCATAACGGCCACTCAAGCAATGCCGCTGACTGCAGCGGAGAAACAAATGTTCATGGACAAACTCGGTCCATTGCGCCGAAACCATTCAGCCTTTTGGGAAACCATGGATGAATTAAGGGTAACCCACGATCTAACGCTGGATGATGTGAGACTGTTAACAAAGGGGAAATTACCAGGTTCGGCCTGGCAGATGTTACCCGCCAATGTACAAAGCAGGGGCTGGATAACGGCAGCCGGCAGAACAGAGCAACAGAACCCAGCATCCTGGATTGTTTCACAAAGACCTTGGGCGAAATTCTCCGGTATCGGCGCAATGTCCGCCGACCGGCGCCAAAAACGGCGCAAATCAGTCGGGCATCGTGCCGCCCCAAAGGTGCCGAATCCTCTGCATCTTGGGGGGCCGAGCCCCAACCTTGAGGGGCTAGGCCCGCGCCGGGCTAATTTCCGCCCCGCCAGCAGGCAGAAAAGGCCTTTGGTGCCACGCCAGCTGGCGCGGAAATGACATCTCCGGGTGGCGCATGCGCGGGAGCGTTAGCGGCCGCTCACGGCATCCCCGTGCATGCGCTGTGGAGGGAGTCTCTTCTGCCTCCACCATGTTGGAAACCGTGGCGAAGGCGGAAGGAAAAGAGTACCCCCACGGCACAGGCCCGCCCGCGGATCGGTGGGCCTCGATCGCGGGCCAGGCCACCGTGGGGACACCCCCCGGGGCCAGATCGCCCCGCGGCCCCCCCAGGACCCCGGAGCCCGCTCGCGCCGCCTTGTCCCGCCGGTAAGGTAGGTGGTTCAATCCACGCCAGCGGGACAAGCATCCTAGCAGCGGGACTGCGGGCCATCCGGTGCCGGAGAATTCGCCAACCGGCGGGGGCGGGATTCACGCCAGCCCCCGGCGATTCTATGACCTGGCGGGGGGTCGGAGAATCTCGCCCAGGATGTCAGAAGTAATGTCCTTTTGGTCAAGTTAGCTATCCTAAATCCCATTTGATTACTTATTACTGCTGTGTCTTAAAAAAACATGTTTAATGGTTAATAATGATTACTCAGTACTCATCCTACAATTCATCTCAATCCTCAATACAGTAACTTATGTAAAACCAGTCTAGTGGCATGCAGTTTTAAGATTTCAGTTTTAAGAGGTATCATCGCTGAACCCCCTCCTTCAGCACCTTAAACCTATGTCCCCAGTAATTGACTCCCCCACTCTGGGAAAAAGCTTCTGACTATCCACTCTGTCCATGCCCCTCAAAGTTTTGTAGACTTCTATTAGGTCGCTCCCCAACCTCCATTGTTCCGGTGACGACAAACCAAGTTTATCCAACCTCGCCTCATAGCTAATGCAGCACGGTAGCACAGTGGAGGGTGGCACGGTAGCACAGTGGTTAGCATTATTGCTTCGCAGTGCCAGGGACCCGGGTTCGATTCCCGGCCTGTCGTGAATCTCAATTTTGGTCTTTCCCGCTATTTAATCGGCAAGCCCAGATCTGCACCAGGCATAACGCAGTGGTTAAATCGTGCCCAAGATCTCAGCTGACAAGCACGAGAGTCGTGATTCAAATCCACAATACTCCCAATAAAGTGGAGCTGTCATCCCATTGTTAAACTTTTCTCCTATGATTGAGGCTGATTCTCACATCTTTGGTATTATATTTGACCACTTGATGATTGACTATCACATATCCACACAATCACCAAGACCGTCTCTTTCTTTCACTAACACACTGTCGTACTCCATCCCCTACCTGAAGTCATCAGAATCTCATTCATGCCTTTGTCACCCTTTGCCTTTGGCTATTCCAATGCAATTCCGGCTCTCCTCCCACGTTCTACCCTCCATGAACTTATGTGTTATATTTTAAATAATGACTTATCTAAATTATATATATTACTCTTGAATCCACCAGGATGATAAAATGTCCAATAGTCTTCTTGTTGAAAGATGAACTATTTAATGAGTAATAAAATAATAAACTGAGTCCTTTTACTTAATACTAAATTAACAACAAAGAATGAAAGTACAAGACAGATAACTATACAACTATACACTATTATAAATGATAATAAACTAGTTGTAACTTCTCTCACTCTAGTATTCTATGTCTTGCTTGTTCACTGTTCTGATGTCATCTGACTTAGAAAAGGTGGAAAATCAGTTCTTATAGTATCTGACTGTGTACCATCTAGTGTTGAAATGACTGTACTAGATTTACATACATAGATCATTTATATTGATATCTGAATATTGCTACATTATGCTCATAAAACAGCTTCTTCCCCGCTGTTACCAGACTCCTAAATAACCCTCTTACGGACTGACCTCATTAACACTACACCCCTGTATGCTTCATCCGATGCCGGTGCTTATGTAGTTACATTGTATACCTTGTGTTGCCCTATTACTATTTTATTTGATTCCTTTTTCTTTCCATGTACTTAATGATCTGTTGAGCTGTTCGCAGAAAACTACTTTTCACTGTACCTTGGTACAGGTGACAATAGACAAATCCAATCCAATCCAATAATGCAAAACTCTGCTGCATATGTCCTAATTAGCATCAAATTCTATTCATCCACCATCCTGAGTTCACTGAGCAACACTGGCTCCCAGGTGAAGCAATTCCTCGATTTTAAAGCTCTCCTTTGTTTTTCAACCTGCTCCTTGTCCTTCCCTCTTCCGACCGCTGTGACCTCCTCCAGTCCTGCAACCCTCGATGATCCCCAATTCTGGACCCTTGATCGTTCCCAATGTTAATCAGTCCTCCATTGGTGGCTGCCTTGGCCCTAAACTCTGGAATTCCCTCCCTAATCCTCTTTTCCTCTCTCCCCCTTCGCCCCTCTCCTTAAACGCTCCTTCCTTGGCCAAGCTTCTGGTCCTGTCTATCCAACTCCGAACATGGCTCGCTGGCGAATTCTGTCCAATAATGGACCTCCTGCCTTGGGATATTTTGATCTGTTTGGAGCAAATAAAAGCTCTCTATTGCTGTGATCCCAAATCTGACAGTTCACTTTTCATTTTCTTGAATTCTGTGGTTTTCTGCAGTCATAACATGAAATTCGTTTGTTTCTTCTCACAACTTGCCACTTTTATGTTCGAGAATTATCACATTCCAGCTGAGAATCAGCTTAGTTCTTCAATCCCGGGGCATTTGATGAAATATTTATTCACACTTTGATAGACTCTGCTAATATTTTCACATAAAACAACGTTTGCTCTACACCATCGTTCCCCAAACACACATATATGTTGAAGCAAGATTTCAGAGCCAGAACAGACAGTGTGTGAAGGCACAGAGATGCGTCAATGAAAGCTTCCCAAATTTGAGGATTGGTGATAATTGTTGGGAAACTGCATGAAAAATTTCCCAACAGACATTGGGAAAAACAAGCTGAACATTTTATTATGCTTAGTCAGATAACTTTCAAATTTTGATGACATTTCCTGAGGAAGGCAAACAATTGGTATTGTAACAGCAGCACCAACATTTTTATTTATATCAGCTTCAGTGCAATAAAAACATCACAGGATCGATGCCAAATTTGACACTAAGTTCCAAATGGAGATGTGTGGACCGGCATTTTGCCAGCTCTTTCAGGACAGCCTGGGAGGTGAGAAGGGTGGGAAAATAGCAGCGGAAGGGGTCAGGGGTCAAGCCAGACATATTGCTGCTGCTCGGCGAGGTGGCCCCCTAGTGGCAATGGCTGCCACCGCAGCTCTGACACCGCTGATGGAGGGTTCACCTCTCCGATCGCCGGGGCCTGCCTCCCTGGCCCTGGCCCATCCTGTAACTCTCTTACTGGCCCTTCGAGAGTGTCTCAATACGGAGGTGCTCTCCGTGGACTGGTGGTGATAAAAAAAGAAAGACAACAGTCAAAACTATATTGCTGAAAGTCAGGATCACAGTGACTATTTGCGTTTTTACAACTCTTTGACAGCAAAATACATGGCCCAGTGTTATCACTCTTGGCTCAAGCCAGAAGGTCATTGATTCAAGGTCCAATATAGAAACCCATCGAGTCTGCACCGACCCTCCGAAAGAACACCCTACCTGGACCCATGCCCCCACACTAAACCTTTTGGATATTAAGGGACAATTTAACACAAGTTGAAGTTGAACTTTACCCCCAATCTCTCCTGCTCTGTCTCCGTTCTTTTTCTTTTATAGAATCTACAGTGAAGAAGGAGGCCATTCAGCCCATCAAGTCTGCACTGACCCTTGGAAAGAGCTACCCACGCAAGGCCACACCTCCACTCCATCCCCTAATCCCACCTAACCTCCTTGGACACTAAGGACAATTTATCATGGCCAATCCACCTACCCTGCACATCTTTGGACTGTGGGAAGAAACCGGAGCACCCGGCAGAAACCCACGCAGACACGGGGAGAACGTGCAAACTATGCACAGACAGCGACCCAAGCCGGGAATCGAACCTGGGACCCTGGAGATGCGAAGCAACTGTGCTAACCACTGTGCTACCGTGTTGCTCTAGAGGCATGGAACCAAACATGGCAATAGGCTTAACCATGCTCCAGTGTTGGCTCGAAACTGGTCTGTGCAGAGAAGTTCATTTAACTTCGGAAGTCATGATGGCATCTACTATGTACATACCACAATTACAGTGACATTGGCAGAACATACTGCTCCTCCTAACCTGCAAAATTAAAATGTTTATCCTCATGTTCAAATCCCTCATGTTCAAATGACTCTGAGTTGAATCAAAGACAAGCTGGCTGGTTTAAATTGTCAATCAATGCGAGGCGGTTATTTGTCAGTCACCATTAATTGGTGCATTCTCAATGTGCTTATTTTGAAAAGTTGGTTCCTCTCCACGTTCCTCTGTGTTGATTGCATATTAGGTGTGTTTAATTGTTTGCGGGTGTTTGGTATTAACTGGGGATTCACTTTGCACTTCCAGAAATTGGAACAGCAAACTGGCTGGTTTAGGAGGAGTTTGTATTTCTGGAAATAAATGCATTTGAATGTGTCTGAAGATTGGTTCCAGTTCTATGTTTCATAACTTGACTTTCTGGAGTGTAACATGGTAGCAGAGGATATCTGCTAAAAAAAAAGAAAGTTTATAAACTAAAAAAGGTCTTCCCGCAGAAAGATACAGGGTGTGATTTTAAGCCCCCCCCCCCCTTTCTGGCAGCAGAGGAGGTGCGCCATTGGTCGGGGAGTGGGGGGGACTCTGCACCGATCCTCCGAAAGAACACCCAATCTGGGACCTGCACGGTAGCATTGTGGATAGCACAATTGCTTCACAGCTCCAGGGTCCCAGGTTCGATTCCGGCTTGGGTCACTGTCTGTGCGGAGTCTGCACATCCTCCTCCGGGTGCTCCGGTTTCCTCCTACAGTCCAAAGATGTGCAGGTTAGGTGGATTGGCCATGATAAATTGCCCTTAGTGTCCAAAATTGCCCTTAGTGTTGGTTAGGGTTACTGGTTTACGGGGATAGGGAGGAGGTGTTGACCTTGGGTAGGGTGCTCTTTCCAAGAGCCGGTGCAGACTCAATGGGCCGAATGGCCTCCTTCTGCACTGTAAATTCTATAATCCTACCCCCGTGAGCCAAACTAACCTTTTTGGACACTAAGGAACAATTTAGCATGGCCATTCCACCTAACCTGAAGATCTCTCAACTGTGGGAGGAAACCGGAGCACCGGGAGGAAAACCACGCAGACACGGGGAGAACGTGCAAACTACACACAGACAGTCACCCGAAGCCATAATAGAAACCGGGTCTCTGAAGCTGTGAGGCGGCAGTGCTAACCACTGTGCCGGCGTGCCTCTGTCCTCAGCGTCTGAACCATATGACCAATGGAAGGATGAAGTAGATCTGGAAAAATGAGTTACATCCCGACTAAAAAGAGAATAAGAACATAGAATTGCCTAAACTTGGCCACTTTCTACAAGTAAAATACTGGAAAGGATTCTGAGAGATAGAATTTATGATTATTTAGAGAAACATAGTTTGATTTAAGATAGTCAGCATGGCTTTGTGAGGGGCAGGTCATGCCTCACAAGCCTCGTTGAATTCTTTGAGGATCTGACGAGACACATTGATGAAGGTCGGGCAGTGGATGTGGTGCATATGGATTTCAGTAAGGCATTTGATAAGGTTTGATAAGGCATTTGATAATAGTAAGCTCATTCAGAAAATCAGGGGGCATGGGCTATAGGGAAATCTGGCTGTCTGGATACAGAATTGGCTGGCCGAAAGAAGACAGCGAGTGGTGGTTGGAAAGTATTCCACCTGGAGGTCGGTGACCAGTGATGTCCCGCAGGGATCTGTTCTGGGACCTCTGCTCTTTGTGGTTTTTATAAATGACTTGGATAAGGAAGTGGAAGTGTGGGTTAGTAAGTTCGCCGATGACACAAAAGTTGGTGGAGGTAGATAGTGTTGAGGGTTGTTGCAGGTTACAGCAGGACATTGGCAGGATGCAGAGCTGGGCTGAGAAGTGGCAGATGGAGTTCAACCTAGATAAATGTGAAGTGATTCATTTTGGAAGTTCGAATTTGAATACTGAATACAGGGTAAAAGACAAAATTCTTGGAAGTGTGGAGGGATCTTGGGTCCACGTACATAGATCCCTCAAAGTTGCCACCGAGATTGATAGGGTTGTTAAGAAGACATATGGTGTGCTGGCTTTCATTTAACAGGGGGATTGAGTTTAAGAGCCGTGTGGTTTTGCTGCAGCTTTATAAAACCCTGGTTAGACCACACTTGGAATATTGTGTCCAGTTCTGGTCGCCTCATTATAGGAAGGATGTGGAAGCTTTGGAGAGAGTGCAGAGGAAATTTACCAGGATGCTGCCTGGACTGGAGGGCATGTCTTATGAAGAATGCTTGAGGGGGCTAGAGCTTTTCTCACTGGAAAGAAGAAGGAAGAAAGGTGACTTTATAGAGGTGTACCAGGTGATGAGAGGCATGGATAGAGTGGATAGCTAGAGACTTTTCCCCAGGACGGAAATGGCTGTCATGTAGGGGAGATGTCAGAGGTCGGTCCTTTACACAGAGAGTGGAGTCATTGGGGACATTTAAGCCACTCTTGAAAGGCACATGGACAGCAGTAAATTGAAGGGGTGTAGTTTAGTTTGATCTTACATAGGATAAGTGATCGGCACAACATTGTCTGTTGAAGCGCCTGTACTGTGCTGTACGTTCTATGTTCTCAGTAACATCAGGAGTGAAGTATCTTGTAAGATGAAAGCCCATCAGTTGGATAATGATGAATGCTTTTAAATCTTTTATTAGGGTTCTTGGATGAAATTTACAACAAAGATAATCCATTGAATGCCTTTGAGGCAAGACGAAATGTGATCGATTTTCAAAAATAGATGCTCATTATATGGAAGAAAATATCTTGGCTTTAGCACAGTGTATAAAACATTTATGAAATCCAACTTGGAGAGCCCTGGACCAGTATTCATGTTTAAATTGCTGGATTGTGCTAAGATATCTTACATAGATGGGGTCTTGGTTCTAAATGGTGTTCTATTCTCGGAAAGGTGGAAAACCCTGCTGGCTCAGATGTCGGTTGGTCATATAAAATAATCCTGGGGAAACAGTCATTTCAATAGAACAATAGAATTCCTACAGTGCAGGAGGGGCTGGTTTAGCACAGTGGGATAAGCAGCTGGCGTGTAATGCAGAACAAAGCCAGCAGCGCGGGTTCAATTCCCGTACCGTCCTCCCCAAACAGGTGCTGGAATTTGGCAACTAGGGGCTTTCCACAGTAACTTCATTGAAGCCTACTTGTGACACTAAGTGGTGATTATTATTATGAGGCCATTCGGCCCATTGAGTCTGTACTGACCCTCTGAAAAAGCATCTTATCCAAGGCCCACTCCCTCCATAGCCCCACCTAACCTGCACATCTTTGGACTGTGGGGGGGAAACCGGAGCACCCAGAGGAAACCCATGCAGACACGGGGAGAAAGTGCAAACTCCACACAGACAGTCACCCAAGGCTGGAATTGAACCCGCTACCCTGGAGCTGTGAGGCAGCCGTGCTAACCACTGTGCCACCATGCTGCCCCATGGGGTAGCCGACATGGCACAAATGAAAAATGTTGTGGCAGCATAAAGAATAGAATTCTCAATGGCGGCCAGATTGGGAAATGGTTCAGCTGTCGGGAGCACGCATCAATATAATTGATGGATTAAAGACTGGGAGAGTAAGGATGAAAGCAGGTATGGCCATCACAGCAGAAGACAGAATTGGAACAGCACTAATGCAAATCCCAGGATTAACTTAAGAACAGTTGATAGTTTCTTCGGATGTGACTCCAAATATCATTAAACGGGGCACAAAACAGAGAGGCAGGGCCCTCAAAAAATGCCAGGCCACACATCTGTCACAAATCGGCTGATCGTAAACTCATTCACCTGTGCAGTACGAAATAGTACTTGCACTTCAACAGTATGTGGGGTAGGTTGGATAACCTATTATCCTGATTGACTAAGCAGTGAGCATCGGCACACGGTTAAGGAATATAAATGTACTGCTTGCTCCAGGTATGGAGATGACAACACAGTGAAGACACGAGAGAGAATTGCATTTCCATGTGAACAGCTGGAGTAAGCCTTGGTGTAAATGATGATGCTGTCTCTAGCGTGAAACATATGCTGTTGAGTAAGTCGTCTATGCAAAAGGCATAAATGAAACTTGACGTGGAGCCCAATCAGGGGATTATTTTTGAAAGTCAGTTAATCTGCAGTTTACCTGGTCAGGGCATTATTGTCCCCTTTACAAAAAAGCTAATGTTTCTCATCAGAGTGTTAGACAAGTATTAATGGTATCAGTTGATAAGAATTGGAGAGAAAAGAAGCAAGTAGTCCTCGAGTTACAGGGACAATTTACTCACCATACTTGACAAAGGTTAATAAACCTTGCTCACAAAAGTATACAAGGCTAATAGGCTAGTGAGAAGTGAGAAATTTGTAAAAAGTATCAAAGGACAGTGCCACTTTTTTTTGTAAGCTTTCATTGGTACCTGAATTCAACAGGTTAGTTGCCATTGGTCTAAAAGTATAGATGAAATGAAATGAAAATCGCTTGTTGGCACAAGTAGGCTTCAAATGAAGTTACTGTGAAAAGCCCCTAGTCACCACATTCCGGCGCCTGTTCGGGAGGCTGGTACGGGAAGTGAACCGTGCTGCTGGCCTGCCTTGGTCTGCTTTCAAAGCCAGCGATTTAGCCCTGTGCTAACTCAAAGAATGAACTATTTTCATCCCACATTTTATAGATCAAGGCATGCGCAGGAGAAATTACTGGCATGTTTAAATATTGAATGAATGTTCAGAATGATGGTCATGAAGTGAGATCCATGGATTAGGAGAATGGACTGACAGTGTGAAGTGTAAGAAAACACTGAACAAGTACTGATAATGAGGCCAGAAGTGAATTTTGCATCAGAACGAAATCACGGGAGGGATTCTCCCATCTGGCGGCTAAGTGCCGATGCCGGCGTAAAAACGGGAGTGTTTTACTCCGGCGTCGGCGCCCATTCCGGGACCCCATTCTGTGGCCCACAGGGGGCTAGCATGGCGCTGGAGCGGCCCACGGCGCTCCAGCTACCGATCCCGGCCTGAACCTGGCGCCGTGGTGTCCGCACATGCGCAGTTGGGCTGGCGTCAACGCGGGACTCGACTTTTTGTGATGGCCGCTCGGCCCATCCAGGCCGGAGAATTGGCGCGCCTGCCTGTGCCAGCCCGAGACGGAGAGTCGCCGCATACCCCGACTGGCGCCGTGCCGACCACGCCGATCCCAGTGGCGCAGATGCAGAGAATCACGTCCTGGCATCGGGGCGGCGTGGCGCGATTCGCGATTCTCCGACCCACATACCTGACATAGAACCTCTAATAGTTCAATAAAATGTCTTACAACATCAGGTTAAAGTCCAACAGGTTTGTTCGAATCACTAGCCTTCGGAGCGCAGCTCCTTCATCAGGTGAGTGAAGAGGTGGGTTCCACAAACACATATACAGACAAAGTCAATGATGCAAGATGATACTTTGAATGCAAGTCTTTTCAGGTAATTAAGTCTTTACAGGTCCAGACAGAACTAATTAATAGTTCAAGACAGAGATCTCACAATAGTCGCCTCGGCAGCCAGAAAGGTGGAAGTAGAGATTATAGCTTGAATAAATTAAATGATGAAATAAAAGTTGCAGAACAGTTTTGGGACAGAACTAGAAATGAACACCCTCATGATCATGAAGCTTTGGGGCTGCCAATAAATTTGATGAAAAACTCAGAGTGCGGTATTGAATGTAGACAAAAGGGGTCTAGCCCACCGGCTGGAGAGCCGACCAGAGCCCCACATCACCGACATTTGGGAAGGCCTGCCGCTTAGACAGCGGCAGGTCAAGGACCAGGGGAACAGAAATCACATCCTCCACACCCCCGAGAGCTGCCAGCCAATCAGAGGCCAGCAGTGGTGGTGGCGGGGAGGTGGGGAGGGGCTGGTTGAGGTGCGGTGGGGGGGGGAATGCTGCTGCCTGTAATTCACTCACCCTAGGCCCAGGTTTTCTGAGGGACCCAGGCCACACATGGATGGTGCGGAAGTGTGGGTGGGTGGGGGGGGCGTCACAGGTGAAGGTGGTGGTGAGAGGGGGGAGGGAGGTGGTACAGCACGTCATGGGGGTGGCTCTTAGCGGCCCCCTGTTCCTGATGCCAGATACCTTCATCAGGCACTGAGTATTTGCCAATGAGGGACCCCGTCCTGGAATCCCACAAGCAAACCAGGCAAGCATTCATTAACAAGGGCACACCAAAATTTGATGGCTTGTATTTAACCTAATGCCCTCTCCTGAAAATGACCAACTGACTGGACATAAACTAGCCAAGTTCTTACATGAATCCCTATCTCAATCTCTCTTTCCACCCATGCCAGGCCTGCTGTGTATTTCCAGCATTTTGTCTTTTTATTTTCTGCATCTGCTTTATTTTGACAATTTTACAAGTTTACAAGTTGGAGATAAGGTAGCTGTTGGACCTTTGGAAGTCAGTGGGATGATGGTGTCAACATCAGGTGCTGTTGATATCAACTTATTTCAAACCATTAGGATCAGAGTGCGGAAAACTCCAAACACCGGGCGGGAATTTCCGTAGCCCCTCCGCTCGCCCCCATGGTGTGCCTTACAGGGGCTGAGGCATGTCGACATTAGCCAACAGCTGGATCTTTCAGTCCCGCCACTGTCAATGAGGTTTCCTATTGTTCTCACCCACCAGCGTCGGGGAATCTGCGGCCAGGGGATGGGCATCTGTGAGATCGGAAGATCACACCAGCACGGAGGGCTGGAAAATCCGGCCCCATCTTTTTGACAGACGGAATGGTTCTGATGTGACCATCAATTCACACAAAGCCAGGAGTAGAAGTAAACTGTGGCTTTAATCAACTAGAACAGTGCCTGCCTGCGACTGATCTGTTAGTGGGAGCCGCCTACAGGGCGACTGCTCTTATACCTCCCCTCAAGGGGTGGAGCCAGGGGTGGAGCCCACACAGGCCCCAACAGGCTACATCATAGGTAATACCTTACCATGGTCCATAGGTAGAGCCCACATGGGCAACGGCGTAATACAGATATGTACATGGTGAATTGTTACAGCAATACATTCACCACATTTACCCCCTGTTAAAAAAATGAAGTCCGGCAGGGGTGAAGGGTTCATAAGTTCAGCCTGTCCGGTGCACGGATTGTGCGCTGTGATTGGCGAAGCTCTGATATCGCAGCTGGCCCGGGCATCAAACTCAGCCGTGCTGGCATCGGTAGTGAAGTCGCCGTGCGGGCACAGGCGTGGACTCTGGGAGCGTGTCTTCTGGGGCTTCATTCCTGTGGGTCGGTGAAGGAGGAATGGCGGGCGGGAGGGGGTGCGGGTACCATGTAGGGGTGGGGGTGCTGGTCAGCGTAGGTTGGGCAAGGTAAGATGGGGTGGTGGTGGTAGTGGAACCTGCGGGTGCCAGGTCCCGGAGACTTATAGCTCCTGATGTGTTTGCGGAGCAGGACGGGCCGCGGTGTCTTCAGCCAGGATGGAAGAGAGGCCCCTGAGGTGGATTTCCTGGGGAAAACAAATAGGCGGTCATGAGGGGTCTCGTTTGTGGCCGTGCAAAGTAGGGACCTAATAGAGTGGAGTGCGTCGGGAAAGACCTCCTGCCAGTGGGGAACTGGGAGATTCCTAGACCGTAGGGCCAGGAGGACGGTCTTCCAGACCGTCGCGTTCTCCCTCTCCACCTGCCCGTTTCCCCTGGGGTTATAACTGGTAGTCCTGCTCGAGGCGATGCCCTTGCTGAGCAGGTAACAGCCTCCCCAAACAGGCGCCGGAATGTGGCGATGAGGGGCTTTTCACAGTAACTTCATTTGAAGCCTACTTGTGACAAAAAGCGATTTTCATTTTTTTCATTCTGACGCAGTTCGTCGCAAATGAACAACGAGCCCCGATCACTGTGAACGTACGTGGGGAAACCAAACAGGGTGAAGACACAATGAAGGGCTTTAATGACGGTGGCCGTGGTCATGTCGGGGCAAGGGATTGCAAAGGGGAAGCAGGAGAACTCGTCAATGATGTTGAGGAAATATGTTTTGCGGTTGTTGGAGGGGAGGGGCCCTTTGAAATCGATACTGAGGCGCTCAAAGGGCCGGGATGCCTTTACCAGGTGGGCCTTATCCGGTCAATAGAAGCGTGGCTTACACTCCGCACAGATTTGGCAGTCCCTGGTTATGGCTCTGATCTCCTCAGTGGAGTAGGGCAGGTTGCGGGCCTTGATGTAGTGGAGAAGCCGGGTGACCCCCCGGGTGGCAGAGATCATCATGGATAGCATGTAGTCGGTCATCTTGCGTGCTGGCGCATGTGCCGCGGGACAGGGCATCTGGGGGTATGTTGAGCTTCCCAGGACGATACACTATATCGTAATTATAGGTGGAGAGTTCGATTCTCCACCTCAAGATTTTATCATTCTTGATCTTGCCCCGCAGCGTATTATCGAACATGAAGGCTACCGATCGTTGGTGGGTGACGAGGGTAAACCTCCTACCAGCGAGGTAGTGCCTCCAGTGCCGCACGGCTTCCACGATGGCTTGGGCTTCCTCTTCGACTGAGGAGTGTCGAATTTCGGAGGTGGTGAGGGTTTGTGAAAAAAATGCCACTGGCCTGCCTGCCTGATTGAGGGTAGCGGCAAGGGTGACCTCTGAGGCGTGTCTCGCCACCTGGAAGGGGACGGACTCGTCCACCGCACGCATCGCTGTTTTGGCGATATCCGCCTTGATGCAGCTGAAGGCCTGGCGGGCCTCAGCCGCCAGTGGGAAGATGGTGGCCTTGATTAGTGGCCGGGCTTTGTCCGCAAAGTTGGGGACCCACTGGGCGTAATAGAAAAAGAACCCGAGGCACCTTTCCAGTGACTTGGGGCAGTGGGGATGGGGGAGTCGCAGGAGGGGGTATACGGTTGGGGTCGGGTCCTAAAACCCTGTTTTCCACGACGTAGTCAAGGATGACTAGTCTGATTGTACAGAAAATGCATTTCTCCTCGTTGGAAGTGAGGTTAAGGGTTCGGGCGGTTTGGAGAAATGTCTGGAGGTTGGCATTGTGGTCCTGCTGATCATGGCCGCAGATAGTGACGTTGTCCAAGTACGCAAATGTGGCCCGCAGCCCGTACTGGTCCACCATTCGGTCCATTGTCGTTTGGAAGACTGAGACCCCGTTCGTGATGCCAAAGGGGACCCGGAGGAAGTGGAAGAGGCGGCCGACTGCCTCAAAAGCCGTGTAGTGGTGGTCCCCTGGGCGGATCGGGAGCTGGTGGTACGCAGACTTCAGATCCGCCATGGAGAACACCCTGTAGTGCGCGATTTGATTAACCATGTCTGCGATCCGGGGAAGGGGGTACACATCGAAGTGCGTGTACCGGTTTATGGTTTGGCTGTAATCAACCACCATCCGGTTCTTTTCCCCGGTCCTGACGATCACCACCTGGGCTCTCCAGGGGGTATTGCTGACCTCGATGATTCCCTCTCGCAAGAGTCGCTGGACTGGATGCTGTACCACCTACTTCTGGTAGCGACTGGTTTGCAGTCGGCAGTGAGATTTGCGAAGAGCGGGGTAGGGTCGACCTTTAGGGTCGCGAGGCTACAGACGGTGAGTGGGGGTAGGGGTCCGCCGAACTTCAGGGTTCGGCACCTGAGGTTACATTGGAAATCCAGTCCCAATAGAAGAGGAGCGCAGAGGTCAGAAAGTACAACCCCCGTTGGTGGCACGTGTCGGGCAGTGAGGAAGACGGTGAGTGGGGGTATGGGTCCGCCGAACTTCAGGGTTCGGCACCTGAGGTTACATTGGAAATCCAGTCCCAATAGAAGAGGAGCGCAGAGGTCAGAAAGTACAACCCCCGTTGGTGGCACGTGTCGGGCAGTGAGGAAGATGGCGTCCAAGATAGCGGCCCCCATGAATCACACATGACGGGCCGCGTGGGCGAGGATGGCCAAGCTGGCGGCCCCCGTGAGTCGCACACGCTGTGCAGGCTGGAAGATGGCTGCGCCCACGGACAACACGAGGCCGATGACTCGTCTGGGGGGCGCGGAGCCGGCAGACACGCTGCCACACTGCGGGATCTGCGGGCCTGTGAGTCTGAGGGTCAGGCCTGCGATTTAGAGTTTTTGGACCTGGCCAGGCAAACTTTAGCGAAATGTCCTTTTCTCCCGCAGTTGCTGCAGTTCGCGTTCCGGGCCGGGCAGCGCTGCCAGGGGTGTTGAGGCTGGCCGCAGAAATAACAGGATAGACCCCCATGGTGGGCGGGCAGCCGCGTGGCACAGGCCTGGCGTATTCTTTGGTCGGGGGTCCACGAGGGGGTTCACGTGATCGGACGGGAACGCGTTAAGGCTTTGGAACGCTACTTCCAGAGAGGAGGCTAATTTTACCCTCTCTTCCAGGTCGAGGGCACCTTCCTCGAGCAGGCGCTGTCTTACGTAGTTGGACCTGACTCCAGCCACATAGGTGTCCCGGGTGGCGAGGTCCATATGTTGAGTGGCCGTAACGGCCTGGTAATTGCAGCTTCGTGCAAGGACTTTGAAGTCGTTGGTACTCTTCCAGCGATTCCCCGCGACGCTGGCGGCAAGTGGTGAGGAGATGCCGTGCGTATACCTCGTTCACGGGCCTTACATAGAGGCGCTCTCGCATCGCGAGAGCATCTGCGTAGGTGGAGGTTTCCTCGAGTTGAACAGAGATTCGATGGCTCAGCCATGCGTGGAGGAGACTCAGCTTCTGTTCGTCGGTGACGGAAGGCGAGAGGGAGGTGGCGACGTAGGCCTTGAAACAGCGGAGCCAATGCAAAAAAATTTATTTTGCCTCCGTGGCCTGCGGATCGAGTTCCAGTCGGTCAGGTTTCAGGGCCGATTCCATAGTGGCGGTGTAGTTGATTAAATTGATGTGACCATTAATTCACACGAAACAAGGAGTAGAAGTAAACTGTGGCTTTAATCAACTAGAACACTGCCTGCCTGCGACTGATCTGTTAGTGGGAGCTGCCTGCAGGTCGACTGCTCTTATACCTCCCCTCAAGGGATGGAGCAAGGGGCGGAGCGCACCAAGGCCCCAACATGCTACATCATAGGTAATAACTTACAATGGTCCATAGGTAGAGCCCACATGGGCAACAGCGTTATACAGATATGTAGATGTGAATTGTTACAGCAATACATTCACCACAGGTTCAAAACCAGTGGTTTTAATAAGATCAGAGAGACAGGGCTCCTTATCTGTGGAAGGATGTTCTTGCCATGGAAAGGAGTGCAGCAAACGTTTACCAGGCTGATTCCTGGGATGGCAGGTAGTTGAGGACAAAACGTTGTGTGATTTCAAGAAGGAATTAGATATAGCCAATATTGTGAGCAGTTTTGGGCCCCGTATCTAAGGAAGGATGTGCTGGCTTGGAAAGAGTCCAGAGGAGAGTCACAAGAATGATACCTGGAATGATCCCTGTATGAGGAACGGTTGAGGACTCTGGGTCTCTACTCATTGGAGTTTAGAAGGCTGAGGTGGGGATCTTATTGGAACTTACAGGATACTGCGAGGCCTGGATAGAGTGGATGTGGAGAGGATGTTTCCACTTGTAGGAAAAATTAGAACCAGAGGACACCATCTCAGACTAAAGGGACGATCCTTTAAAACAGAGATGAGGAGGAATTTCTTCAGCCGGTGGTTGGTGAATCTGTGGAACTCTTTGCCGCAGAAGGCAGTGGAGGCCAAATCACTGAGTGTCTTTAAGACAGAAATAAATAGGTTTGTGATCAATAAGGGGATCAGGGGTTATAGGGAGAAGGCAGGAGAATGGGGATGAGAAAAATATCAGCCATGATTGAATGGTGGAGCAGACTCGAAGGGCCGAATGGCCTCCTCCTGCTCCTGGTTTCTATCTGTGCTTCTATCTGTGACTGTCCAGGAGAAAACAGACCAGGAAAACATGACCATGGGTTTTTGATGGCCGATTACCCTCTCAGACTCCTGAAGTCGAGGAATCGGTCATTGTGAGTTTCAACCTATGGGTGTAATCGTCTGCTCTCGCTGGTGGTGGGCCTGGATGTGTAAGGCCATTTAATTAGGCAGGATGGTGATGCACCTAAACTCGGCGTGTTCTGCCTCCACCAGAATTAAGTTCTGGATAGGAAGGCCCATGGTTGACTTTCTAGCTCCGTTGCCGATTGAGGCCCTTGAATGGCCAGTTAAGGACCACTTAAGGGCCTCCTCCCACTTCCACTGGCATTAACCCAGCTGTAACCTTGTCACAGCATGTCACCTCCTTGAGGGAATCTCACGATCAAAAGCAGTCAATGCCTGATTAAGGGACTTGCAATATCAATGGGAATTTAGGGCCACTGAGAGCCTCCCAATGCCCATGCTGCCAACCCCCCTACACCCCTTTCCTCACGTCCCCAACACCACGAAACCCAAACCACCACATTACTTATGTGTGGCCTGCGTTACTCCATAGTCCTGGGACTCTGGTGACAGTCCTTCTGGTAGCAGTCATGGACTCCTCAGTGGTGCTACCTCTAATTTTGTCGGCAGCTCTTGGGTAGATGAGAGTACGGCCCCTGTGATCTTGATTGTAGGGCACGGCCTGAGATCACTACCTTTGAGCTCAAACTTCTCAACTTTCTTCCTAACTCCCTATATTCTGCTTTAAGGACCACATCCATTTTTAAAATCTATACCGTTTGTACCGATGTGCACCACGGCCACTGGCTGCTCCCCCTCCCCCTCCAGAATGTCCTGTAACCGCACTGAGACATCCTTGATCCTAGCACCAGGGAGGCAACATACCATCTTAGAGTCTTGATTGCGGCCACAGAAACACCCATCTATTCCCCTTACAATCGAATCCTTGAAAACTATTGCATGCCCACACTTTTTACCCCTCCCCTCTCCAGCAAAACCAACAAATTTGCCTGTTGCTGCTTTCTCCTGAGAGGTCATTCCCCTCAACGGTATCCAAAACGGTATATCTGTTCTGCAGGGGAATGGCCACTGGAGATTCCTGCGCTACCTACCTCGCTCTCTTGCTCTGTCTGCTGGTCACCCATTCCCTTCCTGCCTGTAGAGTCTGAGCCTGCGGTGTGACCACCTCTCTATACGTGCTATCCACGATAATCTCCACCTTGCGGATGCTCCACAGTGTCTCCAACCATCGCTCCAGCTCCGAAACACAGACTTCCAGGAGCTGTAGTTGGAGCCACTTCTTGCACACTTCATGCTGGCCCCGGGCACTGGAAATGTTCCCGGTCTCCCACATGGAGCAAGAGGAACAAACCAAGGCTTTGAGTTCTCCTGCCACAACTTACCCTTTTAAATTAAAGCTTTGGAAGATGCTTGATATTAGATTAAATCCAATTATCTAGGGCCCTTCTTTGCTTGTCCTCGTTACCACCAATTATACCCCTTACAGCTTATAAACCACAATAGTTATTTTCAAACTATAATTGATGAAAGTTTTAAAGATTTATCAACTTTGCCCACTATTTACCAATCAGCTCTCTCATTGTAGCCTCAGATGCAGCAGGGCAAGAACACTCTCTTAAAAGTTACAAAGCAAGGAGAAAAAGCAAAGAGAACGTCTTCTCTATCTGTACCAAATCCCCTCTCTGCCTCAAATTCCCAGGTTTAAAGCTCACTCTGCCTGTAGCCTCACTACGGATGAGGCCTCTCTCCCACTGCTCGTGTGCAAAGCTCACTGTCACCCCTCACTGAAGGAGCGAGACCTATACCTCATTCTGATTCAACCCGCCCCACCATCCAACCCGCCCCACCAACAACTTAAATTGTAAAAGATTGGGGGGCCATTTAATTAAAAATTGAAACCCTCCTCTCGAGGACCCACCACCTCCCAACTCGACCGAACGCTCTCCCTCAACACTTCCCCTTCAATATATCCCCACCTACAATACAACCCACCCACTCCTCTGCACAGAACATCCCCCCCCCCGCACAAAGCACCTACCCGCACAGCACCCCCATTAAAAAATTGAAAAACAATGAACTGGACTCTCCACTGTCGGGATTCTCTGTTACGCCGTCAGCGCACTCACGTCCGGGGATTTCCCGACAGCGTGGGAATGCGCACAATGGGAAATCCAACTGGCCGGCTGGCGGGTCAGAGAATTCCGCTGCTGGTAGGGGCGCGCCGCACCAGAAAACGGTGTGCGGCGGGACAGCGAATGCCGCCCAATGTTCCACTCAGTTGTGCAGCTGCAGAGCATTTGTGAAGGCGCTGCAGTGGCTACACACAAGCTGTACTTTTACAGGCACCACGCTTCAAGGCTGCTGAAGGAACTGCACTTTGAAATAAAGTGGCCGTGCACAGCAAACAATATTGAGAGGGATCATTAATTTAAAGCTTTGATTGATCTTATTTCTGATTACCCTGGAAAGTAAAGAGGGATACAAAAAAAAAATCAGATAGCAATATCATGATTAAATATAACCTCATCAAACGCCACTCTGCTTTGCCAGAGCACTGAGTTTGAGCTGGAAGACAAACATTACAAGGATCTTAACTTTGCTTTTATTGAAACTGTACTAAAAAATAAGCTGCAATGTGAGAAGTATGGATATAAATGAATAAACTTGCCATATGTCAGAGCTCATGGGGTACTATTTGTTAGCAATGTGAATAATGTGACACTGCAGACTTGCAGCAAAGGTGAATTCACACACAGTCAAAAACATGAGGGCCCTTGCCCTTGGCACCAAGGCAGCATTTGACTGAGTGTTGCATCAAGGAGCTGAACAAAGTTCAAGTCGAAGGGAGATGGGTGGGTGAGGGGAGGGGAGGCATGGGGGAGGGGGGAACTCTCCATTGCAGGGGGGGGGCGGGGGGGGGGGGGGTTGGAGTCATACTTGGCACAAAGGGAAATGGTTGTAGTTGTTGTAAGCCAATAATCTCCGTCCCAAGACAACCCTGCAGGAGTTCCTCAGAGTAGTGCCCAAACCCAACCATCTTCAGATTCTTCATTAATGACCTTGAAACCATCATAAGATCAGAAGCAGGGATGTTCGCTAACTCCTCAGTTACTGAAGCAGTCCGTGACCACATGGCACAAGACATGTTGGGCTGATAAGGACAAGTTAATATTAGCGCCTTTCAAGTGCTAGTAATAAGCATATCCATCAAGTGAACCTAACCATATTACTTGATCTTCAATGACATTACCATCCCTGAATACATGACCATCAAAATCCTGGGGGTTACTATCGGCCAGAAATTGAACTGGGCCAACCATAGAAATTACTGTGGTTACGAGAGCAGATCAGAGGCTGAGAATATTGTGGTGAGTAACTCACCTCCTGACTCCCCAAAGTCTGTCCATCAGTGTGATGGAATTGTGTACACTAGCCCGGATGAGTGTAACTTCAAAAACACCCAAAACGCTCAACATAATCCAGGACTATGCAGCCCCCTTGATTGGGACTTCATCCACCACCTTTAACGTTCACTCCTTCCATCACTGATGAACAGTGGCAGCAGTTGGTGCCACCTACAAGATGCAGTAACTCACCAAGGAACCTTCAGCGACATCTCCCAAACTACTAACACCTTGAAGGACAAGGGTAGCAGACACATGGGAACACCACCAATTGCAGATCCCCTCCAAGCCACTCACCATCCTGACTTGGAACTATATCACCATTCCTTCAGTGCCACTGGGTCAAAATCCTGGAACTCCCTCCCTATTAGCAGGGGGTGGGGACAGACAGCAGAGTGGAGTTGACCACAACCAGATCAGCCACCATCGTATTGAATGGCAGAGCTAAATCCCTGCTGCTAAATCTCTCAGCAGTGTGGGGGTACCTAGACCGTATGGGCTGCAGCAAACGGGAGGCAACGGCATTGTAGTTTTATCGCTGGGTTACCAATCCAGAGCCGAGTGTAATGCCCTGGGGACCCGGGTTCGAATCCCAGCACAGCAGATGTTGAAATTTGAATTCAATAAAAATCTGGACTTAAAAGTCTAATGATGACCATGAAACCATTGTCGATTGTCATAAAAACCCATCTGGTTCACTAATGTCCTTTCGAGAAAGAAATCTGCTATCCTTACCTGGTCTGGCCTCCATGTGATTCTAGACCCACAGCAACATGGTTGACTCTTAACTGTCCCCTGAAATGGCCTGGCAAGCCACTCAGTTCAAGGGCAATAGGGATGGGCAACAAATGCTGGCCCAGCCTGCGACATCCACATCTCATGAGCGAATGAAAAAAAGCTGCCTAAGAAGGTGGCTGACCGCCACCACCATCCATGATAAGCAACAAATGCTGGACTTGCCTCACATCCTATGAAAGGATAAAAAAATAATTAAAGGTTAAATAAACTAACCTAGCAAGAGCCAATATTGAGTGATGGATGCTTTGCCATAAAAGATCCACACATTACAGTCAGGTGAGGTCAAACTTCCTGATGTTCCCCTTCTTGATCTCTCAACCTCACATTTAATGTTCGTTCTTCTAATTGCAATGTGACAACCAATATTTGTCACTCAATTAACATCACTAAAAACATACCGATGGATTGCCACATTTCCAATGTCAGAGTGAGAAGGAACTTGAAAAGTACTTTATTGCTTGCAATGCTCTCAGAGAGAATGATGTGAGGTCATAAAAGATGCAAAATAAAACACAGGGTTTTATTTCGTTCAATTCTTATCTGATCCAGACAAACATACCAAGAAATATATATGCAGTATTTATGCATTTGAGCAGTCTCAAGTATCTAATAAGATGGGGAGATAAGTAATATCATCAAATGCGTCCACTCATTCTCTGATGCTATTCATAGGGTAAGCAACTTTAATTAATGCTTCAATATTGCTCACTGGTTTTAGCCAGTGGGTAGCTGAGTCAAACAGACCAGGAAGTCTGGGTTCATTCCTCGTCTACTTGACATTTAGCTCGCTCTGCCCGGGACGGTGGTGGCATGTCTATGATATGGCCTCAGCACCCACAGATTCCCACAGGTACATTCCTTTAGAAGGGAAAGGTAGGGTGAACAAATCCAGAGCTCCCTGGATGAAAAAGGAGGTCTAAATTAAGATAAGGAAGAAAAAGTGTGTCTGAAAGGTGTCATGTAGAAAATACAATTGGACTCAAGAGAAATGCGGAGGGTTCAGAGGGGAGGTGAAAAAGCACATTCGAGAAGCAAAGAGGGATAATGAGTTAAGACTGGCAGCCAATATAAAGGAGAATCGCAAAGTCTTCTATCGGCATCTAAGTAGTAAAAGGAGCGCCACACTATAGGAAGGGTGCAAACAAATTGGAGGGGGTGCAGAAGAGGTTTAGAAGAATGGTTCCAGGGATTGGAAACTTCAGATCTGTGGATAGATTGGAGAGGTTGGGACTGTTCTCCTTGGAGAGAAGAAGGCTGAAAGGAGATTTGTTAAAGATGTTCAAAATCATGAGGGGGCTGGACAGAGCAGACAGGGAGAAACTGTTCCAGTTCACAAAAGGATCAAGAGAAAGCAGGCACAGAATTAACGCTATTTGCACAAGAAACCAATCTGATGAGATAAACAGAGGGCGGGATTCTCTCAGCCTGGGGCCGGGCGGGAGAATTGCCTCGATCGGCGCGAATGGCGCCACGCCACACCGACGCCGAGACGCGATTCTCTGCAGAGCGAAGAATCAGCGCATTGGCGCCGGCGGGGTCGGCACGGAGCCGGCCAAGGGCCACTCTGTGATTCACGGCCCAGGATGGGCTGAGCGGCCGTAACAAAAAACCCGAGTCCCGCTGCCGCCGTTCTAATCTGCTCTTAGCCGGCAGGACCTCAGCGTGGGAGGGTCCGGGGGCGGCCTGTGGGGGGGGGGGGATCCGATCCCAAAGGGGGGCCTCCATTGTGGCCTGGCCTGCGATCGGGGCTCACTGATCGACGAGCCGGCCTCTCGGGCTGGGGGCCTCCTTTCTTCCGCGCAGGCCCCTTTAGCCCAAGCCAGGTTGCGTCGGGGCCGGCGCGGAGAAGGGACCCACTGCGCATGCGTGCATTGGCACCGGTACCACTGCGCATGCGCACGTTGCCGCTGGTGCCACTGCACATTCGCGGACCACGCGGCGCCCAGTTGACGCCGGGATCAGCAGCTGGAACGGCATGGGTCGCTCCAGTGCTGTGCTGGCCCCCTGGAGGGGCCAGAATTGCTGATCCTGATGCCATGTTGATGCCGTCGGGAAATGTGACGGCGTTTATGACAGCATCAACACTTAGCCTCAGGATCAGAGAATCCTGCCTAAGGCTTTCACAACATAGGTGGTTCAGATCTGTAATGCACTGCCAAGAAGTATGATCGAGGCCTGGTTCTATTACTTTAACAGAACAGAAACAATGTGTAGGAGTACAGGGAAAAGGCTGGGGAATGGATACTCATTTGGAGAGCCAGCGCAGACAGAACAGTTCAAATGACTTTCTACTGCATTGTAACAATTCTGTGATTCTGTGACCATTGGGAGGAATACTAGTCAGTGTGCCAGATTAAGATCTAATGAGCTTTGCTGCATGACTCCATGTTACGTGATCATGGCACTGAGCTTAATTTTATTTTATTCTTCCACAGGATGTGAGTGTTGCTGGCTAGGCAAGCATTTGTTTCCCAAGCCTGGTTGCCCTGGACAAGATGGTGGTGTGGTCCATGTAGTGTAGGTACTCCCCAGTGCTGTTAAGAAGGGAGTTCCGGAATGTTTACTCCGCGACAGTGAAGGAAAGGCAATTTAGTTTCAAATCAGGATGGTGTGTGACTTGGAGTGGAACTTACATGTCCCCATGTATCTGCTGCCATGGTCCTTCTGGATGGTGGAGGTTGTGGGTTTGGAAGGTTCTTGATTAATAAGGGGATCAGGGGTTATGGGGAGAAGGCAGGAGAATGGGGATGAGAAAAATATCAGCCGTGATTGAATGGCGGAGCGGACGCGATGGGACAAGTGACCTAATTCTGCTCCAGTGTCTTATGGTGCTGCCAAAGGAGTCTTGGTGAGTTGCTGCAGGTAATCTTGTTGATGGTACACACTGCTGCCATTATGTCAGTACTGGAGGGAGTGAATGTTTAAAGTGGTGGATGGGGTGCCAACGAAGCTTTGTCCTGGATGGCGTCAAGCTGCATTTGTGACGACCCAGCAGGCTCACGGCCTGCTAAAGTGAGTGTTACTGTTCAGACATGAATCATCACTATTTGGACAACCAACACGTTCAGCACAGCAGGCGGAGGGCAAAATTGTTGATCTATTGTTTTCAGAGATGACTTTGTTCACTGTTTTGTACTTGGCACGATATTGTTCCCATGTCCAGCTGCCAACTTCCTTCACAATTTGTAACAAAAATAACGAGTCACGGTTTTAGGATATTTCAACCGTTTTTGACTGTTCACAATCTTTTCCAAAGCTGATAAGGCTGAGGTTTATTTGGCACGATGAGCCTTGAGCATTGGAAGTTAGCAGCTGAGAAAAACAGCAAGTTGATTTATAATAATCACTCTTCCTTTTAGGAAGAAGACAATTTACCCGGGGAGGCAGCCTTATCTCCCGAATGACAAAGAGAATGTAATAACCAATTAGTGTTCAGAAGAGCTTCGCAAGACATTAGGCTAGCCAGGAACATTGTGTGACAACATTTAAAGGCCATATTTTCGCAGTGAGATCCTGCAGTCATGCTTCCCGAACTGACATTTTGTCTCAGCTATTTTCCTCTGTGATGTTCACAGAACATTGGATGAGTCCATCAGGTTTTCTCTGCTATCCTGTTTTGCACTATGTTAGCAGATTCCCTGTGGCACTGGTGATAAAAGACTTCACTAATCTGGATGGCCATTCAGTCCCTCTTGATCCACCAATCCTGTCATTACAGCATCTAATTGATTCCAATATAAAGGGTGCAATCATTTCAGTGTTGCAGGAACAGAGGGTTCTGGGGGGCACGTGTACACAAATCATTAAAAGTGGCAGGGCAGGGGCGGCACGGTGGCACAGTGGTTAGTAGGGCTGCCTCACGACGCTGAGGACCTGAGTTCGAGCCCGGCCCTGGGTCACTGTCCGTATGGAGTTTGCACATTCTCCATGCGTTTGCGTGGGTCTCACCCCCACAAACTAAAGATGTGCAGGATCGGTGGATTGAAGGAGAAATCAAGCTTGACAAATCTACTGGAATTCTTCGAATATGTAACTAGAAGAGTTGAAGAGGGGGAGCCAGTGGATGTAGTATATTTGGACTTTCAGAAGACTTTTGACAAAGTCGCACGTAAGAGATTAGCATGTAAAATTAAATCACATGGGATTGGGGGTAGTATATTGTGATGGAAAGAAAACTGTTTGGCAGAAAGGAAACAAAGAGGAGGGATTAACAAATCTTTTTCAAATTGGCAGGCAGTGACAATTGGAATACCGTAGAGATCAGTGCTAGTGCCCCAGATAGACACAATCTAATGATTCAGTTTACCAGACCGATTCCTGGGATGGCGGGACTGACGTATGAAGAGAGATTGAATCGATTAGGATTGTATTCCCTGGAATTCAGAAGAATGAGGGGTAATCTCATAGAAACCTATAAAATTCTAACAGAACTGGACAGGGCAGATGCAGGAAGGATGTTCCCAATGTGTCCAGACCAAGGGACCACAGTCTGAAGATACGGGGTAGACAATTTAGGCTAGAGATGAGGAGAAATTTCTTCACTCAGAGAATTGTGAGCCTGTGGAATTTGTTACAACAGGACGTAGTTGAGGCCAAAACATTGTGTGTATGTTTTCAAGAAGCAGCTCAATATAGCACTCAGTGCAAAGGGGGTCAAAAGATATGGGGGGAAAGTGGCATAATAATAATAATCTTTATTGTCACAAGTAGGCTTACATTAACAGGACAATCAAGTTACTGTGAAAACCCCCTAGTCGCCACACTCCGGCGCCTGTTCGGGTATACTGAGTGCAAATTCAGAATGTCCAATTCACCTAACAAGCACGTCTTTCAAGAACTTGTGGGAGGAAACCGGAGCAGCCGGACGAAACCCGCGCAGTCACGGGGAGAACGTGTAGACTCGGTGCAGTCAGTGACTCAAAAACGTGAATCGAACCTGGGACCCTGGTGCTGTGAAGCAACAGTGCTAACCACAAATGTAGGTCCCTTACAGTTAGAATCAAGCGAATTCATAATGGGCACCAAAGAGATGGCAGACCATTTAAACAAATACTTTAGATCTGTCTTCACCAAGTAGGACACAAATAACCTTCCAGAAATATTAGGGGACAGAGGGTCTAGCATGAAGGAGGAACTGACGGAAATCCTTATTAGTCAGGAAATTGTATTGGGGAAAGTCTCCAGGGCCTAATGCTCTGTAGCCCAGAGTACTTAAGGAAGTAGCCCTGTAAATAGTGGATGCATTGGTGATCTTTTTCCAGCATTCTATAGACTCTGGAAGAGTTCCAATAAATTAGAGGGTAGCTAATGTAACCCCAAGTTTTAAAAAACGAGAGAGTGAAAACAGGGAATGATAGACCGGTTAACCTGACATCGGTGGTGGGGAAAATGCTGGAGTCAATTATTACAGCTGAAATAACTGAGCATTTGGAAAGTAGCAACAGGATTGGTCCAAGTCAGCATGGATTTCCTGAAGGGAAATCATGCTTGGCAAATCTTCTGGAATTTTTTGAGGATGTGACCAGTAGAGTGGACAAGGGTGAACTAGTGGATATTGTGTATCTGGACTTTCAAAAGTCCCACGTAAGAGATTAGTGAGCAAAGTTAAAGCTCATCATATTGGGATGATGTATTGATGTGGATAGAGAACTGGTTGGCAGACAGGAAGCAGAGAATGGGAATAAACAGGTCCCTTTCAGAATGGCAGCAGTGACAACATGGGCCGGTTTAGCTCAGTGGGCTAGACAGCTGGGTTGTGATACAGAACAAGGCAAGCAGCGCGGGTTCAATCCCCGTACCTGCTTACCCGGAATGGGGCTGGAATGTGGAGACTCGGGGAGTTTCACAGTAACTTCATACTTGTGACAATAAAATATTATTATTACCGTAGGGTTCAGTGCTGGGACCTCAGCTGTTCACAATATACATTAATGATTTGGACGAAAGAATTGCATGCAATATCGCCAAATTTGCAGACGACACTAAGCTGGGTGGCAGTGTGTGCTGTGAGGAGGATACAAAGAGGGATGGCAGGACTGACAAATAAAGAAAGGCTGGATCAACTGGGCTTGTATTCATGAGAGTTTAGAAGAATGAGAGGGGATCTCATAGAAACATAAAATCCTGATGGGACTGGACAGGCTAGATGCTGGAAGAATGTTCTCGATGTTGGGGACGTCTAGAGCTCGGGATCACAGCCTAAGAGTAAGGGGTTAGCCATTCAGGACAGAGATGATGAGGAGCGTCTTCTCTCAGAGAGTTGGGATTCTCTACCACAGAAAGCTGTTGGGGCCAATTCATTGGATATATTCAAGAGGGAGATGGATGTGGCCCTTGCGGCTAAAGAGATCAAGGGGTATGGAGAGAAAGCGGGAGTGGGATACTGAATTTGCATGATCAGCTATGATCATGTTGAATGGTGGTACAGGATCGAAGGGCCAAATGGCCTACTCCTGCATCTATTTTCCATGTCTCCATGTTTCCGAAAGGGCATTAGTGAACCAAATTTTTGTGGTCCGCAATCATAGTTTTCATGGTTGCCACCTTACTGAGACTAGATTTCAATTCCAAATTTATTAATTGAATTTAAGTTCCACCAAATGGCTTAGTGGGATTTGAGCCAGTGTCCCCAGAGCATTAGCCTGGGCCATTGGATAAGTAGTTCAGTGAACATTAACACCACGCTATCGCCCCCCCTCCCCCAATACTAACAACTACATAGAATTGGATAGAATTGCAACAGGCCATTCAGCCCAACCAAATCATGCTGGTATTTATACTTCACTAACTCTACCCCCGCCCACCCACCCACAACACACCCCTCCCGACCTCCCGACCCCCAACAGTACCTCACCATCCTTCCTGATCTAATTCTATTTTCAGAATACCCGATTGAATAGAGTCTATTCCCTTCTCCCTCATCTGCTGAGCTGATTTCCCCACCAATGCATCTATATCACTATATGAGCAGCACGGTAGCATTGTGGATAGCACAATTGCTTCACAGCTTCAGGGTCCCAGGTTCGATTCTGGCTTGGGTCACTGTCTGTGCTGAGTCTGCACATCCTCCCCGTGTGTGCGTGGGTTTCCTCCGGGTGCTCCGGTTTCCTCCGACAGTCCAAAGATGTGCAGGTTAGGTGGATTGGCCATGATAAATTGCCCTTAGTGTCCAAAGTTGCCCTTAGTGTTGGGTGGGGTTGGGTTAAGCGGATAGGGTGGAGGTGTTGACCTTGGGTAGGGTGCTCTTTCCAAGAGCCGGTGCAGACTCGATGGGCTGAATGGCCTCCTTCTGCACTGTAAATTCTATGACATCATTCGCCTCAACCACTCACTGTTGGACTACAAGATGCTGAATGTATTGCGAATTGCGAATAAAAATAGCAAGTGTACGTGCTCCGTGGGAGTGATAGAGCTTGCCAGGGGTGACATTCAAAAACCAGCTGGGGATATTAGATGAGTCATTGTGCAGCACCGATCACAGTATCAATTAAAGGAATAGGTTACTGGATTGGATTGGATTTGTTTATTGTCACGTGTACCGAGGTACAGTGAATAGTATTTTTCTGCGAGCAGCTCAACAGATCATTAAGTACATGAAAAGAAAAGGAAATAAAAGAAAATGCATAAAAGAAAATAGATAATAGGGCAACACAAGGTGCACAATGTAACTATGTAAGCACCGGCATCGGATGAAAAGAGAGAGGTTAGTAATAATGTTAGTCTTAGAATTAAATTTTAAAAGATTAGAACGAGTATAAGATAAATAAAAAGAGGATCTGTTAGGGAGAGCTCACAGAGAGTCGCCTCGCTCCGGCACCATAAGAACATAAGAACTAAGAACAGGAGTAGGCCATCTGGCCCCTCGAGCCTGCTCCGCTATTTAATGAGATCATGGCTGATCTTTGTGGACTCAGCTCCACTCTCCGGCCCGTGCACCATATCCCCGAATCCCTTTATTCTTTAGACATCTTGCTGTAGGGCCCATGAAGTTACTGAGTATCCATGAAGGATACTAGGTGACACTTCATATCCTGTTGAGTTCAAATCCCCAAAACGCATGCCGAATCTGTTGTATGTTTTAGTCAAGGTGCACCTGGAGTCAGGTGTTCAGTCCAGTGACGTAAGATGGGTCAGCCAGACCCTACAGCAGTGCAGAGACAGATGAGGTTAATCCTCAGATTTAGAGAGAAGGGCTTTCACGAGCAGTTTAATAAGCTTGCCTTAAAACAAAATGTCAGCAATGATTTGTTTTTGTATTTAGGACATTTCAAATGGACGGAGAAAAACACAAAAGAAGTGCTTTCAGGAATGCCAGGACAGCAGGACAAGAGGAAGCAGGCAGGGTGCCGATGAATACTTCGAAAGATTTCTTTACCCAGAGGTCGCTGGGTTCTCTAGGATGGGTTTCATTGAAATCAGGCAGTGATCGGTGTCCTGGCAAATCGTCTAAGGCAGTAGATAAACAAAACGGACAGGGAAGGACAGGTCAGGGGAATGTCAAGCTTGAAAGTGAAAAGTTGAGGTAGTCAGGCAATGTAGTGATTTGAGTTAAGACAAGCAGAGTGAGATGGCAACCGACAAAGTGTTTCATGGTATCAAGGCAGAGATTGTGGACACAGTTTGCCACCATGTTGGTCAAGTGTGGCTTTGGGTGAGCAAAGCCAAGAGTAGCTTGCCGGCGCTGTCGCGGGATGTTGTTCCTTAACTTTCAGACACGAAAGGTAAAAACAAATTTGCATGAGTTTCACACATCATGGTGGACTGTCTGATTTGCCCGCCCCATATCACTTGAGCTCTTGAATTGGGGGGGGACGGACGGTGTCGCACCATTTCAATGCCTCCCCAGCACTTGTTCCAAGTCCAGTCAGGGGGATGGCTGCAAGGATATCAGCACCAAAGTTCTCAGAGGGTGCATTGCCCAGATTACTGGATGGGGTGGGGCAGTGCCGTGAGACATCCCCTACCCTCAAGCGGGCAGAAGATCGACCAGCGAGGTCACTAACACAGCATCACTTGTAAGTTCCAGTTCGCTGTACCAGAGGACGGGCATCCAGTGCAGGAAGAGGTTGAATGGCCTCCTTCATACAGCCAGAGTAAGCCACTCTTCCCATTTCTCAACACCCACCCACTCGCACACCGATTACACTTCCATTCACTGCCACCTCAAAGTGCCCCACCACTCATCCTCCCACATGCCTCCTTGTCGTGGTAAAGGTGAAGAAAGCAAATGGCATGTTGGTCTTCACAGAGAGAGGATTCAAGTATAGGAGCAGGTATGCCTTCCTGCAATTATACAGGGCCATGTTGAGTCCACACCTGGATGGCACAGTGGTTAGCAGTGTTGCCTCTCAGCACCAAGGACCCGGGTTTAATTCTGGCCTCGGGTGACTGTGTGCAGCTTGTACGTTTTCCCCGTGACTGCATAGGTTTCCTCCAGGTTCTCCAGTGTCTTCCCACAGCCCAAAGATGTCCGGGTTAGGTAGATTGGCCATGCTCAATTGCCCCTTAATTCCATGGATGTGCAGGTTAGGTTATGGGATTACGCTGATAGTTCGGGATAGACACTCGTAAATGGGCAGAGTGCTCATTCAAAGGATTGGTGCAGACCCGATGGGCCGAATGGCCTCCTTCTGCACTGTAAGGATTCAATGATTCTATGAATATTATGTGCAGTTTTGGCCTCCTTATCTGGGGAAGGATATTCTTGTTACAGAGCGAGTGGAGAGAAGGTTTACCAGACTGATTCCTTGGATGACAGGGCTGACAATGAGGAGAGATTGAGTCAGTTAGGATTGTTCCCGCTGGAGTTCAAGAGAATGAGAGGAGATGTCATAGAAATCTATAAAATTCTAACGGGACTAGGCAGGGTAGATGGAGGAGGGATGTTCTCGATGGTGGGGCAGTCCAGAACCAGGGGGACACAGTCTGAGGATACAGGGTAGACCATTTAGTACTGAGATGAGGAAACATGTCTTCACCAAGAGAGTGGTGAGCCTGTGGAATTCAGATAGGAAAAAATAGTTGAGGCAAAAACATTGTGGGCGCATATCTCTCATTTTGAGTCTACGTGCTCCCGCCAGTGGAGAATCGGGACAGTTTCCCATTGTTGCTGGGAATGATGCTAACATGCCATTCAATGGCACTTGGAATTTTATTTCCACTGGATAGGGTATTACATTGGACTTTAAAGGGTTGGGGCCTAAACTTGCTGACAGTCCCGCTCCTCAGAGATTGGGGGCCCTTTTTAATCTCAGAATAATGTTGCAGCCTCTCACATCGCAGGCAAGCCACGCCCCCCTTCCCCCGCATGTGAGCAACACCCCACTTTGGGCTCACCAAATACCTTCCCTTCAGCCTCCCTTTAGTCTCCACTTTCAGGCCCCCCACCTCAGTTCCCCCCTTTCAGTCCCCACCCTTTGTTAGTGCCAATCTAGCGCCTTGAACTCCAAGCGGGGAAGGGCACATGGATTTGTACCCTCCCTATACTTGCCTCCAGCATGCCGAGGGTTCCTTCAGTGGAGTTGGATGTGAGGAGGGCTTGGACTGGGCTGGAGGAGTTCAAGTCAGAGGTATTTCCCAGGATGGGAGTCATTTTGCTGGTTTTCACAACTGTAGCCTTGAAAATAATTAAATTGTCTATCAACATGGCAAGTCTCAGTTTGAAATCTTCCCTCTGATGTGTTGGAATCTCCCAGCATGTCAATATCAATGATCACTAAGAAGAAGGTGAAAGTCTTCCCGTTAATGTGGTGGAAACCTTTGAAGTGCTTTTACCACAGTTAATTTCATTGCTGTTTAACATTTTTAAGGCTCTGTGCATGTTTAGTAGTGTAAAAGCTTTGAACTACTTTGTTTATATTCAATTTCACAGTCCATTGCCTTTTACAAGCAGCTTGATTGTCAGGTACTGGTAAGTTGAAAGGAAGATTTACTGTTTTTATATGGCTCCATAGGGGTCTATTAACTCTGAAGTGCTTCCTCTTTGAGCAGATTTTCTTGCTAACTGCAGTTTTTTTAAGAGATTGCCTCTTTGTTCTGTATAGCTTCCTAGAAAGACCAGGTACTTTGGGAACTATCCATGACAGCTACATCCTCTGCCATTCTCAGATACCACTGTGAAAAGCCCCTAGTCGCCACATTCCGGCGCCTGTTCGGGGAGGCTGTTAGGGAAATTGAACCGTGCTGCTGGCCTGCCTTGGTCTGCTTTCAAAGCCAGTGATTTAGCCCTGTGCTAAACAGCCCCCAGGATGTTGCCTGGGATGGAGCATTTGAGCTATGAAGAGAGGCTGGATAGTCTTGGGTTATTTTCCTTAGAGCAGAGAAGGCCTGATTGGGGTGTATAAGATTATGAGGGGTATGGACAGGGTAGATAGGAAGCTGTTCCCTTTGTTGAGTGGTCAATAACACAGGGGTAATGATTTAAGGTGAGGGGAAAGAGGTTTAGAGTGGATTTTAGGGAAAATGTTTTCAACTAGAGGGTGGTGGGATACTGGAATGCACTGTCTGTGAGGATAGCTGAGGCAGGAAATCTCACAACCTTTAAAAAGTAGGTGGATGAGCACTTGAAATGCCATAACATTCGAAGGTTTGGACCATGTGCTTAGTGTAGATTTAGTGCAGATTTGTCAGTGCAGACTTGATGGAGCAAAGGGCCTCCTCTGTACTGTATGACTCTATGAGATAGAATGACAAATAGAGTATAATTTTATTAAGTTTAAAAATGACATTTAATTCAACAGTTCAGCTGTTGCTAAAAGAACTCCACCTTCAGTGCTCTGACTGGAATAGTCTGCCTGGAGCCACTGGGCCATCTGATTGATCATAAGTTATTAATACCTAAGGGAATGTCTCCAAATTACAAAGTCAACAATGAGGCATTGTCAACTGTTAAAGTAAAGGACCATCTACAAATGCTCATCCCCACTCGCTTCCTGGCTGTGGCAGAGGGTGGAGTGGGGGTGGGGGGAGGGGGGGTGGTGGTGGTTACTGCTCCCTCTGCAGTCAAAAAAGGACCTGGCCAACCCAACCCCTCGCCGTAAACCTCTTCCCCTAAAGCAATATGGTAACATTTGCATTACGGTGAAGTGATTCTGCACTTGAAGGAGATGAAAACATGGCAGCATGATTATACTCTTAGTGGTTCAGTGGGTATGCACTGAACAAAGATTCGCAATACATTCATCATTATGACAGTGCTTCTAATGCCTTTGGTGTGATTGCAGATGTTCTCTGACAGGAGGCTGAAGATAAATTTACCCAAGAAATCATTTAATTTTGCTTCCCTCTTTCCAAACCATTTGGTGTGCAACACCGCTGGTCATTGATCTGCCATTATTAACATAATGATGTGGCATTATACAAGCTAGAGAATCAGACGCTAACAATGAAGTGGAAAATAATTGTAATCGCAATCTGTTCATGAGAGAATAAACTAACAAAAGCATGTTTTGCCATATATCAATTTACAAAAGTGTTTCTTTTTAAGCTCGTAAAAAGGTTAAAGCGAAGAACACATCACTGGAGTGATGGGCATTCTGATTACTATGAAGCAGCTTTATTCCCCAATTGAGCTCAAGTCCTCATTTAGTTTTTGCTTCCGCTCCATTCCTGAAGCCACACAATCTCGCTGAGAGACAGTTCCGTTGCTGCCAGCAGCTTGCCCGTACTATAGGCTGGCATTTTACAGGGCGATAAGGAGTGAACTGGAGACTGAACAATCGGGTGGGAGAGCGGGTGGGCAGTGTGCCTGTCTCCTTCACAATATTGCTGCCATTGTGCCAGAGGCGGGTAAAGTGGCAGTGGATCGTTCTCTGTCCCAGCTGAGACCACAATCAGCTCAACCATGATCTTATTGAAAGGTGGAGCAGGCTCGAGGGGTGAAGACAGATATGAAATATTCGCTCAACACCTGACCAATGACCTCTGGCTCCACCCACAGATTTCCCCCTTGGTCCCTAATGGGCCTTATTCTTTTCTGGCTATCCTCTTCCCATTGATATACTTACGGAATATCTTGGGATTTTCCCTACTTTTACCAGCCAGAGATTTCTCATATCTCCTCTTTGCTCTCCGAATTGCTTTTTTAAACTCCATCCTGCACTTTCTGTACTCCACTAATGCCTCCGTCTCTTTTCCTTCTCATCGTATTCTGAATGTCTCTGGTCATCCCGTGAACGAATGTTAAAAGAACTCTTCTGAAGCCGTGGTACAATACATTAGTTGTTGCCTAACCATAACTTTATAAATGTTCAGCAAAACCTTTCTGTGTTGGTACTCAATGCTTCTCTTTAAGAAGCTTGAGATGCCATGTGCTTTGCTAGATACTCCCTCATGTTGTCTGCAGAGTTGGCAGCCTTATGTGTGGGGGCAGCACATCGAAGACCATGCCCAGCAACCCAGGTCAAAAGGCAAGTGTCATTTTCTTGCTCCTACCCGAGGTGGAAGCTACGGTTCTCCACCTTCTCGGCCCTTGCAGTCTCTCTTGCAACAGGATCTGTGACCCACATTGGACCATATAGACAGCCTCCATCGAAGACAGGCTATGATATTAGCCCCCTTGTTGGGCAAAGAATACAAATTCAGAGATCATCAGTAGTTCTAATCAGCAATGTCACTGAGGTGCCAGCTTCAGAACCTCAGCGTTAGGCAGTTCTAATTAAATTAAGAGCAGCTTCAACCAGCAGGGATCCAAGCAGAAAATGATTACCCTCATGAATACTTCACAAGGCCCCATCCACACAAGATACTCAGATGGAGCTGTTGCTTCACTATTAAGCAGTTTAGGCCAACATTAACTAAACGGGTGGATGACTGTCAGTACTCTTAGCATTGGTCAAATCATCACTCACTCCCTGTTTCTGTGCAAAACAAACTGGTGGCTGAGTTGAATTGATTGAAGTTGAGCACTTGCAATCAAGCTGCAGTTTTAAATATTCAAACCTTAAAATAACTTTCTCATCAAATATTGAGGGAAAGGTGCCGCGTGGCCCATGTGGTCTCCTAGACTGGTTTTGGTTGCCTGAGGGGGTGGGAGAGAAATATTCCTTTGCATTTTCCTTTTTCCTTATTGGTTCAGAGCTCTGTAATTCCTTCTTTACAGCTCGCCGTCTCTCAACCTGGCTTTCCTCCTTTGAGACACTCCTTAAAACTTACCTCTTTGATCACGTTTTTGGTGTCCTAATGTTTCTCTTTTTGTATAAATTTAGAGTACCCAATTCTTTTTTTTCCCAATTGAGGGGCAACTTAGCGTGGCCAACCCGCCCAGCCTGCACATTTCATGGAATTTACAGCCATTCGGCCCATCGAGTCTGCACCGGCTCTTGGAAAGAGCACCTCCAGCCCACTCCATCACCCACTAACCCCACCCAACACTAAGGGCAGTTTTGGACACTAAGGGCAATTTAGCATGGCCAATCCACTTAACATGCACATCTTTGGACTGTGGGAGGAAACCGGAGCACCCGGAGGAAACCCACGCACACACGGGGAGAATGTGCAGACTCCGCACAGACAGTGACCCAAGCCGGGAATCAAACCTGGGACCCTGGAGCTGTGAAGCAATTGTGCTAACCACTATGCTACCGTGCAGCACGTCTTTGGGTTGTAGGGTTGAGACCCACGCAGACACGAGGCGAATGTGCAAACTCCACACAGACAGTGACCCGGGGCCGAGATTGAACCCGGGTCTTCAGTGCCGTGAGGCGGCAGCACTAACCACAGCGTCACCGTGCCTCCCTGAGTCCCAATGTCTCTTTGCATTATGGTGTCAAATTTTATCTGACAACGCTCCTGTGTGGGCCATCTTCATTTGGTGAAATATGTTGTTCAAATGCCAGTTGTTGCTGTGGTTGCAGCCCTCTGGCCTGCTTTCTTCAATCACCGTGAGATTTATTTTTGCTCCTTTGTTCTGGAGGGAGGCTGGGAGGTGGGGAAGTCACACCAGCGGCAGCATCAGAAACGATCTGACACTTGCTGCCGAATTCAACACATGCATCTCAAAAACTGCAGCCGTTATGTCGAAGCTGAGAAAGAGAGTGTGGGACAACAGCGACCTGACTGTGAACACCAGACTGAGAATCCACCAAGCCTGTGGCCTCAGCGCACTTCCCTACAGTGCTGAGACCTGGACAATGTGTTCTCGTCGGGGGAAAAGACTGAACCGGTTCCGCCTTCACTGTCTCAGACCTATCCTCGGCATCTCTTGGCAGGACAAGGTCTCCAACTCACAGAGGTCCCCAGAGCTTGGCAATTCCATCATCATAGGCACATTGCTAAATCAACAACACCTGCATTGGCTCAGCCACATTCGTTGAAATGGTGGCCTTTTATCCAAAGATCCGTATGGGTGAAATAGCCACTGGGCCATGACCGCCTGAGCATCCATACTTCAGCTAGAAGAACAACTGCAAGTGAGATGTGAAGATGGTGGATATTGGCACTGACAACAGGAGAACAGTCTGGCATTTTGGAAGGTATTGGAAAAGATGGGCAGAAGTGCGCGCTGACCAACAAGAGGGCCCAGAGAAAGCAGAAGCCAGAGAATTGTGCACCCTCTCAGCCTGCTGTCTCCCTCTGCAGGCAGAGACTCCCATTGTCATAGTGGGTTTCCTGAGCCACACAAGGTGTGGCTTCACTCAGGGCCGATGACCAGGTGACGAGTTGAAAAGCATTGTTTCACGAGGCTGAAGATTACCGCAGAACATTGGAGACCACCACCACCGGCAGTGTCACCTCTCAGTCAACAACAGCTGAGGGGGTGGGTAGGGTTGGCAAATCTGATTGAACGTAGACCTGGAGATTTCATCACATGACCTGCCTCCCCCCCCGCCGCCCCAACTACCCACCCGTACATCCCACCGCCCCCTGTCATGCTTCTGCCAAAATTGGCCCTGCGATTTTCAACTTGTCATTTGTCTCGCTCCGGAAATAGTATCATAGTATTAATGCAGAAGAGAAGGGAGCAGAAATAGTTAATCCTGATGCTTCCTCCTCCATGCCTGTATATGGTCCAGCTGGTCTTTTCCAGCCCATCGCTTCTGTCTGTGCATAAACGAGGTCAATGCATCTGTCTGTGGAAGTTTTGAAGTTAGATCTAAGGGTTTCAAAGGAAAGGTGTTCTCCCCAGACCATGGCTTCACAGGTTTTCTCTCTGGTCAATGCTGAGTTACACTGATTGCCACTGGGGCGGGAGTAGAGGTGAAGAAAACTCCGCTTCAGCACCACTGGGTCACTGGGCTGCGCAGGAAAAAATGTGTCGATAAAATTGCTGGTCTTGATTGTGATCCAATTGCTGTACAGTAAAGGACAGAGGTCAAGGGCAGATTGAGAATTGGCTGATACAACTCCACCCCTACCCAGTCACAAATTGATGCTCACATTACTTGAGCAGGATCACACCTGAAGAAGGCTGACAATCTATGAGTCTGGAGAGCTGTCCGTGCCTAAATAATGTCTCAGACATTCCAGAAAAGAATAACATACGAACATGGCACATTACGCCACATAAGGGCGGCACGATGACACAGCATTTAACACTGCCTCACAGCATCAGGGACCCAGGTCAGATTCTGACCTTGGATCACTGTCTGTGTGAAGATTGCACGTTCTCCCCGTGTCTGTGTGGATTTACTGCGGGTGCTCTGGTTTCTTCCCACAGTCCAAAGAGGTGCAGGTGAGGTAGATTTGCCATGGTAAATTTCTCCTTAGCGTCAAAAAGGTGGGGTACGGGAATAGGGTGGGGGCGTGGGTCTAGGTAGGGTGCTCGTTCCCAGAGTCGGTGTATACTCGATGGGCTGAATGGCCTCCTTCTGCTCTGTAGAGATTCTATGATTACATTTTTGAGGTTTTGCAAGAAGAAAGTAGACGAGAATAAAATGGATTGCACTGATTACGATTTGAAAGCCACTTATATTGAAAATCTTCTTTGGCCAAAGATTCATTTGCTTGCCCTCATGTGACTGTACTTCAAAAATAATCCATTGGGCTGCCAAACACTTTCGCACAACCTGATAGGATGAGATATTGTACAACATTTCTTTCTTTTGATATTTCCAGACTGACCATTAGGGTTCCATTTGGTCTCGCGAAAGAACATCGCACTGGCATGTATCCATTAGTCCCCGTCATTGGTTGTCCCTCGATTTGAGGATGACCTCTACGCAGACTTGTGGATTTCTGCCATGGGTCTTCATGTGACTGAACTGGCCAATTCTCGACCCGCAGATCTTTGGGCACATGTGGCAGGACCTTTCTGGAGGTGGTGGCTGCCAGAGTACAAGATTTCCTTCCTTCTCTGTGTAACATAGGCTGAAAAACCTGAAATAATGATGGTACTGATCAATTTTCAGCCGTACGCTATGCTAACCTTTATGTTTGTAAAGCTGTCGGAATGTACATTGGGCACGATGTATTAATTTAAATTGCCAACTGCTGAGCTTGCTAGCTTGATCTTTGTGGGAATACAAGGGTTAAGTGAGTGGAAATTGTCATAAAATCCACTCATGTACATAATGAGATGCAGACAGGCAGTGATTGACACACAGGATGATCAGTAAGCACACAGCACAGTGCAGTCAATCACCAGACAGGACACTACCACTATAAAGCCAGAGGGCACTAGGTTTCCCATTCTCTCGGGACCCAGCCACTGCGACAGTCAGAGTCCACGAGCTAGCTCAGTGTAAACACCATGCGGTAGCGAGTAAGTCTGTTCAGGCTACTAAAAGGTCTCCAGTCAGTTCAGTATAGTGTCGATCCACAGCTGAATATCTATATTAGTTCTATCATTGAATAAAACAGTGTTGGATCTTCTCCCGTGTTAGACGTCTGTTTCTAGCTTCCCTGCATCGAGTGCAGTCCACATCGAACCTACCTGCCTAACACACCACGGTACCAGAGTGATACTGATCTTGACGGACCTACCTCGAGTGAATCAGCATCGACCAACAAGCAGCCATCCGGTGAAATGGAAAACATCCAGCCTCCTCCGCAGATCCGCATCTCCGGCAACCTTGGCGCCAATTGGAAAATCGTCAAGCAAAAGTTCCTCTTGCACATCGAGGCCTCCGACCTCGAAGCAGCATCGGATGCCAGGAAGATCGCGCTATTTCTCTCCACCGTGGGGGACCACGCCATCCACATCTACAACTCCCTTACGTTCGCTGACGGTGAAGACAAAACAAAATTCAAAACAGTCCTGCTGAGGTTTGACAGCCACTGTGACATTGAGATGAATGAGAGCTTTGAACGGTACATCTTCCAGCAGAGGCTTCAGGGTAAGGATGAACCTTTTCAGTCCTTCGTGACCCATCTCCGCATCCTAGCGCAGTCATGCACGAAGGCTGTTTAGCACAGGGCTAAATCGCTGGCTTTGAAAGCAGATCAAGGCATGCCAGCAGCATGGTTCAATTCCCGTAACATCCTCCCCAAACAGGCGCCGGAATGTGGCGACTAGGGGCTTTTCACAGTGACTTCATTTGAAGCCTACTTGTGACAATAAGCGATTTTCATTTCATTTCATGTAACTATACTCAACGGCTGATTCCATGATCCGGGATCAGATCGTATTCGGGGTTCACTCCGACTCCCTTCGGCAGCAGCTCCTGAAAGTGAAACAGTTGACCCTCTCTGTCGCTATCGAGTCGTGCGTTGTCCATGAGCATGCGAAGAATCGTTACTCCCACATCAAGGCGGCAGAAACTGCAAAGCTGGCCTCCCACGAGGCTGAACGGGTTCAGGCCATTGCACAAATGTAGGGCATGAGCATCGAGGAGAGTGGCCGTTTTGCGCGCTTTTCCCGGATCCCTGCGCATGCGCGTCATGACCGAGTGGACGACGAGGCCGACAACCCGACTGCGCAGGTGCGTACGTCGACCGACCCCACTGCACATGCGCGATGGCGCACAGAACGCGCTGACGTTGGCGTCATGACGTGTCCGAATTGTGGCTCTGCCCATTTAAAGTGGCAATGTCCGGGAAAAGGACGTTGGTGCCTACAGTGTGGCAAGCTTGGCCACTACGCAGACCTTTGCAGATCTGCTCCACCGCTCAGCAGCCAGCGATCCCAGCTGCGGCGCAGAAGTGTCCGCTCAATACAACAATGCATGCCAGATTCCGATCCTGACAGCCCAACAGACCCTGATGCTGAGTGCCTCAAGTCCCCATACCGGGTGGGCATCGTAACTACACATGCGTTGCCTTCCACCACAACGGCGAAACGCCTCTCGATCCTCAGTGTGGATCCCGACGACGAGTGGTGTGCTGTCCTCACAGTTAACAAGGCTCGCATCCGATTTAAACTGGACACCGGCGCATCAGCGAACCTCATCTCAAAATCCGACCTCAACACCACCCGCGCCAGACCAAGCATTCTTCCGGCCTGCCAGCTCCTCTTTTTTTTTCTTTTTAAATTTAGAGTGCCCAATTCATTTTTTCCAATTAGGGGGCAATTTAGCATGGCCAATCCACCTACCCTGCACATCTTTGGGTTGTGGGGGCGAAACCCACGCAAACACGGGGAGAATGTGCAAACTCCACACGGACAGTGACCCAGAGCCGGGATCGAACCTGGGACCTCGGCGCCGTGAGGCAACAGAGCTAACCCACTGTGCCACCGTGCTGCCCTGCCTGTCAGCTCCTTGACTACATAGCTGCCAATGGCTCCTGTCAACTAGGGGTATCCAACAAGGCGATCAAGGCAACAATGCGGTTTGATATCGTCAGGCCTGACAGGACGTCCCAGCTCGGTGCTCGAGCCTGCAAGCTCCTGAACCTGGTTCAGCGAGTCCATACCATGTCATCATCACCGGCGACGGCCTCGCCTGATGGAAAATTACAAGCCGACATAGATGACATTATCACGCAGTACCACAGCGTATTCGATGGAATGGGCACGCTCCCATACCGATATAAAATCCTGCTCAAGCCGAACACCACCCCGGTGAATTCATGCACCACGCCAGGTGCCGGCACCCATCAAGGATCGTCTGAAGAAGCAATTACAGGACCTCCAAGACCAGGGCATCATTTCGAAGGTCACAGAGCCAACAGACTGGGTCAGCTCCATGGTCTGCGTAAAGAAGCCGTCAGAGGAGCTTCACATTTGCATTGACCCTAAGAATCCAAACCGCAAGATCATGCGGGAGCATTACCCGATACCAAAACGTGAAGAGTTGACCAGTGAGATGGCTCATGCCAAATTCTTTACTAAGCTGGACGCCTCCAAGTGTTTTTGGCAAATACAGCTGGATGCGTACAGTCGCAAGCTGTGCACATTCAACACCCCGTTCGACCACTACTGCTACAACCGGATGCCTTTTGGGATCATATCTGCCTCCGAAGTATTTCACCGCATCATGGAGCAGATGATGGAGGGCATCGAAGGGGTCCGAAGATACGTTGACAACGTAATTATCTGGTCCACAATGCCCCAGGAACACATCGCTCGCGTCAAGAAGGTATTCCAGAGAATTCATGAACATGGTCTCCAGCTCAACAGGGCCAAGTGTTCATTTGGTCAATTGGATATTAAGTTCCTGGGTGACCACATCTCACAGCAGGGTGTGCGGCCAGATACCGACAAGGTCTCGGTGATCAACGCCATGAAGACCCCGGAGGACAAGAAGGCGGTCCTCCACTTCCTCGGGATGGTCAACTTCCTCGGGAAATTCATTCCCAATATGGCATCCCACATCACGGCCCTCCGCCATCTCATCAAGAAGTCGACGGAATTCCAGTGGCTGCCCACGCATGAAGAGGAATGGCGTGAGCTGAAAGAAAAGCTCACCACAGCCCTGGTTCTAGCGTTCTTCGACCCAACCAAGATATCGACTGATGCAAGCCAGGACGGCATTGGGGCAGTGCTCCTTCAGCGAGATGATTCCTCGTCCTGGGCTCCAGTGGCGTATGCCTCCAGGGCCATGACGCCCACTGAACAACGGTACGCTCAGATTGAGAAGGAGTGTCTGGGCCTCCTGACAGGGATAGTCAAGTTTCACGACTACGTTTACGGCCTGCCAAAATTCATGGTAGAAACGGACCACAGGCCTCTAGTCCATATAATCCAAAAGGATTTAAATGACATGACACCTCGGTTACAGCGAATTCTTCTTAAGCTACGCCGCTACGACTTCGAACTTGTCTGCACGCCAGGCAAAGATCTGATCATTGCAGATGCCCTATCCAGGTCCATGGGCAGCATGGTAGAATTTTGGCTAGCACAACTGCTTCACAGCTCCAGTGTCCCAGATTTGATTCCTGGCTTGGGTCACTGTCTGTGCGGAGTCTGCACATTCTCCACGTGTGTGCGTGGGTTTCCTCCGGGTGCTCCGGTTTCCTCCCACAGTCCAAAGATGTGTGGGTTAGGTGCATTGGCCATGATAAATTGCCCTTAGTGTTCAAAATTGCCCTTAGTTACTGGGTTACGGAGATTGGGTGGAGGTGTGGACCTTGGGTCGGGTGATCTTTCCAAGAGCCGGTGCAGACTCGATTGGCCGAATGGCCTCCTTCTGCACTGTAAATTCTATGATTACCACACCGTGTGAACAAAGTGACTTCATCTGCCACATAGAAGCGCAAGTGCAGTTGTGTGCCACCAACCTTCCGGCCTCTGACGAATAGGTGGTCCAAATTTGTGAGGAGACGGCCAAGGATCCTCTGCTGCAGCGTGTGATGCAGCACCTTACCAATGGCTGGCAGAAGGGACAATGTCCCCAGTTCTATGACGTACAAGACGACCTGACGGTGGTGGAGGGAATCCTTCTGAAACTCGACAGGATCGTAATTCCTCAGAGCTTGCGGGCTATGGTGCTGGGCCAACTCCATGAGGGTCACCTTTGGGTCGAGAAATGCCGACACAGAGCTCGGGAGGAGGCCTACTGGCCGGGCATCAGCCAGGACATTGCCGACACAGTCCTCAACTGCCCTACCTGTCAGAAGTTTCAACCAGCTCAACCCAAGGAAACGCTGCAACAGCACGAGATCGTGACCTCTCCGTGGGGACGCCAAGGGGCGTCACTACGTACTCCTGGTCGACTACCTCTCCAGTTACCCAGAAGTGGGAAAACTGTCTGTGGTGGTATGTATTAGGGGTAATACGGTACACCACGTGTCGACAGGCTATTGGTGGAGGGATGCCAGGTCCTGATAGGATCTGCCACCGACTGGACTCCATCCAGAAATGCCGGTATAAGAACCCAGTTTTTCCCTCCATTTCCCTCAGCAGTTGCATTCTGTAACCACGCTGCTGGGGATAAAGTTCTGCTTAATAAAGCCTTCAATTGACATTACCTCAACCTGCCTCGCGTCATATTGACGGTGCTACAATTTATTCAGCAGAATTTAAATTGAAGAAAACGACGTGGGAACATGGAGCTCCGAATCACCCCGGAGTGCCTGCGCATCGCACCCCAAGCAGCTAACTCGGCCTCTATCTTCAAACACGGATGACATGCTTTGAGGGCTACCTCCGAACGGCCCCCGGCACACCGACTGATGAACAAAAGATGCAGGTCCTCTATTCCAGGGGGAGTCCTGACGCCTACTCCCTTATCGAGGACGAGGACGGTTTCACCGGTGCCATCGCCGCGCTGAAGGATATCTACATCCGGCCCACCAACCAGGTTTTTGCTCGCTACCAGCTCGCCACACGACGGCAATTTCCGGGGGAATCGCTGGACGAGTTTTATAACGCCCTGCAGATCCTGGGTCGAAACTGCAACTGCCCGGCGGTAACAGCGAGTGAACACACAGAGCTCCAAGTCCGCGATGCGTATGTGGCAGGTTTGGCCTCTTCCCAGATCCGCCAGAGGCTTCTGGAGAAAGAATCTCTGGGACTTACAGAAGCTCGGGCCCTGGCGGCATCCCTCGATGTGGCCTCGCGTAACGCCCGCGCCTACGCCCCGACTGCACTACAGCCCCTTGGGCTCCGTGGACCCCCGCTGCAGTCGACTCTCCGACACCCCCCCCCCACCCCCGCAACCCTGCGCGGCCAAAACACCAGACCAACCGGGGGGGCCCAGCTGCTATATTTGCGGCCAGCCGAAACACCCTCGGCAGCGATGCCCGGCCACATGCAAAAGCGGCGGGAAGAAAGGCCACTACGCGATGGTGTGCAAGTCCCGCGGGGTCGCCGCTATCTCCGGGCAAGAAATGGGACCACAGACCCAGCCCCCCCCCAGCGATCCACGTGTGACCAACGGACGCCGCCATTTTGGACCCCGGACGCCACGAGGGAGAGATGGGCACCACCATTTTGTCCACCCCCGACCGTGCTCGATCCGTGGACGCCACCATCGTGGCTGAAGGACCCCGACACAGACGGCCACATACTGCCTGATTACGATACTCAACTTCAACAACCACGTCTGGCTTCGACGACCCTCGACCAGTCGCGACCCCGGACGCTCCAGACTGCAATCACTACAGTCCTAGTGAATGGCTACGAGACGCCGTGTCTTATCGACTCTGGGAGCACGGAGAGCTTCATTCATCCGGACATGGTAAGGCGCTGTTCCCTCATAAATCGGCCAAGCACCCAGAAAATTTTCCTGGCGGCGGGATCCCACTCCGTTCAGATCACGGGGTTCTGCATCGCTAACCTAACGGTGCAGGGGAGGGAGTTCCGAAATTACCGGCTGTATGTCCTCCCCCATCTCTGTGCGCCCCCTCATGGAGTTTCCTCTCCCCCACTGTGCCAAAGCCCTGAAACGTTGCCTGGGCTTCTTTTCTTATTACGCCCAGTGGGTTCCCCAGTACGCAGACAAGGCCCGTGCACTAATCCAGTCCACTACTTTTCCCCTGACGACAGAGGCATGCCAGGCCTTTAGCCGCATCAAAACGGATATCGCAAAGGCTACGATGCGCGCCATCGACGAGTCCCTCCCCTTCCAGGTCGAGAGCGACGCACCGGCTGTAGCTCTGGCGGCCACCCTCAACCAAGCGGGCAGACCCATGGCCTTCTTCTCCCGAACCCTCCATGCTTCAGAAATCCTCCACTCCTCAGTGGAAAAGGAGGCACAAGCAATAGTGGAAGCTGTGCGACACTGGAGGCATTACCTGGCCGGTAGGAGATTCACTCTCCTCACTGACCAACGGTCGGTTGCCTTCATGTTCGATAATGCACAGCGGGGCAAGATCAAGAACGACAAGGTCTTGCGGTGGAGGATCGAACTCTCCACATTCAATTATGAGATCTTGTATCGTCCCGGAAAGCTGAACGAGCCATCCGATGCCCTATCTCACGGCACATGTGCCAATGTACAAGTGGACCGTCTACAAGCCCTCCACGAGGACCTGTGCCACCCGGGGGTCACTCATTTCTACCACTTCCTTAAGGCCCGCAACCTCCCTTACTCCGTCGAGGACGTCCGAACAGTCACCAGAAACTGCCAGATCTGCGCTGAGTGCAAACCGCACTTTTTCAGGCCAGATAGAGCGCACCTGGTTAAGGCCTCTCGACCCTTTGAACGCCTCAGTTTGGATTTCAAAGGCCCCCTCCCCTCCACCGATCGCAACGTGTACTTCCTGAACGTCTTGGACGAATACTCCCGTTTCCCTTTCGCCATCCCCTGCCCCGACATGACAGCGCCCACGGTCATTAAAGCCCTCGGTACCATTTTTACACTGTTCGGTTTCCCTGACTATATCCATAGCGACAGGGGGTCCTCCTTTATGAGTGACGAACTGCGTCAATTCCTGCTCAGCAGGGGCATAGCCTCGAGCAGGACGACCAGTTACAACCCCCGGGGGAACGGGCAGGTAGAAAGGGAGAATGGAACGGTCTGGAAGGCTGTCCTGCTGGCCCTCCGGTCGAGGAGCCTCCCAATTTCCCGCTGGCAGGAAGTCCTTCCGGATGCCCTTCACTCTATCCGGTCCCTGCTGTGCACCACCACGAATCAAACGCCTCACGAGCGCCTCCTCCTCTTTCCTAGGAAGTCCTCCTCTGGAACGCCACTTCCGACCTGGCTAGCAGCTCCGGGACCCATTCTGCTCCGGAAACATGTGCGGGCGCACAAGTCAGATCCGTTGGTGGAACGGGTGCATCTCCTTCACGCCAACCCGCAATATGCCTATGTGGAGTACCCCGATGGGCGACAGGACACTGTCTCCCTGCGAGATCTGGCGCCCGCCGGAGCTACCCACACCCCCCCAATGCCAATCACCACCTCCTCACTCCCGCCGGTTCATCCCGCAGCCACCCCCTTCCCGGTGGGTTTGGTTCTCCTCCCAGACCCACCCAGGAGTAAGGACAGAGGGGACAGCGCTACGCTCCCAGAGTCGACGGGACCCGAGCCAGCGCCATCACCACCACGCCCGAGACGATCAGAAAGGACGACCAGGGCGCCCATCTGGCTCATCGAATCACTTTAACTCTCAACGTTTTCAGTTATTGTGTCTTGTTATAGTTATGGCATCATGCCGACCCTGTTTGGCCCGTTGGCCCACTTGAAGCGATAATTTTGTGTTTTGTTCAAAGTTACGGCACAGTACCGACTCTGTAAACCCCTACCACCATGCGAACCACCATCCCGCCGGGTTTTTTTTCAACAAGGGGTGAATGTGGTGGTATGTATTAGGGGTCATACGGTACACCACGTGTCAACAGGCTATTGGTGGAGGGATGTCAGGTCCTGATAGGATCTGCCACCTACTGGACTCCACCCAGAAATGCCGGTATAAGAACCCAGTTTTTCCCTCCATTTCCCTCAGCAGTTGCATTCTGTAACCACGCTGCTGAGGATAAAGTTCTGCTTAATAAAGCCTTCAATTGACATTACCTCAACCTGCCTCGTGTCATATTGACGGTGCTACACTGATCCAACCTCACGTCGAAGGCGGTAATCAAAGCATGCAAAGAAACGTTCGCCAGGCATGGGATTCCGCTCACGGTAATGAGCGACATCGGTCCTTGCTTTTACAGCCAGGAATTATCTGATTTTGCACAGTCCTACAACTTCCGTCATGTAACCTCCAGTTCCCACTACCTGCAGTCGAGCGGGGAGGCCGAGAAAGGGGTCCATATTGTAAAGCGGTTGCTGTGCAAAGCTGCAGACTCAGGCTCCGACTTCAACCTGGCAATGCTGGCATACAGGGCAACACCACTGTACACTGGGTTGTCTCCAGCGCGAATGCTCATGAATCGCACTTTGAGGACCACAGTTCCAGCCATCCATGTTCCAGACCTTGACCACCTCACGGTCTTACAGAAAATGCAGCAGTCACGGGCCCAACAGAAGGCCACATACGATGCTCATGCCACGGATCTACCCGAGCTGGCCCCAACTGATCATGTTCGTGTCCAGTTGCCTGAGGGCGGCTGGTCAGCCACAGCTGTTGTGATCAAACAAGTGGCCCCAAGATGGTTCCTTGTCCGCATGGCTATTGGCTCCCTGCTATGGCACAACAGACGGGCATTGCGAAGAGTTCCACGCCCGTTACCTGACCGAAGTGCCCCGCCACCTACGATGCTTCCTCCGGACGTACCCTGCCACGAGGCCACCGATCTACCAGCAATCCTGCCGGCCCATGCGACCACCGCGATGGCAGCGATCCCGCCTATCCACGTGCAGGCGGCTCCTGATCCACCTCTGCGGCGATCGACAAGAATTCATCGCCCACCACAAAGACTAAATCTGTAGACTGAACTTTTGTACATTTTGTGACTTCATCGATTTAACCTCTGTAAATATTGTTTTGTTTGCCATGTATCTGCACTATCGACACCTTCCTATGTATATACGTTCATTTAGACACCTTTTGTATATAGTCAGGCATATATATATATCTACGCACGCACACCTTAGTCTTTATTTATCTAAAAAGAAAAGGGGGGGAGATGTCATAATATCCACTCATGTATATAATAAGATGCAGACAGGCAGTGATTGACACACAGGATGACCAGTAAGCATACAACACAACACATTGCAGCCAATCACCAGACAGGACAAACAAAGAACAAAGAACAAAGAAATGTACAGCACAGGAACAGGCCCTTCGGCCCTCCAAGCCCGTGCCGACCATGCTGCCCGACTAAACTACAATCTTCTACACTTCCTGGGTCCGTATCCCTCTATTCCCATCCTATTCATGTATTTGTCAAGATGCCCCTTAAATGTCACTATCGTCCCTGCTTCCACCACCTCCTCCGGTAGCGAGTTCCAGGCACCCACTACCCTCTGCGTAAAAAACTTGCCTCGTACATCTACTCTAAACCTTGCTACCTCTCACCTTAAACCTATGCCCCCTAGTAATTGACCCCTCTACCCTGGGGAAAAGCCTCTGACTATCCACTCTGTCTATGCCCCTCATAATTTTGTAGACCTCTATCAGGTCTCCCCTCAACCTCCTTCGTTCCAGTGAGAACAAACCGAGTTTATTCAACCGCTCCTCATAGCTAATGCCCTCCATACCAGGCAACATTCTGGTAAATCTCTTCTGCACCCTCTCTAAAGCCACCACATCCTTCTGGTAGTGTGGCGACCAGAATTGAACACTATACTCCAAGTGTGGCCTAACTAAGGTTCTATACAGCTGCAACATGACTTGCCAATTCTTATACTCAATGCCCCGGCCAATGAAGGCAAGCATGCCGTATACCTTCTTGACTACCTTCTCCACCTGTGTTGCCCCTTTCAATGACCTGTGGACCTGTACTCCTAGATCTCTTTGACTTTCAATACTCTTGAGGGTTCTACCATTCACTGTATATTCCCTACCTGCATTAGACCTTCCAAAATGCATTACCTCACATTTGTCCGGATTAAACTCCATCTGCCATCTCTCCGCCCAAGTCTCCAAACAATCTAAATCCTGCTGTATCCTCTGACAGTCCTCGTCGCTATCTGCAATTCCACCAACCTTTGTGTGACACTACCACTATAAAGCCAGAGGGCACTAGGTTTCCCGCTCTCTCGGGACCCAGCCACTGAGACAGTCAGAGTCCACGAGCTAGCTCAGTGCAAACACCATGCGGTAGCTCGTAAGTCCGGTCAGGCTACTACAAGGTCTCCAGTCAGTTCAGTATAGTGTCGATCCACAGCTGAATATGTATATTAGTTCTATCATTGAATAAAACAGTGTTGGACCTTCTCCAGTGTTAGATGTCTGTTTCTAGCTTCCCTGCATCGAGTGCAGTCCACATCGAACCTACCTGCCTAACACATTAGAAATAGTAATAGCAAATTCACCCTGTCCAAAAAAATGCTTTCAACAGAAATCAGTATGAAATGTCTTGTGTCACGTGTATGTGCTGCATTCCTCAGGAAGGATGTAGATAATAAAAAGACCAAAAGCCTGTAAATATAAGAAGTCAGGTAGGGGTTATTTTTGTTGCGAATGTTCCAATTTCACAAAAGAAACCCCATGATTATCAAAACTGACAGGAAGAATCTCTTGACGGGAATCTTCAAACTTCTTTTCACTGTTGTGTGGGGAGCCAAATGCTCTGAAACAGTGTGAAGATACACTTGGGTGATGCTTACCAGCCAGTTAAAATGCTAGGCCTCCTTGGGGGTCTTGTAACAGTCCGAAAAGGCATCTTGAAACAGTTCATGGGGACAGCATCCATGAGGGGGGGATACCATCTATGACCACTCACAGAGCTGATCATGCAGGAAGTAATCAATCCCTGATCGCCAAAGATTTTGGACACGTGTACTGAGGGCTATAAGAAAAGTACATGTCTTTCTTTGTTTCTCGCCATACAGCAGACATTGGCCAATGCATCAGAAGTTACATATTTTCCCCTGGCATCTGAACAGTATTCCAGATATGAACATGGGCAGCATGGTAGCATAGTGGTTATCCCAATGGCTTCACAGGCCCAGGGTCCCAGGTCCGATTCCCCGCTTGGATCACTGTCTGTGCAGAGTCTGCACGTTCTCCCCGTGTCTGCATGGGTTTCCTCCGGGTGCTCCGGTAGGGGTCGGTGGATTGGCCATGCTAAATTGCTCTTCGTGTCCAAAAAAGGTAAGGTAAGGTGGGGTTACGGGGATAGGGTGGAAGTGTGGGGATAGGATGGCGGTGTGGGCTGAGGTAGGGTGCTCTTTCCAAGGGCCGGTGCAGACTCGATGGGCCGAATGGCCTCCTTCTGTACTGTAAATTCTGTGAAATCAGAGAACAGAAGAGACCAGCTGGACTTGGTACATTGAGTACTGTTCAAGGAACATGTAACCCTTTAGTCTCCCAGATGGGTTAAAGCAGGGTGCTGGATGGGAAGTGCCAGTTATTCCGTGCGCTAAAGTAAAGAAACTATCGTACGAGACTGGGCACTCTATGGAAGATTCAGCTTTTCGGACAACCTCCAGACAACTAGATGTGTAAACCTTCGATCTCGTAGTTTAAAGACAGACAGGGAACGAGATGAAAGAGGCCAATCCCCATAGTTTAAAAGGTAAAACATGAACTGGATTGGATGGATTCCATTTCTGGGGGAAATTATAAAATAAGGACACAACTGAATTGAAATTAATCAGTTTGTAAGTTTTGTTTTTCATTGATATGATCTGCATGATGTTATTCATCTGTTCATGATCTATGAGTTTGTTATTTATATGTTTGCAATTTTGGAGTATAGGTCAATAAAATTAGTTCAGGAATTTTGTACCTATACCTTTGCCAGTGACATTATTGATTTTGTTCAAGTTAAAATCCTCGTAAATAATATGGGGGCTCTCATACAGCCTGGTTTGACCCAATCCAGATTTTGAAGGCGTCTATATCAGATCTTCCACTCAGGACAGTTGCAGTCATATCTTCATGCAATGAAGAATTCCAGATATTTTTCTTGGATTTAGTTACCAGCAAAGGCCATGTCAAAGGTTCCTCTGGAAGCAACACTTTGGGGGGGATTCTCCGGGAATCGGCGGGGCGGGCAGAAACTGCGCAGAGGAGTGGCGTGAACCACTCCGGCATCGGGCCGCCCCAAAGGTGAGGAATCCTCCGCACCTTCAGGGGCTAGGCCGGTACCGGAGTGGTTTGCGCCCCGCTGGCATGGCCTTTGGCGCTGTGCCAGCCGGGGCCAAAGGGACTCCGCCGGCTGGCGCGGGAGCATCAGCGTCTGCTGACGTCATCCCCGCGCATGCGCACATGGAGTCACTTCCGCACCGGGAATGGCGGATGACCAGGGCCTTCGGTGCGGAAGGAATAGAGTGCCCCCATAGCACAGGCCCGCCTCCGGATCGGTGGGCCCCGACCGCTGGCTACGCCACCGTGGGGGCACATCCCGGGCCAGATCCCCCCGCGACCTCCCAATAATCTTGGAGGCCGCCCACGCCGCCAGGTCCTGCCAGTAAGGGACCAACTCCAATTTACGCCGGCGGGACCGGCTACAGGCGTGCGGGACTTCGGCCCATCGCGGGCCGGAGAATTCTGGCGGCCCCGGGGCCCATTGAGTCGTGCCGGACCCCGCCATTCTCCGAGGCAGGCGGCACGACTCACGTCACGCCGGTTCTTTGGGGGTGGGAGAATTCGGAGGCTGGCGGGGGCGGGATTCACGCCGACCCCCGGCGATTCTCCGACCCAACGGGGGGTCGGAGATTCCAGCCCTTTATCTCTGGGAGAATTTCCTCAGCCACAGGAATTGGGGATTCAGGAGAATGTGTGTTAGCATTTAGGGGTTGGTTTAACACAGTGGGCTAAATAGCTGGCTTGTAATACAGAACAATGCCAGCAGCGCGGGTTCAATTCCCATACCAGCCTCCCTGAACAGGCGCAGGAATATGGCGACTAGGGGCTTTTCACAGTAACTTCATTGAAGCTCGTGACAATAAGTGATTATTATTATTATTTACCTTGTTATGGACAAGAAGGGAACACTGCGATAGTTTCCACAGAATGATTTATCGTCCTTCCTGAAGACAAAATTCTCCGTCGGCGGGATCCTCTGCTTTGTCGGCAGCGCACCTACACCCGCGGGTTTCCCGACGGCGTGGCTGGCCACAATGGGAAAATCCCATTGGCCAGCTGTAGGAGCAGAGAATCCCGCTGCCAGAGGTGGCGCACCCTGCCGGAAAACGGGACTGGCGGGTCGAAGAAATCCGCCCAGTTACAATTGTCATATTCTTGGAGTCTGAGGGAGGAGAGGCGAGTTATTTTTTAATCCCAAATTGACAGGATGAGTGTGTGAAATTTTAATGCAAGCAAATGCCACCAGCTTTGAAGAATGCAGATGGCCACAGGCTTTGTTGTTTTTCACCCATTTGTTAATTTGTTGGAGCTCTTCTGATACAGGGTACTGGGGGAAAGTCTGCCGAGTATCAGCTGGCGCTGTGGTTTCACGGTTCAGGATTTGATGAAAATTTTCTCTCCAGCGTTGACGGACAGCATTGTCATCTTGAGGAGAAGGACACCATCTTGTGAGCAGAGGGGATTGTGTCCATTTGACCTTGGCCCAGAGATGTCCCTGGTGACTTTAAAAAAGCTTTGCAGATGGTGATGGTCAATACATTGTTGAATCTCTCAGGCTTTCTCTTCCCACCTTTATCATAGAACATAGAACATAGAACATAGAACAGTACAGCACAGAACAGGCCCTTCGGCCCTCGATGATGTGCCGAGCATTGTCCGAAACCAAGATCAAGCTATCCCACTCCCTGTCATTCCGGTATGCTCCATGTGCCGATCCAATAACCACTTGAAAGTTCCTAAAGTGTCCGACTCCATTATCACAGCAGGCAGTCCATTCCACACCCTAACCACTCTCTGAGTAAAGAACCTACCTCGGACATCGCTCCTATATCTCCCACCCTGAACCTTATAGTTATGCCCCCTTGTAACAGCAACATCCACCCGAGGAAATAGTCTCTGAGCGTCCACTCTATCTATCCCCCTCATCATCTTATAAACCCCAAGAGGCTGGTTTAGCACACTGGGCTAAATCGCTGGCTTTTAAAGCAGACCAAGGCAGGCCAGCAGCACGGTTCAATTTCCGTACCAGCCTCCCCGAACAGGCGCCGGAATGTGGCGAATAGGGGCTTTTCATTTGAAGCCCACTTGTGACAATAAGCGATTTTCATTTCATTTTTTTTATTAAGTCGCCTCTCATCCTCCTCCGCTCCAAAGAGAAAAGCCCTAGCTCCCTCAACCTTTCCTCATAAGATCTATCCTGCAAACCAGGCAGCATCCTGGTAAATCTCCTTTGCACCCTTTCTAATGCTTCCACATCCTTCTTATAGTGAGGTGACCAGAACTGCACACCATACTCCAAATGTGATCTCACCAGAGTCATGTACAGTTGCATGTACCCCGTCATGTACCCCGCGGCTCTTAAACTCAAGCCCCCTGTTAATAAATGCTAACACATATAGGCCTTCTTCAGGGCTCTGTCCACTTGAGTGGCAACCTTCAGAGATCTGTGATCATGAACCCCAAGATCTCTCTGTTCCTCCACATAGAATCATAGAATTTATAGTGCAGAAGGAGGCCATTCGGCCCATCGAGTCTGCACCGGCTCTTGGAAAGAGCACCCCACCCAAGGTCCACACCTCCACCCTATCCCCATAACCCAGTAACCCCACCCAACACTAAGGACAATTTTGGACACTATGGGCAATTTAACATGGCCAATCCACCTAACCCGCACATCTTTGGACTGTGGGGGGAAACCGGAGCACCCGGAGGAAACCCACGTACACACACGGGGAGGATGTGCAGACTCCGCACAGACAGTGACCCAAGCCGGAATCGAACCTGGGACCCTGGAGCTGTGAAGCATTTGTGCTATCCACAATGCTACCGTGCTGCCCTCAGAACATTCCTCAGATCCCTGCCATTGACCCTGTAATCCGCATTCAAATTTTTTCTACCAAAATGAATCACGCCGCACTTATCAGGGTTAAACTCCTTCTGCCATTTTTCGGCCCAGCTCTGCATCCTATCAATGTCTCTTTGCAGCCTACAACAGCCCTCCACCTCATCCACTACTATCAAACGTAACAATGGTTGTAAATCATTTGTGGGCACCCTATTACATACAAAACTACAATGTATAATAATGGATTAATAGTTCTGGTAATGAGATAGTGATGTGCATGTAACAATGGCATGTAACAATGATAGGAAAGGGATAAGATGGAATAGACGGTACAAGAGGGCGAGATGTACTTACCAAGAAGTTTGATTTGTATTATTGTGCAAATAAAGGCGTTTTTGAAGAAACATAGAACAGTACAGCACAGAACAGGCCCTTCGGCCCTCGATGTTGTGCCAAGCATTGTCCGAAACCAAGATCAAGCTATCCCACTCCCTGTCATTCTGGTATGCTCCATGTGCCTATCCAATAACCGCTTGAAAGTTCCTAAAGTGTCCGACTCCACTATCACAGCAGGCAGTCCATTCCACACCCTAACCACTCTCTGAGTAAAGAACCTATTGGAATTAGACGTAAGTCCCTCGCAAGTTGTGGGAATCCTTCTCAAACGAGAACAGGCCACAAGTTACCTGAAGGGAGATCCAAATAGTATTCAACGTGGAAGCCAAACCACAAGCCATGTACAACTTTTCTCTCTGTAGACCTTTGCAGGCTGAGGATCAGTATTCATATAGTTTCAGGAAGGCACATTGCACTAGCATGTATTAATTAGCAGGTTACACGTGCAATCGCACCCCACATGGACCAAGTAACCTCAGCACTATAATTAGCATTTCCCTTGTTCTACTTTTCCTAATTAACTCTTAGCTTAAACACTCATATACAGATGCATATGCACCATGACACCATAAGGGCCGCATTGCACTATCACTGCACCTCGACTGCTTACCTTTTCCCTTTGGTTTTCTAGATCCTTTTGCTGACTTGGACCCGATAGTTACATCGGTGAAGATGGGACAGGAGCCCTCCTGAAGATGCATTGTCACTCACCAAGGCTTCTTCAGCAGTACCTCCCAAAGCCCCGTACTCTACCAACTCGAAGGTGTCGGGGCCAATACTGAAAGTTTTCAATAAGATGCCTTTAGTGTATTTTTACAGCATGGTTGCCAGATTGACTGCCAGGTGCCAAATGAACAAGGTGACCCATCTTCCCACATCTGGAATTCAGTGTGATATGTGCTTAGTTGCGAGCTCTGCTTCTCATCATACCCCACGACAACTGAGTCAATTTGACGGGTGGGAGGGGTGAGAGAGATCTCCATCATTGTCCATTAATGCCTTTCTCCAGGGACCTGGCCATCAGGTTTCAAAGTAATTCTCCCAGGAACGGCAGTCAGCTAACAAGAATATAAATTGAAATTAATAGGCAAAGTGAATTTATTTAAGTACCAAAATTGAATTCTCTAATGCAGTGAAGCAGAAGTACAAGAAAAATATTAAACGTAAGAAGGTGAAAGTGTCCTTGCTTAAGTGTTCAATAAGGCGTAAGAGATATTAAAATCTGAATCATTTTGGTCTAATAATGCGTATAGGTGCTCCAAACTGCACTGATAATAAGTACAGCTGTGACCTATTTTACTAATCAATGTGGAAATATCACCTCCAACACAATTAAATGCAAAGAACGTTGCCAGGCTTGAGATCAGCAAGGACCGCAGGGACATATCGCAAAGAATACTTTCACTTAGGTGGGCAAATAACTATTCATTTTCTTTTTGTCTCCTTTCAGCTCACTGTTCAAGGATGATCCAATCATTCCATTGAGTCAGAAGGTAGGATTTTCTGAAAGTTGACCATCCTGGACAACTTCCTTCTGAGGGTGATTCTTGAGGGTCTGGCCCATCATGAAGCCATAGTGTCTGACCTTCTGCCCTCCTGCAGTGCTCATGCGTCCAGCAATGCTTACATCACTGTGGATCTTCCTGTCTTACCTGATGCTCACTTTACAATAATCTACACTGCAGTAATATTTTTCATAGAATCACACAGGGCAGAAGAGGCCCTTCGGCCCATCAAGTCTGCACTGACAAAAAAATACTTTCAATCTGCACTCATTCCACTTCCCCGCAATTAGCCATTGCAAGTTATGGAACTTCAAGTGCTCATTCAAGTATATTGTAAAGATTGAGAGGATACCTGCCTCGGCTAACCTCCCAGGCAGTGCATTCCAGATTGCCACCACCCTCTGGGTGAAAGAAAAGTTTGCCTGAAATCACCTCTAAACCTCCTGCCTTTTGCCTTAAATTTATGCCCCCTCGTTATTGACCTTTCAATTAAGGGGAACAACTGTTTCTATCCACCCTGTCCACGCCCCTCATAATCTTACGCATCTCAATCAGGTCTCCCTCAGCCTTCCTTTTTCCAAAGAAGATGACCAGAGCTTATCCAGCCTCTCTTCATAGCTAAAATGCTCCATCCCAGGTAACATCCTGGTGAATCTCCTCTGCACCCTCTCCGGGACAATCACATCCTTCCTATAGCTTGGTGACCAGAACTGAATATAGCACTCCAGCTGTGGCCTAATCAAAGTCCTGCCCAGCTCCAACATAACCTCGCTACTCTTGTAATCCATGCGACAACTGATAAAGGCAAGTGTCCCGTATGCCTTCTTAACTACCCTATTAACCTGTATTGCTGCCTCAGGGATCGCTAGACAAGCACCCCAAAAGCCCCCAGCTCCTCTGAGCTTCCTCGTGTCCTGCCATTCATTGAGTCCTCCCTTGTTTTTGTTCAGCTTCTCTTTAAGATACAGTCTGACTTCAAGAAGAGTAGGTTCTCTGTGCCACATCTGCAAACAATGACACCGTCCGGCCCTCCTGCTGTGTACAAGGGCCACAGGCAGCGGGAGCAGAAAGTAGCACAGCGACCATTCAGGCCAATGTTACAATCATTCAGATGAGGTGAGTAGACAAAATCGACCTGTTGTCCACCTCAATCTGAACGGTTGTGAGGGAAGTCGCAAATTGCGGCCCCACATCTGATAAAAACCAGGCGAACAAAATTCTAGTCCTGAGTTTAGAAGCAAATGAACAGCGAAGAAAGTGCTCCCATTAACTAGCTTGTTTGTGGAAATTCTAATGTTAAAAAATGTCCATGCCGGGAAGGGTTAATGGGCTATAACGATGCAAATAGACGGTTTGGCTTAAGAAATTCAAAAGTTATCTGAAAATTGGTGATCCATGTAATAAAGATATTAAAAAATATATTTCATTGTCTACTGGCTTCATACTTTCAAATTGCATGGCTAATGTAAATATATGATACATCATTAATCATCATCCCAAGGATTCAAATCTACCCGGTTTGACGAGTGAACTTTGAGAATATAATGAATGATGACTGCTTAGACTCCAGTTACAATTAATATTAGTTCAATTGAAATGAACCAAAAAAGCTTTTAGGAGAAACAATTGCATAGGAAGAATCTAAATGAACTCTTTAGATATTCAAATATCATTCGTGTTTGGCCAAAATGCTTAAAGCTAATCAATCATTTCCAAATCAATATACCATTGAATTCTTCACAAAGGGTAGATAATGAAACTGAATTAGAAGCTAAACCTGAGTATGTATATAAAGAATTAGTTGAAGGAAAGAAAGTAGGAACTTGTTTGGAAAAGAGATGTCAGAAAATGTGGGTGAGGAAGGAGGGTTTGTGGGTGTCTACTGAGTGACTGATCCCAAAGATTGAAGTTGAAACCTTTGCTGTTGCTCTGCACATTTGCAATTTGCATTCCCAGTACACATCTGTCAAACCTGCGCATGTGTTCCGCACACAATCACGCATTCATGCTCAGACTTACCAGCTCTGCTGATGCGGGCCAACACTCCCAATCCATGAATTGGAACAAGTGCTCAACCCTCACTTTACAATCTCAGTGTATTTCTGAAATGAGCTTAGAATCCCTGCCTCAGCCAGTTCCAGCTGTTCCACTCCTGTAAGGATAGATGGAGAAATAGTTGGATATCTTTATTAGTGTCACAAGTAGGCTTACATTAACACTGCAGTTAAGTTACTGTGAAAATCCCCTAGTCACCACACTACGGCACTTGTTCGGGTACACAGAGGGAGAATTCAGAATGTCTAATTCATCGAACAGCGCGTCTTTCAGGACCTGTGGGAGGAAACCAGAGCACCCAGAGGAAAGAAGATGCGTGAAGAGATCTGTTCAGTCCATAAGAGAGTCGTTCAGGAGTCTGGTAACAGCGGGGAAGAAGCTGTTTTTGAACCTGTTAGTTCTCAGACTTTTGTATCTTCTGCCCGATGGAAGAGGTTGGAAGAGAGAATACCCTGGTTGGCAGGGGCCTTTGATTACGCTGCCTGCTTTCCCAAGGCATTGGGAGATGTAGACAGAGTCAATGGTTGGGAGGTGGATTTGCCTGATGGACTGACTGTGCTCACGACTCTTACGGTCTTGGGCTGAGCAGTCGCCATAACAGGCTGTGAAGCAACCAGATAGGATGCTTTCTATGGTGCATGTGTAAACATTGATAAGAGTCAATGTGGGTATGCTGAATTTCCTTAGTGTCCTGAGAAAGTATAGACGCTGTTGTGCTTTCTTGGTCGTAGTGTCGACATGGGTGGACCACGACAGATTTTTGATGATGTGCACCCCTTGGGTGATGCTGTCAACCATCTCCACCTTGGCCCCGTTGATGCAGACAGGGGTGTGTATGATACTTCACTTCCTGAAGTCAATGACCAGCTCCTTAGTTTTGCTGACGTTGAGGGAGAGATTGTTGTTATTACACAACGCAACTCGGTTCTCTATCTCCCTCCTGTACTCTGACTTATCGTTGTTCGAGATCCGACCCACTATGATCATGTCATCAGCAAATTTGTAGATGGCGTTGAAGCCAAATTTTGCGACACAGTCGTCTGTGTGTAGGACGAGGCTAAATACGCAGCCTTGCGGGGCTGCGGTATTAAGGACTATCGTGCAGGAGGTGTTGTTGTTTATCCTTACTGATTGTGTTCAGTGGGTCAGGAAGTCGAGGATCCAATTATGGAGTGAGGAGTCCTAGGTTTTGGAGTTTTGATATGAGCTTGGCTGGGCTTATGGTGTTGAAGGCGGAGCTGTAGTCAATGAATAGGGTTCTGACATAGGAGTGTTTGTTGTTGAGATGCTCCAGGGATGATTGTAGGGCCAGGGAGATGGTGTCTACTGTGGACTGCTTGTGCGGGTAGGTGAATTGCAGTGGAGCAAGGCATTCTGGGAGTATGGAGTTGACATGTTTCATGACCAACCTCTCGGAGCGCTTCATAATGATAGATGTCAATTCCACTGGATGGTAGTCATTGAGGCATGTGGGCCAGAAAAGGTAAGGATGGCAAATTTCCTTCCCTAAAGGACATTAGTGAACCAGATGGGTTTTTACCCCCCAAAGAAATTGACAATGGTTTCATGGTCACCATTAGACTTTTAATTCCAGATTTTTTTATTGAATTTAAATTCCACCAACTGCCCTGGTGGGCATTGAACCCAGGTTCCCAGAGCACTACTCATCCAGTGACAATACCACTACACTACTGCCTCCTCTATTACTGCTGTGGGAACGTGGGGCAGGATTTTGTGTTAACTTCTGCAGATTATTTTGCTGCTATTTTATTGAAATCAAATCCAAGAGACAAGATGCATTTCCAGTGGAAAGTGCGTTCTGCACAGAAGAACGTTGCATGCTAAGCACATTTCACAGTTATGCAAAGAAATGCAAGAATCAGTAAAAAAAAAGGACAATATATTCCAGGAGGGAATAATTTACAATGTAAATTGTGAAGATGTATGTTTTCATGATATCTATTGCCTGAGATGAGTAATTTCAATTTTATGAACCGTACCTTGTGTTGTCCTATTACGTATTTTCGTTTCATGTATTCAATGATCTGTTTGAGCTGCTCGCAGAAAGATACCTTTCACTGTACCTCGGTACACGTGACAATAAAGAAATCCAATCCAAAACATAAATGGAGAAGGTACATGATAAAGGAGGACATGTCTTCTGCTGGACAGGATAATGAGCTGTCATTGGACAGTAATGGGGTGACTTGCCTAAAATAGTGATATTGTCTTCATCTGGTCAAGTGGTAAGCCTACCTTAGACATGGTCAAGGAGAGAATTAACACAATAGTGAGGGAGGATATTAGCTCCAACAATGCGGAATCTGTATGGGGAGAGCTGAGAAACAGCAGAGGGAAAAAAAACATTATTGGACGTTATACGTAGACCCCCAAACTGCAGTGATATTGTTGGGAATGGCATTGCACAGGAAATGAGAGACGCATGTGATAAATAAATAATTGTAATTTTGGGTGATTTTAATCTGCATATAGATTGGGGAAATCAAATTAGCCACAGTACCACAGAGAAGGAATCCCTGGAGTGTATGTGGAATGGTTTTCTGGATCAATATGTTGAGGAACCAACTAGAGAACAGGCCATCCTACACTGGGTTCTGTGTAATGAGAATGGAATCATTGGCAATCTAGTTGTGCGAGACCTCTTGGGGATGAGCGACCATAACATGATAAAAGTTTTCATCAAGATGGAAAGTGAAGTAGTTGATTCTGAGACGAGGGCCCTGAATCTTAACAAAGGAAACTACGATAAAATGAGGTGTGAGTTGGCTATGATCGATTGGGAATGTTACTTAAAGGGATGACTGGATAGACAATGGCAAACATTCAAAGGGCGCTTGGAGGAACTGCAAAAATTGTTTATTCCTGTCTGGCACAAAAGTAAAACGGGAAGGGTGGACAATCCATGGCTTGCACAGGAAATTAGGGGTAGTAGTCAATCCAAGGAAGCAGCATACAAATTGTCCAATGAACTAATAGATCTGAGGATTGGGAGCTGTTTAGAATTCAGCAAAGAAGGACCAAGGGAGTCTTTAAGAAGGGGAAAATAGAGTACGAGAGTAAGCTTGCAGGGAACATAAAAACTGACTGCAAAGGTTTCTATAGGTACATGAAGAGAAAAAGATTGGTGAAGACAAATGTAGGTCCCTTACAGTCAGAAACAGGGGAATGTATTATAAGGGACAAAGAAATGGCTGAGCAACTAAACACATACTTTGGTTCTGGCTTCACAAATGAGGACACAAAAAAGATACCAGAAATGTTGGGGAATGCAGGGTTTAGTGAGAAAGAGAAACTGAAGATGATCAATATCCAATATCAGTAGAGAAATAGTGTTGGGGAAATTGATGAGATTGAAGGCTGAGAAATCCCCATGGTCTGAAAATCTACATCCCAGAGTACTGAAGTGGGTGGCTCTAGAAATAGTGGATGCATTGGTGGTCATCGTCCAGAGCTCTATAGAATGCGGAACAGTTCCTACAGATTGGAGATTGGTTAATGTAACTCCACTATTTAACAAGGGAGGTAGAGAGTAAGCAGGGAATTATAGACCAGCAAGCCTGATGTCAGTAGTGGGGAAAATCCTAGAACCATTAGCAGGCGACCCGGCATTCTCCAGGGCCTCCGCGATTCTCTGCCTCCGATGGGCCAAGTTCCTGACTGCGCGGTTCACTTGTGCTTTTAAAAATTGTGAAACCGGCATCGTGGCTGCTGAGGGAGAGAAAGGAGGTATGGAAAGTGTCCAACATCATCATAGCTTGCTGATAGTTGTGCCACTCGCTGGGGTCTTCTGCCAGGGCCGAGGGGAGAGGCGGGGTGTGGCCAGGAGGTGGGTTGTGCTGTCGGGGTGGACGGGCAGAGCTAACAGTCCACTGTGAACTTAGGGCCATGGGTCGTATAGGTCTCTGCCAGGTCACCCCTCTGGATGCCATCTGGCCCCAGCCGACCCATCGGCTGTACGGGTGTGCTCCAGTACAACCAGTGCCAATTGTTGCCTGGGATAAGTGTGTGACGGGAGTGTAATGTGTATGTGCGGCTGCAGCTTGTCAGCCTCCTGGGTGTCAATCACAGACTCATCGAATCCCGCACCGTTTTTCATTGGAAACGATTGTATTCCACGTGGCTCCGGTGCTAGCCCCTTAACAGTAGCAGAATCGGTCAAGGTGGCCGCGCCAGTTTTTCTGTTGTGAAATTCCACGAATTCTGCGTTGGCGTCAACACTTAGTCTCAGAAACGGAGAATACTGCCCCATATCTCCAAATTTGCAGATGGCGTCAAGTTGTGTGGGAGGGTGAGTTGTGAGGAGGATGCAGAGATCGTTCAGTGTGATTTGGACAAGTTGAGTGAGTGGGGAAATGATTGGCAGATGCAGTATAATGTGGATAAATGTGAGGTTATCCGCTTTGGTAGCAAAAGCAAGAAGGCAGATTATTATCTGAATGGCCATAAATTAGGAGAGGGAACATGCAGCGAGACCTGCGTGTCCTCATACAACAGTCACTGAAGGTAAGCATGCAGGTGTAGCAGGTGGTAAAGAAGATAAATGGTATCCTGGCCTTCTTTGCGGGAGGATTTAAGTACAGGAGCAGGGGTGTCTTGCTGCAATTATACAAGGCATTAATGAGGCCACACCTGGAATATTGTGTGCAGTTTTGATCTCCTTATCTGAGGAAGGATGTTCTAGCTATAGAGGAAGTACAGCGAAGATGTCCCAGACTGATTCCTGGGATGGCAGCACTGGTGAGATTGAATCTGTTCCGATTGTATTCGCTGGAGTTCAGAAGAATGAGGGGGGGGGGTCTCATAGAAACCTATAAAATTCTAACAGGACTGGACAGGGAGAATGCAGGAAGGATGTTCCCGATTGTGGGTATGTCCAGAATCAGGGATCACACACTGAGGATACGGGGTGGACCATTTAGGACAGAGATGAGGGGAAATGTCTTCATCCACAGAGTGATGAGCCTGTGGAATTCATTACCACAGGAAGTAGCTGAGTCCAAAACACTGTATGGTTTCAAGAAGCAGTTAGATATAGCAGTTAGGGCGAAGGGGATCAAAGGATACGGGGAAAAGCGGGAACAGGCTATTCAGTTGGATGATCAGCCATTATCGTAATGAATGGCGGGGCGGGCTCGAATGGCCTCCTCCTCTACTGTTTTTTCTATGTTTCTATGAGGAACAACTTGCATTTGTGTAGCATCTTTCACATCCTAAATGCAGCCTCAAGCTCTTCTTTTTATTAAGTCATGGAATGTGGGCATTGCTGGCTGGGACCAATCTCTAATTGCCCTGCTAGGCCACTTCAAAGCCAACCACATTGCTGTGGGTCTGGAGTTACATATAGACCAGACCAGGTAAGGATGGTAGATTTACTTCCCTAAAGGGCATGGGTGAAACAGATGTTTTTTTACAACAGTTGGTAATTGTTTCATGGTCACTATTAGTCTTTTTATTTCAGATTATTTTAGTATTCTAATTTCAGCATCTGCCATGGTGGGATTTGAACTCCGATCCCCAGCGAATGAGCCCGGAGTATGATAACACCACTACACTATTGCAAATGCATTGCTTTAAATGTATAGTCATTGTTCTATATTGCTCACTGCAAGGTCGCTAGTTTATCTGACATAAAAATAGCAAATGCGCAAAAACGCAGCACGTTTGGCAGCATCTGTGGCAGAGTTAACGTTCTGAGTCTGTATGATCCTTCTACGGAATTTAAAAGAGATAGAAATGTGATTAATTATATACTTGGAGAGGGAGTAGGGCAGAATGGAAAGTCAGTAACAGAGTGGAGCCAAGGATAGATTGACAAAGATGTCATGGACATGAGACAAAAGGGGTTAATAGTCGCACTAGGGACTGACTTTGTCAAACGTTTATCAGTTTGGGTGCTGGCAGAGGGTTAGATTTTAGAGGGATAGATTGTTGTCAGAGAACAGAGGGAGAAGAACTCCGCGTAATGCCATGGTATCTGTTCCATCACCATGAACAGGCTTGACGGGGTTTGCGCCTTAATCTTTCATCTGGAAGGTGACACTTGTAAAGTGCAGCACCTCCTCAACATTGGGCTGGAGAATGAGCACAGGTAATGTGCTCAAATCTCTGGACTAACCCTTGAATCCATAATCTCCAGAGGGATGAGTGCTATCACTGGGCCAAGCAAACACAAGTTGGTATGACGCAATTACTCAGCTGGATGTGCTGTTAAGAAAACAAAGGTAGTTTTCAGGGATTTATATTTGTATTGGTAAAATTAGAAATAAAATATAGACTTAAGTGGGTTTGTTTAATGTTGCTGTGCCTGGAAGTGTAAAATGTATAGCTAGATTCATGCTGGACACAGGTGTTTATATGTGTAGGGTTGGTTGCAATTCCAACTGTGATTCTATTATACTTCGAGAAGAGTAAATAAACCAGCAGTGGTTTCTTAGCAACAAATAAGTTAGAGAAGGTTTTGAGTTTTATTTTAGCTAATTTGATTGCAGTTAGAGATAGGTGGTGAGAGTGGAAGCAGCTCTTACAGCTCTGCTAGAAGCAGTTGGCTAAAGAGGGAACACCTCTTTCAGCCTTGCTAGAAGAAAAGCCATACTACGGAGTAATGGTTAAGGAAAGAGATGCCAGAAATCTAAAGTCCAGCTAGTTAAGGAAATTAGGGAAATGAAGGGAAGTTTCCAAGAAGTCTGGAGTTAACTCAACAGAGGAAACTGGAAACCAGAACACATTACTGTTCAGTAAATTCCCAGAGAGTTGAAACGGCATTGGATGGAGAGAGGCCAGAAAGATATCTGCAGTTGTGCTAATGTTTGTGAGAAATTGCTGCAAGTTGGGAGACATTGGGTGGGATTCACCCCTACCCGGCGGGGTGGGGGTTCCCGACGGGACGGAGTGGCGTGAACCACTCCGGCGTCGGGCCGCCCCAATGGTGCGGAATCCTCCGCAATCCTTCAGGGGCTAGGTCCGCCCCGGAGTGGTTTGCGCCCCGCCAGCCGGCGGGAAAGGGGCTTGGCGCCACGACAACCAGCGGCGAAGGGCCTCTGCCGGCCGGGGCGAGTCGGTACATGCAGGGGAGCGCCAGCGCGTGCTGGCATCATCCCAGCGCATGCGCAGAGGGATTTGCTTCCGCACCGGGAATGCCGGAGGACCACAGCCTCCGGTGCAGAATGATAGAGTGCCCCCACGGCACAGGCCCGCCCGCGGATCGGTGGGCCCCAATTGCGGGCCAGACCACCATGGGGGCACCTCCCAGGGCCAGATCCCCCCTCGCCCCCCCAAGAACCCCGGAGCCCGCCCGTGCTGCCAGGTCCCGCCGGTAAGGGACCTACTCTAATTTACGCAGGCAGGTTCTGGCAACGAACGGGTGGGACTTCGGCCCACAGCGGGCCGGAGAATTCGGCAGCCCCGGGGCCCATTGAGTCGCATCGGTCCCAGCCATTCTCCGAGGCGGGCGGCGCGACTCACGAGGAGGGTCGGAGAATCCCGCCCATTATTTTAAATGATTGTGGAAACCAGTGGCTGTTTCTCTGAGTTTGTGTAAAAGGGAGAGGTGCAAAACCTAAATACGAAACCTTGAGGGAAGCAACAGAGGGAAAGCATAATGTAAAAGAAGATTTGAAAGTGTGACTTTTGAATGTGGAATTTGAAATCACTCGTGTGGAAGCTGGAGTTCAGTGAGACACAATGGCTCAGGTATGAGATTCATCTGGAGTGATTTTGAAGAGAAATCCACAGACATTCATTTGGGTTCAGAGAGGAGTATGTCTTACCTCAGACACCTTAAGGGGCGAGATTCTCTGACCCCCCGCCGGGTCGGAGAATCGTCGGGGGCTGGCCTGAATCACGCCCCCGCCGGTTGCCGAATTCTCCGGCACTGGATATTCGGCGGGGGCAGGAATCGCGCCGCGCCGGTTGGCAGGCCCCCCCCGGCGATTCTCCGAACCCGGATGGGCCGAAGTCCCGCTGCTAGAATGCCTGTCCCGCCGGCGTGGATTAAACCACCTCTTTTACCGGCGGGACAAGACGGTGCGGGCGGGCTCCGGGGTCCTGGGGGGGGCGCGGGCCGATCTGGCCTTGGGGGGTGCCCCCACGGTGGCCTGGCCCGCGATCGGGGCCCACTGATCCGCGGGCGGGCCTGTGCCGTGGGGGAGACTCCCTCCACTGTGCATGCGCAGGGATGCCGTGAAAGGCCGCTGACGCTCCTGCGCATGCGCCGCCCGGCAATTTCATTTCCGCGCCAACTGGCGGGGCACCAAAGGCCTTTCCCGCCAGCTGGCGGGGCGGACATCAGTCCAGCGCGGGCCTAGCCCCTCAAGGTTAGTGCTCGGCCGCTCAAGGGGCGGAGAATTCCGCACCTTTGGGGCAGCGCAATGCCGGACTATTCGCGCCGTTTTTGGCGCCGGTCGGCGGACATCACGCCGATTACGGAAAATTTTGCCCCCTGTGTGCTTAAAGGGGCCTTTGTGTGTTAAGGAGACCATTGTTGCTTAAAATGTACTTTGTAATCAGTGCTAATCTTAAAATCTGTGTGTAATTGTTAAGCTGAGCTGGGAGTAAAGGAGTATATTGTATTATAATCCAACTTCTCATGTTAAACAAGCAAACATTTCTTGTTCATACTAATTAGCAGTCATGTGACTCTGTTCCTTCATGTTTTATTTTTAAAAAGTTAAACTTACGGGGCAGGATTCTCCGTAAGAATCCGTAAGACCCGTTTTCTCATGCAGGTTACTGGGTGACAGGGATAATCCCACCAACAGTGGGACCCTCCGTCTTGGCAGCCGGCCAATGAGGTTTCTCATTGTGGCCACCCCCACGCTGTCGGGAAATCCGCGGACGTGTCGGGAGAATCCCGCCCACAGTCTTTTGAGTCAGGATTTTATTCTGACTTCTTCCTGTCTACTTCTGTCACCACTGGGATTGTAACAGTGCGGATAGGCTGCTATAGCTATGCTCGTGGTTGGCTGCGTTCGGCTAGATAGGCGACGGATGCTATTCCGTTGGGTGCAAGGTAGTACTGTGTTTGGCTGGAGATGTGGTGGGGTTGTCTTTTGATGGTTTCACAATGGAGCTCATTCATCTGAGCCTGTGCTGAAGCTGTCACCAGATGATGGGGCAGCACGGTAGCACAGTGGTTCGCACAGTTGCTTCACAGCTCCAGAGTCCCAAGTTCAATTCCCGGCTTGGTTCACTGTCTGTGCGGAGTCTGAACGTTCTCCCCGTGTCTGTGGGGTTTCCTCCTGGTGCTCCGGTTTCCTCCCACAGTCCAAAGATGTGCAGATTAGGTGGATTGGCCATGCTACATTGCCCTTAGTGTCCAAAAAGGTTAGGTTGGTTACTGGGTAACAGGGATAAGGTGGAAGTGTGAGTGCTCTTTCCAAGGGTCGGTGCAGACTCGACGGGATGAATAGCCTCCTTCTGCACTGTAACTTCTATGTCTGGTGTCAATTGGTGATTGGCATCCTTCCTGGTCCTACATGTAGAACCTGGAAGGCCAGTGTAATTAGAGAGCCAAGTCATGGGCCCTAGCTCGTCCTATCACTTTCTTTTCATACTGGAATTCAGTTGAGACACAAGAAGCCTCTCAGTGCAATATCCCAGCTATCCTTCTGAATCGCTGGCTTGGCAGAACGGGGACCTGAAGAGTACTCTGCATCTCAGATAAACAAAAATGCTTTTTTAATCTTGTTTTTGTGAAATTTAGAGCAAAATACCTGCTTTGGGGTACTTATTCTGCCGATGTGTTATTTCTGTTGCAATTAAACTCATGAATTCTTCTCAAGGAGGGAGAGAATTTAAAGTGTTGTTTTGGATATGAGTCAATCAGGTTCCCACAAATGACAACAAGCAAAACAGGTCCTAAATTAACTGTTAGAACCTATAACCTATTAACTTTAAGTTAGGTTCAGGAAATGTATCTACATAGAACTTACCACACAGAGACAGACCGTTTGGGCCAACCATTTTCCATGCCATTGTTTATGCTCCACATAAACCTCCGACCAGGAACCCTCTTCACCTAATCATAACCTTTTAATCCATTTTTTTGTTAATTTTTAGAGTACCCAATTATTTTTTCCAATTAAGGGGCAATTTAGCGTGGCCAATCCACCTACCCTGCACACCTTTAGGTTGTGGGGGCGAGACCCACGCAGACATGGGGAGAATGTGCAAACTCCACACGGACAGTGACCTGGGGCCGGGATCGAACCTGGGTCCTCAGTGACATGAGGCAGCAATGCTAACCATTGCGCCACCGTGCCGCCCACTAATCCTTTCAATTTATGTGCTTATCTGGATTCCCTTCAAATGCATCTATATTTTTAGTCCACGTGGTTGCAAGTTCCACTATATCACCAGTGTCTGGTGCAAAGAAACATCTCTTGAATTCCCTATTGGAATTATTAGTGACTGTCGTATAGTTCCGGCCCCTAGTATTGTTCTCTACCCCACCCCAGCCCCTCCCACCCCGCATCTAACAAGGGTCTTGTTTCTTTGGTGTCAAAATTATTTACCCAAGCTATCACCCTTCTTTTGAACTCCCCCACCGTTTCTTTCTCTGCTTTCCAATTACATCTGATTGTCTATTTCCTGATTGTCCTGTTCAGTTTGTTAAATCACTGTGTGCAGATAATCATTGCAAACAAACTATTGCCTGCATCATAATGACTGCACAGTGAGATGTGGTGGGAATGCTTTGTATTCATCTGGGACCAATGGTGCAACAACATATCAGCCAATTCCCTTTTTATAACCTACTGCAGTCCTTCTTTGCTTTACCATCTACAGTCCCTTTATTTCAAACAGATATTTCATTCCTTCATGTCTAAAAAGAAATTAGTTTGTGAGGAATGTTAGAGCGATCATAGTTGGTTCAACATTAGTACCCCTGTGAGAATTTCATCACTGTACAAAGATTGAAGTAGAACTGAGCTCCCAGCTGAGATTTCCACCAAAGGGTTTGCTCATTGTGCAATATTTCTTGCTCACTATGTTTCATTTCAGCTGGAGACTTGGGCGCGGCTCATGGGAGAAAACACCTGGTAGATTCTGGAGGAAGTTTTCTGAGCTAGCAATGTTGGAATTAAACCTCTGTATCAGAAACTGAACAACCTCCTGCCCTATTTCGATCAAAAGTGATCAGTGGGCAGACACGTCCAAATTTTCCGAGAGATTCTGTGAAATCAGTCCTCTATACTGAACAGCAGTGACTCTTGTCTGGAACAAAATAAAAAATCTATAAAAACGTTCCAAAAGTGAACCTCTTTGCCTTCCAGGATTTTCGTCTGGCCATTTACCAAATCACAGGAATTCAAACTGAGCCACTAGGGCCTACCAGACTAAACACATCCAGAAAGAAGCCTTGTGGTCCTCTGACCCCTACCCAAAGCCATTAGGTGGATTGGCCATGCTAACTTGCCCCTCAGTGCCCAAAGTTTAGATGGGGTCACAAACGTACGGGGATAGGGCAGGGGAGTGGGCCTCAAAAAGGGTGCTTTTTCGGAGGGTCAGTGCAGACTCGATGGGCCGAATGGCCTACTTCTGCACTGAAGAAATTCTATGATTCTGTGAAAAGTGACGCACTTTGACGCACAGCAGTGTAAACCCAGACTATCTGTCACTGCTGTCTTAAATATAACTCCTGCTGATTGAGTGAAGTAAAGAAGGGGGCAGCACGGTAGCACAGTAGTGAGCACAATTGCTTCACAGCTCCAGGGTCCCAGGATCGATTCCCAGCTTGGGTCACTGTCTGTGCTGAGTCTGCGTGGGTTTCCTCCGGGTGCTACGGTTTCCTCCCACAGTCCAAAGATGTGTAGGTTAGGTGGATTGGACATGATAAATTGCCCTTAGTGTCCAAAAGGTTTAGGTGGAGTTACTGGGTTACACGGATAGTGTGGAGGCGTGTGCTTAAGTCGGGTGCTCATTCCAAGAGCCAGTGCAGACTCGATGGGCTGAATGGCCTCCTTCTGCACTGTAAATTCTAAGTTTCTTTGATAAGACCACAATAATAAAAGGGTGTTCCTGCCAAGGGAAGACTGCAAAGATTAACATAAGCCTATTTTCCTTTTCTCCCTGTTCAATGTCCTCAAGTTTATTCCCGTGTGACATTTCAATTCTATTTTTAATTTAAATCTCCCTCATCAGAATTCAAGTAACAAGTATTTGGCAAGTGTGAATTTAATCAAAGCACGAGATAGCAGAACAAATTCCCAACGTAGATAGGCCAGTCATTTGCTTAGAGCTCCTGCTGACCTCCAGGCGACGCTGGTACAAATTTAGAAAATGTACACTGGAGACAATTTCTAGCTTTATTGTTCAAAGGGCAGGAATCGTGAGGGTTTCAAATCGAGAAATTCCATTCGAGAAACATAACAGCAGGAAGCCACGGGACCAAACAAGTCCGCTCAGTGTTAATACTGGAAAACAATTTCACCAATTTAGTTTCTTTTTCAGCATCACTGCAAGTCCATGCTCAATTTGTTCATTAATTAAGCCTTAGATCACTTTTAATGCATGCAGAAATTGGATTCACCACTTTCTAATCCAGTCACATCCAATACCACTATAAATGATTAGACACTTTATTATCATTTTGTTCAATAGCTTTGATCTTTTGCCCTTCCATTTGAAATGTTGGCTATGGACCATGTCATTAAAATGTCGGCACTCTGCCCGATCTAGGCATAGCAGACAGTACACTCTGTCCCCCAAGGCATAAATTCAAAAGTAGTCACAGCGGTCCGGATTTTAGTTAACAAGGCAGGAAGGTTGAGTCAGGAAATTTCCTCAAGACAGGTCTCCACATAAGGGGCCTCTACAGGCACTATTTTCACTCTGGAGAGATGGGGGGCAAGGTAAACTGGGGCCTACGGACTCCAGGAGCAGTTCAGAGGCAGGCATGTACTGAGGGGATCCAGTTAGAAGGCCTGCCTTAGTTTTCTGGCACTTTGTCCCAGTCATATTAAAGGCTATTAGGTCCTCTAGCCCTTACTCCTCACACAGTGGCAATTCTTGAAATGCTCCTGAAAATAAAATGGCCGTTCAGAAATCTGCTTTTACGAAACTGCTGCTCTTACAACCTTATAAAAAATGTCAGTCAGGCACTGTAATTCGTAGCTACAATAATAGAAGCTTTACCCCCTTTAATCTTGTTCAAATAAATAATAGACTTTGAAAAACCAGACCAAATAAACAATAGTTTATTCTAACCTCATAAAGGTGTGAATCGTTGAAAGAAAATGCTCCATTTCACCTTCTTAAACAGACCCCTGCTGAACTAATCCATTCATGAGTCTTGAAGCTCAGCCAAGTATTCATGATGAGACAATGAAGAGAAAAACATGTCTGGCACTCATTTGCTGTTGATACAGTTCTCAGATGGGCCCCTTAGCAAAGATCCGGCCCAATATATCTTGTTCTCAATGCAGGCCTGTGCAATGATGTATCCAGGGAAGAAGTTGGAAGGAAAGGTCAGCGTGACCACTATATTGTTAACACATGTGAAGTAATAAGAAAGGATGCAATGAAGAGAAGGTAACAGTGGGAGATGAATTTATTTTTAGGCAATGCACTTCACCTTGTGTGAGAAAATCATCCCTCAGCTATGGTAAAAGCATTCATGCCTTGGGCACTATGGATTGTTCAGAGATATGTAGGTAAGTGACCTTAACCTCCCCTCTTATACTTTTAACTCTAAAGTTTACCCGGATCTGTCCAGATGGAGAAAATGGTGAGGGTTCACAACTCAGTACAGTTCAGTATTCTTTTAACTGGCTGCTGTACTACCAATGACTGACAAACATTAGTACTCTACTTCCTTCAAAGAATTTGTCAATCAAAACTTACAAATGTAGTTCCCATCATTTCTGAACTGTATCCACCCTGTTTATCACTCAGAGGAGTACATTCCCATTTGTGCAGAGGATCAACACTGCCTGCGATTTCCTTGCAGGTCACTGCCCCATCCGTAAGCACTCATTTCTTATCGCACATGAGACAATTATTGCCACAAGCCCCTCTCACACTTAATTCTACCTTCTTACAGACAGCATGGCGGCGCAGTGGTTAGCACTGCTGTCTCACGGCGCTTAGGTCCCAGGTTCGATCCCGGCCACGGATCACTGTCCTTGTGGAGTTTGCACATTCTCCCCGTGTTTGCATGGGTTTTCACCCCCACAACCCAAAGATGTGCAGGCGAGGTGGATTGGCCACGCTAAATTGCCCCTTAACTGGAAAAAATTAATTGGGTACTCTAAATTTTTTAAGTAATTCTATCTTCTTACATCCTGCAACAATCCCACGTCCTGGGTTCGTAAATAGTTCATTAACGTACAATAATAATTTGACGGTGTTTCAATGGGAACATTCTGGCTTATCAGCATCATCATAAGATCATAGAATTTACAGTGCAGAAGGAGGCCATTCGGCGCATCGAGTCTGCACTGGCTCTTGGAAAGAGCACCCTACCCAAGCCCACACCTCCACCCTATCTCCGAAACCCAGTAACCCTGCTAAGCCTTTTTGGACGCTAAGGGCAATTTATCATGGCCAATCCACCTAACCTGCACATCTTTGGACTGTGGGAGGAAACCAGAGCACCCGGAAGAAATCCACGCAGACACAGGGAGAACGTGCAGACTCAACATAGACAGTGACGCAAGACGGGAATCGAACCTGGAACCCCGGGCCTCCGCCCCTTACTGTACAGCAAGTGTCACTGGATCTCAATCAAGACCAGCAACCGGAGCACCCGGAGGAAACCCATGCAGATACGACAAGAAAGTGCAGACTCCGCACAGCCATTGACCCAAGCAGGGAATCGAACCTGGGACCCCAAAGCTGTGAAACCATGGTGCTAACCACTGTGATACAATGCTGCCCAGGCGCATTAGTGACAGAGTTATGCTCCAATTAAATAATTTGGGGGATTAGCAGTTCCAAGAGGTGTGGATGCACAGCTCGATATACTTGAACTTGTAGCTTGTTAACTCGTAACTGCTATTTACATTTCGACAGTTTGGCCGCTGGCTTAAATGGATGAGACGAATCATTTAACCCTTGGATGAGGGCATATCATTGTGTGGGCTGATGGCCTCGGCCATCCCTTACTAGCATGTTCAAAAAGTCACTTCATTTTGACCATTTTTTATTTCAAGATTTTTTTAATAAACCCAGTTCCAAAGTCCAGTGGAATTCTGGGAGATAAGACTTGGCCAATTTCTGACAGTTGTCTCATACAAAGTGGGTTTTTTTTCCCCATACCATCTCTTGAACGTTAAGTGTTGGCTCCCTTTTAAGATGACTGCATTCTTGTTGAAAGACTGGCGACAGGGGACAAGAGTTGTTTGACAATTGAGCAATTGAGCACTTCTAGTGGAGGTCAGGGGAGACTATGGAGCTACTACTGTTGATGAAAGAGGACAGTCTAAAGGTTGAGTCAGCAAAGGTAAAAGAAAATGGCTGTTGGTTAGACTTGCAGGCGACAGGAAGGTGTCGGGTTGCCCCGGTCACTAATGTGAACAAAAACATTGGTGTGAAGATGAAACATTTGCACTGACACGTGTGTGTCTTTGAAATTAAAAGATATAAGGTTTTCATTGCATGTCAAAGGGCAATGAATACTATCGCGATTCACCACCCGGCTTACTCACTCTTCCAACTTCTTCCATCGGGCAGGAGATACAGAAGTCTGAGAACACGCACGAACAGACTCAAAAACAGCTTCTTCCCCACTGTCACCAGACTCCTAAATGACCCTCTTATGGACTGATTTCATTAACACTACACCCTGTATGCATCATCCGATGTCAGTGCTTTTGTAGTTACATTGTATATGTTGTGTTGCCCTATTATGTATTTTCTTTTATTCCCTTTCTTCTCATGTACTTAATGATCTGTTGAGCTGCTCGCAGAAAAATACTTTTCACTGTACCTCGGTACACGTGACAATAAACAAATCCAATCCAATCCAATTAAAATACATGTCCCAACAGAAACTTAATCAAATAGAAAAATTGATGCCGCCTCATTGTTGGAAAAAGAAGCATTCAAAAGGAGGGAAGAGAAGCAGCCTGGTGTGGGGAGGCAATCCCAGAGCAAAAGAGCCCAGTCAATTGACTGCGCAGCCATCAATGGTGAAGTGGAGAAGGTCAGGGATGAGGAAGATCAGCGAGATGAAGGACGGGGTTTAAAATCACAGCAAAAAGATTCATTTCCTTCTAAAGCTAATGGAAAATCAGTAGCTGCACTGAGGCACAAGCGAGAGGGGAGGAAGATTCACAAATTATGAAAGACAGCTTCAGCAAATAGAGCAGCAACCAGGGGGAGCAGGGAGACAGCGGCTGACACATGGTTTCAATAGAGTCGGATTTAACGGCAACAATATTGGATTTGCTGAAGCTATAACAGATATTACTGAGCCGAAGTGTACAAGGGGGGCAATTAACATTAGCAGAGATAATAAAGAGCACAGGGTACTTGAGCTATCTTGTCATTTGCTTTGTGTGTGTTAATTCAGTTCTGTCACAGTGTCGGGCTTAGAAACTCCGCACAACCATTCTTCCTGATAATGTCGTTAGTGTTCACTATTTAAATAGAAATTGTTAAATGAAATACAAAAGGGAACTTAAAAATTTAACCCAAACCTTTTCAACGGTTACATTATATTGCAGCAATTATTGATGAGAAGAGTCATTTTATTGAAATAAATGACTTTGGCAGTACAGCATCGATGGCTTCATTTTAAATGTAGCTGGAGATTTATCTTAGTTTGAGAGTGTCGAGGTGGAATGTAATATAACAACTTGTCAGTCTTCACTGAGGTTTTCAAAAAGTAACCCTGAATTGTCAGTGGTGGATTTCCTGTGGAAAAGAATGATGAGTCAACTTATTTTCCATATTGCCTTCTTGTTCAGGATGTCTGCACCTTCCACACATGGTCAGCCCAGCCTTTGGCCTACAGAGGAAGAGAGTATTTGAAAAGATCTCAAACCCGTGACTCAGGCCATGGTCCACCAGGGCACCAGTGATCTCCGCATTCCTATGTGCTTTGGAGACTTGGGCCACCTACAGTCAGTACCTCAGAGCACCGGAGAAGTACCACGAGTGGTGCCTTCGCACCTTTGAACCTCCAAATCTGGCGGCAAGAAAGGTGGTCCATCCAGTTGGCAGAGTCTGCAGATCGCACAAATCAACCAACTCATCCCGAGGAGCGGCTTAAAGAGGAGAAAGTCTGGAGTAAGGTAAGTGGTTGAAGGGAGGGATTAAGCTGGTGCAAGAGAGGCCCCAGGTAGCCTCGTGGGGCCTGGAGGTACCCTCCTGTTCCTCTTTCTAGCTCACATGAGCTCATCTAGCCGGACCGTCTGACTGATGATATCCCCCTCTCAACAGCTTGACCTGGGAGGAAAACTCTCACTGTTTCCCCGGCACAGGTCTATGTCTAAAATTACAGACCAGGATCAGTGGGAAGCTAGTGGGATCCCAGGGTATACGTCATGGCCTCATCTTAAATGTCACCACACCCTTCTCAGCCAGCATCTGTTTGAGCGATACAAAAATTCTACCAACTCAGCAAAGCTGAAGGGAAAAGCATATTAAGAGCATGTTATTAATTCATTATCGTCCCCTAGCTCCAATTTTAACCGCTTCTGCCTGGTTTCCAACAGGCAGGGTTGGGTGGGGGCACAGTTAAATAATGCCAATCACTTGTCCTGTCATGTGCTTCAGATTAACCTGTTCTTTGAGTGGGTGGGCATGATACCACAATAAGGAAGCTTTAACTGCATAGATCATTAAGCCTAATTTGCATTCATTTCAGCCTCGTTAGCGAAATTGAAATCGAATGCAGCGGACTCCCAGGAACCACCCAACTCCCCAGTGAGAAGTCACACGGGCGTCGTTGAGTACTCCTTTACAAAAACAGGAAGCAGGCGCAATGGCTACTGAGGGGAAGTGAGGAGGGCAGTCGGCATTTTCATTTTCCGGCATGCAGCTCAAGGGCACCGGAACTGCTGCCCCTGTGCTGGGGGTGAGGGGGCTCTTCAGGGCGGTTGCGGCTGTTCGAGGTGCTGGAGGGGTCCAGGCCAGGGGTCACCCCTGGGCCGGGTGGGCGAGGGATTTTGAATCATTTTTGGAACTAAGTGCGGGTGAATAGATGCCATGATCTCGCCATGAAATACCCCACCAAACTCACCCAAAATGGTACTTTGAAATTTTTGGGGGGGAATCACATTCATTGCCTCTTATTTTCAGCAATATAGTTCCAAATCAGGTTACTTTGAAGATCACCCAGCAACAAAAGTTTTCCCAGTTCGAGTGAGCATCTTCCTGTGTTGAGTGACACACTAATATCTTATTTGTATAATTTGCATCTCATTTGAATACGAGAGATCGGCAATGAAGCAATAAATGACAGAGCCAATCCAGAAACACATTTGCTTTTAGTTCCATTTATATAAAGAGTACCACGGGCATAGTTTTAGCAAAAATAGCAGCAATGCTCAAACCTTTGAGAATAAGCCATCTGCTTGTAGCCAACCTTTAGCAAAACTGCGATTTCATGCTGAGAAAACTTAACGCTTGCCATGGATTTAACACATATGCGGGGAGGGGGGGGGGAATGGTAATATCACCAATGATAAAACTGCCTCTGGGAGCACTACCCATTTGAGGGCAGCGGACTGAGCAGGCATCCCGCTGGATCAGTGGGAGGACCCTCAGTGATGTCCCACCAGTAGCCTCGCTGGAAGGGGTGAGGGGTGTGCACTGCTACGGCGAGCAGGTGAATGTGAGGTCTTGTCGAGGTCCGCATTCAGAATATGTGTGAAATTCTTAAAATGACTTATGGACACAGCTACCTATGGAGGCGGCCATTGTGGAGAGGGATGGCCTACAGCAACATCTGTGGGTCCCTGTGGTAGAAGTAGCTTCAGGGAGAGGGGAGCAACAAATAAAGGCACCCTGAACCTGCCACAGCTCCTTCCGCAATATGGGGCTTGTTCCCCATCGGTAAGATCCAGGTAGTATCCCCAACCTGGACCCGTACGAACACAGGACATAGCAGTATGGGCGCCATGGTGGCACAGTGGTTAGCACTGTTGCTTCACAGCAACAGGGTCGCGGGTTCGATTCCCGGCTTGGGTCACTGTCTGTGCGGAGTCTGCAGGTTCTCCCTGTGTCTGCGTGGGTTTCCTCCGGGTGCTCCGGTTTCCTCCCACAAGTCCCGAAAGACGTACTTGTTCGGAAATTGGACATTTTGAATTCTCCCTCAGTGTTCCTGAACAGACACCGGAGTGTGGCGACTAGGGGCTTTTCACGGTAACGTTACTGCAGTGTTAATGTAAGCTTACTCGTGACACTAATAAAGATTATTATTAGACATAGGCCATTCGACCCTTTGAGCCAGCTCCGCCATTCATGCTGATTTGATTCTGATCTCCACTTTCCTGTCTGCCCCTAGTAACCCTTGATGCCCTTGTTGATCGATAATCTATCTAACAGAGTCTTGAATAATGACAATGACAAAGTCTCCACTGCTGTCTGGGAAAGAGGATTCCACAGACTAATGACCCTCAGAGAAAGAAAATCTCCTCACCTCTTTCTTCTTAAAATGAAGGCCTTTTATTTTCGAATTTTGTGCTCTGATTCTAACCTCCCCCACAAAAGGAAACATCCTCCGGGTATCCACCCTATCAAGTTCTCTCAGGTTCCTGTGTGTTTAAATAAGAGTATTTCTCATTGGTGATGAACAGAGAGGGTCGGTGTGTCATATTCCAAACACACCAATGTCAAAATGAAGGGGGAATTTTAAGTTAGCCTTCTGGGTAGGAAATCCGACACAATCAAATCAGCCCCAACCCGAGTTGCTGGACGGAGTGTGCAGCAACGTCATTCAGGAACACTGGGTGGAATTTAATGGCATCCACTGTGGCGGGCTGGGGTGCATTTAATCAGACAGCAAGGTGACAGACAGGAACCATGCCACATTCCCGCCTCCACCCTGATTAAGTCTGTGGAGGGAAGGCCCGAGCACAGCCTGTCCACCCCATCGTCAAGTGAGGCCTTTAAGTGCACATTAATTGCCCACTTAGACTCATCCTGCCACCACTGGTATTAACCCAGAAAGAGGCAGGCTCGCTCACTATAAAAGAGAACAAGACAAACCCTGGCGTGTTTGCTTGTGGGCTTCCTGAGGGAGAGGGGGTGTCCTTCATTCGAAGTCACTCAGTATCTGATTGAGGGACCCAGCAGGTTTGGGGGTGATGGGGAAACTCTGAGGGTCACCCCACTTTGCTTTCTCTGCTGACTAACACCACCACTGCCCCCCCCCCCCCCTGCCTCCACTCCCCCCCCCTCCCCCACACACACCCCCAACCCCCCCCCCCCTGCTCTCACTATTCCCTTCCTGCCATCACGACCCATGGCCTGGGGTCAAGCGGTGATCCTCGGCCTCGGGTGGGTGTAATACCAGCAGTAGCCACCCCGTTCAGTAGAGCTGCAGGGCCTCTTGATCCCGGGGAAGGCCCTCCACTATCCAGTTAAGTGCCTGAGCGGCACCTAATTTTATACATCTTGCCTAAAGGAGTTGTCGTGGGTGTCTTGCTGCCTCTCCAGCCATGGGACAGGGCCCCCCATCACCTCCTGTGACTGATCACTGTTCAATAACCAGGTCCATGGCACCGTGGCTGGCTCTGCTGCACAGCAGGGCAGGAAAAAGAGTGGCAGTGATAGGGGACTCAATGGGAAAGGGAATAGATAGGCAATTCTGGGGATGCAAACGAGACTCCAGGATGGTATGTTGCCTCCCTCGTGCAAGGGTCAAGGATGTCTCGAAGCAGCTGTTAGAGGGTGGTGAGTATCTGGACTGAGCGGCCAGAGGCAGTAGTAGAGGCGGGTACAATTTTGTCTTTTAAAAAGCAGTTAGACAGTTATATGGGGAAGTTGGTTGTAGAGGGATATGGGCAAAATGCGGGCAATTGGGAATAGCTTAGTGGTAAAAACTGGGCGGCATGGACAAGTTGGGCCGAAGGGCCTGTTTTCATGCTGTAAACTAGAGTACCTGACTCTATGGAAAGTATATTTATGTTAACACACAAGAGCAGGATCAGACTCAGCAGTGGTTTCATTCTGATTTCAGTGGCCTGCTGCTATCTGGGCTAATGCATAAAAAGCAGTCTCTTGTTTGAAAGATAAACCATCCATGAGTGTTTTTGTAACTCTCGGCTGAGTGTTCATGCAAGTCTAGGCTGGATCTTTAGGCACCGGGGGAATAAGGTGTATGGGGAGAGGATATGAGTTAGATGATCAGCCGGGTTCTGACTAAATGACATGTGGTCTACTACTGCTCCTGTTCCTATATTCAGAGGCCAGCATTTTCCAAATGCCGAGATTGGAAAACTAATGATTTTCAGCCTCACTGACGTTTAGAATAACTGATTGAATTTTATGTTGCTGCCATGTGAAAGTACCTTTCAAAATTGGGGGTTTATAAAATAGCTGCAGTGGATGTACCTTTAAGAAATGGATGTTTATCAGTGATGTCAGAGTGTGGGTGGAGCTGGGCTGTCTGTCTGCTTTTACTTTCACTTTGAGCTCGCAGCTACAGGGTCTGTTTAGTTTCGTTTTAGATTTGGGGAAGCTGCAATCACAGCAGGATGTGTATGGATCTCTGCAAGCTTATGAATGTTCATTTGGTGATTTCAAAGTGGTAACTGTTCTCAGTAGTGAAGTTAAACCTAATGTCTTTCTGGAAAAAGGGTTCTTCTTGTCTTATGGATGTTGCAAGGAAAGATTAAGAGTTACTTAGAGAGTACTGTATTCTTTGGGGGATTTATTGGTGTTGATAGTTGTTAACATGCTTACTGTGGGTTTTATAAAGTGTTAACTGGTTTCATAAATAAATAGTGTTTTAAATTAAAAGTACTGTAGATTTCTGTTGCATCACACATGCAGAGTGGACCCGTGTGCTCCCCATAACCACAATCTATTCAAAGTTGTGGGTCAGGTGAACTCCATGATACACTTTGAGGTTCTCTAAACCCTGGCCCATTACAAACTGGGGGCTCTAAAGAGGGGGATAAAAGTCTATTTATTGGATTGGCTTAGTGAACTTAAAGACAGTGAGGGGTGAGCATATTGTGTTTGCTTTTCAGGTGTGGTATTCCAGTTTAAGTAGGGAGTGTGTTGTGGCCAATGGCTCTTTCAGAGGCTCTGAAGGGTTTGGGGGCGGAGATGGTCACATGCAGTACCTTACTGACAGAGACTAAAACAGGCTTTTAGATTTGGCAAAAACATTGCAGTTAACATTACCTGACAAAATGCGAAAAGATGAAGTAATTATGGCGGTGGCTAAGCATTTAAAATTGCCTGAGATACAGTCTGACTCATTGGAAATGGCAAAAATTCAGTTACAAATTAAACAAATGGAACATGAGAAAGAATTAAAGCAGCTTGAATACGAACGAGATAGAGGAAAAAGAAAAAGAGAGAGAAGAAAGGAAAACAGAAAGAATAGCCCGAGCAGAACAAAAAGAAAGAGAAAGGGAGATACAGAACAGGGAAAAAGAAAGAGAGAGAGAGAAAGAGAGAGAGTGTTTGAACTTCGGAAAATGGCCATGAAACTTGACGAGTTAAAATTGGTGGATGTAAAGGAAAACATACAGTTTGAGGATAGTGATGAGGATGAAGAGAAAGAGCGTCAAAGTCGAAGGCTTGGTGGGGATCTATTTAAATATGTCCAAGCATTGCCAAGGTTTGATGAGAAGGAGGTGGAAGCCTTTTTCATTTCATTTGAGAAGGTAGCGAAACAAATGAAATGGCCACAGGAAATGTGGGTATTACTGATTCAAACAAAGTCAGTATGTAGAGTCAGTGATGTGTTTGCATCACTATCAAATGACGTACCTGAGTTGTTGCAATTGTATAGGGTGTTGGTGAGGCCGCATCTGGAGTATTGTGTTCAGTTTTGGTCTCCTTACCTGAGAAAGGACATATTGGCACTGGAGGGAGTGCAGAGGGGACTCACTAGGTTGATCCCAAAGTTGAGGGGATTAGATTATGACGAGAGGTTGAGTAGACTGGGACTGTACTCATTGGAGTTTAGAAGGATGTGGGGGGATCTTATTGAAACATATAAAATTATGAAGGGAATAGATGTGGGCAGGTTGTTTCCACTGGTCGGGGAAAGCAGAACTAGGGGGCATAGCCTCAAAATAAGGGCAGGTAGATTTAGGACGGAGTGTAGGAGGAACTTCTTCACCCAAAGGGTTGTGAATCTCTGGAATTCCTTGCCCAGTGAAGCAGTTGAAGCTCCTTCTTTAAACGTTTTTAAGAAAAAGATAGATACCTTTCTAAAGAATAAAGGGATTCAGGGATATGGTGTACGGGCCGGAGAGTGGAGCTGTGTCCACAAAGATCAGCCATGATCTCATTAAATGGCGGAGCAGGCTCGAGGGGCCAGATGGACTACTCCTGTTCCTAGTTCTTATGTCTGAGGAGGTGAAAAACTCCATCTTAGGTGCATATGAACTCGTGCCTGAAGCCTACAGACAAAGGTTTAGAAATTTAAGGAAAGAATTTGATGAAACATACATGGAATTTGAAAGGACCAAACAGAGTAATTTTGAAAATAGACCAAACGTATGAAGCTCTCAGAGAAATTATACTTTTGGAGGAGTTTAAAAATTCAATTCCTGATGTAGTGAGAACTCATGTGGAAGAGCAGAGGGTTAAAACTACGAGGTTAACAGCAGAAATGGCAGATGATTATGAATTAGTTCATAAATCAAAGCTCGATTTCCAACATCAGTTTCAGTCTGTGAGGGATAGAAACTGGGGAAAAGAGAAATACTCAAGTGGTAGAGGTAAAGGAGATCTGATGGGAGAAAATAAGGATAGTGTACCTCAGATTAAAAAAGAAATCCAGGTGGGTGGAAAAGAAATGAAAAGTTTCAAATGTTTTCACTGTAATAAACTAGGCAATGTAAAGTCACAGTGTTGGTGGTTAAGAAAAACACTGGGAAGGCTGGTGTGGTAAAACAGGATAAGACAGTGGGGTTTGTTAAAGTGGTAAAGGAAAGCCCAAGTGAAGCGAAGGGGGTGCAAAACGTTGTACAACCTGATCAAGGGGTGATTGATAAGAAGGAACCAGATGTCTTTGAAGAATTTACTTGTGTGGGTAAAGTTTATTCATGTGTATCAGAAGGAGCAGGTAAAGATGTCACAATTTTAAGAGATACGGGAGCTAGTCAATCTTTAATGGTAAGAGATGAAGAGTTACGTAGTTTGGGAATAATGTTGCCAGAAAAGGTGGTAATATGTGGAATTCAGGGTGGGAAGAGTAGTGTTCCATTATATAAGGTAAGGTTGGAAAGTCCAGTGAAGAGTGGTGAAGTGACAGTAGGAGTAATAGAGAAACTATCTTGTCCAGGAATACAGTTTATCTTGGGTAATGATATAGCTGAATCGCAGGTGGGAGTGATGCCTACTGTGGCTGATAAGCCAGTGGACAATCAGACAACTGAAGTGTTGAAGGACGAATATCCTGAGATTTTTCTGGACTGTGTAGTAACAAGGTCGCACGGCATTACGTAATATTACACGGTGGGGCAGCACGGTAGCATTGTGGTTAGCAAAATTGCTTCAGAGCTCCATGGCCCCAGGTTCTATTCCGGCTTGGGACACTATCTGTGCGGAGTCTGCACATCCTCCCCGTGTGTACGTGGGTTTCCTCCGGGTGCTCCGGGTTCCTCCCACAGTCCAAAGATGTGCAGGTTAGGTGGATTGGCCATGCTAAATTGCCCTTAGTGTCCAAAATTGCCCTTCGTGTTGGGTGGGGTTACTGGGTTATGGGGATAGGGTGGAGGTGTTGTCCTTGGGTAGGGTGCTCTTTCCAAGAGCCGGTGCAGACACGATGGGCCGAATGGCCTCCTACTGCACTGTAAATTCTATGATTCTATGAAAGTCACAGGTTAAGACAAGAGGCGAAATCAAAGAGTGAAGATAAAGCTGATGTTCAATTATCAGAAACGATTTTTGATCAGATGACTAAAAAGAAGAACAGGTGGAAGATGAGCTGGATATTTTTAGTTCAGGAAAATTGGCAGAGTTACAACAGAAAGATATAGAAATAAAATGGATGTATCAGAAAACATACACGGAAGAGGCATCTGAGTGTATACTGGAGTGCTATTGCCGTAAAAATGATGTCTTGATGAGAAAATGGAGACCTTTACATATGCAGGAGGATGAAAAGTGGGCAGAAGTTCATCAAGTAGTATTGCCGGTAGGGTATAGAAAGGAGGTGTTGGGAGTTGCACATGAGGTACCAGTGGGAGGTCATTTGGGAGTAAGGAAAACTCAAGCTAAAATCCAGAAACATTTTTATTGGCCTGGGCTACATAAAGATGTCGCTAAATTTTGTCGATCATGTCACACATGTCAAGTGATAGGGAAACCTCAAGCAGTGATAAAACCAGTACCCTTAATACCCATTCCAGCATTTGAGGAACCTTTTACAGGGATTGTGTAGGACCGCTTCCTAAAACGAAAAGTGGGAATCAATATCTTATGACTATAATGGATGGGTCTACTAGGTTTCCAGAGGCCATTCCAATATGTAATATTACAGCTAAAAAGATTGTGTAGGACTGCTTCCTAAACAAAAAGTGGGAATCAATATATTATAACTATAATGGATGGGTCTACTAGGTTTCCAGAGGCCATTCCAATACGTAATATTACAGCTAAAAAGATTGTGGAGGAGTTACTAAAATTCTTTACTAGATATGGACTACCTACAGAAATACAATCGGATCAAGGATCAAATTTTACCTCAAGGTAATTCAAAGAAGTTATGGATATCTTAGGATTAAAACAATTTAAATCAGCTGCATTCCTTCCAGAGTCACAAGGAGCGTTAGACATTAAAGACAATGTTGAGGGCTTATTGTCAAGATTATCCAGAGGATTGGGATAAAAGAATTCCATTCGTACTCTTTGCAATTAGGGATGCACCTAATGAGTCAACCAAATTCAGTCCTTTTGAACTAATTTTTGGTCATGAGGGAAAAGGACCACTTAAATTGATAAGTAAAAATTGGTGAGTGAGAAATCGGAATTATTGGATTACGTGTCAAATTTTAGGGAATGATTAAATAAAGCAGGTGAATTGGCTAGACAGCTTTTAAAAGTTGTACAAAATGTGATGAAACGGGTAGCAGACAAGAAATCCAAAGTTCGTAGTTTTGTCAGTGGAGATAAAGTTTTAATATTGTTACCAGTGGTAGGTGAACCTTTAAAAGCAAGGTTTTGTGGACCTTATCAAATTGAAAGGAAATTAAGTGAGGTGAATTATGTGGTAAGAACACCAGATAGAAGGAAAACTCACCGAGTGTGTCATGTGAATATGCTTAAAAGGTACTTTGAAAGGGAAGGAGAGCAAAAGGAGGAGGTTTTAATGATTCTAACTCAAAGTGACAAACAAATCCAGATGACTGTGAATTTGACATACCTCAAATTAAATTGGAAAACGAGGATGTTCTTAAATTGTTGAGTTACCTTCCAGAGGAAAGCTGGACTGACCTGAAAGAGGTATTGATATCACATGGGCAAGTTTGTGAAGATAAGTTGGGAAGCACTAAAATGGCTGTACATGATGTAGATGTGGGAACTGCTGTTCCAATCAACCAACATCCATATCGACTTAACCCTTTAAAATTGGCACAGATTAACAAGAAGATTGAAAGTAAGCTTAAAAATTGCATAATTGAAGTGGGTTGCAGCCAATGGAGCTCACCCATCGTTATGGTACTAAAACCAGACGGTACCCAATGGTTGTGTGTGGACTATAGAAAGGTTAATGCAGTTACAAGTACGGACTCTTATCCTATCCCACGTTTGGAGGATTTCATTGAGAAAGTGGGACAATCAACTTTTATTTCCAAATTGGATTTACTTAAAGGTTACTGGCAGGTACCTTTATCCGAAAGAGCGGAGGAGATTTCAGCTTTTGTGACTCCAGATGGTATATATCAATTCAAAGTTTTGCCATTTGGCATGAAAAACGACCCAGCCACATTTCAACGGTTAACTAACAAAGTTGTTTGAGGGTTACCCAATTGTGCAGTATACATCGACGATCTGGTAATTTTCAGCCAGACATGGAAAGAACATTTAAAACATCTGATGGAGTTATTAGATCGACTTCAGGAGGCGGGTTTGGTGATAAATCTAGCCAAAAGTGAATTTGGAAAAGCCCAAGTCACTTTACTTTTCCATACAATCGGACAGGGTTGAATGGTCACGCGGGATGTGAAAACAAGTTATTGAGGAGTTTCCAATACCCTCGACATGAAGGGAAATAATGCGATTTCTTGGCATGAGTGGATTTGATCGAACATTGGTGCCAATTTTTAGCAGTGTGGTTGCTCCACTGATGGACTTGCTGAAGAAACGTCAAAAATTTCAGTGGGCAGAGGGGATTCAACAAGCATTTGACTGCCTGAAAGCTGTGATAACCAATGCTCCTGTGTTGGAGAATTACAAGGGACTCTGTGATCAGATTGAACTAAATCTGACTTTAAAGAGAAATGCCCAGGCGTAGAGAAATCGATGGATTGTGCAGCGACCTTCTTGTTCAAAGAGACTGTCAATCAAGATGGATTCCAGTTGGAGGAAGAACATATTTCTTAAAGAAAAGTGAAAAGGTGAAAAATGAAACCATCTTGAGCTTGATGGGGTTTTTTTTTCTTGGGGGGTGGTGTCATGTGAGAGTACCTTTAAAATTGGGGGTTTATAAAATAGCTGTAGTGGATGTACCTTTAAGAAATGGATGTTTATCAGTGATGTCAGAGTGTGGGTGGAGCTGGGCTGTCTGTCTGCTTTTACTTTCACTTTGAGCTCGCAGCTACAGAGTCTGTTTAGTTTTGTTTTAGATTTGGAGAAGCTGTAGTCACACCAAGCTGTGTAATAATCTCTGCAAGCTTATGAATGTTCATTTGGTGATTTCAAAGTGGTAACTGTTCTCAGTAGCGAAGTTAAACCTGATGTCTTTCTGTAAAAAGGGTTCTTTTTGTCTTATGGATGTTGCAAGGAAAGATTAAGAGTTACTTAGATAGTACTGTATTCTTTGGGGGATTTATTGGTGTTGATATTGTTAAGATGTTTACTGTGGGTTTATAAAGTGTTAACCCGTTTCATAAATAAACATTGTTTTAATTTAAAAGTACTGTAGATCTCTATTGCATCACACCTGCAGAGTGGGCCTGTGTGCTCCCATAACCACAATCCATTCAAAGTTGTGGGTCAGGTGAACTCCATGATACACTTTGGGGTTCTCTAAACCCTGGCCCGTAATATTGCGTGTCAGGGTCAGGCTGGTGGAAGTATGCAGCCCAGATGGTCCCACCTATCGTCTACTTCCTGCTGCCTTTAAGCGCTCGCTGACTAAATAGTGGCCGACCGGGTCTGCTGGCCATTCAGTGGCTGGTCAGCAGGAATTGAATTGCAGCGAATCAGTGGCCGAGGCTGGGATCGCCTGTGACAGTGTGGTCAGGAAGAGAACGAGGGTGTGGAAGAAATTCTGAGGGTCAGAATCTGGCATTTGGCTGTGCATTACCACTGCAGCAAAGACCACAGAATAGCTTTTACTTCCACAGAGCTATGATTTAATTACATTACTAAACTGGATTCAACACTTTGTCCTTAAGAACACGCTACTGATCAATAACATCGAACACACTCATCTACTGCTAATCTCACTACTGGTATAAACTATAATCTAACCTTACTCACACGATCTGCTCTTATGGCCTTCACTAGCTATCTCCTGCACACACTCCTCCCCTAAAAACTAGCATCACTGTCTTATGTAGTTGTATCTGTAGCTCCCTCTAGTGGCTACTCTCGACACTACATTAACCCTTGCAATGCTGATAGTTATGGTAATACCACATGGAGGAGAGTGAAGCCATGGGGCAGAACACTGGCATTATCCTGACAATTTCAACGACAGGAGCAATCCCAGTAATCTTTCCCAAAATGTGAGGGGAGGAAATAAAAAATGCCCCCCTCTCCACATACCAGAGCACCGACTCACTCACACAGCATCTGGTGTCAGGGGCAATGGAGGCGGTGAGAAGCCGAATAGCATCATGGATTGATGACGATTCCATGCACGTACTCCGCCAGGCTGAGATTAACCAGCAGGATATTCTCAGCTTGGGAAGAGGAGACCTCCGCGTTGGGGTAAACAAACCTGGATAGAGGTGGTCAGCAGCTGTGGGGGCCATTTGGAGGTCCTGGCTGCAGTGACGCATGAAGCTGGACAACCTCCTCCACCTGCAAGGGTAAGTGATCAAGCCATTTCCCAATGTGGCAACACACCTATTTGGGAGGGTACGTGGCTAATGGGTCAATGGATGTCCATCAGTGAGACTGTGGATTCAAGGAGCTTCTGTGCTCCGCATAGCCTCAGTGTGGTGGATGGAAACCAAGGGTTTAGAGCAAGAAGCAGCGTAGGTCATTACCCCGAACAAGAGATCATAGAGGAGACTCTCTGTTCTTCCATTCTCACTGCAGGCAAAGGGGCCCAAAACGCCTGTGAGAGATGAAGGCCTGATGGTGGCATTCATGATGCCCGTCTGTGGGGGAAGGACATCCTGTGACTGGCCAATCACCAGGGGTATGGATCTGTTGGCTTTTTTAAAATTCATCCCCTGGGATGTGGGCATCGCCTGCTCGACCTGCAGTTGTTGCCAGCCCTCCATGCCCATGAGAGTGAACATGGTGGAGAACAAAAGAATAAAGAAAAGTACAGCACAGGAACAGGCTCTTCAGCCCTCCAAGCCTGCGCTGACCATGCTGCCCGTCTAAACTAAAACCTTCTACACTTCCTGGGTCTGTGCTCCTTTATTCCCATCCTATTCATGAATTTGTCAAGACACCCCTTAAACACCGCTATCGTACCTGCTTCCACCACCTCCTCTGGTGTGATATTATAGATATGAACAGTATGTGAAGAGTTAATGTCATGTTATAATTAGCCATTACATGGAGCTAGGGACAGTAGTGCAAAAGGCACTGACTCTTGGGCATCTGAGAGAGAGTGGAGTAGGGGAGAGGAGACTGGAGTGAAGTGCATAGGAGAGCTAGAGAAGATAGAATATAGTGACAGTTAGAGTATAGAGATAGTGTTAGTGAGGGTAGTTTACTATAATCTATTTGTTTACTATAGGAATAAGTGTTGAATGTTAATTTAAGTGGTGTAAATAAATATAGCTTTGTTCATGAACATTGCTTCAAGTGTCTGTGAACAAAACGCTTTCCGTCCTGCAGTCAACCTCACAAAGATCAACACATCTGGCGGCAGGTTCCAGGCACCCACTACCACTGTGTAAAAAAACTTCCCTCGCTCATCTCCTCACACCTTTGCCCCTCGCACCTTAAACCTATGTCTCCTAGTAATTGACCCCTCTACCCTGGGATAAAGCTTCTGACTACCCACTCTGTCCATGCCCCTCATAATTTTGTAGACTTCTATTCAGGTCGCCTCTCAATCTCCATCGTTCCAGTGAGAACAAACCAAGTTTATCCAAACTCCCCTCATGGCTAATGCACTCCATATCAGGAAACATCCTGGTAAACCTCTTCTGTACCCTCTCCAAAGCCTCCACATACTTCTGCCAGTGTGGCAACCAGAATTTAACACTATACTCCAAGCTTTCCAGTCCGTGTGGCCTGGACCCTGACACTCGGAGGGAGCAGTGACGGGCCTGGACTCTGACACTCGGAGGAAGCAGTGACGGGCCTGGACTCTGACACTCGGAGGAAGCAGTGAGGGGCCTGGACTCTGACACTCGGAGGAAGCAGTGACGGGTCTGGACTCAGACACTCGGAGGAAGCAGTGAGGGGCCTGGACTCTGACACTCGGAGGAAGCAGTGACGGGTCTGGACTCTGACACTTGGAGGAAGCAGTGACGGGCCTCGACTCTGACACTCGGAGGAAGCAGTGACGGGCCTGGACTCTGACACTCGGAGGAAGCAGTGACGGGCCTGGACTCTGACACTCGGAGGAAGCAGTGACGGGCCTGGACTCTGACACTCGGAGGAAGCAGTGACGGGTCTGGACTCTGACACTCGGAGGAAGCAGTGACGAGCCTGGACTCTGACACTCGGAGGAAGCAGTGACGGGCCTGGACTCTGACACTCGGAGGAAGCAGTGATGGGCCTGGACTCTGACACTCGGAGGAAGCAGTGATGGGCCTGGACTCTGACACTCGGAGGAAGCTGTGACGGGCCTGGACTCTGACACTCGGAGGAAGCAGTGACGGGCCTGGACTCTGATACTCGGAGGAAGCAGTGATGGGCCTGGACTCTGACACTCGGAGGAAGCAGTGACGGGCCTGGACTCTGACACTCGGAGGAAGCAGTGACGGGCCTGGACTCTGACACTTGGAGGAAGCAGTGACGGGCCTGGACTCTGACACTCGGAGGAAGCAGTGACGGGTCTGGACTCTGACACTCGGAGGAAGCAGTGACGGGCCTGGACTCTGACACTCGGAGGAAGCAGTGACGGGCCTGGACTCTGATACTCGGAGGAAGCAGTGACGGGCCTGGACTCTGACACTCGGAGGAAGCAGTGACGGGCCTGGACTCTGACACTCGGAGGAAGCAGTGACGGGCCTGGACTCTGATACTCGGAGGAAGCAGTGACGGGCCTGGACTCTGACACTCGGAGGAAGCAGTGACGGGTCTGGACTCTGACACTCGGAGGAAGCAGTGACGGGCCTGGACTCTGATACTCGGAGGAAGCAGTGACGGGCCTGGACTCTGACACTCGGAGGAAGCAGTGACGGGTCTGGACTCTGACACTCAGAGGAAGCAGTGATGGGCCTGGTCTCTGACACTTGGAGGAAGCAGTGACGGGCCTGGACTCTGACACTCGGAGGAAGCAGTGACGGGCCTGGACTCTGACACTCGGAGGAAGCAGTGACGGGCCTGGACTCTGACACTCAGAGGAAGCAGTGACGGGCCTGGATTCTGACACTCGGAGGAAGCAGTGACGGGCCTGGACACTGACACTTGGAGAAAGCAGTGACGGGTCTGGACTCTGACACTCGGAGGAAGCAGTGATGGGGCTGGACTCTGACACTCGGAGGAAGCAGTGACGGGCCTGGACTCTGACACTCAGAGGAAGCAGTGACGGGCCTGGACTCTGACACTCGGAGGAAGCAGTGACGGGCCTGGACTCTGACACTCGGAGGAAGCAGTGATGGGCCTGGACTCTGACACTCGGAGGAAGCAGTGATGGGCCTGGACTCTGACACTCGGAGGAAGCAGTGACGGGCCTGGACTCTGACACTCGGAGGAAGCAGTGACGGGCCTGGACTCTGACACTCGGAGGAAGCAGTGACGGGCCTGGACTCTGATACTCGGAGGAAGCAGTGATGGGCCTGGACTCTGACACTCAGAGGAAGCAGTGACGGGCCTGGACACTGACACTTGGAGAAAGCAGTGACGGGCCTGGACTCTGACACTCAGAGGAAGCATTGACGGGCCTGGACTCTGACACTCGGAGGAAGCAGTGACGGGCCTGGACTCTGACATCAGAGGAAGCAGTGACGGGCCTGGACACTGACACTTGGAGAAAGCAGTGACGGGCCTGGACTCTGACACTCAGAGGAAGCATTGACGGGCCTGGACTCTGACACTCGGAGGAAGCAGTGACGGGCCTGGACTCTGACACTCGGAGGAAGCAGTGACGGGCCTGGACTCTGACACTCGGAGGAAGCAGTGACGGGCCTGGACTCTGACACTCGGAGGAAGCAGTGAGGGGCCTGGACTCTGACACTCAGAGGAAGCAGTGACGGGCCTGGACTCTGACACTCGGAGGAAGCAGTGACGGGCCTGGACTCTGACACTCGGAGGAAGCAGTGAGGGGCCTGGACTCTGACACTCGGAGGAAGCAGTGAGGGGCCTGGACTCTGACACTCGGAGGAAGCAGTGAGGGGCCTGGACTCTGACACTCATTGGAAGCAGTGACGGGCCTGGACTCTGACACTCGGAGGAAGCAGTGACGGACCTGGACTCTGACACTCGGAGAAAGCAGTGACGGGCCTGGACACTGAGACTCGGAGGAAGCAGTGACGGGCCTGGACTCTGACACTCGGAGGAAGCAATGAGGGGCCTGGACTCTGACACTCGGAGGAAGCAGTGACGGGCCTGGACTCTGACACTCGGAGGAAGCAGTGACGGGCCTGGACTCTGACACTCATTGGAAGCAGTGACGGGCCTGGACTCTGACACTCGGAGGAAGCAGTGACGGGCCTGGACTCTGACACTCGGAGGAAGCAGTGACGGGCCTGGACTCTGACACTCGGAGGAAGCAGTGACGGGCCTGGACTCTGACACTCATTGGAAGCAGTGACGGGCCTGGACTCTGACACTCGGAGGAAGCAGTGACGGGCCTGGACTCTGACACTCGGAGGAAGCAGTGACGGGCCTGGACTATGACACTCGGAGGAAGCAGTGACGGGCCTGGACTCTGACACTCGGAGGAAGCAGTGACGGGCCTGGACTCTGACACTCGGAGGAAGCAGTGACGGGCCTGGACTCTGATACTCGGAGGAAGCAGTGCCGGGCCTGGACTCTGACACTCAGAGGAAGCAGTGACGGGCCTGGACTCTGACACTCGGAGGAAGCAGTGACGGGCCTGGACTCTGACACTCGGAGGAAGCAGTGCCGGGCCTGGACTCTGACACTCAGAGGAAGCAGTGACGGGCCTGGACTCTGACACTCAGAGGAAGCAGTGACGGGCCTGGACTCTGACACTCGGAGGAAGCAGTGACGGGCCTGGACTCTGACACTCAGAGGAAGCAGTGACGGGCCTGGACTCTGACACTCGGAGGAAGCAGTGACGGGCCTGGACTCTGACACTCAGAGGAAGCAGTGACGGGCCTGGACTCTGACACTCGGAGGAAGCAGTGACGGGCCTGGACTCTGACACTCGGAGGAAGCAGTGAGGGGCCTGGACTCTGACACTCGGAGGAAGCAGTGACGGGCCTGGACTCTGACACTCGGAGGGAGCAGTGACGGGCCTGGACTCTGACACTCGGAGGAAGCAGTGACGGGCCTGGACTCTGACACTCGGAGGAAGCAGTGACGGGCCTGGACTCTGACACTCGGAGGAAGCAGTGACGGGCCTGGACTCTGACACTCGGAGGAAGCAGTGACGGGCCTGGACTCTGACACTCGGAGGAAGCAGTGACGGGCCTGGACTCTGACACTCGGAGGAAGCAGTGACGGGCCTGGACTCTGACACTCGGAGGAAGCAGTGACGGGCCTGGACTCTGACACTCGGAGGAAGCAGTGATGGGCCTGGACTCTGACACTCGGAGGAAGCAGTGATGGGCCTGGACTCTGACACTCGGAGGAAGCAGTGACGGGCCTGGACTCTGACACTCGGAGGAAGCAGTGACGGGCCTGGACTCTGACACTCGGAGGAAGCAGTGACGGGCCTGGACTCTGATACTCGGAGGAAGCAGTGATGGGCCTGGACTCTGACACTCAGAGGAAGCAGTGACGGGCCTGGACACTGACACTTGGAGAAAGCAGTGACGGGCCTGGACTCTGACACTCAGAGGAAGCATTGACGGGCCTGGACTCTGACACTCGGAGGAAGCAGTGACGGGCCTGGACTCTGACACTCAGAGGAAGCAGTGACGGGCCTGGACACTGACACTTGGAGAAAGCAGTGACGGGCCTGGACTCTGACACTCAGAGGAAGCATTGACGGGCCTGGACTCTGACACTCGGAGGAAGCAGTGACGGGCCTGGACTCTGACACTCGGAGGAAGCAGTGACGGGCCTGGACTCTGACACTCGGAGGAAGCAGTGACGGGCCTGGACTCTGACACTCGGAGGAAGCAGTGAGGGGCCTGGACTCTGACACTCAGAGGAAGCAGTGACGGGCCTGGACTCTGACACTCGGAGGAAGCAGTGACGGGCCTGGACTCTGACACTCGGAGGAAGCAGTGAGGGGCCTGGACTCTGACACTCGGAGGAAGCAGTGAGGGGCCTGGACTCTGACACTCGGAGGAAGCAGTGAGGGGCCAGGACTCTGACACTCATTGGAAGCAGTGACGGGCCTGGACTCTGACACTCGGAGGAATCAGTGACGGACCTGGTCTCTGACACTCGGAGAAAGCAGTGAAGGGCCTGGACACTGAGACTCGGAGGAAGCAGTGACGGGCCTGGACTCTGACACTCGGAGGAAGCAATGAGGGGCCTGGACTCTGACACTCGGAGGAAGCAGTGACGGGCCTGGACTCTGACACTCGGAGGAAGCAGTGAAGGGCCTGGACTCTGACACTCATTGGAAGCAGTGACGGGCCTGGACTCTGACACTCGGAGGAAGCAGTGACGGGCCTGGACTCTGACACTCGGAGGAAGCAGTGACGGGCCTGGACTCTGACACTCGGAGGAAGCAGTGACGGGCCTGGACTCTGACACTCATTGGAAGCAGTGACGGGCCTGGACTCTGACACTCGGAGGAAGCAGTGACGGGCCTGGACTCTGACACTCGGAGGAAGCAGTGACGGGCCTGGACTCTGACACTCGGAGGAAGCAGTGACGGGCCTGGACTCTGACACTCGGAGGAAGCAGTGACGGGCCTGGACTCTGACACTCGGAGGAAGCAGTGACGGGCCTGGACTCTGACACTCGGAGGAAGCAGTGACGGGCCTGGACTCTGACACTCGGAGGAAGCAGTGACGGGCCTGGACTCTGACACTCTGAGGAAGCAGTGACGGGCCTGGACTCTGACACTCGGAGGAAGCAGTGACGGGCCTGGACTCTGACACTCATTGGAAGCAGTGACGGGCCTGGACTCTGACACTCGGAGGAAGCAGTGACGGGCCTGGACTCTGACACTCGGAGGAAGCAGTGACGGGCCTGGACTCTGACACTCGGAGGAAGCAGTGACGTGCCTGGACTCTGACACTCGGAGGAAGCAGTGACGGGCCTGGACTCTGACACTCGGAGGAAGCAGTGACGGGCCTGGACTCTGACACTCGGAGGAAGCAGTGACGGGCCTGGACTCTGACACTCGGAGGAAGCAGTGACGGGCCTGGACTCTGACACTCGGAGGAAGCAGTGACGGGCCTGGACTCTGACACTCATTGGAAGCAGTGACGGGCCTGGACTCTGACACTCGGAAGAAGCAGTGACGGGCCTGGACTCTGACACTCGGAGGAAGCAGTGACGGGCCTGGACTATGACACTCGGAGGAAGCAGTGACGGGCCTGGACTCTGACACTCGGAGGAAGCAGTGACGGGCCTGGACTCTGACACTCGGAGGAAGCAGTGACGGGCCTGGCCTCTGATACTCGGAGGAAGCAGTGCCGGGCCTGGACTCTGACACTCAGAGGAAGCAGTGACGGGCCTGGACTCTGACACTCGGAGGAAGCAGTGACGGGCCTGGACTCTGACACTCGGAGAAAGCAGTGCCGGGCCTGGACTCTGACACTCAGAGGAAGCAGTGACGGGCCTGGACTCTGACACTCAGAGGAAGCAGTGACGGGCCTGGACTCTGACACTCGGAGGAAGCAGTGACGGGCCTGGACTCTGACACTCAGAGGAAGCAGTGACGGGCCTGGACTCTGACACTCGGAGGAAGCAGTGACGGGCCTGGACTCTGACACTCAGAGGAAGCAGTGACGGGCCTGGACTCTGACACTCGGAGGAAGCAGTGATGGGCCTGGACTCTGACACTCGGAGGAAGCAGTGAGGGGCCTGGACTCTGACACTCGGAGGAAGCAGTGACGGGCCTGGACTCTGACACTCGGAGGGAGCAGTGACGGGCCTGGACTCTGACACTCGGAGGAAGCAGTGACGGGCCTGGACTCTGACACTCAGAGGAACAGTGACGGGCCTGGACTCTGACACTCGGAGGAAGCAGTGACGGGCCTGGACTCTGACACTCGGAGGAAGCAGTGACGGGTCTGGACTCTGACACTCGGAGGAAGCAGTGACGGGCCTGGACTCTGACACTCGGAGGAAGCAGTGACGGGCCTGGACTCTGACACTCGGAGGAAGCAGTGACGGGCCTGGACTCTGACACTCGGAGGAAGCAGTGACGGGCCTGGACTCTGACACTCGGAGGAAGCAGTGACGGGCCTGGACTCTGACACTCGGAGGAAGCAGTGACGGGCCTGGACTCTGACACTCGGAGGAAGCAGTGACGGGCCTGGACTCTGACACTCTGAGGAAGCAGTGACGGGCCTGGACTCTGACACTCGGAGGAAGCAGTGACGGGCCTGGACTCTGACACTCATTGGAAGCAGTGACGGGCCTGGACTCTGACACTCGGAGGAAGCAGTGACGGGCCTGGACTCTGACACTCGGAGGAAGCAGTGACGGGCCTGGACTCTGACACTCGGAGGAAGCAGTGACGGGCCTGGACTCTGACACTCGGAGGAAGCAGTGACGGGCCTGGACTCTGACACTCGGAGGAAGCAGTGACGGGCCTGGACTCTGACACTCGGAGGAAGCAGTGACGGGCCTGGACTCTGACACTCGGAGGAAGCAGTGACGGGCCTGGGCTCTGACACTCGGAGGAAGCAGTGACGGGCCTGGACTCTGACACTCGGAGGAAGCAGTGACGGGCCTGGACTCTGACACTCAGAGGAAGCAGTGACGGGCCTGGACTCTGACACTCGGAGGAAGCAGTGACGGGCCTGGACTCTGACACTCGGAGGAAGCAGTGACGGGCCTGGACTCTGACACTCGGAGGAAGCAGTGACGGGCCTGGACTCTGACACTCGGAGGAAGCAGTGACGGGCCTGGACTCTGACACTCGGAGGAAGCAGTGACGGGCCTGGACTCTGACACTCGGAGGAAGCTGTGCCGGGCCTGGACTCTGACACTCGGAGGAAGCAGTGAGGGGCCTGGACTCTGACACTCGGAGGAAGCAGTGACGGGTCTGGACTCTGACACTCGGAGGAAGCAGTGACGGGCCTGGACTCTGACACTCGGAGGAAGCAGTGACGGGCCTGGACTCTGACACTCAGAGGAAGCAGTGACGGGTCTGGACTCTGACACTCGGAGGAAGCAGTGACGGGCCTTGACTCTGACACTCGGAGGAAGCAGTGACGGGCCTGGACTCTGACACTCGGAGGAAGCAGTGACGGGCCTGGACTCTGACACTCGGAGGAAGCAGTGACGGGCTTGGACTCTGACACTCAGAGGAAGCAGTGACGGGCCTGGACTCTGACACTCGGAGGAAGCAGTGAGGGGCCTGGACTCTGACACTCGGAGGAAGCAGTGACGGGCCTGGACTCTGACACTCGGAGGAAGCAGTGACGGGCCTGGACTCTGACACTCGGAGGAAGCAGTGACGGGCCTGGACTCTGACACTCGGAGGAAGCAGTGACGGGCCTGGACTCTGACACTCGGAGGAAGCAGTGACGGGCCTGGACTCTGACACTCGGAGGAAGCAGTGGCGGGCCTGGACTCTGACACTCGGAGGAAGCAGTGACAGGCCTGGACTCTGACACTCAGAGGAAGCAGTGACGGGCCTTGACTCTGACACTCGGAGGAAGCAGTGAGGGGCCTGGACTCTGACACTCGGAGGAAGCAGTGAGGGGCCTGGACTCTGACACTCATTGGAAGCAGTGACGGGCCTGGACTCTGACACTCGGAGGAAGCAGTGACGGGCCTGGACTCTGACACTCGGAGGAAGCAGTGACGGGCCTGGACTCTGACACTCGGAGGAAGCAGTGAGGGGCCTGGACTCTGACACTCGGAGGAAGCAGTGAGGGGCCTGGACTCTGACACTCGGAGGAAGCAGTGAGGGGCCAGGACTCTGACACTCATTGGAAGCAGTGACGGGCCTGGACTCTGACACTCGGAGGAATCAGTGACGGACCTGGTCTCTGACACTCGGAGAAAGCAGTGAAGGGCCTGGACACTGAGACTCGGAGGAAGCAGTGACGGGCCTGGACTCTGACACTCGGAGGAAGCAATGAGGGGCCTGGACTCTGACACTCGGAGGAAGCAGTGACGGGCCTGGACTCTGACACTCGGAGGAAGCAGTGAAGGGCCTGGACTCTGACACTCATTGGAAGCAGTGACGGGCCTGGACTCTGACACTCGGAGGAAGCAGTGACGGGCCTGGACTCTGACACTCGGAGGAAGCAGTGACGGGCCTGGACTCTGACACTCGGAGGAAGCAGTGACGGGCCTGGACTCTGACACTCATTGGAAGCAGTGACGGGCCTGGACTCTGACACTCGGAGGAAGCAGTGACGGGCCTGGACTCTGACACTCGGAGGAAGCAGTGACGGGCCTGGACTCTGACACTCGGAGGAAGCAGTGACGGGCCTGGACTCTGACACTCGGAGGAAGCAGTGACGGGCCTGGACTCTGACACTCGGAGGAAGCAGTGACGGGCCTGGACTCTGACACTCGGAGGAAGCAGTGACGGGCCTGGACTCTGACACTCGGAGGAAGCAGTGACGGGCCTGGACTCTGACACTCTGAGGAAGCAGTGACGGGCCTGGACTCTGACACTCGGAGGAAGCAGTGACGGGCCTGGACTCTGACACTCATTGGAAGCAGTGACGGGCCTGGACTCTGACACTCGGAGGAAGCAGTGACGGGCCTGGACTCTGACACTCGGAGGAAGCAGTGACGGGCCTGGACTCTGACACTCGGAGGAAGCAGTGACGTGCCTGGACTCTGACACTCGGAGGAAGCAGTGACGGGCCTGGACTCTGACACTCGGAGGAAGCAGTGACGGGCCTGGACTCTGACACTCGGAGGAAGCAGTGACGGGCCTGGACTCTGACACTCGGAGGAAGCAGTGACGGGCCTGGACTCTGACACTCGGAGGAAGCAGTGACGGGCCTGGACTCTGACACTCATTGGAAGCAGTGACGGGCCTGGACTCTGACACTCGGAAGAAGCAGTGACGGGCCTGGACTCTGACACTCGGAGGAAGCAGTGACGGGCCTGGACTATGACACTCGGAGGAAGCAGTGACGGGCCTGGACTCTGACACTCGGAGGAAGCAGTGACGGGCCTGGACTCTGACACTCGGAGGAAGCAGTGACGGGCCTGGCCTCTGATACTCGGAGGAAGCAGTGCCGGGCCTGGACTCTGACACTCAGAGGAAGCAGTGACGGGCCTGGACTCTGACACTCGGAGGAAGCAGTGACGGGCCTGGACTCTGACACTCGGAGAAAGCAGTGCCGGGCCTGGACTCTGACACTCAGAGGAAGCAGTGACGGGCCTGGACTCTGACACTCAGAGGAAGCAGTGACGGGCCTGGACTCTGACACTCGGAGGAAGCAGTGACGGGCCTGGACTCTGACACTCAGAGGAAGCAGTGACGGGCCTGGACTCTGACACTCGGAGGAAGCAGTGACGGGCCTGGACTCTGACACTCAGAGGAAGCAGTGACGGGCCTGGACTCTGACACTCGGAGGAAGCAGTGATGGGCCTGGACTCTGACACTCGGAGGAAGCAGTGAGGGGCCTGGACTCTGACACTCGGAGGAAGCAGTGACGGGCCTGGACTCTGACACTCGGAGGGAGCAGTGACGGGCCTGGACTCTGACACTCGGAGGAAGCAGTGACGGGCCTGGACTCTGACACTCAGAGGAAGCAGTGACGGGCCTGGACTCTGACACTCGGAGGAAGCAGTGACGGGCCTGGACTCTGACACTCGGAGGAAGCAGTGACGGGTCTGGACTCTGACACTCGGAGGAAGCAGTGACGGGCCTGGACTCTGACACTCGGAGGAAGCAGTGACGGGCCTGGACTCTGACACTCGGAGGAAGCAGTGACGGGCCTGGACTCTGACACTCGGAGGAAGCAGTGACGGGCCTGGACTCTGACACTCGGAGGAAGCAGTGACGGGCCTGGACTCTGACACTCGGAGGAAGCAGTGACGGGCCTGGACTCTGACACTCGGAGGAAGCAGTGACGGGCCTGGACTCTGACACTCTGAGGAAGCAGTGACGGGCCTGGACTCTGACACTCGGAGGAAGCAGTGACGGGCCTGGACTCTGACACTCATTGGAAGCAGTGACGGGCCTGGACTCTGACACTCGGAGGAAGCAGTGACGGGCCTGGACTCTGACACTCGGAGGAAGCAGTGACGGGCCTGGACTCTGACACTCGGAGGAAGCAGTGACGGGCCTGGACTCTGACACTCGGAGGAAGCAGTGACGGGCCTGGACTCTGACACTCGGAGGAAGCAGTGACGGGCCTGGACTCTGACACTCGGAGGAAGCAGTGACGGGCCTGGACTCTGACACTCGGAGGAAGCAGTGACGGGCCTGGGCTCTGACACTCGGAGGAAGCAGTGACGGGCCTGGACTCTGACACTCGGAGGAAGCAGTGACGGGCCTGGACTCTGACACTCAGAGGAAGCAGTGACGGGCCTGGACTCTGACACTCGGAGGAAGCAGTGACGGGCCTGGACTCTGACACTCGGAGGAAGCAGTGACGGGCCTGGACTCTGACACTCGGAGGAAGCAGTGACGGGCCTGGACTCTGACACTCGGAGGAAGCAGTGACGGGCCTGGACTCTGACACTCGGAGGAAGCAGTGACGGGCCTGGACTCTGACACTCGGAGGAAGCTGTGCCGGGCCTGGACTCTGACACTCGGAGGAAGCAGTGAGGGGCCTGGACTCTGACACTCGGAGGAAGCAGTGACGGGTCTGGACTCTGACACTCGGAGGAAGCAGTGACGGGCCTGGACTCTGACACTCGGAGGAAGCAGTGACGGGCCTGGACTCTGACACTCAGAGGAAGCAGTGACGGGTCTGGACTCTGACACTCGGAGGAAGCAGTGACGGGCCTTGACTCTGACACTCGGAGGAAGCAGTGACGGGCCTGGACTCTGACACTCGGAGGAAGCAGTGACGGGCCTGGACTCTGACACTCGGAGGAAGCAGTGACGGGCTTGGACTCTGACACTCAGAGGAAGCAGTGACGGGCCTGGACTCTGACACTCGGAGGAAGCAGTGAGGGGCCTGGACTCTGACACTCGGAGGAAGCAGTGACGGGCCTGGACTCTGACACTCGGAGGAAGCAGTGACGGGCCTGGACTCTGACACTCGGAGGAAGCAGTGACGGGCCTGGACTCTGACACTCGGAGGAAGCAGTGACGGGCCTGGACTCTGACACTCGGAGGAAGCAGTGACGGGCCTGGACTCTGACACTCGGAGGAAGCAGTGGCGGGCCTGGACTCTGACACTCGGAGGAAGCAGTGACAGGCCTGGACTCTGACACTCAGAGGAAGCAGTGACGGGCCTTGACTCTGACACTCGGAGGAAGCAGTGAGGGGCCTGGACTCTGACACTCGGAGGAAGCAGTGAGGGGCCTGGACTCTGACACTCATTGGAAGCAGTGACGGGCCTGGACTCTGACACTCGGAGGAAGCAGTGACGGGCCTGGACTCTGACACTCGGAGGAAGCAGTGACGGGCCTGGACTCTGACACTCGGAGGAAGCAGTGACGGGCCTGGACTCTGACACTCAGAGGAAGCAGTGACGGGCCTGGACTCTGACACTCGGAGGAAGCAGTGAGGGGCCTGGACTCTGACACTCAGAGGAAGCAGTGACGGGCCTGGACTCTGACACTCGGAGGAAGCAGTGACGGGCCTGGACTCTGACACTCGGAGGAAGCAGTGAGGGGCCTGGACTCTGACACTCGGAGGAAGCAGTGAGGGGCCTGGACTCTGACACTCATAGGAAGCAGTGACGGGCCTGGACTCTGACACTCGGAGGAAGCAGTGACGGACCTGGACTCTGACACTCGGAGAAAGCAGTGACGGGCCTGGACACTGAGACTCGGAGGAAGCAGTGACGGGCCTGGACTCTGACACTCGGAGGAAGCAATGAGGGGCCTGGACTCTGACACTCGGAGGAAGCAGTGACGGGCCTGGACTCTGACACTCGGAGGAAGCAGTGACGGGCCTGGACTCTGACACTCATTGGAAGCAGTGACGGGCCTGGACTCTGACACTCGGAGGAAGCAGTGACGGGCCTGGACTCTGACACTCGGAGGAAGCAGTGACGGGCCTGGACTCTGACACTCGGAGGAAGCAGTGACGGGCCTGGACTCTGACACTCATTGGAAGCAGTGACGGGCCTGGACTCTGACACTCGGAGGAAGCAGTGACGGGCCTGGACTCTGACACTCGGAGGAAGCAGTGACGGGCCTGGACTATGACACTCGGAGGAAGCAGTGACGGGCCTGGACTCTGACACTCGGAGGAAGCAGTGACGGGCGTGGACTCTGACACTCGGAGGAAGCAGTGACGGGCCTGGACTCTGATACTCGGAGGAAGCAGTGCCGGGCCTGGACTCTGACACTCAGAGGAAGCAGTGACGGGCCTGGACTCTGACACTCGGAGGAAGCAGTGACGGGCCTGGACTCTGACACTCGGAGGAAGCAGTGCCGGGCCTGGACTCTGACACTCAGAGGAAGCAGTTACGGGCCTGGACTCTGACACTCAGAGGAAGCAGTGACGGGCCTGGACTCTGACACTCGGAGGAAGCAGTGACGGGCCTGGACTCTGACACTCAGAGGAAGCAGTGACGGGCCTGGACTCTGACACTCGGAGGAAGCAGTGACGGGCCTGGACTCTGACACTCAGAGGAAGCAGTGACGGGCCTGGACTCTGACACTCGGAGGAAGCAGTTACGGGCCTGGACTCTGACACTCGGAGGAAGCAGTGAGGGGCCTGGACTCTGACACTCGGAGGAAGCAGTGACGGGCCTGGACTCTGACACTCGGAGGGAGCAGTGACGGGCCTGGACTCTGACACTCGGAGGAAGCAGTGACGGGCCTGGACTCTGACACTCAGAGGAAGCAGTGACGGGCCTGGACTCTGACACTCGGAGGAAGCAGTGACGGGCCTGGACTCTGACACTCGGAGGAAGCAGTGACGGGCCTGGACTCTGACACTCGGAGGAAGCAGTGACGGGCCTGGACTCTGACACTCGGAGGAAGCAGTGACGGGCCTGGACTCTGACACTCGGAGGAAGCAGTGACGGGCCTGGACTCTGACACTCGGAGGAAGCAGTGACGGGCCTGGACTCTGACACTCGGAGGAAGCAGTGACGGGCCTGGACTCTGACACTCGGAGGAAGCAGTGACGGGCCTGGACTCTGACACTCGGAGGAAGCAGTGACGGGCCTGGACTCTGACACTCTGAGGAAGCAGTGACGGGCCTGGACTCTGACACTCGGAGGAAGCAGTGACGGGCCTGGACTCTGACACTCATTGGAAGCAGTGACGGGCCTGGACTCTGACACTCGGAGGAAGCAGTGACGGGCCTGGACTCTGACACTCGGAGGAAGCAGTGACGGGCCTGGACTCTGACACTCGGAGGAAGCAGTGACGGGCCTGGACTCTGACACTCGGAGGAAGCAGTGACGGGCCTGGACTCTGACACTCGGAGGAAGCAGTGACGGGCCTGGACTCTGACACTCGGAGGAAGCAGTGACGGGCCTGGACTCTGACACTCGGAGGAAGCAGTGACGGGCCTGGACTCTGACACTCGGAGGAAGCAGTGACGGGCCTGGACTCTGACACTCGGAGGAAGCAGTGACGGGCCTGGACTCTGACACTCGGAGGAAGCAGTGACGGGCCTGGACTCTGACACTCGGAGGAAGCAGTGACGGGCCTGGACTCTGACACTCGGAGGAAGCAGTGGCGGGCCTGGACTCTGACACTCGGAGGAAGCAGTGACAGGCCTGGACTCTGACACTCAGAGGAAGCAGTGACGGGCCTTGACTCTGACACTCGGAGGAAGCAGTGAGGGGCCTGGACTCTGACACTCATTGGAAGCAGTGACGGGCCTGGACTCTGACACTCGGAGGAAGCAGTGACGGGCCTGGACTCTGACACTCGGAGGAAGCAGTGACGGGCCTGGACTCTGACACTCGGAGGAAGCAGTGACGGGCCTGGACTCTGACACTCAGAGGAAGCAGTGACGGGCCTGGACTCTGACACTCGGAGGAAGCAGTGACGGGCCTGGACTCTGACACTCAGAGGAAGCAGTGACGGGCCTGGACTCTGACACTCGGAGGAAGCAGTGACGGGCCTGGACTCTGACACTCGGAGGAAGCAGTGACGGGCCTGGAGTCTGACACTCTGAGGAAGCAGTGAGGGGCCTGGACTCTGACACTCGGAGGAAGCAGTGACGGGTCTGGACTCTGACACTCGGAGGAAGCAGTGACGGGCCTGGACTCTGACACTCAGAGGAAGCAGTGAGGGGCCTGGACTCTGACACTCGGAGGAAGCAGTGACGGGCCTGGACTCTGACACTCGGAGGAAGCAGTGACGGGCCTGGACTCTGAAACTCGGAGGAAGCAGTGACGGGCCTGGTCTCTGACACTCAGAGGAAGCAGTGACGGGCCTGGACTCTGACACTCGGAGGAAGCAGTGAGGGGCCTGGACTCTGACACTCGGAGGAAGCAGTGACGGGCCTGGACTCTGACACTCGGAGGAAGCAGTGACGGGCCTGGACTCTGACACTCGGAGGAAGCAGTGAGGGGCCTGGACTCTGACACTCGGAGGAAGCAGTGACGGGCCTGGACTCTGACACTTGGAGGAAGCAGTGAGGGGCCTGGACTCTGACACTCGGAGGAAGCAGTGACGGGCCTGGACTCTGACACTCGGAGGAAGCAGTGACGGGCCTGGACTCTGACACTCGGAGGAAGCAGTGAGGGGCCTGGACTCTGACACTCGGAGGAAGCAGTGAGGGGCCTGGACTCTGACACTCATAGGAAGCAGTGACGGGCCTGGACTCTGACACTCGGAGGAAGCAGTGACGGACCTGGACTCTGACACTCGGAGAAAGCAGTGACGGGCCTGGACACTGAGACTCGGAGGAAGCAGTGACGGGCCTGGACTCTGACACTCGGAGGAAGCAGTGACGGGCCTGGACTCTGACACTCGGAGGAAGCAGTGACGGGCCTGGACTCTGACACTCGGAGGAAGCAGTGAGGGGCCTGGACTCTGACACTCGGAGGAAGCAGTGAGGGGCCTGGACTCTGACACTCATAGGAAGCAGTGACGGGCCTGGACTCTGACACTCGGAGGAAGCAGTGACGGACCTGGACTCTGACACTCGGAGAAAGCAGTGACGGGCCTGGACACTGAGACTCGGAGGAAGCAGTGACGGGCCTGGACTCTGACACTCGGAGGAAGCAATGAGGGGCCTGGACTCTGACACTCGGAGGAAGCAGTGACGGGCCTGGACTCTGACACTCGGAGGAAGCAGTGACGGGCCTGGACTCTGACACTCATTGGAAGCAGTGACGGGCCTGGACTCTGACACTCGGAGGAAGCAGTGACGGGCCTGGACTCTGACACTCGGAGGAAGCAGTGACGGGCCTGGACTCTGACACTCGGAGGAAGCAGTGACGGGCCTGGACTCTGACACTCATTGGAAGCAGTGACGGGCCTGGACTCTGACACTCGGAGGAAGCAGTGACGGGCCTGGACTCTGACACTCGGAGGAAGCAGTGACGGGCCTGGACTATGACACTCGGAGGAAGCAGTGACGGGCCTGGACTCTGACACTCGGAGGAAGCAGTGACGGGCGTGGACTCTGACACTCGGAGGAAGCAGTGACGGGCCTGGACTCTGATACTCGGAGGAAGCAGTGCCGGGCCTGGACTCTGACACTCAGAGGAAGCAGTGACGGGCCTGGACTCTGACACTCGGAGGAAGCAGTGACGGGCCTGGACTCTGACACTCGGAGGAAGCAGTGCCGGGCCTGGACTCTGACACTCAGAGGAAGCAGTTACGGGCCTGGACTCTGACACTCAGAGGAAGCAGTGACGGGCCTGGACTCTGACACTCGGAGGAAGCAGTGACGGGCCTGGACTCTGACACTCAGAGGAAGCAGTGACGGGCCTGGACTCTGACACTCGGAGGAAGCAGTGACGGGCCTGGACTCTGACACTCAGAGGAAGCAGTGACGGGCCTGGACTCTGACACTCGGAGGAAGCAGTTACGGGCCTGGACTCTGACACTCGGAGGAAGCAGTGAGGGGCCTGGACTCTGACACTCGGAGGAAGCAGTGACGGGCCTGGACTCTGACACTCGGAGGGAGCAGTGACGGGCCTGGACTCTGACACTCGGAGGAAGCAGTGACGGGCCTGGACTCTGACACTCAGAGGAAGCAGTGACGGGCCTGGACTCTGACACTCGGAGGAAGCAGTGACGGGCCTGGACTCTGACACTCGGAGGAAGCAGTGACGGGCCTGGACTCTGACACTCGGAGGAAGCAGTGACGGGCCTGGACTCTGACACTCGGAGGAAGCAGTGACGGGCCTGGACTCTGACACTCGGAGGAAGCAGTGACGGGCCTGGACTCTGACACTCGGAGGAAGCAGTGACGGGCCTGGACTCTGACACTCGGAGGAAGCAGTGACGGGCCTGGACTCTGACACTCGGAGGAAGCAGTGACGGGCCTGGACTCTGACACTCGGAGGAAGCAGTGACGGGCCTGGACTCTGACACTCTGAGGAAGCAGTGACGGGCCTGGACTCTGACACTCGGAGGAAGCAGTGACGGGCCTGGACTCTGACACTCATTGGAAGCAGTGACGGGCCTGGACTCTGACACTCGGAGGAAGCAGTGACGGGCCTGGACTCTGACACTCGGAGGAAGCAGTGACGGGCCTGGACTCTGACACTCGGAGGAAGCAGTGACGGGCCTGGACTCTGACACTCGGAGGAAGCAGTGACGGGCCTGGACTCTGACACTCGGAGGAAGCAGTGACGGGCCTGGACTCTGACACTCGGAGGAAGCAGTGACGGGCCTGGACTCTGACACTCGGAGGAAGCAGTGACGGGCCTGGACTCTGACACTCGGAGGAAGCAGTGACGGGCCTGGACTCTGACACTCGGAGGAAGCAGTGACGGGCCTGGACTCTGACACTCGGAGGAAGCTGTGCCGGGCCTGGACTCTGACACTCGGAGGAAGCAGTGAGGGGCCTGGTCTCTGACACTCGGAGGAAGCAGTGACGGGTCTGGACTCTGACACTCGGAGGAAGCAGTGACGGGCCTGGACTCTGACACTCGGAGGAAGCAGTGACGGGCCTGGACTCTGACACTCAGAGGAAGCAGTGACGGGTCTGGACTCTGACACTCGGAGGAAGCAGTGACGGGCCTTGACTCTGACACTCGGAGGAAGCAGTGACGGGCCTGGACTCTGACACTCGGAGGAAGCAGTGACGGGCCTGGACTCTGACACTCGGAGGAAGCAGTGACGGGCTTGGACTCTGACACTCAGAGGAAGCAGTGACGGGCCTGGACTCTGACACTCGGAGGAAGCAGTGAGGGGCCTGGACTCTGACACTCGGAGGAAGCAGTGACGGGCCTGGACTCTGACACTCGGAGGAAGCAGTGACGGGCCTGGACTCTGACACTCGGAGGAAGCAGTGACGGGCCTGGACTCTGACACTCGGAGGAAGCAGTGACGGGCCTGGACTCTGACACTCGGAGGAAGCAGTGACGGGCCTGGACTCTGACACTCGGAGGAAGCAGTGACGGGCCTGGACTCTGACACTCGGAGGAAGCAGTGACGGGCCTTGACTCTGACACTCAGAGGAAGCAGTGACGGGCCTGGACTCTGACACTCGGAGGAAGCAGTGAGGGGCCTGGACTCTGACACTCGGAGGAAGCAGTGAGGGGCCTGGACTCTGACACTCGGAGGAAGCAGTGACGGGCCTGGACTCTGACACTCGGAGGAAGCAGTGACGGGCCTGGACTCTGACACTCGGAGGAAGCAGTGACGGGCCTGGACTCTGACACTCGGAGGAAGCAGTGACGGGCCTGGACTCTGACACTCGGGGGAAGCAGTGACGGGCCTGGACTCTGACACTCGGAGGAAGCAGTGACGGGCCTGGACTCTGACACTCAGAGGAAGCAGTGACGGGCCTGGACTCTGACACTCGGAGGAAGCAGTGAGGGGCCTGGACTCTGACACTCGGAGGAAGCAGTGAGGGGCCTGGACTCTGACACTCATTGGAAGCAGTGACGGGCCTGGACTCTGACACTCGGAGGAAGCAGTGACGGGCCTGGACTCTGACACTCGGAGGAAGCAGTGACGGGCCTGGACTCTGACACTCGGAGGAAGCAGTGACGGGCCTGGACTCTGACACTCAGAGGAAGCAGTGACGGGCCTGGACTCTGACACTCGGAGGAAGCAGTGACGGGCCTGGACTCTGACACTCGGAGGAAGCAGTGACGGGCCTGGACTCTGACACTCGGAGGAAGCAGTGACGGGCCTGGAGTCTGACACTCTGAGGAAGCAGTGAGGGGCCTGGACTCTGACACTCGGAGGAAGCAGTGACGGGTCTGGACTCTGACACTCGGAGGAAGCAGTGACGGGCCTGGACTCTGACACTCTGAGGAAGCAGTGAGGGGCCTGGACTCTGACACTCGGAGGAAGCAGTGACGGGCCTGGACTCTGACACTCGGAGGAAGCAGTGACGGGCCTGGACTCTGACACTCGGAGGAAGCAGTGACGGGCCTGGACTCTGACACTCGGAGGAAGCAGTGACGGGCCTGGACTCTGACACTCGGAGGAAGCAGTGACGGGCCTGGACTCTGACACTCGGAGGAAGCAGTGACGGGCCTGGACTCTGACACTCGGAGGAAGCAGTGACGGGCCTGGACTCTGACACTCGGAGGAAGCAGTGACGGGCCTGGACTCTGACACTCGGAGGAAGCAGTGACGGGTCTGGACTCTGACACTCGGAGGAAGCAGTGACGAGCCTGGACTCTGACACTCGGAGGAAGCAGTGACGGGCCTGGACTCTGACACTCGGAGGAAGCAGTGATGGGCCTGGACTCTGACACTCGGAGGAAGCAGTGATGGGCCTGGACTCTGACACTCGGAGGAAGCTGTGACGGGCCTGGACTCTGACACTCGGAGGAAGCAGTGACGGGCCTGGACTCTGATACTCGGAGGAAGCAGTGATGGGCCTGGACTCTGACACTCGGAGGAAGCAGTGACGGGCCTGGACTCTGACACTCGGAGGAAGCAGTGACGGGCCTGGACTCTGACACTCGGAGGAAGCAGTGACGGGCCTGGACTCTGACACTCGGAGGAAGCAGTGACGGATCTGGACTCTGACACTCGGAGGAAGCAGTGACGGGCCTGGACTCTGACACTCGGAGGAAGCAGTGACGGGCCTGGACTCTGATACTCGGAGGAAGCAGTGACGGGCCTGGACTCTGACACTCGGAGGAAGCAGTGACGGGCCTGGACTCTGACACTCGGAGGAAGCAGTGACGGGCCTGGACTCTGATACTCGGAGGAAGCAGTGACGGGCCTGGACTCTGACACTCGGAGGAAGCAGTGACGGGTCTGGACTCTGACACTCGGAGGAAGCAGTGACGGGCCTGGACTCTGATACTCGGAGGAAGCAGTGACGGGCCTGGACACTGACACTCGGAGGAAGCAGTGACGGGTCTGGACTCTGACACTCAGAGGAAGCAGTGATGGGCCTGGTCTCTGACACTTGGAGGAAGCAGTGACGGGCCTGGACTCTGACACTCGGAGGAAGCAGTGACGGGCCTGGACTCTGACACTCGGAGGAAGCAGTGACGGGCCTGGACTCTGACACTCAGAGGAAGCAGTGACGGGCCTGGATTCTGACACTCGGAGGAAGCAGTGACGGGCCTGGACACTGACACTTGGAGAAAGCAGTGCCGGGTCTGGACTCTGACACTCGGAGGAAGCAGAGATGGGGCTGGACTCTGACACTCGGAGGAAGCAGTGACGGGCCTGGACTCTGACACTCAGAGGAAGCAGTGACGGGCCTGGACTCTGACACTCGGAGGAAGCAGTGACGGGCCTGGACTCTGACACTCGGAGGAAGCAGTGATGGGCCTGGACTCTGACACTCGGAGGAAGCAGTGATGGGCCTGGACTCTGACACTCGGAGGAAGCAGTGACGGGCCTGGACTCTGACACTCGGAGGAAGCAGTGACGGGCCTGGACTCTGACACTCGGAGGAAGCAGTGACGGGCCTGGACTCTGATACTCGGAGGAAGCAGTGATGGGCCTGGACTCTGACACTCAGAGGAAGCAGTGACGGGCCTGGACTCTGACACTCGGAGGAAGCAGTGAGGGGCCTGGACTCTGACACTCGGAGGAAGCAGTGAGGGGCCTGGACTCTGACACTCGGAGGAAGCAGTGACGGGCCTGGACTCTGACACTCGGAGGAAGCAGTGACGGGCCTGGACTCTGACACTCGGAGGAAGCAGTGACGGGCCTGGACTCTGACACTCGGAGGAAGCAGTGACGGGCCTGGACTCTGACACTCGGAGGAAGCAGTGACGGGCCTGGACTCTGACACTCGGAGGAAGCAGTGACGGGCCTGGACTCTGACACTCGGAGGAAGCAGTGACGGGCCTGGACTCTGACACTCGAAGGAAGCAGTGAGGGGCCTGGACTCTGACACTCGGAGGAAGCAGTGAGGGGCCTGGACTCTGACACTCATTGGAAGCAGTGACGGGCCTGGACTCTGACACTCGGAGGAAGCAGTGACGGGCCTGGACTCTGACACTCGGAGGAAGCAGTGACGGGCCTGGACTCTGACACTCGGAGGAAGCAGTGACGGGCCTGGACTCTGACACTCAGAGGAAGCAGTGACGGGCCTGGACTCTGACACTCGAAGGAAGCAGTGAGGGGCCTGGACTCTGACACTCGGAGGAAGCAGTGAGGGGCCTGGACTCTGACACTCATTGGAAGCAGTGACGGGCCTGGACTCTGACACTCGGAGGAAGCAGTGACGGGCCTGGACTCTGACACTCGGAGGAAGCAGTGACGGGCCTGGACTCTGACACTCGGAGGAAGCAGTGACGGGCCTGGACTCTGACACTCAGAGGAAGCAGTGACGGGCCTGGACTCTGACACTCGGAGGAAGCAGTGACGGGCCTGGACTCTGACACTCGGAGGAAGCAGTGACGGGCCTGGACTCTGACACTCGGAGGAAGCAGTGACGGGCCTGGAGTCTGACACTCTGAGGAAGCAGTGAGGGGCCTGGACTCTGACACTCGGAGGAAGCAGTGACGGGTCTGGACTCTGACACTCGGAGGAAGCAGTGACGGGCCTGGACTCTGACACTCTGAGGAAGCAGTGAGGGGCCTGGACTCTGACACTCGGAGGAAGCAGTGACGGGCCTGGACTCTGACACTCGGAGGAAGCAGTGACGGGCCTGGACTCTGACACTCGGAGGAAGCAGTGACGGGCCTGGACTCTGACACTCGGAGGAAGCAGTGACGGGCCTGGACTCTGACACTCGGAGGAAGCAGTGACGGGCCTGGACTCTGACACTCGGAGGAAGCAGTGACGGGCCTGGACTCTGACACTCGGAGGAAGCAGTGACGGGTCTGGACTCTGACACTCGGAGGAAGCAGTGACGAGCCTGGACTCTGACACTCGGAGGAAGCAGTGACGGGCCTGGACTCTGACACTCGGAGGAAGCAGTGACGGGTCTGGACTCTGACACTCGGAGGAAGCAGTGACGAGCCTGGACTCTGACACTCGGAGGAAGCAGTGACGGGCCTGGACTCTGACACTCGGAGGAAGCAGTGATGGGCCTGGACTCTGACACTCGGAGGAAGCAGTGATGGGCCTGGACTCTGACACTCGGAGGAAGCTGTGACGGGCCTGGACTCTGACACTCGGAGGAAGCAGTGACGGGCCTGGACTCTGATACTCGGAGGAAGCAGTGATGGGCCTGGACTCTGACACTCGGAGGAAGCAGTGACGGGCCTGGACTCTGACACTCGGAGGAAGCAGTGACGGGCCTGGACTCTGACACTCGGAGGAAGCAGTGACGGGCCTGGACTCTGACACTCGGAGGAAGCAGTGACGGGTCTGGACTCTGACACTCGGAGGAAGCAGTGACGGGCCTGGACTCTGACACTCGGAGGAAGCAGTGACGGGCCTGGACTCTGATACTCGGAGGAAGCAGTGACGGGCCTGGACTCTGACACTCGGAGGAAGCAGTGACGGGCCTGGACTCTGACACTCGGAGGAAGCAGTGACGGGCCTGGACTCTGATACTCGGAGGAAGCAGTGACGGGCCTGGACTCTGACATTCGGAGGAAGCAGTGACGGGTCTGGACTCTGACACTCGGAGGAAGCAGTGACGGGCCTGGACTCTGATACTCGGAGGAAGCAGTGACGGGCCTGGACACTGACACTCGGAGGAAGCAGTGACGGGTCTGGACTCTGACACTCAGAGGAAGCAGTGATGGGCCTGGTCTCTGACACTTGGAGGAAGCAGTGACGGGCCTGGACTCTGACACTCGGAGGAAGCAGTGACGGGCCTGGACTCTGACACTCGGAGGAAGCAGTGACGGGCCTGGACTCTGACACTCAGAGGAAGCAGTGACGGGCCTGGATTCTGACACTCGGAGGAAGCAGTGACGGGCCTGGACACTGACACTTGGAGAAAGCAGTGCCGGGTCTGGACTCTGACACTCGGAGGAAGCAGTGATGGGGCTGGACTCTGACACTCGGAGGAAGCAGTGACGGGCCTGGACTCTGACACTCAGAGGAAGCAGTGACGGGCCTGGACTCTGACACTCGGAGGAAGCAGTGACGGGCCTGGACTCTGACACTCGGAGGAAGCAGTGATGGGCCTGGACTCTGACACTCGGAGGAAGCAGTGATGGGCCTGGACTCTGACACTCGGAGGAAGCAGTGACGGGCCTGGACTCTGACACTCGGAGGAAGCAGTGACGGGCCTGGACTCTGACACTCGGAGGAAGCAGTGACGGGCCTGGACTCTGATACTCGGAGGAAGCAGTGATGGGCCTGGACTCTGACACTCAGAGGAAGCAGTGACGGGCCTGGACACTGACACTTGGAGAAAGCAGTGACGGGCCTGGACTCTGACACTCAGAGGAAGCATTGACGGGCCTGGACTCTGACACTCGGAGGAAGCAGTGACGGGCCTGGACTCTGACACTCAGAGGAAGCAGTGACGGGTCTGGACACTGACACTTGGAGAAAGCAGTGACGGGCCTGGACTCTGACACTCAGAGGAAGCATTGACGGGCCTGGACTCTGACACTCGGAGGAAGCAGTGACAGGCCTGGACTCTGACACTCGGAGGAAGCAGTGACGGGCCTGGACTCTGACACTCGGAGGAAGCAGTGACGGGCCTGGACTCTGACACTCGGAGGAAGCAGTGAGGGGCCTGGACTCTGACACTCAGAGGAAGCAGTGACGGGCCTGGACTCTGACACTCGGAGGAAGCAGTGACGGGCCTGGACTCTGACACTCGGAGGAAGCAGTGAGGGGCCTGGACTCTGACACTCGGAGGAAGCAGTGAGGGGCCTGGACTCTGACACTCGGAGGAAGCAGTGAGGGGCCTGGACTCTGACACTCATTGGAAGCAGTGACGGGCCTGGACTCTGACACTCGGAGGAAGCAGTGACGGACCTGGACTCTGACACTCGGAGAAAGCAGTGACGGGCCTGGACACTGAGACTCGGAGGAAGCAGTGACGGGCCTGGACTCTGACACTCGGAGGAAGCAATGAGGGGCCTGGACTCTGACACTCGGAGGAAGCAGTGACGGGCCTGGACTCTGACACTCGGAGGAAGCAGTGACGGGCCTGGACTCTGACACTCATTGGAAGCAGTGACGGGCCTGGACTCTGACACTCGGAGGAAGCAGTGACGGGCCTGGACTCTGACACTCGGAGGAAGCAGTGACGGGCCTGGACTCTGACACTCGGAGGAAGCAGTGACGGGCCTGGACTCTGACACTCATTGGAAGCAGTGACGGGCCTGGACTCTGACACTCGGAGGAAGCAGTGACGGGCCTGGACTCTGACACTCAGAGGAAGCAGTGACGGGCCTGGACTATGACACTCGGAGGAAGCAGTGACGGGCCTGGACTCTGACACTCGGAGGAAGCAGTGACGGGCCTGGACTCTGACACTCGGAGGAAGCAGTGACGGGCCTGGACTCTGATACTCGGAGGAAGCAGTGCCGGGCCTGGACTCTGACACTCAGAGGAAGCAGTGACGGGCCTGGACTCTGACACTCGGAGGAAGCAGTGACGGGCCTGGACTCTGACACTCGGAGGAAGCAGTGCCGGGCCTGGACTCTGACACTCAGAGGAAGCAGTGACGGGCCTGGACTCTGACACTCAGAGGAAGCAGTGACGGGCCTGGACTCTGACACTCGGAGGAAGCAGTGACGGGCCTGGACTCTGACACTCAGAGGAAGCAGTGACGGGCCTGGACTCTGACACTCGGAGGAAGCAGTGACGGGCCTGGACTCTGACACTCAGAGGAAGCAGTGACGGGCCTGGACTCTGACACTCGGAGGAAGCAGTGACGGGCCTGGACTCTGACACTCGGAGGAAGCAGTGAGGGGCCTGGACTCTGACACTCGGAGGAAGCAGTGACATGCCTGGACTCTGACACTCGGAGGGAGCAGTGACGGGCCTGGACTCTGACACTCGGAGGAAGCAGTGACGGGCCTGGACTCTGACACTCAGAGGAAGCAGTGACGGGCCTGGACTCTGACACTCGGAGGAAGCAGTGACGGGCCTGGACTCTGACACTCGGAGGAAGCAGTGACGGGCCTGGACTCTGACACTCGGAGGAAGCAGTGACGGGCCTGGACTCTGACACTCGGAGGAAGCAGTGACGGGCCTGGACTCTGATACTCGGAGGAAGCAGTGATGGGCCTGGACTCTGACACTCAGAGGAAGCAGTGACGGGCCTGGACACTGACACTTGGAGAAAGCAGTGACGGGCCTGGACTCTGACACTCAGAGGCAGCATTGACGGGCCTGGACTCTGACACTCGGAGGAAGCAGTGACGGGCCTGGACTCTGACACTCAGAGGAAGCAGTGACGGGCCTGGACACTGACACTTGGAGAAAGCAGTGACGGGCCTGGACTCTGACACTCAGAGGAAGCATTGACGGGCCTGGACTCTGACACTCGGAGGAAGCAGTGACGGGCCTGGACTCTGACACTCGGAGGAAGCAGTGACGGGCCTGGACTCTGACACTCGGAGGAAGCAGTGACGGGCCTGGACTCTGACACTCGGAGGAAGCAGTGAGGGGCCTGGACTCTGACACTCAGAGGAAGCAGTGACGGGCCTGGACTCTGACACTCGGAGGAAGCAGTGACGGGCCTGGACTCTGACACTCGGAGGAAGCAGTGAGGGGCCTGGACTCTGACACTCGGAGGAAGCAGTGAGGGGCCTGGACTCTGACACTCGGAGGAAGCAGTGAGGGGCCTGGACTCTGACACTCATTGGAAGCAGTGACGGGCCTGGACTCTGACACTCGGAGGAAGCAGTGACGGACCTGGACTCTGACACTCGGAGAAAGCAGTGACGGGCCTGGACACTGAGACTCGGAGGAAGCAGTGACGGGCCTGGACTCTGACACTCGGAGGAAGCAATGAGGGGCCTGGACTCTGACACTCGGAGGAAGCAGTGACGGGCCTGGACTCTGACACTCGGAGGAAGCAGTGACGGGCCTGGACTCTGACACTCATTGGAAGCAGTGACGGGCCTGGACTCTGACACTCGGAGGAAGCAGTGACGGGCCTGGACTCTGACACTCGGAGGAAGCAGTGACGGGCCTGGACTCTGACACTCGGAGGAAGCAGTGACGGGCCTGGACTCTGACACTCATTGGAAGCAGTGATGGGCCTGGACTCTGACACTCGGAGGAAGCAGTGACGGGCCTGGACTCTGACACTCGGAGGAAGCAGTGACGGGCCTGGACTATGACACTCGGAGGAAGCAGTGACGGGCCTGGACTCTGACACTCGGAGGAAGCAGTGACGGGCCTGGACTCTGACACTCGGAGGAAGCAGTGACGGGCCTGGACTCTGATACTCGGAGGAAGCAGTGCCGGGCCTGGACTCTGACACTCAGAGGAAGCAGTGACGGGCCTGGACTCTGACACTCGGAGGAAGCAGTGACGGGCCTGGACTCTGACACTCGGAGGAAGCAGTGCCGGGCCTGGACTCTGACACTCAGAGGAAGCAGTGACGGGCCTGGACTCTGACACTCGGAGGAAGCAGTGACGGGCCTGGACTCTGACACTCGGAGGAAGCAGTGAGGGGCCTGGTCTCTGACACTCGGAGGAAGCAGTGACGGGCCTGGACTCTGACACTCGGAGGGAGCAGTGACGGGCCTGGACTCTGACACTCGGAGGAAGCAGTGACGGGCCTGGACTCTGACACTCAGAGGAAGCAGTGACGGGCCTGGACTCTGACACTCGGAGGAAGCAGTGACGGGCCTAGACTCTGACACTCGGAGGAAGCAGTGACGGGCCTGGACTCTGACACTCGGAGGAAGCAGTGACGGGCCTGGACTCTGACACTCGGAGGAAGCAGTGACGGGCCTGGACTCTGACACTCGGAGGAAGCAGTGACGGGCCTGGACTCTGACACTCGGAGGAAGCAGTGACGGGCCTGGACTCTGACACTCGGAGGAAGCAGTGACGGGCCTGGACTCTGACACTCGGAGGAAGCAGTGACGGGCCTGGACTCTGACACTCTGAGGAAGCAGTGACGGGCCTGGACTCTGACACTCGGAGGAAGCAGTGACGGGCCTGGACTCTGACACTCATTGGAAGCAGTGACGGGCCTGGACTCTGACACTCGGAGGAAGCAGTGACGGGCCTGGACTCTGACACTCGGAGGAAGCAGTGACGGGCCTGGACTCTGACACTCGGAGGAAGCAGTGACGGGCCTGGACTCTGACACTCGGAGGAAGCAGTGACGGGTCTGGACTCTGACACTCGGAGGAAGCAGTGACGGGCCTGGACTCTGACACTCGGAGGAAGCAGTGACGGGCCTGGACTCTGACACTCGGAGGAAGCAGTGACGGGCCTGGACTCTGACACTCGGAGGAAGCAGTGACGGGCCTGGACTCTGACACTCGGAGGAAGCAGTGACGGGCCTGGACTCTGACACTCAGAGGAAGCAGTGACGGGCCTGGACTCTGACACTCGGAGGAAGCAGTGACGGGCCTGGACTCTGACACTCGGAGGAAGCAGTGACGGGCCTGGACTCTGACACTCGGAGGAAGCAGTGACGGGCCTGGACTCTGACACTCGGAGGAAGCAGTGACGGGCCTGGACTCTGACACTCGGAGGAAGCAGTGACGGGCCTGGACTCTGACACTCGGAGGAAGCTGTGCCGGGCCTGGACTCTGACACTCGGAGGAAGCAGTGAGGGGCCTGGACTCTGACACTCGGAGGAAGCAGTGACGGGTCTGGACTCTGACACTCGGAGGAAGCAGTGACGGGCCTGGACTCTGACACTCGGAGGAAGCAGTGACGGGCCTGGACTCTGACACTCAGAGGAAGCAGTGACGGGTCTGGACTCTGACACTCGGAGGAAGCAGTGACGGGCCTTGACTCTGACACTCGGAGGAAGCAGTGACGGGCCTGGACTCTGACACTCGGAGGAAGCAGTGACGGGCCTGGACTCTGACACTCGGAGGAAGCAGTGACGGGCTTGGACTCTGACACTCAGAGGAAGCAGTGACGGGCCTGGACTCTGACACTCGGAGGAAGCAGTGACGGGCCTGGACTCTGACACTCGGAGGAAGCAGTGACGGGCCTGGACTCTGACACTCGGAGGAAGCAGTGACGGGCCTGGACTCTGACACTCGGAGGAAGCAGTGACGGGCCTGGACTCTGACACTCGGAGGAAGCAGTGACGGGCCTGGACTCTGACACTCGGAGGAAGCAGTGACGGGCCTGGACTCTGACACTCGGAGGAAGCAGTGGCGGGCCTGGACTCTGACACTCGGAGGAAGCAGTGACGGGCCTGGACTCTGACACTCAGAGGAAGCAGTGACGGGCCTTGACTCTGACACTCGGAGGAAGCAGTGAGGGGCCTGGACTCTGACACTCGGAGGAAGCAGTGAGGGGCCTGGACTCTGACACTCATTGGAAGCAGTGACGGGCCTGGACTCTGACACTCGGAGGAAGCAGTGACGGGCCTGGACTCTGACACTCGGAGGAAGCAGTGACGGGCCTGGACTCTGACACTCGGAGGAAGCAGTGACGGGCCTGGACTCTGACACTCAGAGGAAGCAGTGACGGGCCTGGACTCTGACACTCGGAGGAAGCAGTGACGGGCCTGGACTCTGACACTCAGAGGAAGCAGTGACGGGCCTGGACTCTGACACTCGGAGGAAGCAGTGACGGGCCTGGACTCTGACACTCGGAGGAAGCAGTGACGGCCCTGGAGTCTGACACTCTGAGGAAGCAGTGAGGGGCCTGGACTCTGACACTCGGAGGAAGCAGTGACGGGTCTGGACTCTGACACTCGGAGGAAGCAGTGACGGGCCTGGACTCTGACACTCTGAGGAAGCAGTGAGGGGCCTGGACTCTGACACTCGGAGGAAGCAGTGACGGGCCTGGACTCTGACACTCGGAGGAAGCAGTGACGGGCCTGGACTCTGACACTCGGAGGAAGCAGTGACGGGCCTGGTCTCTGACACTCAGAGGAAGCAGTGACGGGCCTGGACTCTGACACTCGGAGGAAGCAGTGAGGGGCCTGGACTCTGACATTCGGAGGAAGCAGTGACGGGCCTGGACTCTGACACTCGGAGGAAGCAGTGACGGGCCTGGACTCTGACACTCGGAGGAAGCAGTGAGGGGCCTGGACTCTGACACTCAGAGGAAGCAGTGACGGGCCTGGACTCTGACACTCGGAGGAAGCAGTGACGGGCCTGGACTCTGACACTCGGAGGAAGCAGTGAGGGGCCTGGACTCTGACACTCGGAGGAAGCAGTGAGGGGCCTGGACTCTGACACTCGGAGGAAGCAGTGAGGGGCCTGGACTCTGACACTCATTGGAAGCAGTGACGGGCCTGGACTCTGACACTCGGAGGAAGCAGTGACGGACCTGGACTCTGACACTCGGAGAAAGCAGTGACGGGCCTGGACACTGAGACTCGGAGGAAGCAGTGACGGGCCTGGACTCTGACACTCGGAGGAAGCAATGAGGGGCCTGGACTCTGACACTCGGAGGAAGCAGTGACGGGCCTGGACTCTGACACTCGGAGGAAGCAGTGACGGGCCTGGACTCTGACACTCATTGGAAGCAGTGACGGGCCTGGACTCTGACACTCGGAGGAAGCAGTGACGGGCCTGGACTCTGACACTCGGAGGAAGCAGTGACGGGCCTGGACTCTGACACTCATTGGAAGCAGTGACGGGCCTGGACTCTGACACTCGGAGGAAGCAGTGACGGGCCTGGACTCTGACACTCGGAGGAAGCAGTGACGGGCCTGGACTATGACACTCGGAGGAAGCAGTGACGGGCCTGGACTCTGACACTCGGAGGAAGCAGTGACGGGCCTGGACTCTGACACTCGGAGGAAGCAGTGACGGGCCTGGACTCTGATACTCGGAGGAAGCAGTGCCGGGCCTGGACTCTGACACTCAGAGGAAGCAGTGACGGGCCTGGACTCTGACACTCGGAGGAAGCAGTGACGGGCCTGGACTCTGACACTCGGTGGAAGCAGTGCCGGGCCTGGACTCTGACACTCAGAGGAAGCAGTTACGGGCCTGGACTCTGACACTCAGAGGAAGCAGTGACGGGCCTGGACTCTGACACTCGGAGGAAGCAGTGACGGGCCTGGACTCTGACACTCAGAGGAAGCAGTGACGGGCCTGGACTCTGACACTCGGAGGAAGCAGTGACGGTCCTGGACTCTGACACTCAGAGGAAGCAGTGACGGGCCTGGACTCTGACACTCGGAGGAAGCAGTGACGGGCCTGGACTCTGACACTCGGAGGAAGCAGTGAGGGGCCTGGACTCTGACACTCGGAGGGAGCAGTGACGGGCCTGGACTCTGACACTCGGAGGAAGCAGTGACGGGCCTGGACTCTGACACTCAGAGGAAGCAGTGACGGGCCTGGACTCTGACACTCGGAGGAAGCAGTGACGGGCCTGGACTCTGACACTCGGAGGAAGCAGTGACGGGCCTGGACTCTGACACTCGGAGGAAGCAGTGACGGGCCTGGACTCTGACACTCGGAGGAAGCAGTGACGGGCCTGGACTCTGACACTCGGAGGAAGCAGTGACGGGCCTGGACTCTGACACTCGGAGGAAGCAGTGACGGGCCTGGACTCTGACACTCGGAGGAAGCAGTGACGGGCCTGGACTCTGACACTCGGAGGAAGCAGTGACGGGCCTGGACTCTGACACTCGGAGGAAGCAGTGACGGGCCTGGACTCTGACACTCGGAGGAAGCAGTGACGGGCCTGGACTCTGACACTCGGAGGAAGCAGTGACGGGCCTGGACTCTGACACTCGGAGGAAGCAGTGACGGGCCTGGACTCTGACACTCGGAGGAAGCAGTGACGGGCCTGGACTCTGACACTCGGAGGAAGCAGTGACGGGCCTGGACTCTGACACTCGGAGGAAGCAGTGACGGGCCTGGACTCTGACACTCTGAGGAAGCAGTGACGGGCCTGGACTCTGACACTCGGAGGAAGCAGTGACGGGCCTGGACTCTGACACTCATTGGAAGCAGTGACGGGCCTGGACTCTGACACTCGGAGGAAGCAGTGACGGGCCTGGACTCTGACACTCGGAGGAAGAAGTGACGGGCCTGGACTCTGACACTCGGAGGAAGCAGTGACGGGCCTGGACTCTGACACTCGGAGGAAGCAGTGACGGGCCTGGACTCTGACACTCGGAGGAAGCAGTGACGGGCCTGGACTCTGACACTCGGAGGAAGCAGTGACGGGCCTGGACTCTGACACTCGGAGGAAGCAGTGACGGGCCTGGACTCTGACACTCGGAGGAAGCAGTGACGGGCCTGGACTCTGACACTCGGAGGAAGCAGTGAGGGGCCTGGACTCTGACACTCAGAGGAAGCAGTGACGGGCCTGGACTCTGACACTCGGAGGAAGCAGTGACGGGCCTGGACTCTGACACTCGGAGGAAGCAGTGACGGGCCTGGACTCTGACACTCGGAGGAAGCAGTGACGGGCCTGGACTCTGACACTCGGAGGAAGCAGTGACGGGCCTGGACTCTGACACTCGGAGGAAGCTGTGCCGGGCCTGGACTCTGACACTCGGAGGAAGCAGTGAGGGGCCTGGACTCTGACACTCGGAGGAAGCAGTGACGGGTCTGCACTCTGACACTCGGAGGAAGCAGTGACGGGCCTGGACTCTGACACTCGGAGGAAGCAGTGACGGGCCTGGACTCTGACACTCAGAGGAAGCAGTGACGGGTCTGGACTCTGACACTCGGAGGAAGCAGTGACGGGCCTTGACTCTGACACTCGGAGGAAGCAGTGACGGGCCTGGACTCTGACACTCGGAGGAAGCAGTGACGGGCCTGGACTCTGACACTCGGAGGAAGCAGTGACGGGCTTGGACTCTGACACTCAGAGGAAGCAGTGACGGGCCTGGACTCTGACACTCGGAGGAAGCAGTGAGGGGCCTGGACTCTGACACTCGGAGGAAGCAGTGACGGGCCTGGACTCTGACACTCGGAGGAAGCAGTGACGGGCCTGGACTCTGACACTCGGAGGAAGCAGTGACGGGCCTGGACTCTGACACTCGGAGGAAGCAGTGACGGGCCTGGACTCTGACACTCGGAGGAAGCAGTGACGGGCCTGGACTCTGACACTCGGAGGAAGCAGTGACGGGCCTGGACTCTGACACTCGGAGGAAGCAGTGACGGGCCTGGACTCTGACACTCGGAGGAAGCAGTGACGGGCCTGGACTCTGACACTCAGAGGAAGCAGTGACGGGCCTGGACTCTGACACTCGGAGGAAGCAGTGACGGGCCTGGACTCTGACACTCAGAGGAAGCAGTGACGGGCCTGGACTCTGACACTCGGAGGAAGCAGTGACGGGCCTGGACTCTGACACTCGGAGGAAGCAGTGACGGGCCTGGAGTCTGACACTCTGAGGAAGCAGTGAGGGGCCTGGACTCTGACACTCGGAGGAAGCAGTGACGGGTCTGGACTCTGACACTCGGAGGAAGCAGTGACGGGCCTGGACTCTGACACTCTGAGGAAGCAGTGAGGGGCCTGGACTCTGACACTCGGAGGAAGCAGTGACGGGCCTGGACTCTGACACTCGGAGGAAGCAGTGACGGGCCTGGACTCTGATACTCGGAGGAAGCAGTGACGGGCCTGGTCTCTGACACTCAGAGGAAGCAGTGACGGGCCTGGACTCTGACACTCGGAGGAAGCAGTGAGGGGCCTGGACTCTGACACTCGGAGGAAGCAGTGACGGGCCTGGACTCTGACACTCGGAGGAAGCAGTGACGGGCCTGGACTCTGACACTCGGAGGAAGCAGTGACGGGCCTGGACTCTGACACTCAGAGGAAGCAGTGACGGGCCTGGACTCTGACACTCTGAGGAAGCAGTGAGGGGCCTGGACTCTGACACTCGGAGGAAGCAGTGATGGGCCTGGACTCTGACACTTGGAGGGAGCAGTGAGGGGCCTGGACTCTGACACTCGGATGAAGTCTGTGCATGCAGGTTGATGCTGGGTCCCAGACTGATACTGAAGCTCTGGAGTCGTCCGTAAGTCTGGACAGACAGCAAGAGGTGCAGGAAGATCTTGTGGAGCTTCCAGAAGGAACTTCCACCAAGTGTCAGGGTCCAGGCCTTCAGGCACTTCTCTAATTCCCTTTTGGAAGTCACAATTGGATCTGCCTCCAGTACACTGTCAATCTTATAATATCCTGGCCGCGAGGTTTGCTATAGTCACACACTGGAGGGTTTAAACTAGTATGGCAGGGGTGTGGGCACGGGAACAATAGGTCAGAAGGTGAGAGCATTGAGGGAGAACTAGGGAATATGGACAGTGTGGCTCTGAGGCAGAGCAGACAGGGAGAAGTTGCTGAACACAGCAGGTCTGGTGGCCTGAAGTGCATATGTTTTAATGCAAGAAGTATTACGGGTAAGGCAGATGAACTTAGAGCTTGGATTAGTACTTGGAACTATGATGTTGTTGCCATGACAGAGACCTGGTTGAGGGAAGGGCAGGATTGGCAGCTAAACGTTCCAGGATTTAGATGCTTCTGGCGGGATAGAGGGGGATGTAAAAGGGGTGGCGGAGTTGCGCTACTGGTTAGGGAGAATATCATAGCTGTTCTCCGGGGGGACACCTCAGAGGGCAGTGAGGCTATATGGGTAGAGATCAGGAATAAGAAGGGTGCAGTCACAATGTTGGGGGTTTACTGCAGGCCTCCCAACAGCCAGCGGGAGATAGAGGAGCAGATAGGTAGACAGATTTTGGAAAAGAGTAAAAACAACAGTGTTGTGGTGATGGGAGACTTCAACTTCCCCAATATTGACTGGGACTCACTTAGTGCCAGGGGCTTAGATGGGGCAGCGTTTGTAAGGAGCATCCAGGAGGGCTTCTTAAAACAATATGTAGACAGTCCAACTAGGGAAGGGGCGACTGGATCTGGTATTGGGGAATGAGCCCGGCCAGGTGGGAGAAGTTTTAGTAGGGGAGCATTTCGGGAACAGTGACCACAATTCAGTAAGTTTTAAAGTGCTGGTGGACGAGGATAAGAGTGGTCCTAGGGTGAATGTGCTAAATTGGGGGAAGGCTAATTATAACAATATTAGGCGGGAACTGAAGAACCTAGATTGGGGGCGGATGTTTGAGGGCAAATCAACATCTGATATGTGGGAGGGTTTCAAGTGTCAGTTGAAAGGAATTCAGGACCAGCATGTTCATGTGAGGAAAAAGGATAAATACGGCAATTTTCGGGAACCTTGGATAACGAGAGATATTGTAGGCCTCGTCAAAAAGAAAAAGGAGGCATTTGTCAGGGCTAAAAGGCAGGGAACAGACAAAGCCTGAGTGGAATATAAGGAAAGTAGGAAGGAACTTAAGCAAGGAGTCAGGAGGGCTAGAAGGGGTCACGAAAAGTCATTGGCAAATAGGGTTAAGGAAAATCCCAAGGCTTTTTACACGTACATAAAAAGCAAGAGGGTAGCCAGGGAAAGGGTTGGCCCACTGAAGGATAGGCAAAGGAATCTATGTGTGGAGCCAGGGGAAATGGGCGAGGTACTAAATGAATACTTTGCATCAGTATTCACCAAAGAGAAGGAATTGATAGATGTTGAGTCTGGAGAAGGGTGTGTAGATAGCCTGGGTCACATTGAGATCCAAAAAGACGAGGTGTTGGGCGTCTTGAAAAATATTAAGGTAGATACGTCCCCAGGGCCTGATGGGATCTACCCCAGAATACTGAAGGAGGCTAGAGAGGAAATTGCTGAGGCCTTGACAGAAATCTTTGGATCCTCACTGTCTTCAGGTGATGTCCCGGAGGACTGGAGAATAGCCAATGTTGTTCCTCTGTTTAAGAAGGGTAGCAAAGATAATCCAGGGAACTACAGGCCGGTGAGCCTTACGTCAGTGGTAGGGAAACTACTGGAGAGAATTCTTCGAGACAGGATCTACTCCCATTTGGAAGCAAATGGACGTATTAGTGAGAGGTAGCATGGTTTTGTGAATGGGAGGTAGTGTCTCACTAACTTGATAGAGTTTTTTGAGGAGGTCACAAAGATGATTGATGCAGGTAGGGCAGTGGATGTTGTCTATATGGACTTCAGTAAGGCCTTTGACAAGGTCCCTCATGGTAGACTAGTACAAAAGGTGAAGTCACACGGGATCAGGGGTGAGCTGGCAAGGTGGATACAGAACTGGCTAGGTCATAGAAGGCAGAGAGTAGCAATGGAAGGATGCTTTTCTAATTGGAGGGCTGTGACCAGTGGTGTTCCGCAGGGATCAGTGCTGGGACCTTTGCTGTTTGTAGTATATATAAATGATTTGGAGGAAAATGTAACTGGTCTGATTAGTAAGTTTGCAGACGACACAAAGGTTAGTGGAATTGCGGATAGTGATGAGGACTGTCAGAGGATACAGCAGGATTTAGATTGTTTGGAGACTTGGGCGGAGAGATGGCAGATGGAGTTTAATCCGGACAAATGTGAGATAATGCATTTTGGAAGGTCTAATGCATGTAGGGAATATACAGTGAATGGTATTGAGGGTCTACCCTCAAGAGTATTGAAAGTCAGAGAGATCTAGGAGTACAGGTCCACAGGTCACTGAAAGGGGCAACACAGGTGGAGAAAGTAGTCAAGAAGGCATACGGCATGCTTGCCTTCATTGGCCGGGGCATTGAGTATAAGAATTGGCAAATCATGTTGCAGCAGTATAGAACCGTAGTTAGGCCACACTTGGAGTATAGTGTTCAATTCTGGTCGCCACACTACCAGAAGGATGTGGAGGCTTTAGAGAGGGTGCAGAAGAGATTTACCAGAATGTTGCCTGGTATGGAGGCAATTAGCTATGAGGAGCGGTTGAATAAACTCGGTTTGTTCTCACTGGAACGAAGGAGGTTGAGGGGAGACCTGATAGAGGTATACAAAATTATGAGGGGCATAGACAGAGTGGATAGTCAGAGGCTTTTCCCCAGGGTAGAGGGGTCAATTACTAGGGGGCATAGGTTTAAGGTGAGAGGGGCAAAGTTTAGAGTAGATGTACGAGGCAAGTTTTTTACGCAGAGGGTAGTGGGTGCCTGGAACTCACTACCGGAGGAGGTAGTGGAAGCAGGGACGATAGGGACATTTAAGGGGCATCTTGACAAATATATGAATAGGATGGGAATAGAGGGATACGGACCCAGGAAGTGTAGAAGATTGTAGTTTAGTCGGGCAGCATGGTCGGCACGCGCTTGGAGGGCCGAAGGGCCTGTTCCTGTGCTGTACATTTCTTTGTTCTTTGTTGTTCTTATACACAGTACAATTAGACTTTACCTGGATGGCCAACTGCAAAGTCAGCTGTTCCACTCCTCTGCCCTATATCACAGTCGGAATCTAATTTTGGCACAGCAATCCAACAGCTGCTGTATCACTTGAATGTGGCGGCATATTTACACGCAGAGAAATATCTTAATTGCGGAGTCAGGTACAAATTTCTGCTGGCTGCTAATGTCTCTTGGTGATTTGCAATCGCAATGATGTTGACTGACATATTTTGGCAGCTGCATCCTCCACCATGTGTAAATCAGAAATGAGGATGCTGAAGCCCATGGGACCCTTAGCGGCACCGTGTGTACCTCGGCACCCTGTTCAAATAAGCAGAGACAGCTGGAGGAGCACCGATCATCTGTTCAGAAAATTAGGTGCCAAAGACCGGGGTCTACAAAAGAGAGGCTGGAGACCCACGGGGGGTGTTTAACATTGCAGCCCCATAGGGCAGGTGAAGAGAAGATGCTTCTCCTGGTGGCAAGTCCAAAGCTAGGGGCCACAAACATAAGATAGTCACTAACAAATCCAACAAAGAATTCCGCAGACACTTTGTTGCCCAGATAGCAGTGGGAATGTGGAACGTGCGACCACATAGAATTAAATAAATTGTATAGAAACATTTAAGGAGCAGCGACGTAAATATGGGAAGGATAAATGTTCACGAGTTATGCTTATGGGATGAGATGAAGTTGAGGGAGAGGCGGCCGGAATAGTGCTGCGCTAGGCTGTAACTTCACGAGATGTGTCATCTTATTGGGTCGATTCACAGCCACGCACCAAGCTTCACAGCTCAGCTGGGAGAGAATGGTTGCAAAGTGAATGGGAGGGCATTTAGATTGTGCCTTTCATGCCCTCACAACTTGATTTTACAGACTTAATCACTGTGGTTTCAAAGGCAGCCAATTTGGCACACGACAATGTCCTACAACAGCAGTGAAACAAGTAACCAGTTAATGTGTTTTCTTGGAATTGATTGAGGAACAAATGTTCGCTGGGAAAACATGCGGTGGTTTTTTCGGACACGTATTACAGGTTCTTTAAAATTTACAGCTATGTTGCTGAGCCCCAACGATGAGGATTGAACCTCTAACCTTCCAATTCAGGATGCCCACAGCCAGTGGCCAGGCTGGAGTTACTATAACAGTGGCTGAGTGTGCTGTCCTCCATTATCCTAGAAGTCTAAGGACAGAGGCAGAGTAGAGATTTCATCAAATTCGTCATAAAACTACCCAGGGTCAGGCCCTGTAAGGCCTGGACCAGCTCGTTCAGTCTACCCCGACAAGACAGGTCGCATGATATGCTGCAGAGTGCAATGTTTGAGCATGTCCGCTGTGGTTCAGTGGGAGAAATCTTGCCGCAGAGCATGAAGGCCAAAGGATAGAGGCCTAGATAGAGTAGACGTGGAGAGGATGTTTCCATTAGCACGAAAAGGTAGGACCTGAGGCCACAACCTCAGACTGAAGGGACGATCCTTTAAAACAGAGATGAGGAGGAATTTCTTCAGCCAGAGGGTGGTGAATCTGTGGAACTCTTTGCCACAGAAGGCTGTGGAGACCAAATCACTGAGTGTCTTTAATACAGAGATAGATAGGTTCTTGATTAACAAGGGGATCGGGGGTTATGGGGAGAAGGCTACCCTAGAAAGATAAGTGCAAAATTTAGGATCTGGCTCCAGTGCAGTCCTGTTGGAGGTACTGTACTCACACTCCGCCTCTTTCCACTGATGAACATCTAGAGAGTCAGTCAAGGGTGTTGTTACAGTCTCACACCTCCACCACGTGGCTAAGAGCTAGTCTGGTTCAGTCAGACAGAGTAACCACATTTAAGTTAGCAGATAATCGAACTCACAGCGAACTGTGTTAACTGTGCTATTAGTTCAATAAACCTGATTGAACTAACTTTAGGGTCTGGAGTATCTTTCTGATCTAAGCTGCATCCAGTTGCAGCCAGTGTTAGACCAGTGTAACTAACACAACAGTGAGGTTTGGTCTTATGGCAATGTTCAGAAGAAAAGCAGGAGAGTTAGCTCTAGTGTTCTGATCAATCTTTATCCCTCAAGCCAATATCACTAAACAGATTACCTGGTCATTCTTGCATTGCTGCTTTTAGGAGTCTGATTAGAGTAAATTGGTTGCCACATCTGCATCACAATGGCGGCTGCCTTTGAAAAACACTTCTTTGGCTATAAAGCATTTTTTGATGTCCATCTGAATTCTGAATTCAAATGGTTTTTTTTAACCATAAACCCCTGGGCTTGTCAAGGTTCATAAGGGCCTCGGGACCTTTTATGCCGCTTGTAACTTTCTGACATCAGTCAGAGGTTTGATATCTGAGCTGTTATTTGGTGCACCAGTGCATCACGGAACGGTGTCCTAAATCAAACCAAATCCCATTCACCCGTCTTCTCTGCACCCGGTGCCATATATCGGCTACGGTTCGGCATCAGCTCAATTTTACAATGCTCACCCTTGTTTTCTAATCGCCCCAGGGTCTCACCCGTCCCTTTCTCTGTAACCTGCTCTGGCACCTTCACCCCCGCCCGCGATCTCTGCCCTCCTCCAATCATAGCCTAATTTCATCGGCCTACCATGTGGTGGATGTGTCTTCAGCTGCCAGCCCCTAAGCTGTGGAACTCCAACCTTCAGGCCTCTCCAGCTCTCTACCTCTATCCCCTCCTTCGTAACACTCGTTAAACCTATCACTCTGTCCAAACGATTGGTCACCTGTCCCCGGGTTGGCTCGCTTTCAGCTTCTGCTTGAAAATTGCTCCTGTCAAGTCCCGTTGGCCGTTTCCCGCTGTCAAAGGCGCCATTTAATTGGAGTTTGTTGTTGTTCACTGCCTTCACCTGGTGGAGACTGGACACGTCGACCCTATTAATCACATTTCTTGGTTTGATGTTCTGAGCTTCATTTGCGATTTGTTTTTGTTTAAGGGGCTGCCCCTTTAACTTTCTCTATTTAATTTAGTTTGATTGTTTCCCATCAAAATAGTGGAAGACTGAACGTGGGAGCAGTTGGAAGAGTGCGTGTTTCCCCCCCCCCCCCCAGGTCCTGCCTCCTTCCCGCAGTGTCCTGAGGTTAACCTGCTCTCTGGAGCAGGCAGTCCAAAGGGAGAAAGCTTAAGTATGCAAATTGGGGCTGACGATGTCATCAGGGCCTGATCCGCAATTTCAAACGTAGGCCGGATTGGAGGCAAGGGAGCGGGATTTTCCGACGATGGAGGTGGCCCGTCACTGGGCGTCGACGGGATCTCCTGGTCCACCAATGTTAATGGTGTTTTGCACACCTCGCAGCCTCCATCACCCGGGAACCCGCCGCGGAGGGGGGGGGGGTCACCATCAGCAGGACCGGACGACTCCGCCAGTGGGAAATCTGGATAACCTCAGCCACTACCCTGTGTCGGCTTCTTTGTCAGGCCAAAACCTGCCAGGGACAAGATCCTGGGCGAGGGGAGGCCCAGATGTAAAATGTACGTTTACATTTCAAGTTTCCTTGAGGGCCAGTTTCCATTTGAGTGCACCTCACTCGAGGAACGGCTGCCTCCTGCAGAAAATAACTGAGCACTGAAAGAGGCTTCCGGAAGATGGCTGACAAGGGACTCAAAGGGCTTATGGGGTTGACAGAAACAATCGGAGTCCCAATCAAACCAGCCATGATCTTATCGAATGGTGAAGCAGGCATGAGGGGCCGAAAGGCCTAGCCTGGCTCCCAGTATGTACGCACGTTTGAGGCTGTAACCGACAGCTTTGGAATTGACGTTAATGCAAGTGGTTAATGATTAGCACCCTTTTGGCCATGAGCAGCGGTTGCCCATGGAAGCTTTAAGTGCTGGGGACTGTACATATATGTCTCAACAAATGATACCAAAGCAGGCCGACCGATCGCTCACCTCACTGCTGTTTGTGATATCTTGCTCTGCAAATTGGTTACTGCATCTGCCTATAACAAAACAGTATCATAGGATCAGGAGGAGGCCATTCAGTCCATCAAGCCTGCTCTGCCCCTTACCCCTTATTACCATCTTAAAAGTATTTTGTTGGCGGTGAAGTAGTTCGGGACTTCATAAGGAGGTTTAAGGACTATACAAATGTAACTTTTTTTCTTCTTCTGAATGCTCTTTCATTTTACTCCGTCACTGTTAAAGCTCAGGCCATCATTGTGCAGATCTGGTCCGGTCCAGCTGCCTATTGCTGAAAGATGTACCCAGTAGGTCTGCTCGGGATGATGTATGGGAACGTGGAGATTTCGCTCCCTCGTCTGCTGCTTCTTGCGGCCACTTCCTCCTTATCCCTGCAGTGTAAGCAGATGGCACACTATGAGTAATGAAGCACCAATTAATATTACTGTGCTGACATGGCAACACATGCCGACTTTATACATTTTATCCACTGCTTGTGGGCACTGTCAGTTGGCAAAGAAGTGTGTTTGCCATCCTGTGCTGTAGTGTTCAGGACAGATTGTCCAGATTGTGTTTGCCACAACCACCACCACCCCCCCCCCCCATTCCTCTACCCCATCCCACCCCACCACCAACCCCACAACCCCCCATGCCCAACTCCTATAGGCATCCATTGCCAATGGTATTTTGGAACAAAGAAGTTGGATTAGAAAGCATTCCCAAGGCAACTAAACATATCACCAGTGCCTCTTTTCACTTGGCTGCTAAATGCCAGCTGATGCATTATCAATTACGATGAGACGAGAGTAGAATGTAATCGAGGCTTTATTACACAGAGATGTGTGGCCTCCTACAGCAGCTTACGAAATGGCTGCTGTTCGGAGAGCACACACATTTATACTCCGCCTACTGGGTGGAGCCAGCAGGCAAGGATCTATCCCCGTACCTGGAGTACAGGGGCCTTACCGTAATACCCATATGTACAATATAATACAACAGTGGTGACTACCACACCAGCTTCACCTACAACTATCTGAGGATGACTCCCAGTCCCGCTAGTAAGCATGGTGTTCGGAAAATTGAGCAATTGAACGCCTACCTGAAGGACCAGCATAGGAGGAAGGGTATCCGGTTTCTGAGGCATCGGGACAACTTCTGAGGCAGGAAGAACCTGTACAGGATGGACAGATTGCACCTTAGCAGGACTGGGACTATTCTGCGCTCAAGGAGATTTGCCACTTGTTCTGGGGAGGGTTTAAACTAGATTGGCAGGGGGATGGGAACTTGAGAAGGGAGCTCAGAATGGATGGAAACAAAATTAGTAACAGGAAATAGAAAAGTAGGTAGCAAAATTAGAAGACAGACGGAGAATCGGCAAGCATCAAATAGGTCAGAATGGGTAAACCTAATCAGTACTAATACTGCGGAGAAAGAATCTCTGGAGCGTGAACAAGGTTTCTGGAGCAGTACATTGAGGAATATTCTATGGATCAGGTTTGTTACAGAAGAATTTACAGTGGAGAGCCGAAAAATGGTAGAGGAACGAAATAGTTATTTTGTGTCTGCCTTCACGGAAGAAGATACAGAAAATTCCCCTGAAATACTCGGTAACCAAGGACCTGTGAAACTGAGGAACTGAAAGAAATGAGTATGAATAATGAGGAAGTACTTGAAAAGTTAACTGGATTGAAGGTTGATAAATCCTCTGGACCAGATGATCTACATCCTAGAGTGCTCAAGGAGGTGGATATAGAGATAACAAATGCATTGGTGGTTATATTTCAGAAATGCTATATATTCGGGAAAGGTTCCTGCAGACTGGGAAGTAGAAAATGTCACCCCAACTGTTGTGTCCTATGTGATGACCCTTTGTAATGATGTACACAGAACCTCTATTTGTAGCTAGAAAGATGATTTATTAACAAACACATGGAAAGATAACCAACGAACTATGATACAGACAATGGCTACTAAATGAATTCAGTGAATTCTCCTGGAGCTACCCTACGTGCGACAATCCTCTTGTACATCTTACTACCTGGCAGGTCTTTCAAGTCATGTGCTAAATCTCTATCGCCACCAGCTGGTCGGAGGTCACATTGCTAACTGTATACAGAACTGTGCACAGACATATCACCACACCAACTATTTAATAAGAGGGAGAATTTAGAACTGCAGACCTTTCAGTTTGACATCAGTTGACGAGAAAATGTTAGAATCCATTATAAAGGACGTAATAACCACTCTTCGAAAATAATTCAAAACATAGTCAAGATCAGCATGGTTTATGTTCAACAAAGCTGTTGGAGTTTTCTGAGGATGTTACTCTCAGCATAGATAAAGGAGAACCAGTGGATGTGGAGTATTTGGATTTTCTGAAAGATTTTGATAAGGTCCCACACAGGAGGTTAATAAATAAAACTAGAACTAATGGGATTGGGGGAAATGTGGATTGAGAATTGGTTAACAGACAGAAATCAGGGAATATGAATAAACAGGGCATTCTCTGGACAGCAGGCTGTTACTAGTGGGGCACAGTAAGGATCAGTGTTGGGGCCGCAGCTGTGCACAATCTATAGCAATGATCTGGAAAACTAAGTGGGGATGGAAGTTATGATGAAAATGCAAGGAGGCTTCAAGTGGACTTGGATAGGCTAAGTGAATGTGCAAGAACATGGCAGATGGAATATAATGTAAATAAGTGTGTGAAGTTATCCATTTTGGTAGAAAAAAACAGAACGCAGCATATTTCTTAAATGGTAAGCGGCTGGGAAATGTCGGTAAATAGAATCCCTACAATGCCGAAAGAGGCCAGTTGGCCCATTGAGTCTACACTGATCCTCCGAAAGAGCACATCAACCCAAGCCCACTCCCCCGCCCTATCTCCATAGCTCCACCTAACCTGCCCATCTTTGGACACCAAGGGGCAATTTAGCATGGCCAATCCACCTAACTTGCACATCTTTAGACTGTGGGAGGAAATCGGAGAACCCGGAGAAAACCAACGCAGACACGGGGAGAGCTTGCAAACGCCATACGGTCAGCCGAGGACAGAATTGAACCCGGGTCGCCACGACCTGTGAGGCAGCAGTGCTAATCACTGTGCCACCGTACTGCCCCGGTGTCCAAAGGGACCTGGGTGGTCTGATGCATGAGTCACTAAAAACTAGAATGCAGGTGAAACAATCAGTAAGGAAGTCAAATGGTATGTTGGCCTTCATCACGAGAGGATTGGCCAAGAGTTGGGGGGAAGGGAAGTGTAAAGCTATGGACAGTATAATGGTTAATGGAGATCAAGGCAGCAGGTTACGTGACAGGTTATTATGTAGAGATATGGGTTCAAAGACAAGGAAAATTAGGAGAAAGGGTAAGAGGAAAAATAAGTTGTGAAAAGTTACTGATCAAGGTGTTTGGATTCATAACAAAGATATAAAAAACAGCATAAGTGTACTTTACCTGAATGCTCGTAGTACACGAAATAAAGTAAATGAGTTGATGGTTCAAATCATCGTGAATGACTATGATTTAGTGGCCATTACTGAAACATGGATAAAAGATGGTCACGACTGGGAGTTAAATGTCCAAGGGTATCAGACTATACGAAAGGATAGAATGGACGGTAAGGGCGGTGGTGTAGCTTTGTTGTTTAAGGATGGCATCCGGGCAATAGTAAGGGATGATATTGGTGCTATGGAGGACAAGGTTGAATCAATTTGGGTGGAAATCAGGAATAGTAAGGCGAAAAGGTCACTGATAGGAGTAGTCTATAGGCCACCAAATAGTAACAGGATGGTAGGGCAGGCAATAAGCAAAGAAATAACGGATGCATGTAGAAATGGTACAGCGGTTATCATGGGAGATTTTAATCTGCATATCGATTGGTTTAACCAGGTTGGTAAAGGCAGCCTTGAGGAGGAGTTTATAGAATGTGCCCGGGATAATTTCCTGGAACAGTATGTAATGGAACCTACAAGGGAACAAGCGGTCCTAGATCTGGTCCTGTGTAATGAGGCAGGATTGATTAATGATCTCATAGTTCGGGATCCTCTTGGAAGGAGGGACCACAATATGGTGGAATTTAAAATACAGCTGGAGGATGACAAGGTAAAATCAAACACTAGTGTTTTGTGCTTAAACAAAGGCGATTACAATGGGATGAGAGAAGAACTAACTAAGGTAGACTGGGAGCAAAGACTTCATGGTGAAGCAGTTGAGGAACAGTGGAGAACCTTCCGAGCGATCTTTCACAGTGTTCAGAAAAGGTTCATACCGACAAAAAAGAAAGACGGTAGAAAGGGGAAAAATCGACCGTGGATATCTAAGGAGGTGAGGGAGAGTATCAAATTGAAGGAAAAAACATACAAAGTGGCAAAAATTAGTGGGAGACTAGAGGACTGAGAAGTCTTTAGGGGACAACAGAAAGCTACTAAAAAAGCCATAAAGAAGAGTAAGGTAGACTATGAAAGTAAACTGGCTCAGAACATAAAAGCAGATAGTAAAAGCTTCTACAAATATATAAGACAAAAAAGAATGGCTAAGGTAAACATTGGTCCTTTGGAAGATGAGAAGGGAGATTTAATAATAGGAGACGGGGAAATGGTTGAGGAGCTGAACAGGTTTTTTGGGTCAGTCTTCACAGTGGAGGACACAAATAACATGCCAGTGACTGATGGAAATAAGGATATGATAGGTGAGGACCTTGAGATTATTGTAATCACTAAGGAGGCAGTATTGGGCAAGCTAATGGGGCTAAAGGTAGACAAGCCTCCTGGCCCTGTTGGGATGCATCCCAGAGTGTTAAAAGAGATGGCTAGGGAAATTGTAAACGCACTAGTGATAATTATTCAAAATTCACTAGACTCTGGGGTGGTCCCAGAGGATTGGAAAGTAGCGAACGTGACACCACTGTTTAAAAAAGGAGGTTAGCAGAAAGCGGGTAATTATAGGCCGGTAAGCTTAACTTCGGTTGTAGGGAAAGTGCTGGAATCTATCATTAAGGAGGAAATAGTGAGGCACCTGGTGGGAAATTGCCCCATTGGGCAGACGCAGCATGGGTTCACAAAGGGTAGGTCGTGTCTGACTAATTTGGTAGAATTTTTTGAGGACGTTACCAGTGCAGTAGATAACAGGGAGCCAATGGATGTGGTATATCTGGATTTCTAGAAAGCTTTTGACAAGGTGCCACACAAAAGGTTGCTGCATGAACTAAAGATGCATGGCATTGAGGGTAAAGTGGTAGCATGGGTAGAGGATTGGTTAACTAACAGAAAGCAGAGACTGGGGATAAATGGGTGTTTCTCTGGTTGGAAATCTGTAATTAGTGGGGTCCCTCAAGGATCAGTGTTGGGCCCGCAGTTTTTCACAATTTACATAGACGATTTGGAGTTGGGGACCAAGTGCAATGTGTCAAAGTTTGCAGACGACACTAAGATGAGTGGTAAAGCAAAAAGTGCAGAGGATACCGGAAGTCTGCAGAAGGATTTGGATAGGTTAGGTGAATGGGCTAGGGTCTGGCAGATGGAATTCAATGTTGCCAAGTGTGTGGCTATCTATTTTGGGAGGAATAACAGCAGAATGGATTATTATTTAAACAGTAAGATGTTAAAACATGCTGCTGTGCAGAGGGACCTGGGTGTGCTGGTGCACGAGTCGCAAAAAGTTGGTGTGCAGGTGCAACAGGTGATTAAGAAGGCTAATCGAGTTTTGTCTTTCATTGCTAGAGGGATGGAGTTCAAGGCTAGTGAGGTTATGCTGCAATTGTATAGGGTGTTGGTGAGGCCTCATCTGGAGTATTGTGTTCAGTTTTGGTCTCCTATCCTGAGAAAGGACATATTGGCACTGGAGGGAGTGCAGAGGAGATTCACTAGGTTGATCCTAGAGTTGAGGGGATTAGATTATGATGAGAGGTTGAGTAGACTGGGACTGTACTCATTGGAGTTTAGAAGGATGCGGGGGGGATCTTATTGAGACATATAAAATTGTGAAGGGAATAGATAGGATAGATGCGGGCAGGTTGTTTCCACTGGTCGGGGAAAGCAGAACTAGGGGGCATAGCCTCAAAATAAGGGCAGGTAGATTTAGGACGGAGTGATGGAGGAACTTCTTCACCCAAAGGGTTGTGAATCTCTGGAATTCCTTGCCGAGTGAAGCAGTTGAGGCTCCTTCTTTAAACGTTTTTAAGAAAAAGGTAGATGCCTTTCTAAAGAATAAAGGGATTCGGGGATATGGTGTACGGGCCGGAGAGTGGAGCTGAGTCCACAAAGATCAGCCATGATCTCATTAAATGGCGGAGCAGGCTCGAGGGGCCAGATGGCCTACTCCTGTTCCTAGTTCTTATGTTCTTATTTGAGTTCAGAAGTAAGATGTCTTGCTGTAATTGTATTGAGCCTTGGTGCATCTGCGCCTGCAGTATGATGTGCAGTTTTAGTCGCCTTATCTCAGGAAGAACATCCTTGCCATTGAGGGAGTACAGTAGAGGTTCACCAGACTAACCCTTGGGATGGCAGCATTGTCTGATCAGGAGCGATTGAGGAGACTGGCCCTGTATTCTCCCGTGTTTCAAAGAATGAGAGACGGTCGCGTTGAAACTCATAAAATTCTTATAGGGTGTGACAGGGTAGCTGGGGATAGCATGCTTTCCCCAGGCTGCTGACATCATCCCAGAATAACAGGTAGACCTTTCAGAACTAATTCGAGGAGGAATTTCTTCACAAAGAGGGTGGTGAATCTTTGGAATTCCTTATGCCAGAGGGCTGCGAAAGCTCAATCATTGAGCATGTTCAAGGCAGAAGTCGACAGATTTCTGGAGACTATTGTCATCAAAGGATATGGATGTCGGCCGGAATTCTCCGGCCATTCACTGCCTGCTGGATTTTCTGGTCCCGCTGGCAGCGCAGCCCTGTCCGGGGTTTTCCCGGTGGTGTGGGATGGCTTCAATGGGAAATCCCATTGACATTGGTGGGAGCAGAGAATCCCACCATCAGCGAACGACACACCGCGTCCCGCTGCCGGGAAACACGTGGCTGAGACGTTGGTAAATCCCACCCATCGTGTCGGAAAGTGGCATGGAGGTGGTTTATTCCGTAGATTTAATGGAATCTCTGCAGTGCAGAAAGAGGCCATTTGGCCCATCGAGGCTGCACCAACCCTCCAAGAGAGTGCCCTACCTAGGCCCACACCCCTGTCCTATCCCTGTAATACTGTAATCCCATCCAACCTGCAAATCTTGTACATTAAGGGGCAATTTAGCGAATCCACCTAACCATTAGTCATGATCTAACTGAATGGCAGAGTCGGATTGATGGGCTGAATGGCCTGCTCCTGATCCTATATTCCGAAGCAAAATGTTTCTCAGGAAGAATCTGCACTGTCTATGTTGGAGATGTTAAATTGTACCTCCAACTTCTCATTAATCCCCACTCAAAATTGCCTTGAATTGACATGACAGTGGTAGTGTTGATTGAAACGTTATTACTAGGAGACGCCTCGACTCTGAGGTGGCCCTCCCCCTCCACCAGCACGGCAGACCATCACAGAATGCCAGCGAAGGTCACAAGTTCAAGTTGAGTGCTCCGACTCCAATACTCAACCCTCTGCTGTTTTGGAGAATGCTATCTACCAAGATGAGGTGTTGCTAGGAAATACAGAGCAATGATAATCGAGGCAAAGCAAGTTCACTGTTGCTATTCTGGAAATAAAATGGAGTGTGGCCATGCTGAGCGGTGCAACAGATAAATGTGCAATTTTAACTTTGACAGATAAAGTTCTCTGTCAGGCTGTTGTGTTTTCATTACGCTGAAACCATTTGTTCTCTGCACTAGCATGTGGTAAAGCAAATATCTATTTGCAGTGTGACATAAAAATGAGTAAAGATGCGTGTTACGGATCAGTATAGTCAGAAGTCATGTGCAAAATGTTGTTTGGCTCCTCCACAGATCCAGTTTGCAGCTCGGTATGGGAACCCATCCGGCTCGATGGGACAGTGGTGTGTTCGGGTGGGCGTAATGCTGGTCTCAAACTCCACTGGATTTTACTTTCCAATGAAGTTATTGAATATCCATGTGACCCGGTGAGTGTCTCGCTCGATGTGTTTGGTCAAAATTGCCCCTTTTGTGCCTGGATGTATGGGGTTGTCAGCCATTGAATGGGATAACCTACCCAGTGAGGTGGTCCTCTCTTTGACTTTGGCTTCACTTCACCCATTATACTTTGTGAAGGATGTTTCTTCCACGCTACTGTCTCTCAGCCCATCCCACCCAACTCTGCCATCCAAGTTAAATCCAGATAAACCTGAAGACAGAGATCTGCTGCTTCAGCATTCCTGATATGCATTGGAGTAAATATTAGGAAATGTTGGGAATAGGTGTAAGCCATTCAGCTCCTCCAGCCTATTGATCATGGATGACTTGCACTTCTACTCTATTTTCTCATTATTGCGCCATGACCCTTGAACTTCTGATCAAACAAATTTCTGCCTCAGTCTTGATGAAATTTGAAATTTGCCACTTATAGCCTGGAAATAGGCCACTAAACCTGCAAACCACCGTCCCCCCACCTCTCAACCTCCCCCAGGATCATCACAGCTATCAAGACATGCCGCAAACAATTCTAAGAGCTGAAGAGACGGCAGAATCAGCAAGCGTCTGGAAAAGAAGAACGAGTCGATGATGAAAATGTGTTGTAAGATGGAGCTGGCCAACGGGCAACACGCCGGGTCGCTGAGGTACACGTTGGACTACCCACTGAGTAATCTTAACACAGCAGCTCCTAAAGCTCAGAAACGGCATCAAACTGGAAATGATGGCAACGGTGAAGGCGGCGGTTGCAGACTCCGTGGCCCCCTTCGGGCGGCACTGGAAATGATGGCGCAATGGTCTGGAGGCACAGGAAGCAACGATCAGGGAGCTGGAGATCACAGCGACTGATCAGAGTGACCAGATCGCTTCATTGGAGACGGCGGTGGTAAGTTTGGTAGTTGATTTGTTATGTTGTAGGTGTAACATAAGTGGCTTCCTTGTGGTGCACTTAACAAAGGAAGGTTCAGACGTGGAGATAACTTCAACGCGTTTATTAAACTATTTACACTTCTATTACTCGGGTTCGACACTACTGCTAATCCTACTGTAGCTGCCCAGACTGACTAACCAGTTGCTGCAATCCACGTGGTGGGAGTGATATTGAATCAACCCTGTGTCTCTACTCACTGACTGTCTCCACTGGAAAGAGGCAGATCATGTGTGTGGTGTCCTTTATATATGGGTTGGTGTAATGCCCTCCTGTGATCGTGTCACCTCTGTGTGTATCGTGAATGTCCATTGGTCGTGTCCTATCTAACTGATCTATTGGTTGAGTGTGTGTGATGTCTCTGGTGCTCCCTCTAGCATCCAGCTAGCCTACACGTATTTACATTGATGCACATCACCACAGTGGTGATCCAAGGAACGCCTATGAGAATCAGGAGAACCATCGCACTGCCAAAACCTTTGCGTTGTGGGTTTACCGGAGCACATCAAGGGCAGGAGCCCCATACAGTACATGGCCCAGATGCTGGGTAAGCTGGTTGGATGGAGGGAGAACTTCCCCAAACGTCCAGAGATAGACTGAGCCCACAGGTCACTCCGGCCTAAACCCAAAACAGAAGAGCACCCACGGGCCATCATCGCAGCACTTCACTGGTACCAGGACAGGGAGAAGATCCTGAGTTGGGCAAGGCACACACAGTAAGGGGGATGTACACTCGATCCGTGTGTACCAGGACGTTGGGACAGACCTGGCCGAGGGCTGGGCTGAATTCAACACAGCCAAGGCGACCCTATACAAAAACAAAATGCTGAGCCCAGCCAAGTTCTGGGTAACCTTCCATGGAAAGGAGTATTGCTTCACTGCATCGGCTGAAATGGACGAATGCGTGCAGAGGCAAGAGCTAGGAAGGCAGCAGCAGTGAATGCAATTTTATTTTTAAAAAAGGTCAATTGTGCGGGTGAGAACTGCCTCGTTTTCAGTCTGTCAGGAGTCCCAGGAAGGGGGGAGTGGGAGTGTTAAGGTGCAGAAATGGGGAAGGGCTGGTGGGAGTCATGGAGGAACACAATGGGTGGAGGAAGGTGGTGATTGCTCCCCGGGCAGGGGGCCACCCCACTAGCAAGCAAGCTAGCACAAGGAAGTATGGGTGAAGGTGGTGGGGGGCACAGCTCCTGACGGGAGAGAGTGCCTGGCAGTAGGGGAGAAAAAACTCGAGACAGGGGGGGAAAAAAGGGTAAAGACAAGGGGGGGGGGGGGTGTAATGTTCTTGCGGATGGCCTGATTTATATTGCAAGCACACTTGTAGCTAAAGCTATAAATGATTTATTAACATTAACTGTAGGTAAACTATACACAAAACAACAGATGTATAACAGTAAGATCATGCACAAGCAACCTCTCTCTCCAGCTTCCTTCAGCCAGTCTGAGGAGTTACCTGACTCTAACATTCACTTACATACTAGTGAGACTCCTAGTGGTCAGTCAGTGGATTACAAGACAACCATGATGTCACTATACCCTCTTTCCTTTGAAGGAATAAATTAATATGCCATCAGTATATGTACATGTGCTAGCATGAGTCTATGAGTCAAACAGTATTCATTTTTATATATTTTTTAAACTGGTTTAACATATATCAAGCATAGTATGTACAAGTCGTCCATATCTACAAATTGAGTCGATCAGGTTTTCTTCGAACTCTGATTGATCTTCTCAAAGTATGACCTTGTTGCTCAGAACTTGTAGATTCAATGTTCTCCATGACATTCTCATGCTCAGGAACTGCTGAACTATCTGACACAGGGCAGCATGGTGGTGCAATGGTTAGCACTGCTGCCTCACAGCACCAAGGGCCAGGGTTCGATCCTGGGTCACTGTCCGTGTGGAGTTTGCACATTCTACCTGTGTCTGCGTGGGCCTCACCCCCACAACCCAAAAAAATGTCCTGGGATTGACTGAGCTAAATTGCCCCTTAATTGGAATAAAAAAAGACTGGGTACTCTAAATTTATTTAAAAAAAGAGAACTATCTGATTCAGTGCCGAGTTGCACAACATATAATGATGGGCTTAACTGCTAAAAGCATCAAATTGCTTTTGCACAGACATTGTGCACTTTACCGCTTTCAACGGTGAGCATTTAATTATTTTCATTTGTTGCTTGACGTGGTAAGTAGTTGTTCCAAATGAGATTCCAAAATACCACAATGAGACAGTTGATCCCAGCGTTTCGGCATAATTCTGCAGCCCAAAAGGTTGAATAGTGAGAACAATGTGATGTTAATGTGACATGACAGGCGAAACTAACCCTCAGCACTTTTGGAGAAGAAAATTTCTTACTGCTCACTTCGTCCATTCATGGTGAAGCGTGCAGTTAGAGGGAAGGCTGAGGAGGGGTTCACAGCTGTTGGAGGGGAACTTGGAACCCACTGAATTGGCTGGATAAGTCGTGTCAAATATATGTCAACAGAAGTCAGTTGTGAAACAGCAAGAAATCTAAATCAGCAAGGCGGGAAATGAAACGAGGAGAAGATGATGAATATTATGGCTAAGGGAGGAATTAGCAAAGCACAAGCCCATGGAGCGATTAATTTTGAGCTATGTCGGTTAATGGCTTTAGTCAGAAAGTTACACCATTTGAAATAAAACCAACTAATAGACAATCACATTACCATTTCTGTAATCATTTAAGTGTCCTTTATGGGCTGAAGCACTTTCAAACAAAATTCATTCAGACACCACTGTCAATGATGAAATGGCATTTGCTTCTGTGTAACGCCCTACTCCTAGACATCTCAGCCAGCAAAAATCGCTTCTCTTTATCCTGTCATTTTGCCTCAATATAAAAACAACAACGGCATGGATTTATGTAGCACAATATCCCCAAATGCTTCACTGGGGCATGATACCAGAAAACTTGACACTGGGACGCATTCAAAAACTATACTTACCTTGTTGAGAGCAGAGGTCTGGAACCTCAACTCTCGACAGACCTCGGTGCTTTTGCACTGACCGGGAATGGACTGCACCCGCACAGTTCTGCACAGCAAGTTCTTCTGGCCCAGGGCAAGCCCAGAGCCTGTCCATAAAGAGAGAAAAAAACGTGAAAACCCAGGTCAGGTGACTGGGAGCGGAGGTCAGGAACCCAACACTTTCGAAAGCATCTACTAAACCTGACAAAATACAATAAGTAGTCCAACACAGATCCTTATGGGACACCACTTGCCACATCCTGCCTTTACTAAAGGTGAGGGGTGTTCGGCGAGTAAACAAAAGAAGATATTTATTTATAAGAATAACTATTTCCATGAAATAAAAGCAAATTACTGCGGATGCTGGAATCTGAAACCAAAGAGAAAATGCTGGAAAATATCAGCAGGTCTGGCAGCATCTGTAGGGAGAGAAAAGCGCTAACGGTTCGAGTCCAATTACACTTTGTCAAAGCTAACAGACAGAAAAGTGGGAAAGATATATACTGTGGAGTGAGTATAAACTCCACCGTATAAATATTTCCCACTATTTACATGAGGCCTGGTTATACCTCATTGGGTCCTCTCTCTGAGTCGGTCGGTTCCTGACTGACCGACTTGTTATACACCCTGGTTATCAACCCCACAGTTAGTGGGGGAACTCATACTCCTCGAGCTACAGGGAGAAAACAATCAACCCTGCTCGTGTATCCCATGCAGGTTATTACATTGCCAGTTAGAGTTCTTGTAATTTCCCTAATCTCTGTCTCTTGTCGCCCAGCCAATTTTCTAACTGGGTCAATAATTGCTATCACGTCCAGAGTTTCAACTTTAGCTCTTAATTCCTTATGAGGGTTTTTCTCCAAAGTTTCTTTCAAGCCATATAAATCTATGGCCTGGATCTTTTGGATGGTGGCGTTTCCCAGCCCTGCAGTCGAAGAGCCGGTCCAGAGTGCAGTGCCACTGATAATGACTGCCCCGCAGATTTTTAGCTCTCCAAAATGCACCACTTGGCTGGAGATGAGACCAGCTCCCCTCACTCAATAGTAAGTCTCCACCTTAGATTGGCCAGTAACTTTCTCAGCCCAATTGTGGCAGACACTACAGTGGGCAGGACAGGGCCAACAAGCAGTTCTCCAAAGTCTAATTCCCAGGGATCGCGGCCAGTTCAGGGCAGAGTAATAATATTAATCTTTATTAGTGTCACAAGTAGGCTTACAGTAACACTGCAATGAAGTTACTGTGAAAAACCCCTAGTAGTCACATTCTGGCGCCTGTTTGGGTACACAGAGGGAGAATTCAGAATGTCCAATTCACCTAACAAGCATGTCTTTTGGGTCTAGTAGAAGGAAACAGGAGCACCTGGAGGAAACCCACGCAGACACGGGGAGAACGTGCATACTCCACATAGATAGTGAGCAAGCCACAAATGGAACCCGGGACCCTGGAGCTGTGAAGCAACAGTGCTAACCATCTGTGATACCGTGCCCCAGCACACGGAGTAGCTGAAGCCCAGAGGGGCGGGCAAAGGGAGAAGGGATGTGGTTGTGGACAGAACAGTGGGAGGGATCACAAAGAGGGGTGGGCCTTGTTGGCGGGGTGGTGGAACAGTTACCTCAAATTGAAAGGAGGCCATTGATGGAGGTACCCTCCCTTCAAGCCCGAGCACTTTCTTTCTTGAGCTTTCTCCCAACTCTGAACTTCTCCCACTAGCCTGAAAATTGGTGCTGGGTGGAAAACATGCTTTAAGTGGTCATTAACTGCCTTGCCTATCCCACCATAAAATCGCAGAGAGGTCGGTGAGAGTGGAGGGCCATTGGGAAGGTTTTCCGAGGAATTCTATGGGTCCCCATTCCATCCCCACCTACAAATCCACTGGCAGGCGAAGGTAAAACTCTTCCCTCGAGACTTTTCCCGCTTCCCCGACTTTAATCCCTTCTCTTAAAATTTATTCAGCTCAACTAGGAAGTGCTGAGGGTTTTGGCCAAGGTGGCATCATGACCGGTACAGGCTTGGAGGGCCAAAGGGCCTGTTCCTGTGCTGGATTGTTCTTTGTTCTTTGTTCTTTGTTAAATCAAATACAGTCCACTCTTTGCAAATCCATTCTGTTCTCTCTGATAAATTGAACATTTTCAAATTGTTCAGTCGCTCTATTCTTAATAATAGATGCTAATATATTTTGGGCAACAGATGTTAGGCTAACCGGATTATAATTCCCTGGTTTCCCTCTCTCGACTTCCTTTAGTAATTAGACCATAAAACCATAAGACATAGGAGCAGAATTCGGCCACTCGGCCCATCGGGTCTGCTCCGCCATTCAATCACGGCTGATATTTTCTCATCCCCATTCTCCTGCCTTCTCCCCATAACCCCTGATCGCCTTATTAATAAAGAACCTCTCTATCTCTGTCTTAAAGACACTCAGTGATTTGGCCTCCACAGCCTTCTGCGGCAAATTGAAGGCTGCGCCCATTGCAATTTTCCAATCTAAATGAATAGTTCCTGAATTGAGAGAATTTGAGAAGATTATACAGTCGTTAGGTATCCGCCATGTTCTCAGGCACTTCATTTCAAACTCTGGTATATAGACCAACTTTTTGGCACTTTTTAGTGCCCTTACTTTCTGCCTTGCTGTTAATTTGCTGACGTTAATTTTAGTGAGCCTTGTTCCTGATTCAGTATTAGTTCCTTGGGATATCCAGCATGCTGCTGACCCCATCCTCTACTGTACGTACAGGTGCAATGTAATCATTTAACAGGGCCTTCATTTCCCTATTTTCATTGACAACATCAGTATTATCAGAGACTGCGTGTATCTTTGCCATTTTCTTTCTGTCTAACTGTGGGCAGCACGGTAGCATAGTGGTTAGCGCTGTTGCTTCACAGCGCCAAGGTCCCAGGTTTGATTTCTGCTTGGGTCACTGTGCGGAGTCTGCACGTTCTCTCCGTGTCTGTGTGGGTTTCCTCCGGGTGCTCCGGTTTCCTCCCACAAGCCCCGAAAGACGTGCTTGTTAGGTGAATTGGATATTCTGAATTCTCCTCTGTGCACCCGAACAGGCGCCGGAATGTGGCGACGAGGGGATTTTCACAGTAACTTCATTGCAGTGTTAATGTAAGCCTACTTGTGACACTAATAAAGATTATTATTATTAAAAGTGTTTTGCATTGATTTTGATACCCTTGCACATTTTTGTTGATATTCCTTTTTTAGCTGACATCTATTTTGTCACCATTCCGCATATCTCTCCCAGTTGCCAACATCTCTACTATTTTTTTACATCTTTGTAAGCTTTCTCTTTCACTTGTCCTTTACCTCCCCATCCATGGCTGTTAGTTTTGGCGAGTGGAGCTCCTGGGGGCTATAAACTGGTTCTGTATCACAAACTCTCTTATTTGAACAGCTCATGCTAATCTGATCTTCTGTCATTTTGATTGATTGGCCAAGTTTACTGCGGACTGTCTCTGTCTCATTGCTCTGAAACCAGAATCTGAGATCTGACTAACTATTTTGGGCTTCTCTCTTTCAATAACTTTGAACAGTGTTTATTGGAGGCAAGGGGCGAGGAGAGGGGGGAAGCTTGCCCCCTGGCTGGAGAGCCGGCGAGAGTCTGCATTGCCTCTTTTAGGCAAGGCCTGCCCTTCAGTAAGTGCTGATCAGGCACTTAACAGGGCAGCAATGGGTCTTGTCAGGATTAAGGGCGTTGAAGGCAGCCAACAGCTCTTTGGATTGACAGTGCCACAGGGCAGAGTATTACACCCATCCCAGACTTGATATCACCCATGGTTCCAAGCACAGGTGAGTGAGGTTGTTCGCGGGGTGGGTGTTGCGGGTGAGGGGCGGGAATGAATTTTGGCAGCAAGGACAGGATGGTGGCTCTCAGGGGGCCTCCTCCTTCCCAATGTTGTGTCTCTCAATCAGGCACTGAGTACTCCCCCTCCCCCCACCACCGCCTCCAGGGTGTGTGGGATTTCTAGCAAAGTTACACTAACAAAAAGACACAACCGCAAGAGAATTCATGCCAGTAATATTAGTAGTGGTCATATTGCTGACACTTGTAAAGATATAGGCAGTAAGTCTGTTTTAACAATTAGTAATTTTATCCTTGTTTTGTACTTTACAATCCGGAGAATTAATAACCATAAAGATATAAAACCAAACAAGGAAAAAATTCTTCCAACAAAATGTGAATAAAATTGATGCGACCATCAAGACGTAAACTGTGACTTTAATCGACTAGAACAGTGCCTGCCTGCGACTGCTCTGCTACTGGGAGCCGCCTACAGGGCTACTGCTCTTTATACCTCCCCTCAAGGGGAGGAGCCAGGGGCGGAGCCCACACAGGCACCAACATGATACATCACAGGTAATACCTTACAATGGTCCATAGATGGAGCCTTCATGGGTGATACAGTTACATACATGGTGAATGGTTAATACAATACATTCACCACAAAAATCTGTCACCCCTCCAGCATCATTCACTTTGTTTCAGTTTATACGTGACTGCAGGGCAGACTGCATCTCTCCTTACCTAAATGTGAATAAAATAAAATATCAGAGGAGGAGGGGGTGCAAGTCGTAACCAAATTTCTTGACAGCAATCCCACTTCATGGAAAGTAAGATTTGCCATTCAGTGTTACCCTACATTGACTGAAACAGGAGGCTGGGTTCTCCGGTCCTCCAGCTGCGTATATCCCGGCGGCGCGCCGTTCCCTGACGATGGGATTCCCTGCTCCCGCCGCTTGTCAATGGGATTTCCCATTGAACCCACCCCAGGTCGCCGGAAAACTCGCGGGCGGGTTGCACTGCCGTTGGGAACACAGAATCCCAACGGCAGGGTGGAGAACAAGCATTATGAGCAGTCCCGTCACCCGGCCGACGGGTAGGTTAAGTTCTAATTGCCCCCCACCTCCCCCCTCCCAACCCGCCGAAAGAGTCAGAAGAAAACAAACTCACGTCGAGTCTGTCTATTTAGGATTGCACTTGAATGGCTGGCTAGATTCCTGCAGCAGAGGTATCGATACAACCTCAGAGAGCATCGTCAAAGAAGAATTCGGCGAGGGAAGTGACAATTCAAATTAATTTTCAGCTGTATGATTCGAGTTGATTGTTATAGTTTTAGATAACGGCAGAACAGAACCAGAACAGAGCGTTATTTCAATCGGGAGAGGTGTTTTTTTCCGGAATGTTCCCTTGACTTGTGGGTTCTGAGGAGACATTGTGGTCACGGGGTCTAAATATTATTCACACATAATTTGTGTTGCAGCCAGGAGTAAGGTAATTACAAGCTTCACAGCAGCATGAAATAGATGGTCCCTTTGATGCACAAACATACAGACCTTGAAATTATTCTAAATGTTAGCGTACAAATGGAAACAAATGGGTTATTGCCTTTGTTAAAATAACGGATGAAGGGATTTATTTTATATTGAATGCTATTGCTCCTTTACATGGCATAATTTCAAAGCCACAAGTCTTTCACGTCTGTTAGTTTTACTTCTCACGGTACTGTTCCTCCCTTCAGCTCTCCTTGTCTGATATGCTTTCACTATCAATAAAGGCAGGCACAGAGGCTTGCCAGCTCTCTGCCAGTTCTATTCTGTGGCCCCCGACTTAAAGACGTCCTTGTATTTCACAGGCAGGTCACTCACTTAACCCTCTATCCTTTCATAGGGTGGGGCTTTGAAATGCTGGAGGGGACGAGACCCGGTACGGGCTCCATTCGGAAATTGCAGTCCTGGAGGTCACCTCTGGATGCCAATGTGTCCCGGATGTTTAAAAGTTTCATTAGGGCTGGCGGGAGAAGAAAGAAATGTAGAATCCGCTCGCTGCCAATTAATGGTTCATTAAACCCCTTCAGATGAGCTTGTTAATGGTCAGGGCAGGTCGGTACTGCTTTTCCTGAAAAGGGATTCCAGTGAACCTTAACACACTGATGAAGGTGTGCCAAACTGATGCCTGGGATGGCGGGACTGTCATATGAGGAGAAACTAAGTCGGTTAGGGTTATGTTCATTGGAGTTTAGAAGAGTGAGACGGAATCTCACAGAAAGTTACAAAATTCTAATAGGATTAGACAGGGAAGAGTCAGAAAAAATGTTCCCAATGGTGGGGGAGTCCACCATTGAGGATAAGGGGTAAACTTTTAGGACTGAGGTGAGGAGAAATTTCTTCACCCAGAGTGGTGAATCTGTGGAATTCACGACCACAAAAAGTAGTTGAGGCCAAAACATTGTGTAATTTCACGAAGGAATTAGATATAGCTCTTGGGGCTAAAGGGATCAAGTGGTATGGGGGGAAAATAGGTTCAGGGTAAAGAACTTGATGATCAGCCATGGTCATAATGAATGGCGGAGCAGGTCAGAGGGCTGAATGGCCTCCTCCTGCTTCTATTTTCTGTATATGTTTCTATGTATGAATGTTAGTGCACAGCTGTGAGGTTTAATGCAGACAGATGCAGAAGCCTGTTCCTCATGGGCCAGAAAGTCTCTATGCACGGGGGATGTCTGGGAATGTGCACAGTGGCTTCATTTCTGCTGCCTAGCTGTTTTCCTTTGAGAAAACACTGTTGGCCCTCTGAGGAACTGCCCAGTGATACGACCATCAATTCACGCGAGACAGAGAGTTGAAGTGAACAATGGCTTTAATCGACTAGAACAATGCCTGCCTTCGACTGCTCTGCTAATGAGAGCTGCCTACGTGGCTGCTGCTCTTTATACCTCCCGTCAAGGGGCGGAGCCAAGGACGGAGCCCACAAGGGCACCAACATGATACATTCTATGTAATATCGTACAATGGCCCATAGGTGGAGCCCACATGGGCAACAGCGTGATACAGTGTAATACATGGTGAATGGTTAGTACAATACGTTCACCACATTCACCCCCTGTTAAAACAATGATGTCCGGCAGGGGTGAAGGGTTCACAGGTTCAGTCTGTCCAGCGCCCTGATCGTGCGCTGTGATCGCCGGAACTCTGGTATTGCAGCTGGCCCGGATGTCGAACTCATCAGTGCGGGCATGGGTGGTGAACTCGCTGGTGTGGACACAGACATGGACTCCGGGAGCGTGTCTTCTGGAGCTTCGTTCCTGTGGGTCGGTGAAGGGGGGAGGGAGTACAGGAGGGGGTGCACGGGCCATGTAGGGGTTGGGGCGTGGTCGGCACAGATTGGGGGTGTAGGTTGGGGTGGTGGTGGTAGTGGAACCTGCAAGTGCCAGGTCCCGGAGGGAAACTGTATCCTGTCGGCCGTCGGGGTGTTCTACGTATGCGTACTGGGGGTTGGTGTGAAGGAGCTAGACCCTCTCGACCAGGGGGTCGGACTTATGGTTCCTGACATGTTTGCGGAATAGGACGGGCCCCGGTGTCTTCAGCCAGGATGGAAGCGAGACCCCGGAGGTGGATTTCCTGGGGAAAACAAACAGGCGGTCATGAGGGGTCTCGTTCGTGGCCGTGCAAAGGAGGAACCTAATGGAGTGGAGCGCGTCGCGGAGGACCTCCTGCCAGTGGGAAACGGGGAGATTCCTAGGCCGTAGGGCCAGGAAGACGGCCTTCCAGATGGTTGCGTTCACCCTCTCCACCTGCCCATTTCCCCGGGGGTTATAACTGGTAGTCCTGCTTGAGGCGATGCCCTCACGTACTGACACAGTTCGTCGCTCATAAACGAGGAGCCCCGGTCACTGTGGACGTAAGTGGGGAAACTGAACAAGGTGAAGATACTATGCAGGGCCTTAATGACGGTGGCTGCAGTCATATCGGGGCAGGGGATTGCAAAGGGGAAGCGGGTGAACTCATCAACGACGTTTAGGAAATACGTGTTGCGGTTGGTAGAGGGGAGGGGCCCTTTGAAGTCGATACTAAGGTGCTCAAAGGGCCGGGATGCCTTCACCAGATGGGCCTTATCCGGTCGATAGAAGTGCAGCTTGCACTCTGCGCAAATTTGGCAGTCCCTGGTCATGGCCCTGACCTCCTCGGTGGGGTAGGGCAGGTTGCGAGCCTTGATGTAGTGGAGAAGCCGGGTAACCCCCGGGTGGCAGAGGTCATTGTGGATGGCCGGGAGTCGGTCACCTTGCGCGCTGGCGCACGTGCCGCGGGACAGGGCATCTGGGGGTTCGTTGAGCTTCCCAGGATGATACACTATATCGTAATTATAGGTGGAGAGTTCGATCCTCCACCTCAAGATCTTATTGTTCTTGATCTTGCCCCGCTGTGTATTAATAAACATGAAGACCATTGGTCGGTGATGAGGGTAAACCTCCTACCAGCGAGTTAGTGACGCCAGTGCCGGACAGCTTCCATGATGGCTTGGGCTTCTTTTTCAATTGAGGAGTGTCGAATTTCGGAGGCGTTGAGGGTTCGGGATAAAAAAGCTACTGGCTTGCCCGCCTGGTTAAGGGTGGTGGCGAGGGCGATTTCTGACGCGTCGCTCTCCACCTGGAAGGGGACGGACTTGTCCACCGCGCGCATCGCGGCTTTGGCAATATCTGCCTTGATGTGGCTGAAGGCCTGGCGGGCCTCAGCCGCCAGCGGGAAGATGGTAGCTTTGATCAGTGGGCGGGCTTTGTCCGCATAGTTGGAGACCCACTGGGCGTAATAGGAAAAGAACCCGAGGCACCTTTTCAGCGCCTTGGGGCAGTGGGGGAGAGGGAGTTGCAGGAGGGGGCGCATACGGTCGGGGTCGGGTCCTAGAACTCCATTTTCCACGACATAGCCGAGGATGGCTAGTCTGGTTGTGCGGAAAACACATTTCTCCTTGTTGTAAATGAGGTTGAGGGCTTGGGCGGTTTGGAGAAATTTCTGGAGATTGGCGTCGTGGTCCTGCTGGTCATGGCCGCAGATGGTGCCGTTGTTCAAGTACCGAAATGTGGCCCGCAGCCCGTACTGGTCCACCATTCGGTCCTTCATTCTTTGGAAGACCAAGACCCTGTTTGTGATGCCGAAGGGAAGCTGGAGGAAGTGGAAGAGGCGGCCGTCTGCGATCTGTTTAACCATGTGAACTAGGTGAGCACTTTGGGGACAGTGACCACAATTCGGTGACGTTTATGTTAATGATGGAAAGGGATAAGTATACCCCGCAGGGCAAGAGTTATAGCTGGGGGAAGGGCAATTATGATGCCATTAGACATGACTTGGGAGGGGTAGGTTGGAGAAGTAGGCTGCAAGTGTTGGGCACACTGGATATGTGGAGCTTGTTCAAGGAACAGCTACTGCGTGTTCTTGATAAGTACGTACCGGTCAGGCAGGGAGGAAGGCGTCGAGCGAGGGAACCGTGGTTTACCAAAGAAGTGGAATCTCTTGTTAAGAGGAAGAAGGAGGCCTATGTGAAGATGAGGTGTGAAGTTTCAGTTGGGGCGCTTGATAGTTACAAGGTAGCGAGGAAGGATCTGAAGAGAGAGCTAAGACGAGCAAGGAGGGGACATGAGAAGTATTTGGCAGGTAGGATCAAGGAAAACCCAAAAGCTTTCTATCGGTATGTCAGGAATAAAAGAATGACTAGGGTAAGAGTAGGGCCAGACAAGGACAGGGATGGGAAGTTGTGTGTGGAGTCTGAAGAGATAGGCGAGATACTAAATGAATATTTTTTGTCAGTATTCACTCAGGAAAAAGAGAATGTTGTGGAGGAGAATGCTGAGACCCAGGCTATTAGAATAGATGGCATTGAGGTACGTAGGGAAGAGGTGTTGGCAATTCTGGACAGGCTGAAAATAGATAAGTCCCTGGGGCCTGATGGGATTTATCCTAGGATTCTCTGGGAGGCCAGGGAAGAGATTGCTGAGCCTTTGGCTTTGATTTTTATGTCATCATTGGCTACAGGAATAGTGCCAGAGGACTGGAGGATAGCAAATGTGGTCCCTTTGTTCAAGAAGGGGAATAGAGACAACCCCGGCAACTAAAGACCGGAGAGCCTCACGTCTGTTGTGGGTAAAGTCTTGGAGGGGATTATAAGAGACAAGATTTATAATCATCTAGATAGGAATAATATGATTAGGGATAGTCAGCATGGCTTTGTGAAGGGTAGGCCATGCCTCACAAACCTTATCGAGTTCTTTGAGAAGGTGACTGAACAGGTAGACGAGGGTAGAGCAGTTGATGTGGTGTATATGGATTTCAGTAAAGCGTTTGATAAGGTTCCCCACGGTAGGCTATTGCAGAAAATACGGAGGCTGGGGATTGAGGGTGATTTAGAGATGTGGATCAGAAATTGGCTAGCTGAAAGAAGACAGAGGGTGGTGGTTGATGGGAAATGTTCAGAATGGAGTTCAGTTACAAGTGGCGTACCACAAGATCTGTTCTGGGGCCGTTGCTGTTTGTCATTTTTATAAATGACCTAGAGGAGGGCGCAGAAGGGTGGGTGAGTAAATTTGCAGACAACACTAAAGTCGGTGGTGTTGTCGACAGTGTGGAAGGATGTTGCAGGTTACAGAGGGACATAGATAAGCTGCAGAGCTGGGCTGAGAGGTGGCAAATCGAGTTTAATGTCGTGATGAGGTGATTCACTTTTGAAGGAATAACAGGAATGCGGAATATTTGGCTAATGGTAAAATTCTTGGAAGTGTGGATGAGCAGAGGGATCTCGGTGTCCATGTACATAGATCCCTAAAAGTTGCCACCCAGGTTGATAGGGTTGTGAAGAAGGCGTATGGAGTGTTGGCCTTTATTGGTAGAGGGATTGAGTTCCGGAGTCATGAGGTCATGTTGCAGCTGTACAAAACTCTGGTACGGCCGCATTTGGAGTATTGCGTGCAGTTCTGGTCACCTCATTATAGGAAGGACGTGGAAGCTTTGGAGTGGGTGCAGAGGAGATTTACCAGGATGTTGCCTGGTATGGAGGGAAAAACTTATGAGGAAAGGCTGATGGACTTGAGGTTGTTCTCGTTAGAGAGATGAAGGTTAAGAGGAGACTTAATAGAGGCATACAAAATGATCAGAGGGTTAGATAGGGTGGACAGTGAGAGCCTTCTCCCGTGGATGGAAATGGCTAGCACGAGGGGACATAGCCTTAAACTGAGGGGTAATAGATATAGGACAGAGGTCAGAGGTAGGTTCTTTACGCAAAGAGTGGTGAGGCCGTGGAATGCCCTACCTGCAATAGTAGTGAACTCGCCAACATTGAGGGCATTTAAAAGTTTATTGGATAAGCATATGGATGATAATGGCATAGTGTAGGTTAGATGGCCTTTGTTTTTTGACTTCCCATGTCGGTGCAACATCGTGGGCCGAAGGGCCTGTACTGTGCTGTATCGTTCTATGTTCTATGTTCTATGTCTGCTATCCGGGGAAGGGGGTACGCATCGAGGTGCGTGTACCGGTTTATAGTTTGGCTGCAGTCTACAACCATCCAGTTCTTTTCCCTGGTCCTGACGACCACCACCTGAGCTCTCCAGGGGCTATTGCTGGCCTCGCTGGACCTGGATGCTGTGCCGCCTGCTTCTGGTGGCGACTGGATTACAGTCGGCGGTGAGATTTGCAAAGAGCGGGAGAGGGTCGACCTTCAGGGGCGCGAGGCTACATACAGTGAGTGGGGGGTAGGGGCCCGCCGAACTTCAGGGTTAGGCTCCTGTGGTTGCACAGGAAGTCCAGTCCCAACAGGAGAGGAGCGCAGAGGTCGGGGAGTACATACAGTTTACAACTGGCGTACTCGGCGCCCTGTATTGCAAGGTTTGAGGCAGTGTACCCCTGGATCTGAACTGAGTGCAATTCAGAAGCGAGGGAGATGGTTTGAACTGCAGGGAAGATTTCGAGCGAGCAGCGCCTTACCGTGTCTGGGTGTATGAAGCTCTTCGTGTTCCCGGAGTCGAACAGGCAAGGCGTTTCGTGTCCATTGACCTGGACGGTCATCATGGAGCTCCGGAGGTGTTTTGGTCGTGACTGGTTGAGGGTGACCGCGCCGGGTTGTGGGTAGCCGGCGTGGTCAGAGGTGATGGGGTGATCCCAAGATGGCTGCCCCCGTCGGTCGCACGTGTTGGGCGGCGTTGCAGATGGCGTTGCAGATGGCGATCCCCATCGGTCGCACGTGTCGGGCGGCGAGGAAGATGGCATCCAAGATGGCGGCCCCCATGAGTCGCACGTGGCGGGCCGCGTGGGAGACGGTGGCCAAGACATGTTGTGCGGGCTTGAAGATGGCTGCCCCCACGGACAACACGAGGCGGATGACGCGTCCAGAGGGGGCTGAGCCGGCAGGCAGGCAGCCACACTGCGGGATCTGCGGGCCTGTGAGTCTGAGAGTCGGGCCTGCGACTTGGAGGATTTGGACCTGGCCAGGCAAACTTTGGTGAAGTGTCCCTTTATGCCGCAGACGCTGCAGTTCCCGTTCCGAGCCGGGCAGCGCTGCCTGGGGTGCTGGTGCTGGCTGCAGAAATAGCAGGAGAGCCCCTGGGTTGGGCGGGCAGCTGCGCGGCACAGGCCTGGGGTACTCACGAGGGGGTCGCGTGATCATACGGGAATGCTTTGAGTCTTTGGAATGCTTCTTTTAGGGAGGTGGCTAGTTTTACCGTCTCTTCTAGGTCGAAGGCACTTTTCTCGAGCAGGCGCTGTCTGACATAATTGGACCTGACTCCAGCCACGTAGGCGTCCCGGACGGCGAGTTCCATATGTTGAGAGGCCGTAACGGCCTGGTAGTTGCAACTTTGCGTGAGGTCTTTGAGGTCACGTAGGTACTCCTTCAGCGGTTCCCCGGGGCATTGGCGGCGAGTGGTGAGGAGATGCCGCACGTCCACCTCGTTCACTGGTCTTACGTATAGGCGCTTCAGCATCGCGAGACGCCTGCGCTTCCTCGAGTTGTACAGAGATTCAATGGCTCACCCGGGGGTGGAGGAGGCTCAGATTCTGATCGTCGGTGACGGAAGGCGAGGAGGAGGCGGCGAGGTAGGCCTCGAAACATTGGAGCCTGTGCGTAAAAAATCCCTTTGGCCTCCTTGGCCTGTGGCTCGAGTTCCAGTCGGTCAGGTTTGAGGGCCGATTCCGTTGTGGTGTTGTAGTCGATTAAATTGATACGACCATCAATTCACGCGAGACAGAGAGTTGACGTGAACAGTGGCTTTAATCGACTAAAACAGTGCCTGTCTGCGACTGCTCTGCTAGTGGGAGCCGCCTACAGGGCTGCTGCTCTTTATACCTCCCCTCAAGGGGCGGAGCCAGGGGCGGAGCCCACAAGGGCACCAACATGATACATTCTATGTAATATCGTACAATGGTCCATAGGTGGAGCCCACATGGGCAACACCGTGATACAGTGTAATACATGGTGAATGGTTAGTACAATACGTTCACCACATGCAGTCCCAGCAACATGGCAACAACAGGCTCCACCTCTTGGAGTTGCTCGCTGCCACTAATTAGGCATCAAGCTCTCCTGCTGCGAAATAGCAGCGTTATCATTCAAAAATAATATTGCATGAGTGACACAGCTGAGGCGTACGGTCATCAGCTGGAATTTATCTGTGAATCACGTTCCCTGCCCCACTTTGAAACTCCAGCCTTTAGAATCTCACAGATGAAAAGGAGGCCATAATAATAATAATCCTTATTGTCACAAGTAGGCTTACATTAACACTGCAATGAAGTTACTGTGAAAATCCCCTAGTCGCCACACTCCGGCGCCTGTTCGGGTACACAGAGGGAGAATTCAGAATGTCCAATTCACCTAACAGCACGTCTTTGGGAATTGTGGGAGGAAACTGGAGCACCCGGAGGAAACCCACGCAGACATAGGGAGAACGTGCAGACTCCACACAGACAGTGACCCAAACCACTATGCTACCGTGCCGCCCGCACTTAGCCATTCAGCCCATCGTGTCTATGATAGCTCTATGAAACAGTAATCCAAACTGTCCGACTGCCCTGCTCCTTCTTCACACCATGAAAACATATGGAATGCTTGCGTTCATTGGATGGTGCATGGAGTATAAAAACTGGCAAGTCATGCTAAAGTTGTATAGAACCTTGGTAAGGCTGCACTTGGAATATTGAGCACAATTCTGGTCGCCACATGCTAGTAGGATGTGGAGGCTTTGGAGAGGGTGCAGAGGAGGTTTACCAGTTTGTTGCCTGGTCTTGAGGGTGTTAGCTATGTGTAGAGGCTGAATAGACTCGGACTGTTTTCATTAGAAAGACGGAGGTTGAGGGGTAACCTGATAGAGGTCTACAAGACTATGAGGGGCATGGATAAAGTGGATGGGCAGGCACTCTTTCCCAAGGCGGAGGAGTCAGTCACCAGGGGGCATAGGTTTAAGGTCCATGAGGCAAAGTTTAGAGGAGCTGTGCGAGGCAGGATTTTTACGCAGAGGGTGGTGAGTGCCTGGAATGTGTTGCCAGGGGAGGTTGTGGAAGCAGATACATTAACGGCGTTCAAAAGGCATCTTGACAAACACATGGATAGGATGGATAGAGAGGGATATGGCACAAGGAAGTGCTGAGGGTTTTGGCAAAGGTGGGTATCATGACCGGCACGGGCTTGGAGGGCTGAAGGGCCTGTTCCTGTGCTGTATTGTTCTTTGTTCTTTGTTCTATCTCTGCGAGTTCTTTTTTCACAGTTTTAAATCCAAAACCCTTTTGAAAGTTTTAATTGAACCAGCTTCCAGCACCCATTCAGGCAGTGTATTCCACGGCAAAAAAATTCACTACATAAATAAAATTCTCCTCAGCACCCATTTTGCCCATTATCTTTCATGCAGACATCCTTCAGTTATCGATTACCCTGCCGAGGAAACAGTTTCTCCCTACCCATTCTGTCAAAACCTTACATGGTTATGAACACGTCCAGTAAATCACCTTTGAACCTTCCCTGCTCTCAGGTTGTGCTTTGACCTCTGCAAAGCGTAAATCTGTGGAGGCATGGCTGAGAATAGTAACTCACTAATGACCTTCTTGGCATGAAGCTGAATCCTAGAACTCCGAGGAACATCAATTTCTAGCTCGTATTGTATTGAAATTGGGGCGGGGGGAGGGGATTTCCAGGTCACACCCACCACCCACCCCTAGACCGGAAATTCCTGCCCTAGGTCAATGGACCTTTAAATGGCCCATCAAATTCACCGTCCCACCCGTGGCGATTCACGTGGCGGGTGGGACCAGAAGATTTATCTCACCTATGGTTGCCTATTACAACACCAGTGTTACAGGATGAAATGGAAGTAACAGGTCTCCTTGCTATCGGTGCTCTGCATTCAGAATAATTGTCTGGGGTTGCTTCAGCAAGTGCGTGTAGAGGACCCTACTCCAAGTTTGGTACGGCCATAGACCTTTTGAATCAAAGCTTTTGTGGGCCCAGAATTACAGATCTTTGCACATGGAGGCCAAACTTTATCCCTCAAACAACATCAATAGAACTTGTCATCTGGTTATTATGTGGGATCTTGCTGTGCACATATCGGTTGCCACGCTTCCTAGAATAAAACAGCTAACTACACTTCAAAAGAGCGTCATTGTCTGCAAAGCACTTTATATTATTTTTTATGTCCAAATAATGCTCTCAGTCTTCCAGTTGAAGCAAATGCTTCATTGAGTAAGTTCATTCTCTCTCCAGAGCTTAAACTAGATGTTACATGAACATGATTGATTAAGAAATACACCAGTACTGAGCTGTCTGTCTATGTCTTGTCACTAGCTACTGTTCCTGTGAAGTGGCTGATCCTGGCTTCCATCTGTTTATTTATACATCTCGAGTGCTTCCTCTAGTGATTACTTAGTTGTAGTGTATTTACATTAACCCCTTGTGTACATGCAGATATGCAGATCACTACATCCCCCTTTTTTCTTTTTACATATTTTCTGTACGGTGTTAAAGAAAATTGTACAAAACAGGTAGATAAACTCCTCCGCTCTGTCGTCGCCACCTCCTTCAAGAAGACCACCATAATACCAGTACCAAAGAAGAACAAGGTAGCCTGTCTCAACAACTACCGAGCGGTGGCCCTAACGTCTGTTATCATGAAATACTTCAAGCGGCTAGTCATGAGACGGATCACTGGCAACCTCCCAGACAGTCTCGATCCACTGCAGTTTGCCTATCACCGCAACCGGTCCACAGCAGACTCCATCTCACTGGCTCTGCAATCGACACTCGAACACCTCGACAACATGGACACCTATGTAAGACTGCTGTTCACACACTACAACTCCGCCTTCAACACCATTATCCCAACAAGACTAATAACCAAACTCCACAATCTTGGACTTGACCCCCTCCCTGTGCAGCTGGATCCTTGACTTCCTCACCAACAGACCGCAATCTGTCAGGATAGGCAACAGCACCTCCTCCACAATAGTCCTCAACACCGGAGCCCCACAAGGATGTGTGCTCAGTCCTCTTCAGTACTCCCGATACACCCATGGCTGTGTGGCAACATTTAATTCCAACTCAATCTATACATTTGCGGCTGATGCGACTGTGTTGGGCCGCATCTCAAACAACGACGAATCAGACTAGAGGAGGGAGATAAATCACTTGGTTGCATGGTGCACCGAAAACAACCTCTCTCTAAATGTTGGAAAGACCAAGGAACTGATCATCGACTTCAGGAAGCGCAGCACGACACACACTCCTGTCTGCATCAATGGCTCCGAAATGGAGATGGTCGATAGCTTTAAGTTCCTGGGGGTCACCATCACCAACAGTCTGTCCTGGTCCACTCACGTTGATGCAACAGTCAAGAAAGCCCAACAACATCTCTACTTCCTGCAGAAGCTAAAGAAATTTGGCATGTCTTCATTGACTCTCACAACCTTCTACAGATGTGCGATAGAGAGCATCCTATCCGGCTGTATCACAGCCTGGTATGGCAACTGCTCAGTCCAAGATCGCAAGAAACTGCAGACTGTGGTGAACTCAGCCCAACACATCACACAAGCGTGCCACCCCCACATTGATTCTGTCTACACCTCCCACTGCCTCAGGAAGGCAGACAGTATTATCAGAGACCCCTCCCACCCAGGCATTGCCTTCTTCCAGACCCTTCCATCAGGCAGAAAGTACAGAAGTCTGAAGACTCGCACATCCCGACATAGGAACAGCTTCTTCCCCACAGCTCCAAGACTCCTCAACAACTCCCCCTCGGACTGATCTTTTCCCTGTAAGAACACTATTCACAATGCCCTATGCTGCTCTTGCTCATGTATTTGCTTTGTTTGCTTTGTTTGGCCCCTTGTTCCGCACTGTAACCAATCACTGTTTTGTCGATGTACCATTTGTCAATGTTCTCTGTTAATTATTCTTGTGTCTACTATGTATGTACTGTGTACGTTCCACGGCCGCTGAAAAATACTTTTCACTGTACTTCAGTACATGTGACAATAAATCAAATCAAATCAATCAATCATTCAATCAAATGATGATATGTATATCTGTACAAGTTGTGATGATATTGATAATTATACAAAGCCAATTAATATTTATCAGTCCAATCATTATAAATGTATTTGTGAACGTCGTCAGTGTTCTTGTGTTTAAGTAACCAACAAGTCATCATGAGGTGTTCGAATGGTCAAATCACTTTTGTTGTCTGACCTGGACCTTTTCCTGTGCTTGCGGTATCGATTCTGTATGTCATCTTTGTTGTCTGACCTGGATTCATTTCTGTGCTTGCAGTGTTGAATCTGCCTTGAAAACTGGATTGCTTGTTTGTTGTGGAGCAAATATGAATTTGTGAGATTCGTTGTCATGCCATGTTATGTTTGTACTCTTGCCATTGTTTTGGACTGTGCTGTTACATTTCCTTCATGTGCAGATTTGTACCATGTTGTACAGGTCTTGTTTTATTGTTGTTGTTTTTTGTTGTTTCTGTCGTTTCTGTCTTTGTTGTTTTCATTGTCGTGCTTGTTGTTTCTGTTGTTGTTTTTATTGTGCTTCTTGTTGTTGTTTTTGTTGTGCTTAGTGTTGTAGTTTTTGTTGTTCTTGTTGTGCTCAATGACTGCTCCTTGTCGATAATTTGAGTCATTCTCAAAGTTATTGGTATCAGTGTCTTTTGTGGTCTCTGATGGTTCATTGAGCGTTTCGACTTGAGGTTTGTGTGAATGATCTGATGTTGCGTTGATCTTGGTGACATCAGTCATTTCTGGTTGATTTTGATTCCTCTTTGATTCCTTGGTGCTCCTCTTCTGGAGTCATTTCTGGTTGATTGGCTTCATCTTTGATCTCTTGGTGCTCCTCTTCTGGAGTCAGCATCGTCAAGATTTCAGTTTCTTGTTGGTTGTCAAGAGTAGATGAGGTTTTAATTGATGAAGTCTCACTGGACTCAAGAGTAGTTATGCTTTGAATGTTGAGTGCTTCTGTACAGACGAGCTGAGATCTGTCAGTCTCGCTGTGATCTTGTACATTATGTATGCTGATTGTGATCACTGTGTCAATATTCGTACATACATGGTTAGACATTCATTGTCTTCTTGTTGTTCATCAAATAAGGTGGATAGACCTTCATAGTCATCTTTTTGATGTTCAAATGAGCTGGGGAGATTTCCATAGTCTTCTTCTGATTGCTCAAATAAGGTGGATAGACCTTCATAGTCTTCTTGATGCATGGTTGTCGCTCTGGAGTCTTTAATTGCTTCCATTCTGGAGTCTGTCAACAAACTCTCTGTGGAGGCTTCCATCGCTCTATGTGTGGAGTCTTTCATCGCTCTCTGTGGAGTTGTGCAGTGTTCTCTCTGTGGAGTCAATCTGTGCTCTCTCAACGGAGTCGGTCAGTACTCTCTGTGTGGCGTCATTTTCTTCTTGGCTATTCGACAGGTTGCTGTCATCCAATGTATCAATGATCTGCCATTGCATCATGGTATTGGATTCATCTACGTGGTGCGCATTGCAACTGTGTTGTTGATGCTCTGATGATCATATCCGAATAACTCAGCCATGTCTGAGTAGTATTCTTTGATAAACAAATCATCTTCTTTAGTTTTGGATTTGTTAATGTGCTCTTCACTTTGGATGCTGCAAACTGCTTGTTCCAGGGTGCTGCAGAAGTTATTTTCAACTGCTGGTTGAAGTTAAGGCAATGTTGTGCCTTTTGAGAGTAAAGTTTTGGGTTTTGCACCTTTAAGAGTCTTATTTGTGATTTCGGGCATTTTCCCCTTTAAGTGGGCGTGGTCTGAGTCTTCTGATGTCATGACGCTTGTGACGTCATGAGTACTAATCGATTGCGCATGCGCAAATTGGTCATCGGGCGTTGTGCGCATTTTCTTCAACTACGCATGCGCGACTTGCGCATGTGCAGATCGATCTTCGAACAATGTGCGATCCTTTTTCAACTGCGCATGCGCGTCTTCGGTGTCCTGCGCATGTCCAGAACGGAATGTTGCCGGTTTGCGTCTTTAGTTGATGTGCGCATGTTCGTACAGTTTTGAATCGGAGCTGCCGCAATTTTTTTAATGCTGAGACACCATTTTAACTGCCTCGACCTCGTGGTGAGCCTTCCTGCCGTTTTCATGGTAGTAAAACTCATTATACTGTTCTTTACTTTGTTCGTGTGCAAGGCATTTTTGTACAGCGATTTCTAATGTTAAATCCTTTTCACTCAGTAGGTTTTTTCTGAGATGCTCATCATTTATGCCCCAAACAATTTGGTCACAAATTTTTGAATCATGCAGCATTAAAAAGTTGCAGGCGAGTGCTATTGACTTTAAATCTGTGACAAAGCGTTGAATGATTGTTCATGTTTTTGCAAACGTCTGGTGAACCTGAATTGCTCAGAGATTTCATCTTTCTGCGTTTTGCAATGGATTTCAAATTTTCTAATTATTACAAGTTTGGATCTGTCCTCTCTTTTAGAGTAAGTGAAAGAGTTGTGCACTTCTACAGCCTGCTGTCCTGCAAAGGATAAAAGCAGAGCTATTTTCTAGCTTCAGAAGCGGTGTTCAAATCATGTGCTTCCATAGAAATATGGAATTGCTGTATAAAAAGTTTCCAATTAGATTTAAGATTAGCGTTCGTTTGAAGTTGACGTTGAGCTTGAACTTTGTCCATCATGCCGATTGGTCTCTGAAGGATAAGAATGCTGCGAAGCCTTCCCAAGTCGAATGCCCGCTACAAATTTTCTTTTTTCTTTTTCTCTTTCTGGTTCTAATGTAATTTCTCCAGTAAACTTTCCTGAAGTAACGTCCTGGTACCATATATTATTTCTTATGTCCAAATAATGCTCGCAGTCTTCCAGTTGAAGCAAATGCTTTTTTGAGTAAGTCCGTTCTCTCTCCAGAGCTTAAATAGATGTTCCATGAACATGATTGATTAAGAAGTACACCTGTGCTGATCTGTCTGTCTATGTCTTGGCACTAGCCACTGTTCCTGTGAAGAGGCTGATCCAGGCTTCCGTCTGTCTATTAATACATCTCTAGTGCTCCCTCTAGTGATTACTTGGTTGTAGTGTATTTACATTAACCCCTTGTGTGCATGCTGATATGCAGATCACTACACATTCATGAAGGGTGCTATATAAATGCCAACCTTTCTTTAGTTCTTTCTTCACCGTTGTTTCTAAATGTTGCTCTCTTTCGTTGGCTCTGAATATGGCGGTCAATATGGTTGCCTTCCTTAATTCTAATTACGTTTGCTCTCGAGTCGCCAGGTATCTTTTGATACCGCCACAAGGTTCAAACCGAATGCTGCTCAAAGACTCGGTACACCAGTTAGTTAGTTCAAAGTCAATGCTTATTTATTTACACACACAGTTAAATATACTCATGCACAAAACTCTGTAGACTAAACTATCACTACTGCTAAAGCCTATACTTAGCTTCGGGTGCCCACTCAGTCAGAGGAACAATGGTCGTTGTTTGATTCTGAGGCTGCTGGGGTCGAACTGGTACAAGGGAACAGCTAAGGTCGTCTGTCTGGTAGCGAGCGCTGACCTTGGACTTACTTGCTTCTGGTGCAGCTGGTGGACAGGTCTCTCCTTGGTGAGAGCCGGGTCCAAGAGAACAATTCTCTCTTGGGGGCTCCTTCTTATACCCAAAGGGGCTTCGCGTTCTTTTGGGCGGGCCTTGAACTTGGCCCCAATCAATTGGACCGTTTCTTGATCATTCATATTGATCTCGTCCAATAAAGTGGTGGGTGCCCTGATGGCTGGGTGTGTCTTAGGTGGCCGTTGGCCTGCTTTGTTTCGGTCTCTTCTGGTGCCGGGGTGTCTGCCTTAGTATCAGTTACTTAAATGTTACTCTTTTATTCCCGGAGATGGGCCATTATTATGTTCATGGGCCTACAGTTTTGTCTTGTCTGGGAGCTGTGGCTCCAATATACAGACAAGCTCTGAACCTGCTTGTTTTCTCAGTATTGTCCATTTTCCCTGCAATCTTTGCAAAGTGTCCATTTTGTAATCAGGAAGTGGCCATCCAGATGGCTACACCTTACATCGAGGATAACTTGGTTTTGCTACAGATGCAAAGTGAGATCTTTTTTCACCGTTGCTACTTGTTCCTATGTTCCTCAGGTTTTGCATTCCTGGAAGTTGAAAGTCCCTTTTAGGTGCATTTAGTAAATACACTCCCCAGTAGGATGATTTCCCAGGCTGGAAGCCTCCGGCCACAATTCAGCCACCGTGCGGTGCCGGATGCGGAGCCGGGCGCATCGGGTGAATCCCGTGAGAGCCCAAAATCAGGCTCGGCGCCGGATCGATCGAGAGTCACCCAACTCGCTTCACCCGGCCCGATCTGGATCACGCCCTCGCTGGGCGTACCCTGTGCCTGACCACCTGGTGATCTCCAATGGCCTGAATGGCCGCCCCTCCCCCCCCCACAGGTGCCGTTGCGACCACTCCACGTTTGTGTGGACCAGTACCAAATAGCGCCCTGGCGAGGTCTCCCAGGAGCAGCCGGTGAATCATGGGCCCTCAGTGTATCTGACAAAAGCATATTTAAATGAGACATTAGGCTGGTCTGGAGAGTGTTAGCTATGCGGAAAGGCTGAATAGACTCAGGCTGTTCTCATTAGGACGACGGAGGTTGCGTTGTGAGGTCTACAAATTATGAGGGACATGAATAGAGTGGATGGGCAGTCACTCGTTCCCAGGGTGGAGGGTCAGTCACTCGGTAGCATAGGTTTAAGGTCCATGGAGTAAAGTTTGGAGATGTGGAGGCAGATCTTATACACAGAGGGTGGTGAGTGCCTCGAATGCGTTGCCAGGGGAGGTTGTGGGAGCAGATACATTAACGGTGTTCAAAAGACACCTTGACAAACACATTGATAGGATGAGAATAGAGGGATACGGCACAAGGAAGTGCTGAGGGTTTTGGCAAAGGTTGGTATCATGGCCGGTACAGGGCTTAGAGGGCCGAAGAGCCTGTTCCTGTGCTGTATTGTTCTTTGTCCTTGTGTGCCTGGATCGTATCCAGCGAGAGCGAGACCCATATCGTTGAAACTCGCAAGACGTTTCAAGCGAATCTCGCGCGAGGTCTCTTTCGAGATCCAACGGCCTCGTCCCCACACCAACGCGTGTGCGACGAGGCTGCTGAATCATGCCCTTTGGCTTTGAACAGCACGGTGGAAAATAAAGGCTGACGGGGTTAAATCCAGGAACCTGCAAGAACAAACTTGCAAATTTCAAAACTAAATGGCAACTGTGGATTGCAACAAGAAGGAGAAAAGAAAGAACTGCAACTGGTTGGAAGATTTGAAAAAAAAAGCAATCAGGAGCCTGTTGCTTTTCAAAGCACATTCAAATAAAAAGATAAGAATAACAGAAAAAAGCTGGGAAAAGTAAATTAACTGTAAAAGAAAAACAACCATGACCAGATCACGATTTTGCCAGATCTCCCAAAGCAGCAGATTCAGATTTAAACAAAAAACAGAACCGGAGAGTTGAAGAGTAGATAACCCTGCAGAGCTAACAGCAAAAATTGCGGCAGTTTAAAAAAAACGATTCAAGAGTTTACAAAACAACGCCTCGCACCAGAATGCAGAATTAAGTTAAGGAAACATAAGAGCCTGGCGTGAAGTAAAATGTCTCGGAGCCCTCCCAAAGTTAAAACAAAACAACCTTCAGAGTCCCTCTGAGAAGCAATGTCCTTACCTCGAAAGTTTTAAGAAGTTCTTAAACATTATAAAATAAGGAGCATCCGTGTTAGCCCACCAAAACCCCAAAAGCAGAGAGAAGCCAACATCTTCAGTGAAAAATTGGGAGTTTGAAAAAAATCGGTTCTCGCGATTAAAGCAGCAGCAATACACTTAAAGCGGGGACTACAAAAAGAAACGAGCAGCTGTGGGCAGGAAATTTAGACGAGACCTCAGATCGAGGGCAACTGTCAAAAACAGTCCAGAGGCGGCAAAGACCTCAACGATGAGACAACAGAATGACCCAGAGGCAGGGGAACGAAAGACTCCAGAGTGAGGGCAATAAAATACCTCAGACGCCGAGCACCAACTGGCAGGTAACAAAAGATCCAGAGGGAGAACGCCAAATGACCCAGGAAGGAGAACAAGGAGAGAATTGCAGAATGCAAATGAGTCAAGGCTTTGCCAGAGACAGACCTGAACAACAGTGAAACCAAAAGAAAGGTCAAAGATCAAAGGCCTGTTGCAGACACAAAAAGAAGAGCCCGAAATTAAATCAGAAAATGTAAAGCTGACACTGAAGTGCAAAGCACGAGAAGGTGGAAAAGCCAAGCTGAATGAAAAGGCACAAGTGAGCTTGCAAAAGGATTTGAAAGTAAAAAAGCAAATGCTAAATGTAAGACAAGGGGGAATGAAGGTTCTATTTGCGGAAAGTATGGGCCCAACAAGGACATGACAAATACCAAGTGTCACGGTCCTGATGTGAAAGAAAATATATCTGTGTATATTTGTCAGCTGGACTACTTTGTAGTCTTTTTTTTGTGCTTTTCAAAATGGACAATTGCTGAGCTGTCAAGGGCCGGGATTCTCCCTTCTGGGGACTATTTCCCCAGGCTGGTGGGAGAACCGCACTTTCGGGGGCTTGGTGGACAATGAAGGGGTTAGCGCCACTTCAGACAGTGCCGAAGAAGTTCGCGCATGTGCTGAAGGGTCGGCGTGATCTCGCGCATGCGCGGAACCACCGGCATGGTTCCCGCATGCGCAGACCGGATGGCGTATTTTGCCGCATGCGCGGGGGGGGGGTCTCTTCTCCGCGCCGGCCATGGCGGAGCCCTACAGATCGATGGGCCTCGATTGCGGGCCAGGCCACCTTGGGGGGCCCCCCTCCGGGGTCGGATCCCCCCGCGCCCCACCCTGAGGACCGCCCCCGCCGACTCACCTGCCAGGTCCTGCCGGTACGTGAGTTGAATGATCCATGCCGGCGGGAATGGACTAAAACGGATGCCGCTCGGCCCATAGGGGCCCGGAGAATTGCCGGGTTGGGGGGGGTGCGCTGCCAACGGCCCCCGATCGGCATGGTGTGAATCCCACCCCCGCCCGAAAGACGGCGCCGGAGAATATGGCAGTCGGCTTCGGGGCAGCGTGGAGGGATTCGCGACGCCCCCCGGGGATTCTCCGACCCGTCGGGGGGTCGAGAATCCCGCCCAAGATGTCTCCAGCTGGTCACATGCTGGTACCCAGCAGTTTCAAACTTAACGAAGGTTAACACTTCAAACACCTGGAATGTAACATTCCTGGCCCAGCATAAACATTCAGGTCCAGCCAACAGAATGGCTCTGTGGCCGATGGGCCTGCTGCAGCCAACTTGGAACAAAGACAGCATTCGTAGATCCTAGTCACCTATAATGGCACTAATGGCCAAGCATTAATTTGATTAATGCAATGGTTTCGATAAGAGACCCTCGTTTAACAACCCAAAACCAGTGACTCCAAAAACAAAAGGAATCCTAACACCAATCAAACGCCTCAAGATTCCAGCCATGGAAAGATACTCCTTTGTCCCACATCGAGGAGTGATGCTGGGGGGTGTGTTACATGACCTCCCCCCAAGCTGCACTGTCATATTGTCCAGTGCAACGCAATCAGTTTCTATGTGACCTCCACCGTGAGCAGTACTCTAGGCAATAGCCTGTGCTGTCCACCATCAATCTGGCAGCAGCCGCAATAACTCTGACCCTGTTAACTGCTGGAACCTTGGAATCCATGCCTTCCAGGGTATTTTACTCTGCCTGCTTTTTCCCATCGTGGAAGCCTCGCTCTGGGAAGATGTAGCATTCTGCGATCAGTCAACCTCCCCTCGAAAGGAACATTCTAGTTGACTCTGGACACATGTAAAACCTGTCATAATATACACCAGTATATCATGGTGCAGACACACACACTGATGGACACACAGCAAGACCAATCAACACACACAATACCGCAGCCAATCACCAGTTAGAGCACACTCACTATATAGACAGAGGGCATCAGAGTTCCCGCTCATTCGGGATGCAGCCTCTTAGAAGGACAGAGCTTACAGCTTACAGCACAGATCTTCACCATGTGCTGAGTGCATAGACTGGTTAGGACAGGCATAGGTCTTCAGTTTAATCTAACTTCGTGTTAACCCACAGTGAAAGTATGTTCAACAGTTTCTAACTTAATAAAATAGTGTTGTACTATTTTAAGTGTTGGTGGCCTGTATGTGTTCCACGGATCCAGAGCACCCAACACATCATGATACCAGGAGTTGAGGGATATTAGAACTTCTTAGACCTACCTGCAAGTGATCTCCCTTCCAGCAGCATACAGTCATCCTGCAAAATGGACAGCGTCTGCCCGCCGCCGCCGCTCCGCATCACCGGTAACCTAGGGGCCAACTGGAAGATATTCAAACAGCGCTTCCAGCTCTACCTTGAAGCCACAGACCGGGAAGCTGCCTCAGATACCAGGAAGATCGCTCTCTTCCTATCCATGGCCGGGGAACATGCCATCCACATTTTCAATTCTCTCACCTTTGCTGATGATGAAGATAAATCAAAATTCAAGACGGTCCTCCGCAAGTTTGACAGTCACTGCGACATTGAGGTGAATGAAAGTTTCGAGCGCTATGTATTCCAACAGCGTTTGCAGGGTAAGGATGAACCTTTCCAGTCCTTTCTCACCCACCTCCGCATCCTTGCGCAGTCCTGTAATTACGGGCCCACCTCCGACTCCATGATACACGACCAGATCGTTTTTGGTGTTCAGTCGGACCTCCTACGCCAGCAGCTCCTCAAGGTAAAGCAGCTCACCCTAGCGACCGCCATCGAGACCTGCGTGCTACACGAACATGCCACTAGTCGGTATTCCCACACCCAAGCGGCTAAAACGACGTGGCAGGGTCCCTGAGGCACGATCAATTTGGCTGGAGACGAAGTTGAATTCAAACTGAGGCTTTATTAGTATCTGAAGTGTGGCCTCCTACAGCAGCTGACGAAATGGCTGCTAGCTGAAGGCCACGCATATTTATAACCTGGATCCTGGGCGGAAATGGCCCAGGTGAACCTGTAGTGCAGGTTCTACTGTACAACCCTTAATATAAGAACACAGTGGTTTACCACATTCACCCCCTCTTAAAATTGAGTCTGGCGGGGGTGGTGGATAACTATATACAATTCGTAATCTTTAATATATAGAACAGTGAAAAGAAAATGTCTCTGGTCATCCGGTGGGCCGGTCAGAGGTTCAGCCGGTCCGGCGCCTTGATCGTCCTCTGGGATCGACAAAGTGGAGCCGGCGATGTTGGTGCTGTCATGGTCGAAGTTGACTTCGGGAGTGTGCCGAAGTCCTCTTCATCAACGGGAGTGGGCAGGGGGAGGACGGACAGTCTTAGGGGGGACCATGGGGGCGGCGGGGGAGGGGAGGGTGGCGCCGGGGGCAACGGGGGTGGTGTGGGGGTGGAACCTACTGGTGCCAGGTCCCTGAGGGAGATGGTATCCTGGCGGCCGTCGGGGAACGCCACGTAGGCGTACTGTGGGTTTGCGTGGAGCAGGTGCACCCTTTCCACCAACGGGTCCGCCTTGCGGAGCCGCACATGTTTACGGAGAAGCACGGTTCCCGGAGCTGTGAGACAAGTTGGGAGTGATATCCCGGATGTGGACTTCCTGGGGAAGGCAAAAAGGCGTTCATGCGGTGTACTGTTAGTAGCAGTGCAAAGTAATGAGCGAATGGAATGTAGTGCATCAGGGAGGGCCTCTTGCCAGCGGGTGGCCGGGAGATTTCTGGACCGTAGGGCCAGCTGGACGGCCCTCCATACCGTCCCATTCTCCCTTTCTACCTGTCCGTTTCCCCGGAGGTTGTAGCTCATCGTTCTGCTAGAGGTGATACCCCTGCTGAGCAGGAACTGGCGTAGTTCATCACTCATGAATGAGGATCCCCTGTCACTGTGGATGTAGGCGAGGAAGCCGAACAGAGTGTAGATAGAATTAAGGGCTTTAATGACGGTGGCAGACATCATGTCGGGGCATGGGATGGCGAAGGGAAAACGGGAGTATTCATCGATCACACTGAGGAAATACGTGTGTCGGTCGGAGGAGGGGAGGGGGCCTTTGAAATCCACGCTGAGGCGTTCAAAGGGGTGGGAGGCCTTCACCAGGTGCGTGTTGTCCGGCCGGTAGAAGTGCGGTTTGCACTCCGCACAGACCTGGCAGCCCTTGGTGATCGTCCTTACTTCCTCGATGGAGTAGGGCAAATGTTGTGCCTAAATGAAGTGGTACAACCGAGTGACCCCTGGGTGACAAAGGCTGTCGTGCAGGGTCCGGAGTCGGTCTACCTGTGCGCTGGCACATGTACCTGGGGATAGGGCGTCTGGGGGCTCGTTGAGTTTGCCAGAGCGATACTTAATCTCGTAGTTATAGGTGGAAAGCTCGATTCTCCACTGCAAGATATTGTCATTTTTGATCTTGCCCTGCTGCGTGTTGTTGAACATGAAGGCTACCGACCGTTGGTCAGTGAGGAGAGTGAATCTCCTGCCGGCCAGGTAATGCCTCCAATGTCGCACAGCCTCAACGATAGCCTGGGCCTCCTTTTCGACGGGTGAGTGCCGAATTTCGGAGGCATGGAGGGTGCGGGAAAAGAATGCCACGGGCCTGCCTGCCTGGGTGAGCGTGGCGGCAAGGGCGATGTCCGATGCGTCGCTTTCTACTTGGAAAGGAAGTGTTTTGTCTACAGCGTGCATCCCGGCCTTGGCAATATCAGCTCTGATCCGGGCGAAGGCCTGTTGGGCCTCTGCCGTCAGGGGGAAATGAGTGGACTGTATGAGTGGGCGGGCCTTGTCTGCATAGTTTGGGATCCACTGAGCGTAATACGAGAAGAACCCCAGGCAGCGTTTGAGGGCCTTGGGGCAGTGGGGGAGGGGAAGCTCCATGAGGGGGCGCATGCGGTCGGGATCGGGCCCCAGAACTCCGTTCTGGACCATGTGGCCGAGGATGGCTAAGCGATTTGTACGGAACACACACTTCTCCTTGTTGTACATGAGGTTGAGGAGAGTGATGGTGCGGAGAGATTTAGCGAGGTTGGCGTCGTGGTCCTGCTGATCATGGCCGCAGATGGTCACATTGTCTAGGTACGAAAATGTGGCTCGCAAGCCGTACCGGTCGACCATTCGGTCCATCTCCGTTTGGAAGGCCGAGACCCCGTTAGTGACGCCGAAGGGGACCCTAAGGAAATGATATAGACGGCCGTCTGCCTCGAAGGCGGTGTGTGGCCGTTCCGATTTACAAATGGGGAGCTGGTGGTAAGCGGATGTCAGGTCCACCGTTGAGAAGACCCGGTACTGTGCAATCTGGTTAACCATGTCAGATATGCGTGGGAGGGGGTATGCGTCGAGCTGCGTGTACCTGTTGATGGTCTGGCTGTAGTCCACGACCATTCGATTTTTCTCCCCAGACTTAACCACTACCACTTGAGCTCTCCAGGGACTGTTGCTGGCTTCGATGACTCCCTCCTAAAGCAACCGCTGGACCTCGGACCTGATGAAGGCCTTATCCTGGGTGCTGTACCGTCGGCTCCTGGTGGCGACGGGCTTGCAATCTGGAGTCAGATTAGTAAAGTGGGAAGGAGGATCGACCTTTAGGGTCGCGAGGCCGCACACAGGGAGGGGTGGTAAGGGTCCGCCGAATTTAAGGGTCAGGCTCTGGAGGTTGCACTGAAAATCCAGGCCAAGGATAAGTGCGGCGCAGAGGTTAGGGAGGACGTAGAGGCGAAAACTGTGGAACTCTACGCCTTGGACTGTGAGCGTGACCATGCAGTACCCCCCGGGTCGCTATGTGATGGGATCCGGAGGCCAGGGAGATACTTTGATTGGTAGGCTGTACCTTAAGGGAGCAGCGCCTTAACGTATTTGGATGTACAAAGCTCTCGGTGCTCCCGGAGTCCAGTAGGCAGGAGGTCACGTGGCTGTTGACTTTCACGCTGGTTGCTGCGTTGGTCAGAGTGTGTGGTCTTGACTGGTCGATTACCATGGATGCGAGTCGTGGTTGATCGCCGGGTAGTGAGGCGGCCACTGCGTCGGTGTCCTGAAACGCCGTTGGTCTCCGTATGCTGTGGGGTGGACAAGATGGCGGCGCCCGGAGGTCCTGGGGGGTCACAAAATGGCAGCGCCCATGGAACGCATGTTGCGGGGGTGGAGCAAGATGGCGGCGCCCATGAAACACACGTGTTGTGCGGGGGAGAAGATGGCGCCATCCATTGCTCGCACATGGCCTGGGGAGGAGGGGAGGATACTGGCGCCCATTGTCTGTGACCGGGGGTGGGGGGTGGGGGCGACCGCTGCCGCTGAGCGGGCCTGGTGCGGGGGAGAAGATGGTGGCGCCCATTGCTCGCACATGGCCTGGGGAGGAGGGGAGGATAGCGGCGCCCATTGTCTGTCACCGGGGGGGAGCGGGGGCGACCGCTGCCACTGAGCGGGCCTGGCACACCGCTGCGTAGTGGCCCTTCTTCCCGCAGGCCTTACAAAGGGTAGTGCGGGCCGGGCAGCGTTGACGGGGGTGTCTTTGTTGGCCGCAAAAATAGCATCGGGGCCCCCCGGAGATCACCGGCCGGCGCGTAGCGCAGGCGTACTGGGTGGGTAGCGCCCCCGCTGGGGCGGCTGCCTGTGGGGCACATGAAGCGCAGGAGGAGTGGGCCACGCGGTTGAGGGCGTAGGACTGTACATTGCGCAGGGCGACCGTCATGGAAAACGCTAGTGTTTTAGTCACTGCGAGGTCGCGCGTGGTCCCTTATAGGAGCCGCTGCCTGATAACATCGGACCCTATCCCAGTTACAAAAGTGTCCTTCATAAGGAGATCTGAGTGCTCCTTAGCTGTAACGTCCTGGCAGTCACAGTCCCGAACTAATGGGATCAGGGCCCTCCAGAAGTCCTCGATTGACTCACCAGGTAGTTGAGTACCCGTTGCGAGCACGTGTCTGGCGAAGAGCATGTTCGTCTTCTGTTCATAACTCTCTTTGAGTTGAGTCATAGCGTCAGCGTAATTGGGCGCATCCTGGATCAGCGTGAAGACTTTAGAGTTGAGTCTGGAGTACAAGGTTTGAATCTTCTGAGCCTCTGGAACATGGGTCGGAGCCGCGTTGATATACGCTTCAAAACAAGCGAGCCAGTGCTGAAAGTCCTTTCTGGCGTCGCTTGCGAGTGGTTCCAGCTGCAGTCGATCTGGTTTAATCCGGAGGTCCATCTTCTGAATCAGATACTAATAAATTGAGGCACGGTCAATTTGGCTGGAGACGATGTTGAATTCAAACTGAGGCTTTATTAGTATCTGAAGTGTGGTGTCCTACAGCAGCTGAAGAAATGGCTGCGAGCTGAAGGCCATTCATATTTATAACCCGGCTCCTGGGCGGAGCTAGCATGCAGGGGCCCAGGTGAACCTGTAGTGCAGGTTCTACCGTACAACTCTTAATATAGGAACACAGTGGTTTACAACAGTCCCCACGAGGCAGAACGGGTCCAAGCAATCGAACAACTCCAGGGCCTCAGCTGGATGAGGGCGGCCATTTCGCACACTTTTTGCGGACTCCCGCGCTTGTGCGCACCGAACGAAGGGGCGGCGATGTCGACGTACGTACTGCGCAGGCGTGCACCACGTACGACCGCACCGCGCAGGCGCGGTGGCGCAGTAAACGTACTGACGCTACAACGTGCGGCAACTGTGGCTCCGCCCACTTAAAGCGGCAATGCCCTGCCAAATCCCGACGATGCCTGAGATGTGGCAAACTTGGCCACTATGCTGCTTTATGCAGATCAGCTCAGCCTGCCAATTCGTATCACTCCAGCCAGCCTCGCAGGAATGTCCGGGCCATTCAACCCACGGTTACCGAGTCCGATTCGGACATGCTACCCGATATTGAAACCGAGGACCCGAACGCGCCTTTTCGAGTCAGTATCGTTACAAAAAACAGGGTGTCCCCGAAGCAAAGAATCCAGCCTCTATCGGTATACAGCACCGATCCAGACGATGAGTGGTGTGCCACCCTTACGGTCAACCGGTCCCAAATACAATTCCGCCTGGACACTGGTGCCTCCGCCAATATCATTGCGCGGTCTGACCTCCAAAGCCTTCGTGTCATACCAGACATCCTCCCATCAGCCTGCCAGCTATTAGATTATAATGGCAATGCCATTGCTGCCAGCGGCTCATGCCAACTTGACGTGACGCACAGGTCACGCAAAGCCATCCTTCCCTTTGAAATCGTGGGCTCCTCGAAAGCCTCCCTGCTTGGCGCGCAGGCATACAAGCTGTTGAACCTAGTTCAGAGAGTTCACTCGTTCTATCCTGCTGACGTGTCTGCCCTTTCAGGACACCGACTTCAGGGCGCAGCTCGACGCCATTATCAACCAGTGCCACGACGTCTTCGAGGGCATGGGCATGCTCCCGTACACCTACAAGATTTTATTAAAACCGAATGCCACGCCTGTGGTGCACGCACCTCGCAGGGTCCCAGCGCCCCTTAAGGACCGTCTCAAGCAGCAGCTGCAGGACCTCAGAACAAAGGAGTGATTTCCAAAGTCACGGAACCGACCGACTGGGTCCGTTCCATGGTGTGTGTAAAAAAGCCTTCTGGCGAATTGAGATTTTGCATTGATCCCAAGGATCTAAATCGCAATACCATGAGGGAGCATTATCCAATTCCCAAGCGCGAAGAGCTCACATGTGAGATGGCTCGCGCCAAGCTCTTCACCAAACTCGACGCCTCAAAAGGATTCTGGCAAATCCAGCTCGATAAATCCAGCAGGAAACTTTACACATTTAATACCCCCTTTGGCAGATATTGTTACAACAGGATGCCGTTTGGGATCATATCTGCATCAGAAGTGTTCCATAGGATTATGGAACAAATGATGGAAGGCATTGAAGGTGTTCGTGTCTATGTCGATGACATAATCATTTGGTCCACCACACCGCAGGAGCATGTTAGTCGCCTCTGTCATGATATTCAAACACACACATCATGATGGACACACCAACAGACAAATCAGAGCACACAACACCACAACCAATCACACACAAGGACACCAACCACATAAAAGCACGAGCACGACACCTAGTGGACAGTAGGTCTGGGGACAAAGATACGGACAAGACCTGTTACAAGGTCACAAACAGGGAATCCCCACGTGCAGAGTATCAAGACAAAACTGTACATAGAAAGTTTAAATAAAATAGCGTTGTACCATATACAACCGTGTTGGCTCATCTGTGTGTCAGAACGCCCAACACCACAGCCTCCAGCGCGTATTCAGACGTATACATGAACATGGCCTCCGCCTTAACAGGGCCAAATGCTCTTTTGGTCAGACAGAACTCAAGTTCCTCGGGGACCACATCTCCCAATTGGGTGTGCAGCCGGATGTGGACAAGATAGCTGCCATCACAGCTGTGAAAACACCAGAGGACAAGAAGGCGGTCCTCCGATTTCTGGGCATCTTCAATTTTTTAGGGAAATTTATCCCTAACCTTGCCTCTCATACCACGGTTCTCAAGAACCTAGTCAGGAAGACGACAGACTTCCAATGGCTCCCTGCCCACGAGCGCGAATGGAGAGAACTCAAAACAAAACTAATCACGGCCCCGGTCTTAGCTTTCTTTGATCCAGCAAAGGAGACCAAAATTTCGACCGATGCCAGTCAATCCGGCATTGGGGCAGTGCTCCTTCAACGTGATGAGGCCTCATCATGGGCCCCCGTTGCATATGCGTCACGTGCGATGACCCCCACGGAGCAGCGCTACGCGCAGATAGAAAAGGAGTGCCTGGGCCTTCTGACCAGTGCGGTTAGGTTTCACGATTATGTCTACGGACTTTCTCAATTCACTGTCGAGACCAAGCTTTGCCTGCTGGTCAATATGACACAGAAAGACTTGAACGACATGCGCCTCGCCTCCAGCGTATTCTTCTCAAGCTCCGGCGATACGACTTCCAGCTGGTATACACCCCAGGCAAAGACGTCATCATTGCTGACGCTCTCTCCAGGGCAGTCAACACTCCATGTGACCCAACGAGATTTGTCTGCCAGGTTGACGCCCATATGGCATTCGCGGCCTCCAATCTACCTGCCTCGGATGAACTCTTCGTCCAAATTCGCCGCGAGACGGCGGCTGACCCCTTGCTACAGCGTGTCATGCGCCACCTAACGGTCGGGTGGCTCAAGGGCCAATGCCCTCAATTCTATAATGTCAGAGATGATCTGGCGGTAGTAGACGGGGCTCTTCTAAAACTGGACCGCATTGTCATCCCGCATAGCATGCGCCAGCTTGTCCTGGAACAACTACACATTGGCGTGGAAAAGTGCCGCCGACGTGCCCGAGAGGCAGTGTACTGGCCCGGCATTAATGAGGACATAGCCAACACAGTGCTCAACTGCCCCACTTGTCAGCGCTCCCAGCCGGCCCAACCACGTGAGACCCTGCAGCCCCATGAGTTGGTCACGTCACCATGGACCAAGGTGGGCATCGACCTGTTCCAGGCGCTGGGTAGAGACTATGTCCTGATCGTGGACTACTTTTCGAATTACCCGGAGGTGATACGGTTGCACGACCTCACTTCGTCTGCAGTCATTTGTGCATGTAAAGAAAACTTTGCTTGCCACGAAAAGTCATTGGCAAATAGGGTGAAGGAAAATCCCAAGGCTTTTTACACGTACATAAAAAGCAAGAGGGTCTGAAGGATATTCAAGGGAATCTATGTGTGCAGCCAGAGGAAATGGGCAAGGTACTAAATGAATACTTTGCATCAGTATTCACCAAAGAGAAGGAATTGGTAGATGTTGAGTCTGGAGAAGGGTGTGTAGATAGCCTGGATCACATTGAGATCCAAAAAGACGACGTGTTGGGCGTCTTAAAAAATATTAAGGTAGATACGTCCCCAGGGCCTGATGGGATCTACCCCAGAATACTGAAGGAGGCTGGAGAAGAAATTGCTGAGGCCTTGACAGAAATCTTTGGATCCTCACTGTCTTCAGGTGATGTCCCGGAGGACTGGAGAATAGCCAATGTTGTTCCTCTGTTTAAGAAGGGTAGCAAGGATAATCCAGGGAACTACAGGCTGGTGAGCCTTACTTCAGTGGTAGGGAAATTACTGGAGAGAATTCTTCGAGACAGGATCTACTCCCATTTGGAAGAAAATGGATGTATTAATGAGAGGCAGCATGGTTTTGTGAATGGGAGGTCGTGTCTCACTAACTTGATCGAGTTTTTTGAGGAGACCACAAAGATGATTGATGCAGGTAGGGCAGTGGATGTTGTCTATATGGACTTCAGTAAGGCCTTTGACAAGGTCCCTCATGGTCGACTAGTACAAAAGGTGAAGTCACACGGGATCAGGGGTGAGCTGGCAAGGTGGATACAGAACTGGCTAGGTCATAGAAGGCAGAGAGTAGCAATGGAAGGATGCTTTTCTAATTGGAGGGCTGTGACCAGTGGTGTTCCGCAGGGATCAGTGCTGGGACCTTTGCTGTTTGTAGTATATATAAATGATTTGGAGGAAAATGTAACTGGTCTGATTAGTAAGTTTGCAGACGACACAAAGGTTGGTGGAATTGTGGATAGCGATGAGGACTGTCAGAGGATACAGCAGGATTTAGATTGTTTGGAGACTTGGGCGGAGAGATGGCAGATGGAGTTTAATCCGGACAAATGTGAGGTAATGCATTTTGGAAGGTCTAATGCAGGTGGGGAATATACAGTGAATGGTAGAACCCTCAAGAGTATTGAAAGTCAGAGAGATCTAGGTGTACAGGTCCACAGGTCACTGAAAGGGGCAACACAGGTGGAGAAGATAGTCAAGAAGGCATACAGCATGCTTGCCTTCATTGGCTGGGGCATTGAGTATAAGAATTGGCAAGTCATGTTGCAGCTGTATAGAATCTTAGATAGGCCACACTTGGAGTATAGCGTTCAATTCTGGTCGCCACACTACCAGAAGGATGTGGAGGCTTTAGAGAGGGTGCAGGAGAGATTTACCAGAATGTTGCCTGGTATGGAGGGTATTAGCTATGAGGTGCGGTTGAATAAACTCGGTTTGTTCTCACTGGAACGACGGAGGTTGAGGGGCGACCTGATAGAGGTCTAAAGAATTATGAGGGGCATAGACAGAGTGGATAGTCAGAGGCTTTTCCCCAGGGTAGAGGGGTCAATTATTAGGGGGCATAGGTTTAAGGTGAGAGGGGCAAGGTTTAGAGTAGATGTACGAGGCAAGTTTTTTACACAGAGGGTAGTGGGTGCCTGGAACTCGCTACCAGAGGAGGTGGTGGAAGCAGGGACGATAGTGACATTTAAGGAGCATCTTGACAAATACATGAATAGGATGGGAATAGAGGGATACGGTCCCAGGAAGTGTAGAATATTGTAGTTTAGTCGGGCAGCATGGTCGGCACGGGCTTGGAGGGCCGAAGGGCCTGGTCCTGTGCTGTACATTTCTTTGTTCCTTGTTCAGAAAAGCCTGCAAAAGGGGCACCGTGGCACTCATCCCAGCTACGATGGAACAAGGAAGGTCAAAGGAATATTATCAAAATGTCCACTAAGTTTCCCAGTTTAAATTGCACCTAATATGCAAATTCAAAATATTTAAACAGCGTACAGAGCTCGGGGTAGGGTTTCTCCGGCCTGCCACGCCAGATTTCTGGTTCAGCATGCCGTCGGGAATCTCCGTTTCGCCGGCTGGTCAATGGGGTTTCCCATTTTGGGGCAGCCCCAAGCCATCGGGAAACCCTCGGGCTGCCGGCAAAATGGAGCATCCTGATGGCGGATAATCCAGCCCATGGTTTCTTGATTTAGGTGTGTCTGACCCAAAGAAGCAAACCATAAAAATTCACCCGACCATTGGGAATGAAGGTCAACACAGGCTGAACACATCAGGATTAATGGCAGAAAAGCTGAAGGATCCCCACAAGATAGGGACTACTTTGTAAGTCTGGCTCAGAATCAGGTTAAACTTCTGGATTCATCGACAAGCGTTCATGTCACTTCGACAACAGCCTACAGAACCCAGAGACCAATTCACCAATAGGTGCAGAGAAAGGGTATGTACTGTGATTTTTCAAACACAGAACCATCAGACAGAATTGCTGAATTGGTGATTGCATCCACTCCCACGGAAACATTCCAGAAAGATCTGCTCGGCAAGCCTAAAATGTATAGCATCAATGAGCTATTCAATGATGGGTGTAAGTGACACTCACAGGTTGGAAAAGCTTGCAGGACTTCAATGTAACCCCAATTGTTAGAACACATACAAGAACACCCAAACTGAGCAAGAAATAAGGGAGGTCCACATGAATCAAGAAAACCCCCAGCTTTTTGTGCAATGCAATTGCCAGCAGCTACAAGAAGAAATGTCAAAAGATTCCACATTGCAAAGACTATGGAAACCATCACTGAAAGATGGCCTGGTACAATTCAGCATGTCCATGAACACGCAAGAACATTTTGGCCTTACTGGGATGAGCTAAGAATCTCCCAGGGAGCCATTTTTAAACCAAAGAGAAAATGCTGGAAAATCTCAGCAGGTCTGGCAGCAACTGCAGGGAGAGAAAAGAGGTAATGTTTCGAGTCCAGACAACCCTTTGTCAAAGCTGTTTATCCAGCCATTTTTAAAGGCAGGCAGGACATCGTCCCGGAATCTTTACGACCTGATATTCTTCAACAGCTTCATCACTCACACAAGGGCATAGATCGGAGAAGAAAACTCACCAAAGAGAAAGCCTATTGGCCAGGTATGACCATGACATTGAAGTAATCATCAAGACGTGTGTGGCATGTCAAAAATGTATGTCAAGTCAGCCATTGAATCCACATGATTCCGATCCATCCTTTGTCCAAAATCACATTTGACCTCTTTCATGTCCATGGAACTAACTTCACATCATCGTCAATTACTTTACCCAGTCTCCCATTATTCAACAATTGCACAATACATCAAGCATTGCTGTCACACACACTTTAAGTGCTATTTTAAGTTTATTTGGTGTGCCTAGAAAGGTCACTCTGGATAATGGTCTGTAATATATTAGTAAACCATGTCAAGATATGTATGAGAAGTGGAATATCAATAACACTGCATCTTCTCCTCATTACCCTAGATCTAACCCTAGAAGTGTGAATGAATCACATGGTGAAATCCCTAACTCTGAAACGTAGACAGACCAAACAAGATCGACACATTGAAATGTTACAGAGGCACATTTAAATGCAACTATTCCTTCACCAGCAGAGCTCATGCTTGTCAGACCAATGCATGCCAATTTACCTACCCCTGGCCATTCTGGGGCTGGGTTCTCTGCTGTCCGCCAGTCTCTCTAATTAAGGGGTCTCTGGTGGAGGTCTCTCTAATTAAGGGATCACTGGTTGGGGGGGTGGGGTGGGGGGAGTATGAATTGACACGCAATCCTCGCCAAGCATAAATTTGCATGGCAAAGGATTGGGACTCACTTCCTGATTTGCGCTCCCAGCATGAGCGCAAATCAAGTGCGATTCAGCTCCGGGGGGAGAACAGAGTCTCCCAAACGGAGAATCCTGCCCCTGGTCTCTCAGAACAGACACAGCAACTTTTAAAACTACAGGAGAAGGTGACCAATGTTCATGGTAAAATGCAGGTACACAATTACAGTTGGAATAACAGGTTTGCATTCAGGATCCCACAGAAGGCCCGTGGCAACCAGCTGAGGTGACAATCACGTGTCCAGAACCAAGGTTCTATGAAGCTATTCAGCAGGAAGGCACGATAGGGAAGCATGGCCAGGACAAATCTGATCCATTCCAGCTCCTCAACCACTGTGCAGTACTATTGCATCAATGACTGGATCCAAAATGCAACCAGGAGCAACATACAAGAATAATAATCCCACAGATCACTGTGAGCAATTAAAGGAACCTCCAGAAAAGGTTACCATTGCATTTTGGAGACTCATAGATTCACCAGTCCTATACATTTATGCAATGGTAAATAAACATGAACATGTATTGTGAAGAGTTATATTTCTTTGGAAGGTAGGGGGGTTGGGGGAGAAATCACTTTAAAAAGAAAAGGGGATGTTGTAATATGTCTTTAAGGTATTGTAGTATAACATCACTTCTTTTCTGCACAAGAGTCAATGCGGACTCAAAATGTTCACTCTATTTTCTTTCTCCAATGATACTGGCAGACCTGCTGAATTTTCTGTTTTTGTTTCAGATTCCAGCATCCACAGTAGTTTGCTTTTATTATCTCGAGAAAGGAAGTGTGTCATGCGATTCACTTTAGTTTTGTGTTTGCTTTAAGTAGAGCATACACAAATAGCTCTGACACCTTCAAGCTTTCTGTCAATGTGTAAATGTTCCTATGTGCCTAGTCTCAATAAGGAAACCCATAATGTTTTTACACCTTATGAATGATTGGTGCCCTTATATCACTATAAATGCACAACAGCTTTATACCAAATTCTGATGACACCATGGCAGGATATCTGTCCCAGGAAAATCTGGCCTCCTTGGCACTACTTGAAGGTGAGGATTTCCAGTGTTCTAGTCAACATTTGCCCCGACACTAAAAGCACACAGGTTAATCGGTCATTCATATTACTTTATTTGTAGAAACTTGCTGTGTGAGAACTGGAAGTGACCTACACAGTAACAACCACAACACTCCATTCTTTATGATAAAACTTAGGGTGTTCTGAGAGACATAATAGAATGGTGTAACCTCCTCCAGCCCCCAGAATGTTTGAAATACACGTGCTTGTCCAACTCTTGCCCTCTGATTTTCATTACACCATCATAATAATAATAATAATCTTTATTATTGTCACAAGTAGGCTTACACTAACACTGCAATGGAGTTACTGTGAAGTGCCCCTAGTCGCCACACTCCGGTGCCTGTTTGGGTACATGGAGGGAGAATCCAGAATGTCCAAATTTACTAACAAGCAAGTCTTTTGGGACTTGTGGGAGGAAACCGGAGCACCCGGAAGGAACCCACGCAGACACGGAGAGAATGTGCAGACTCCGTACAGACAGTGACCCAAGCTAGAAATTAGACCCAGGTCCCTGGAGCTGTGAAGCAACAGTGCTAAGCACTGTGTTCCCATGCCGCAGCAGTGTATTAACTGCCTGAGCCCGTGACCCTCCCTCTGCATCTCTACCTCTCTCTCTACATCATAGAATCATAGAATAATCATAGAATATCTACAGTGCAGAAGGAGGCCATTTGGCCCATCGTGTCTGCACCGACCCTCTGAATGAGCAACCGATGTAGGCCTATTCCCCCGTCCTATGCCTGTAACTCCACCTAACCTGTACTCCCCTAGACACAAAGGGGAAATTTTATCGTGGCCAATCCACCGAACCTTTTTTGAATTGTTCCTTAAAGCCTCCAACTTCAACCAAACTTTGATCTCCGATCTTAAAAGCTCCTTCCATGCATCTTGGAGCAGGCCACTACGGTAAACATAAATGCCAATTTCTGTTGTTGTTTGACCTACTTTCTCCGGCACGTTAAAAAGCCACCGGACGAGCTGAAATAACAATCCTGGTTATATCTGCACCGTGAGCGCTTTTTAATGTTACCAGGACAAAGGGCGAGCAACGGGCCATGGCACAGAAAAAGGCGAAGGCTACAAGGAGTTAATATGAGTTGTGCAGTCGCTTTAGGAAACAATGTTAGCTTGCCAGCTCCCGATTTCGTCAAGGCCCGCCTTTATCTGTCTGGGAACATTCCTTTCATTTCCATTCATTTTTATTCAAACCGGCTTTTCATTACTGCTGCCGGGTGTGTGGAAATGAAAGACTTTGAAAGAAAACCATCATGGCAGATTTAAAGGGTCTCATCTTGTAATGGAGTTAACAATAAAGATTTCCTGTGTGTGCTTAATGTAATGTGCTGGTTCAAATCTGTGATGGAAGCCAACTTGCTTGAGGGGTTTCATCTGTCACTTGCCCAGAGGCACATAGCTAGTAGACTGTCACTGCCTTCAAAGCAAATTAGAAAGACCAGGAATTAAGATGTTCAACTCCTCGAGGCTGTTCTGGTATTCAATTATGGCATGGCACATTTTCACATCACTCATCTGCATTTGCTCCATACGTCTTGCTCGACTTAACCGAATAAAAATCCAACTAGGCTCCAATTGTCCTCTGATTTCAGCATGTTTCTGGAAGGAGTGTTAACGATTTTAAGTACTCTTAACGCTAAAATCTGCTTCCAGATTTTCCTCCTGTTTGGCCTGTCCTAGTTTAACATTAAACCCCTTTGTTCCTCACTTCCCTCACCAGAGGAAATAGTCTCTCCATTTCTATCCCACTGAATCCATCTCATGTTTTCAATGTTTCCATTGAGATCAGTCCTCAATCTTCTATATTCAACATTGCCTGTTCTTATTTACCAGTCTGCATGTTCCAGATGGATGCTGAATCTTGACACCGGTCCACTAAAAGAGCACAAGATGTAGGAAATAGCAGAAAGACCCGACCATTTGGCCACTTGAGTCTGATCTTCTATTCCATTCAACCATTGCTGACCTTGCCTCAACTCCACTCTCTTGTCCTGTCCCCAAATCCCTTGATTCCTTCCATACAAAAATCTACCAATCTCAGTTTTGAACATACTCGTCCGCTGAATATCCACAGACCTCTGACATATAGAACTCTTGGGCCGCATTCTCCCGCCTCCAAACCGTGTGTTTCCCTACGGCGGGAGACAGGGCGCCCATCGCTGGCAGCGGGATTCTCTATTCTCACCACCATCAATGGGAATTCCCATTGAAGCTCTCCATGCCGCCGTGAAACCCCACAGGGAGGGAACTGCAACTGGGAGGACCAGACAATCCCGTTGCCAATTAATAACCAGAGAATTCAAGCCAATACATTCACAATCCTCTGAGTGAAGAAATTTCTCCTTTTCTCAATCCTAAATGATCTACCCTTTATCATTTTGGACACCTGGGTCTAGACTCTCCTGAATGGAAGAGGAGGATTAAGTATTTTAGAGCTTTCATAGGGCTCTCATTGCAGTCTGTCTGCAATAAGTATTTGCAGGGACGCTTCAATAATTTACAAACACCTTTCATGTTTTTTCTGTCGTTTGTATCTAAGATCACTCAAGTGATAACTGGATGTCTCGCTCTTAGTTCTCTCTGAGCCCTTGGAAGCTAGCTGTTGTATCACATGAGGATTGGGCATCCCATTGTTTCACTAACTACAGCGGGGTGATCTGCGAGAGTTGGTGCAGCCTTGTCCATTGCTTGCATGCCTGAGGTCTCGCTGGCCAAAGTCACTGGTTGTGGCTTCATTGCTAAAGAGGGCTGGTCCTGGCTTGTGTGACCACTGTTTGCCTCAGGCTTTACAATGAGTGAAGTGACTGCCGTACTTCCCTGCATGTCTGAAACACCTTCCAATTCATGACACAGCTTCCCGCCTCACGCTTAATGACGCACAGTGACAGGCAGACATTTGCAATCCCGTTTAACTTATTTTATGTTTAAGCGAAATAGGAGGATCATAGCTCAGCATTTCATGCAATAGAATGTGTTTGGTAGCTTTTGAAGTGATGTGTAAGCAGAGGCCCAGGATGACCTGTGGGAATATGCATTACTCTGCTGAGGATCAATGCACACGCTACTTTTCTTGACAGATGCAAATGTTGCCCTTTGTGGTGCTTACAAGCTGTCAGGAGAGTGGAGCAGCAACTTGAAGCAGTGCAGATTGAGAAACATCTGGTGTGTATCTTCTAATGTGCCTACTTTATCTCAAAGGAGCAGCAACATCCTCTCTGATTAGCAAACATTGATTTTGAATGTACGCTTCCTCCTTTATTGATTATGCAGAGCATCCCTTTTCACTAAGAGCTGAACAAAAATGTCCTGTTCCCTTTCTGACTGGAATAGGAATTTATCCTAAGCCCTATGTTTTTCATGTATGGAACAATCTGCCTGTACTGTACGCAGAACAATACTTTTCACTGTAGCTCGGTACATGCAACAATAAATCTAAATCAAATCACCAAATCAAATTTGCATCAGCAGACATATGTCATAGCTGCGTAATTATGTTGCTGGGATTTCAGGATCATTGCATTAACCTCAGTTGGGTATTTTAACTTGCCACTGTGCTTTTTGTTACACCGACTATTTCTGACCCCGCTAACAAAGGGTGTTGGTTCAACTGCCTCTATTTTAAATGTCAACCTGAATTGTGCCAGCAGACAGAATTTGAGCTTGAAATCTCTAAAGAAAGGACAGAATGGCAGTGTAACGTAACGTGGCATTTATATCTAGACTTGAGCTCGCTGATGTATCCGTTTTGAGGTATGGGAATTGAAGGAAATCATTCACGGTCTGGTGGAAAATGTCGAGTTGAGACCTGTAACCCTTCACGTACTGAAATTTACATAAAAAGATTTTGTTCAGCAAAATAATCAAAAATTGTCGCAAATATCGTTACGCTCCCATTTGCTATAATAATGTATGCACCATTAATAATTTGCTATAATAATGTCTGCACTATTAATAATTGGCTATAATAATGTCTGCACTATTAATCATCACACTGTTGTATCTTTAGTTAGAGCCTCATTCTAGAATTGGAGCTCAAGACCTCGGCTGCCCCATCAATGGTGTGCTGAGGAAGTGTTGCATTGTCAGAGGAGCTGTCTTTCAGGTGGTATCCAAGGTCCACTTCTCTGCTCAGCTGGCTCTCATAGCCATCAATTCGGTGAAGGACGCTCTTTTTTAAAAAAAGAATTCAGAGTGCCCAATTCTTTTTTTTTTCCAATTGAGGGACAATTTAGCATGGCCAATTCACCTACCCCGCACATCATTTTGGGTTGTGGGGATGAGACACACGCAGACACGGAGAGAATCTGCAAACTCCACACGGACGGTGACCCGGGGCTGGAATCGAACCCGGGTCCTCGGCACCGTGAGGCAGCAGTGCTAACCATTCTGCCACCCTGCCGCCTGAAGGATGCTCTTCGATCTGCCTGAAACTTGCTGGTCTTCCAGTCGGCGACTGGGGACTGCAGACTGGCACGTTCCAAGGTCCAGGATTATCCATGGTGAAGGCTTGCTTGGGGCAGCTGCTGGGGAGCCACAATTGGAAATGCTCTAAGATCTTTCAGGCAAACGGACAGACTGAAAACTCTGTACAATACCTCTGACTGTGAAAAGTCACCATAGTCCCAGTTGACCGTAGGCTGCTTTCCTCTTTGAGGGGGAGGGCTGACTGGTGGTGGTTTAACTTGAGGGTCACCACACCTCAGGCAAGAGCCAAGGTTGAGAAGGCGGGGCCATCATGAATAACCTCAGCCGATACAGGAATTGAACCCACACTGCTTGTTTCCCTCTGCATCACGAACCAGCTGTCTAGTGTTATGGCCCAGGGTTTAGTATATCTTGGAGTTTACCTGACCTACAACCTTTAATAGATTTTGGTTATGAGGAGCACGAGGGCCTACTTTCCAGGTGTTATGCAACAGAGACCTTAAGTATTTTTAAACAAAACAATGTTTATTCTATGAATTCAGTTAACATTTTATAAACACACAGTAAGCATTTTATCAACTACCAACACAACTACGCCCCACAGATACAGTACTCTATATGTAACCCTTAATAACTTTCCTGACAACATCCATAAGCCAAACACTGTTTTTAACAAAGCAGTAGGTATAAATTCTTTACACAAGACAGTTATTACTTTTAAATTATCAAGTGATCCGGACACCTTTTAACATACAGAGAGAGAGACAAAATGAACTTTTCTTGTCAGAATTCAGCTTTCAACTGCCTAAAATGAACGTAAAACACAAAACCACAAACAGCTTCCAGCTCAAAATGAAAGTAAAAGCCAGAGACATAACCCAGCTCCACCCACACAATGACATCACTGCAGCTATTTGATAAACACCCATTTCTTAAAGGTACACTCCCATGACACTAGCCAGCTGAGCTAAATTGGCACCCACCTCAGACTCATTATATGAATATAGGAACAGGAGTAGGCCACTCAGCCCATCAAGCCTGCTCCACTACTCAATACGATCATAGCTGATTGGATATATCAATGACTTTTACCCACACCATCCCTATAACACTTTTCATTATTGTTAATCAGAAATCTATCAATCTCTGCATTAAACATACACAATGACTGAGCTTCCATAGCACTCTGGGGTAGAGAATTCCAAAGATTCGCAATCCTCTGTGCAAAGGTTTCTCCTCATCCCGGTCCTAAGTGACTTCCCACTTATCTTGAAATTGTGCTCCCGGTTCTAGACTCCCCAACCAAGGGAGATGAGGAATAATTCCTTAGAGTCATAACGTTTTACAGCACAGAAAGGAGCCCTTCGGCCCATTGTGTCTGCGACGGCCATCAAACACCTATCTATTCTAATCCCATTGTCCAGCACTTAGTCCATAGCCTTGTATGCTGTGGAAGAGCTCACCTAATACTTCTTAAATGCCAGGAGGATTTCCACCTCTGCCACCCTTTGAGCCAGTGAGTTCAAGATTTCCAACACCTTCTGGGTAAAATAGTTTTTCCACAAATCCCCTCTAACCTCCTGCCCCTATTGTTAAATCTATGCCCCCTGGTTATTGATCCATCTAGCAAGGGGAAAGGTTTCATCCTATCTCCCCTATCTGTGTCCCTCATAATTTTGTACACCTTAATCTGGACCTGTTGGTCACACTCTGCGTAGCTTCATTCCCTAAAGTTAGGTGAAATGAAATGAATGAAAAATGAAAATCGCTTATTGTCACAAGTAGGCTTCAATGAAGTTACTGTGAAAAGCCCCTAGTCGCCACATTCCGACGTCTGTTCGGGGAGGCTGGTACGGGAATTGAACTGTGCTGCTGGCCTGCCTTGGTCTGCTTTAAAAGCCAGCGATTTAGCCCAGTGAGCTAAACCAGCACCACCCCCTCCCTTGTTGGACTTTCTCCATTCTGTTCAAAAAACCCTCCTGGATGCACTTTACGAATTCCAGTCCTTCTAAGCTTTTCATATTTTGCCTATCCCAATTAATATTGGGGAAGTTGAAATCCCTTACTATTATTACTCTGTTAATTTTACATTTCCCTGCGATTTGCCGACATAGCTGTTCTTCTACCTTTCCCTGTCTGTTTGGGGGCCTACCCCTCGCAACATGATTGCACCCTTTTTTTGTTTTATGTTATACCCACATGGCCTCAATTGAGGAGCCTGCTAAGATATCCTCCCTCCTCACTTCAGCAATTAACTCTGATGTAGGAGCGCTTTCAAGACCTGTATATTGAGTCAGCTTCCACATGGGGTTATTCCAAGTGGCTCAGCTCAGTACAGAGAGGAGCAATCACGACAATCTGGGCAAAGATGGCTTATTTAATCAAGCTTGTTACGTGTACACCGAGAACAGACTGGATATCGGCCAAGACCTGGGGCGAGATTCTCCGATCCCCCGCTGGGTCGGAGAATCGCCGGGGGCTGGCGTGAATGCCGCCACCACCGGTTGCCGAATTCTCCGGCACCGGATATTCGGTGGGGGCGGGAATCGCGCCGCGCCAGATGGCGTCCCCCCCCACCCCCCCGCGATTCTCCGGCCCGGATGGGACGAAGTCCCGCTGCTAGAATGCCTGTCCCGCCGGCGTAGATTAAACCACCTACCTTACCGGCGGGACAAGGCGGCGCGATGCCCGACTGATTTGCGCCGTTTTGGGCGCCGGTCGGCGCACATCGCACTGATTACGGAGAATTTCACCCCGGAACACAGTGGCCGCAATTCTCCCACCGGGCGACTAAATCCTGACGCCGGAGTGAAAACCGGAGTGTTTCACTCCGGCGTCGGAGGCCGTTCCCAGCCCCCTAGTCTCCCGCTCCCAGGGGGCTAGGAGCGGCGGCGCGTCATTTACACGCGCCAGGCCTTGGCGCTGCGTAAAAGCGGCGTCACATAAATGACGCGACCGGTGCCGCGTAAATGAGGTCACCCGCGCATGGGCGGTTGCCGTCCTCCCCATGGCCGCCCCGCAAGAAGATGGCAGATGGATCTTACGAGGTAGCGGTGGAAAGGAGGTCCTCCTTCAGAGAGGCCGGCCCGCCGATCAGTGGGCACCAATCGCGGGCCAGACCCCTTTTGAAACCCCCCCCGGTGCAGGAACCTCCCTCGCCCCCCCACAGGCCGCCACCCCAGCGTTCCCGCGCTGTTCCTGCTGGCAACGACCAGTTGTGGATGGCGCCGGTGGGAACCTGTCGTGTTGAGCAGGCCGCTCGGCCCATCCGGGCCGGAGAATCGCCGCTCTCCCATTACCAACGGCAAGCGGCGATTCTCCCAGCGGCCAGCCGTGATTCGCGCCGTGCTGGTTTGGGGGGTGGGTGGGAGAATCGCATGCGGGCGTCAGGACGGCGTGGCGCAGGGGAGTGGGTCTCTTCCGCCTCCGTCATGGTGGCGACCGTGGCGAAGGCGGAAGGAAAAGAGTGCCCCCACAGCACAGGCCCGCCCGCGGATCGGTGGGCACGGTCACGGGCCAGGCCACCGTGGGGGCACCCCCCGGGGCCAGATCGCCCCGCTCCCCCACCTGGACCCTGGAGCCCGCCCACGCCGCCGTCCTGGCGTGGGTTGACAGCGGTGGGACTTTGGCCCATCGCGGGCCTGAAAATCGCCGGGGGGGGTGGGGGCGCCAACCGGTACGGCGCGATTCCCGCCCCTGCCGAATATCCGGTGCCGGAGAATTCGGCAACCGGCAGGGGCGGGATTCACGCCCCTATAGTCCAACCCAGTTGGACACGATCCAATCCCTGAAGCTGCTACTTTTAAACTTATCCAATAGAACCGCAAGTAGTGTCCAAACTTCACCCAATAGAATTGCAAGCGTATTGATCCTCATCCTGACAGCTGTGTACATTCCCAGCAGCCTGTGCTGACTGTCTGTGAGAAACAGAACAACAGGGGCGAGATTCTCCGACCCCCCCGCCGGGTCGGAGAATCGCCGGGTGCTGGCGTGAATCTCGCCCCAGCCGGTTGCCGAATTCTCCGGCACCGGATATTCGGCGGGGGCGGGAATCGCGCCGCGCCGGTTGGCTGGCCCCCCCCGGCGATTCTCCAGCCTGGATGGGCCGAAGTGCCGCTGCTGGAATGCCTGTCCTGACGGCGTGGATTAAACCATCTCTCTTACCGGCAGGACAAGGCGGTGCAGGCGGGTTCCGGGGTCCTGGGGGGGGGGGGGGCGCAGGGCGATCTGGCCATTGGTCGCACATGGCTGGGGGAGCACAAAATGGCGGCGCCCATCCCTCGAATGTGGCGTCCACGGGACAAGATGGCGGTGCCCGGGGGCCACACATGGCCCTGGAGTAGGAAGATGGCGGCGCCCACTGGCCGCACGGGGACCGTGGAGAAGTTTGTGGTGGCGGTCTGCCTCTCCCGCGGCGACCGCACGGGCCTGGCATACCACCACGAAGTGGTCCTTTTTACCGCAACCCTTGCAGGTGGCTGCACGGGCCGGCCAGCGCTGCCGGGGGTGCTTGGCCTGCCCGCAAAAATAGCAGCGGGGCCCCCCGAGGTTACCAGGCCGCCTTGCAGCACAAGCTTGTGGGGGGATGGGGGATGTTTCGGGGTCGGCTGCGGAGGGGTTCCACGCTGCCTAGGGGGCTGCCGCGCGGTCGGGAACGTAAGCGCGGGCGTTTCTGGAGGCCACATCCAGGGAGCCTGCAAGGGCCCGTGCCTCCTTGAGGCCAGTGTCTCTTTCTCCAGCAATCGCTGGCCGGTTTGGGAGGACAGCATACCTGCCACGAAAGCCTCCCGGATGAAGAGTTCTGTGTGGTCGCTCGCCGAAACTTGCGGGCAGCTGCAGTTTCTCCCCAACACCAGGAGTGCACGGTAGAATTCTTCCAGCGATTCGCCAGGGATTTGTTGCCTCGTTGCTAGCAGATGTCGGCTGTAGACCTATTTTACCGGGCAAATATAATGTTCTTTTAGCAGCTCTATTGCTGCATTGAAGTCTTCCGCTTCCTCGATGAGGGTGTAAATTTCCGGGCTCACCCTCGAGTGCAGGACTTGCATTTTCCGTTCTCCCGTGAGTGTGTTTTTGGACGTTCTAAGATATCCTTCAAAACACGCCAGCCAGTGCTTGAAGATTGCCGCGTGGGGGCTGAGTTGCAGACACTCTGGCTTGATTCAGAGCTCCATCCTTTTAAATCTAGCTTATTAAATTGATGCACGATCAATGACCACTAAAGCGAGGTTGTAGTTCAACTGAAGGCTTTAATAAGCAAGATGTTTCCCCCAGCAGCTCAGGTACAGAATGAAGGCTGCTGGGGCGACACGGGCTCTTATACCCCGCCTAGCAGGGCAGAGCTACCATACAGCTTGACCAATGGGAAACATACAATATCTACCAATGGTGTTCCAGCATTACCAGGTACTGTAATACCTCTACACAGACTACCACAGCCTGGAAGGTCTTTGTGGCATTAATGTTTACAGCAAGTAGTGCTGCAATGATAATGATGTGACTGACATGCAACATGTTGTCCACAAGAGGAATTGTTTCAAATTACCTCATTCCCCGAAAAAAGGCAGTGGTCCTTCCTCTAACCATTGAGTGCATTGCGAGACCACTTCTGAGAGTTAAGACTCAATCACATTATGGAATTGGAGCCACATGTTATAGGTGGCATGAGTGAAACAGTTAGGTTTTCATGACAACCCCACAGCTCTCAAAGTCACCTTGTGCAGAATTCTCTCAGCCCCGTGACCGGCGCGAATCGCACCCCGCCGCCCCCACAGAGCAGAGAATCGGTGCCATTGGCCACGAGACAGGGAGAGACCCGGCCCCTCCGGTATGCGACGCCCCCACGATGCCCCATTGCGGCCACGAGACAGGAACAAGCCCGGAGCAACAGGGAGACAACGCCCCCGTCTAGTGCGAGTGCGGCGACGCAGGTGTGTGGTCATCCAGCGACGAGGGGGGCAGCCACAGGCCCCCGTCGCAGCCGAGCCAGGACAGCCTGGCATACCACCACGAAGTGGTCCTTTTTACCGCAACCCTTGCAGGTGGCTGCACGGGCCGGCCAGCGCTGCCGGGGGTGCTTGGCCTGCCCGCAAAAATAGCAGCGGGGCCCCCCGAGGTTACCAGGCCGCCTTGCAGCACAAGCTTGTGGGGGGATGGGGGATGTTTCGGGGTCGGCTGCGGAGGGGTTCCACGCTGCCTAGGGGGCTGCCGCGCGGTCGGGAACGTAAGCGCGGGCGTTTCTGGAGGCCACATCCAGGGAGCCTGCAAGGGCCCGTGCCTCCTTGAGGCCAGTGTCTCTTTCTCCAGCAATCGCTGGCCGGTTTGGGAGGACAGCATACCTGCCACGAAAGCCTCCCGGATGAAGAGTTCTGTGTGGTCGCTCGCCGAAACTTGCGGGCAGCTGCAGTTTCTCCCCAACACCAGGAGTGCACGGTAGAATTCTTCCAGCGATTCGCCAGGGATTTGTTGCCTCGTTGCTAGCAGATGTCGGCTGTAGACCTATTTTACCGGGCAAATATAATGTTCTTTTAAGTCTTCCGCTTCCTCGATGAGGGTGTAAATTTCCGGGCTCACCCTCGAGTGCAGGACTTGCATTTTCCGTTCTCCCGTGAGTGTGTTTTTGGACGTTCTAAGATATCCTTCAAAACACGCCAGCCAGTGCTTGAAGATTGCCGCGTGGGGGCTGAGTTGCAGACACTCTGGCTTGATTCAGAGCTCCATCCTTTTAAATCTAGCTTATTAAATTGATGCACGATCAATGACCACTAAAGCGAGGTTGTAGTTCAACTGAAGGCTTTAATAAGCAAGATGTTTCCCCCAGCAGCTCAGGTACAGAATGAAGGCTGCTGGGGCGACACGGGCTCTTATACCCCGCCTAGCAGGGCAGAGCTACCATACAGCTTGACCAATGGGAAACATACAATATCTACCAATGGTGTTCCAGCATTACCAGGTACTGTAATACCTCTACACAGACTACCACAGCCTGGAAGGTCTTTGTGGCATTAATGTTTACAGCAAGTAGTGCTGCAATGATAATGATGTGACTGACATGCAACATGTTGTCCACAAGAGGAATTGTTTCAAATTACCTCATTCCCCGAAAAAAGGCAGTGGTCCTTCCTCTAACCATTGAGTGCATTGCGAGACCACTTCTGAGAGTTAAGACTCAATCACATTATGGAATTGGAGCCACATGTTATAGGTGGCATGAGTGAAACAGTTAGGTTTTCATGACAACCCCACAGCTCTCAAAGTCACCTTGTGCAGAATTCTCTCAGCCCCGTGACCGGCGCGAATCGCACCCCGCCGCCCCCACAGAGCAGAGAATCGGTGCCATTGGCCACGAGACAGGGAGAGACCCGGCCCCTCCGGTATGCGACGCCCCCACGATGCCCCATTGCGGCCACGAGACAGGAACAAGCCCGGAGCAACAGGGAGACAACGCCCCCGTCTAGTGCGAGTGCGGCGACGCAGGTGTGTGGTCATCCAGCGACGAGGGGGGCAGCCACAGGCCCCCGTCGCAGCCGAGCCAGGACAGCCCTACCCAGGGCACCCCTACCCAGGACACCCTTACCCAGGATGCCCCTACCCAGGACACCACTACCCAGGACACCCCTCCCCCGGACCACCGACACACATGACACACCGAAATACAGGACACCGACACACAGCGGACGGGTGGACAGGAACCGCCACCCCAGGGGACCATGGACTCTGGGTCGGGCGATGCCCATGACACAACGCCACTGCTATCTCCAACACCCTCCACCATCGCAGAGACACTCACCTCGGTTGGGCACTTTAGTGATGAGGCTTCTGGTACACTCACTGGTGCGCACAACACAGCCGTATCGGTACAGCAGGTGGAGGTAGGAGCAGCCAAGGGGCCGGGCGGTCGGAGGGCATCCCGGCGCAAGCAAACATCTGCCGCCCAGATGGGTCCCGGGTTCCTGGAGTTACCGCACCCACGCATAGGCCCGATGCAGTCACGGAACCAGGGACGATCAAAGAGGGTGACGGCCGGCTTGCGGCGGCTGCAGACGCAGGTGGAGGAGTGCACCCGCGTCCAGGAGCTGGGAGTGGTGCCGGTCATGTGTGCCACCCAGGCCGAAACCGCACGGGTGGCGTCCGCGGTGGAGGCAATGGGAGCGATGGTGTCAGACATGGGAGCAGTATGCAAGGCCTGGGGCCTTCCGTGCAGGCGGCATCTGTGGCCCAGGACATGGCTGCCCTCTCACAGGAAGCCATGAGCCAGAGCTAGCGGCAGATGGCAGAGGCGCTCAACGCCATGGCCCTGTCTCAGCAGGCCATGGCCCAGTCTCTGCAGGCAGTGGCCCAGTCTCAGCAGGCCATGGCCCACTCTCAGCAGGCCATGGCCCAGTCTCTGCAGGCCATGGCCCAGTCTCTGCAGGCAGTGGCCCTGTCTCAGCAGGCCATGGCCCAGTCTCTGCAGGCAGTGGCCCTGTCTCAGCAGACCATGGCCCAGTCTCAGCAGGCAGTGGCCCAGTCTCAGAAGGCAGTGGCCCAGTCTCAGCAGGCAGTGGCCCAGTCTCAGCAGGCAATGGCCCAGTCTCAGCAGGCAGTGGCCCAGTCTCAGCAGGCAGTGGCCCAGTCTCAGCAGTCCATCGCTGAGGGCATCGGCGCCATTGCCCAGGTGCTGGTCGGCTTCGCCCAGACACAGACAGGGATGGGCAACTCCCTGAGCTCCATGGCTGCAAACTTGCAGACCCTTGTCGATACCAGGGCGGGCCTCCAGGACTGTCAGCGCCAGGTGTCAGGGGGGCATCGGATGGCCGGTCCGTTCTCACCCCCGACCCATGTAGAGGCCCGGGGGCCATCGGGCACTCCGAGGGAGGAAGAGTTGCTGAGGCCCGTTCTGGGTCCCCCTGTGGGGGGGTCCCGAAACACCGCGGCACCTCGGACTCCCCCCTTCCGTCCCAGGTGCATCTGGTGGGCAACGGGCAGGACAGGCTGGCAGCTCGCCATCCCAGTCGCCTGAGCCACAGCCTGGCCCATCTAGGCCGGGCCGCCTCAGGAAACGGCCGCCAAAGGGATCCCGAGTCACAGGGCAGGAATCACAGGAGTCCACCTCCAGTACTGCTGTACCGTCTGGGGAACCACCTTGACGTAGTCATAGGGCCCGTAAGGCCAAACAATTAGACACTGAGTAAGTTGGCATGGGTGCAGAGCACAGACGAGTTATAGGGGCTAGGGTACTTGTATGGACTGTTTGTTAGTAACATCACTTTCACACCTACAGAATCTGCCTTTGTGCTCTGTCCGAAGCATGCGGGGGGGTGGTTTGAGGTGAGCGCCAGTGTGAGTGTGAGGGGTGGTCTTACGTCGGCCCCAGGTGAGTGTCCCACCCGCTTATGTCCAGCCCGTCTGTCCTGACCATTGCCCCCATCCTCCTCCTCTGGGGAGATCTGCGCCTCGTCTTGCTGCTCCTCCCCCTCCCCCGCCTCTGCCTGCAGCACATCGCCCCTCTGCTGGGCTATGTTGTGCAGGACGCAGCACACCACAATGATGCGGCCGACGCTATCTGGCGGGTACTGGAGGGCCCCTCCAGAGCGGTCCAGGCACCTGAAGCGCATCTTCAGCAGCCCAAAGGACCTCTCTATCACACCCCTGGTCGCTGCATGGGTATCATTGTAGCTGTTCTCCACATCAGTCTTTGGCCTCCGTATAGGCATCATCAGCCACGACCGCAACAGGTAACCCCTGTCGCCCAGCAACCAGTCCCTCAGCCGGGGGTGGAGTCCCTCGAACAGCAGGGGCTGTTTAGCACAGGGCTAAATCACTGGCTTTGAAAGCAGATCAAGGCAGGCCAGCAGCACGGTTCAATTCCCGTATCAGCCTCCCCGAACAGGCGCCGGAATGTGGCGACTATGGGCTTGTCACAGTAACTTCATTTGAAGCCTACTTGTGACAATAAGCGATTTTCATTCATTTCATTCATTCATGCCGGGGATGTAAGACTGCGCCAGAAAGTATGAGTCATGTACACTGCCCGGGTACCGGGCGCAGCCATGCAGGATCATCATGCGGTGGTCGCAGACCACCTGAATGTTCATGGAATAGGTCCCCTTCCTATTGGTGAACACGACCCTGTTATCTGCAGGTGGCCGCATGGCAACGTGCATCCCATCGATCGTGCCCTGGACCATGGGAAACCCGGCCACAGCAGCGAAGCCCACGGCCTCCTGGCTGGCCCGGTCCACAGGGCACTGGATGTAGCAGTGTGCAATGGCATATAGGGCGTCTGTCACTGCCCAGATGCACAGGTGCACCGATGTCTGTGAGATGCCGGACAGGTCCCCACCTGGCGTCAGGAATGATCCTGTGGCATAAAAGCTCAGGGCCACCATAACCTTGATGGACACGGGGAGAGGGTGTCCCCCGCTAGTGCCACGCGGTGCCAGGTGCGCCATCCGGTGGCAGATGTGTGCCATGGTTTCCCGGCTCATCCGGAGTCTCCTCCTGCATGCCCAGTCCGTGAGGTCCTGGTACGATGAGCGGGGCTGGTACACACGGGGCCTCCTCGTGCGTCTCCGTCACCGTGGCTCCCCTTACTCGTCCTCCTCCTGGTTCTGTCGGGCAGCCGCCTGCCCCTCTGCGGCATGTGGCATGCTCCTCTGCCACAGCCTCTGCCCCCTCCCTGGCACGCTCCTCCTCCTCCTCCCCAGGGCAACATGTAGAAGTGCGGCTGCCGCCAAAGCGGCCACCATCGCTGGCTGATCAGCAAACATAACGGCCAGCACGGGGTGGGGGTGGGGAGGGAGAAATACGACATGTCATCATTGCCCGTATCCCGCGCGCCCACAGCCAGGTGTCATGGGCTGCATGGTCACGACTGTTCAAAGCTGGCACCTGCCCAGGCGGTCGACCTCCCTCGTCCTCACCCCCCTCCCCAGCACTCGCCCTCTCCCCGGCACTCGCCCTCTCCCCGGCACTCGCCCCCTCCCCGGCACTCGCCCCCTCCCCGGCACTCACCCCCTCCCCGGCACTCGCCCTCTCCCCCCTCCCCGGCACTTGCCTTCACCCCCCTCCCCGGCACTCGACCTCTCCCCCCTCCCTGGCACTCGACCTCTCCCCCCTCCCTGGCACTCGCCCTCACCGCGGCACTCGCCCTCACCCCGGCCACTCGCCCCCTCCCCGGCACTCACCCCCTCACCGGCACTCGCCCTCTCCCCCCTCCCCGGCACTTGCCCTCACCCCCCTCCCCGGCACTCGACCTTTCCCCCCTCCCTGGCACTCGACCTCTCCCCCCTCCCTGGCACTCGCCTTCACCCCGGCCACTCGCCCCCTCCCCGGCACTCACCCCCTCCCCGGCACTCGCCCTCTCCCCTCTCCCCGGCATTCGCCTTCACCCCGGCACTCACCCCCCCTCACCCCGGCACTCGCCCTCTCCCCGGCACTCGCCCCCTCCATGGCACTCGCCCTCTCCCCCCTCCCCGGCACTTGCCCTCTTCCCCCCTCCCTGGCACTCGCCCCCTCACCCCGGCACTCGCCCCCTCACCCCGGCACTCGCCCTCTCCCCGGCACTCGCCCCCTCACCCCGGCACTCGCCCCCTCACCCCGGCACTCGCCCTCTCCCCGGCACTCGCCACCTCCCCGGCACTCGTCCTCTCCCCGACACTCGCCCTCTCCCCACTCCCCGGCACTCGCCCTCTCCCCCCTCCCCGGCACTTGCCCTCTCCCCGGCACTTGCCCTCTCCCCCCTCCCCAGCACTCGCCCTCTCCCCCATAACCCGGCACTCGCCCCCTCACCCCGGCACTCGCCCCCTCCCCGGCACTCGCCCTCACCCCAGCACTTGCCCTCTCCCCGGCATTCGCCCCGTTACACCCCCGCCCCCCACCCCACCCTCCAGCCCCCACCCACCCTCCACCCCTCTCCACCCATCCGCCCCCCCTCCACCCCTCCACAACTCCACACCCCCTCTCACCCCCCCCCCACCTCCCCCACAACCTTCCCCCAAACCCTCCCCCAACCCGCCACACACAAAGACTGCGGCCACGCCGTCACTTCTCCTGCGGCCATCCCACGCCGTGACCTACCTCCGTGCTGTCCGGCGTCAACCATCAGCACTAGCTGACGCCGTTATATAGGTGGTTCAATTTACGCCGGCCCGACCCGGCGGGGGGTCGGAGAATCCCGCCCCAGTTCTAACCCGGGGTTAAACACTCACTTTTTAAATAGTTTCCATGAGCGAAATTCTCCGGATTCGGCGCGATGCCCGCCAACCGGCGCCAAAAATGGCGCAAATCAGTCCGGCATCGCGCCGCCCCAAAGGTGCGGAATCCTCCGCACCTTGGGGGGCCGAGCCCTAATCTTGAGGGGCTAGGCCCGCGCCGGACGAATTTCCGCCCCGTCAGCTGGCGCAAAAGGCCTTTGGTGCCCCGCCAGCTGGCGCGGAAATGACATCTCCGGGTGGCGCATGCACGGGAGTGTTAGCGGCCGCTCACGGCATCCCCGCGCATGCACTGTGGAGGGAGTCTCTTCCGCCTCCGCCATGGTGGAGACCGTGGCGAAGGCGGAAGGAAAAGAGTGCCCCCACGGCACAGGCCCGCCCGCGGATTGGTAGGCCCCGATCGCGGGCCAGGCCACCGTGGGGGCACCCCCCAGGGCCAGATCGCCCCGCGCGCCCCCCCAGGACCCCGGAGCCCACCCGCGCCGCCTTGTCCCGCCGGTAAGAGAGGTGGTTTAATCCACGCCGGCGGGACAGGCATTCTAGCAGCGGGACTTTGGCCCATCCGGGCCGGAGAATCGGGGGGGGGGCCGCCAACCGGCGCGGCACGATTCCCGCTCCCGCCGAATCTCCGGTGCCGGAGAATTCGGCAACCGGCGGGGGCGGGATTCACGCCCAAGGTTGTATTTAAACATTGTGGTTGGGATCAATGGAGGTTACTTCAGATGCATTCAAGCATGAATGGAAAGATAAATAAGCAAACCTGCCCGCTGTGTTTACACCATTAAGCTGACAATTAAGCTGACAATCAAAGACTAGTTAAAGGAATTGATGAGATCGCGAAGTACTTGGAAGTGCATGGTAAAATAGGACTGAGTCAGCACGGCTTTGTCAAAGGGCGGTCGTGTCTGACAAATCTGTTAGAGTTGTTTGAGGAGGTAACAAGCAAGTTAGACAAAGGAGAACCAGTGGACGTGATTTATTTAGATTTCCAGAAGGCCTTTGGACAGGATGCCGCATAGGAGACTGTTAAATAAGTTAAAAGCCCATGGTGCAAAGGGTAAGATCCTGGCATGGATAGAGGATTGGCTGACTGGGAGAAGGCAGACAGTGGGGATAAAGGGGTCTTTTTCAGGATGGCAGCTGGTGACTAGTGGTGTGCTCAGGGGTCTGTGCTGGGACCACAACTTTTCACAATATACATTAATGATCTGGCAGAAGGAACTGAATGCACTGTTGCTAAGTTGGTACTCAGTGAATTGGCCTCCACAGCCTTCTGCAGTAAGGAGTTCCACAGATTCACCACCCTCTGGCTGAAGAAATTCCTCTTCATCTCTGTTTTAAAGGATCGTCCCTTTAATCTGAGATGGTGTCCTCTGGTTCTAGTTTTTCCAACAAGTGGAAACATCCTCTCCACGTCCACTCTATCCAGGCCCTAGCAGTATCTTGTAAGTTTCAATAAGATCCCCTCTCCTTCTAAACTCCGAGTACAGACCCAGAGTCCTCAAACGTTCCTCATACGACAAGCTGTTCATTCCAGGGATCATTCTTGTGAACCTCCTCTGGACTCTTTCCAAGGCCAGCACATCCTTCCTTAGATACGGGGCCCAAAACTGCTCACAATCCTCCAAATGGGGTCTGACCAGAGCCTTATGCAGCCTCAGAAGTACATCCCTGGTCTTGTGTTCTAGCCGTCTTGACATGAATGCTAACATTGCATTTGCCTTCTTAACTGCTGACTGAACCTGCACATTAACCTTAAGAGAATCATGAACAAGGACTCCCAAGTCCCTTTGTGCTTCTGCTTTCCGAAGCATTTCCCTATTTAGAAAATAGTCTATGCCTTAATTCCCCCTTCCAAAGTGCATAGCCTCACACTTTCCCACATTGTATTTCATTTGCCACTTCATTGCCCACTCTCCTAGCTTGTCCAAATCCTTCTGCAGCCCCCTTGCTTCCTCAATACTACCTGTCCCTCTACAGATCTTTGTATCATCTGCAAACTTAGTAACAGTGCCTTCAGTTCCTTCTTCCAGATCATTAATGTATATTGTGAAAAGTTGTGGTCCCAGCACAGACCCCTGAGGCACACCACTAGTCACCGGCTGCCAGCCTGAAAAATATAGAGAGATAAAAAAAAGATAGATGGGTTCTTGATTAATAAGGGTATCAGGGGTTAAGGGGAGAAGGCAGGAGAATGGGGATGAGAAAAATATCAGCCATGATCGAATGGTGGAGCAGACTCGATGGGCCGAGTGGCCTAATTAAGCTTCTATGTCTTACGGTCTTATGATCTAACTATCGCTCTCCTGCACTTTGCCCTCCCCTGCTGAGCAACAGAGACAGTTGTGGTGCCACTGTTCTGGCTGCTGTTTCCAGAAAGGTTCAGACACTTCAAAAATCACAGTTTTAAAAACACAGGGCTGAGGGAGCAGATGTGAGGAAAGGAAGGTCTTCCTGACTTGCACCTTCAATGAACTGTCTGAAGTGCTCATCTGCTGTCAGGCAAAGCAGTTCAGAGTGAGCAGGCCACTTCAAAGTTTAAACAAGTCAGACAAGGATGATGATTTTGAACAGGGGGCTGCCTGAGGTTACCATGCCCAGAGTGATCTTCAGGTTGCCCAGGGCGGAAGGGGCAGTCCAGATAAGGGACCCCCCCTATCCCAGGGGAGGGTCCCGGGGTCAACACCTTACCCACAGCCGGAGCCCACCCAGTCCGCAGGACACTTGGCAGACACTCCCTCTGCAGCCTGGCACATGATCACTTGAGCTAGGGGCTAATCTCCTTGAGGCCCCCTTGGGGTCCAGCGTGCCAGGCTACGGTGTCACTGCCAAGGTGTCGGTGCCATAGTGCCAGGGACAGTTCCCTGTTTCCGATACCAGGGGGCAGGGCCTGATGGATGGGGGGGCCTGAATGGGGGGCTGGGGGACTGAAGAGGGGTGGCTGAAGGATGGCTGAGGGGAGACTGGTGGACGGTATTGGATCACCCTCAGTGAGCATGGTGTGTGCAGAGGGTGACCTGTTATTCCCATGGTGAGGGTGAGGAAACCTATCCTTGATAAGGGGCTGGAGTGTTCCCCTTGCCAGTGGGAGGGGGAGGGGTTTGTTGGCAGGGAGAGGGGCCTGTCCCTGGATGCTGGGATTGGGACATCCATTCAAAATGGTGAGCTAAAGCCAGTATGAACAAAGAACAGTGTAGCGCACAAAGACTTACGAGAGACGAATAGAGATGAAGCCGATGAGGCTTTATTAAGCGTGACTTGTTCCCCGCAGTTCAGCAACAGACTGGAGCTGCGGGGAGAATTCCTGGTTCTTATACTCCGCCTTCAGGGCGGAGCTAGAGGTCAACAGCCAACCAGGACCCGGGATCTGTCAGCCAATGGCATCACGGCTTCACAGTCCCACATGACCCCTAATGCATACTACCACATTCACCCCTTGTTAAAAATGAACCCGCGGGGTGGTGCTTCGCATGGTGGTAGGGGTTTACAAGGCTGGTCCTGGGAGGGAAAAAAACTTTTGCATGTCATTACAGTGCCCTACACTGGGCTATGTACAGGGTTTGTGAACTATTTACAATATTCGTAAGAAGAAAAAGGACATTCTCGTTAAAGTCCACGCCATTCTTGTGTTACACTGATGCCACGAGTCGAGCGGGCGGTCTGGTCTTCCTTGTCGATCGCCTCAGCCCCGGTGGTGGTGCAGTTGCTTATTCCAGCGTTGTCGTCTCCGGGAGCTTTACGGTTTCTGCTTCAGCTTCACTCCTGGTCGGACCTGGGAGGAGGACCGATCCTCCCGGGAAGGTGGCGGTCGCGTGGTGCGCCGGTGGCAGGGAGGGGGTGATTGGTGTCGGGGGGGTGTGCGTATTGCCGGCGGGCGCCAGGTCTCGCAGGGAGACCGTGTCCTGTCGGCCGTCGGGGTACTCCACGTAGGCGTACTGCGGGTTCGCGTGGAGGAGATGAACCCTTTCGACCAACGGGTCCGACTTGTGCGCCCGCACATGTTTCCGGAGCAAGATGGGTCCTGGGGCCGCCAGCCAGGTCGGCAGCGACGTTCCAGAGGAGGACTTCCTGGGGAAGACAAGGAGGCGCTCATGAGGCGTTTGATTAGTGTTGGTACACAGCAGCAACCGGATGGAGTGGAGAGCGTCCGGAGGACCTCCTGCCACCGTGAAACTGGGAGATCCCTGGACCGTAGGGCCAGTAGGACGGTCTTCCAGACCGTGCCGTTCTCCCTCTCTACTTGCCCGTTCCCCCGGGGGTTGTAGCTGGTCGTCCTGCTCGAGGCTATACCCTTGCTGAGCAGGAACTGGCGCAGCTCGTCACTCATGAAGGAGGACCCCCTGTCGCTATGGATATATGCGGGGCAACCGAACAGTATGAATATGGTGCTAAGGGCTTTAATAACTGTGGCCGCTGTCATGTCGGGGCAGGGGATGGCGAAAGGGAAACGGGAGTACTCGTCCACCACGTTCAGGAAGTATGTGTTGCGGTCGGTGGAGGGGAGGGGCCCTTTGAAATCCAGACTGAGGCGTTCAAAGGGGCGGGAAGCCTTGATCAGGTGCGCTCTATCCGGCCTGAAAAAGTGCGGTTTGCACTCTGCGGAGATGTGGCAGTTCCTGGTGACTGTACGGACCTCCTCCATGGAGTAGGGGAGGTTGCGGGACTTTATAAAATGGTAGAACCGAGTGACCCCCGGCTGTCAGTGGTCCTCGTGGAGGGTTTGGAGACGGCTAATTTGTGCGTTGGCACATGTGCCCGCGGGATAGGGCATCGGATGGCTCGTTCAGCTTTCCAGGACGGTACAAGATCTCGTAGTTGAAGGTGGAGAGCTCGATCCTCCACCTTAAGATCTTGTCATTTTTAATTTTGCCCCGCTGTGCATTATCGAACATGAAAGCTACCGGACCGTTGGTCAGTGAGGAGAGTGAATCTCCTGCCGGCCAGGTAATGCCTCCAATGTCGCACAGCTTCCACTATGGCTTGGGCTTCCTTTTCCACTGAGGAGTGGCGGATTTCTGAGGCGTGGAGGGTTCGGGAGAAAAAGGCCACTGGTCTGCCCGGTTGGTTAAGGGTGGCCGCTAGAGCTACATCGGAGGCGTCGCTCTCGACCTGGAAGGGGAGGGACTCGTCGATGGCGCGCATCGTGGCCTTTGCGATATCCGCTTTGATGCGGCTGAAGGCCTGGCGAGCCTCTGTCGACAGGGGGAAGGTAGTGGTCTGTATTAGGGGGCGGGCCTTGTCTGCGTACTGGGGGACCCACTGGGCGTAATATGAAAAGTACCCTAGGCAGCGTTTCAGGGCTTTGGAGCAGTGGGGGAGGGGAAATTCCATGAGGGGGCGCATGCATTCGGGGTCGGGGCCTATTATCCCATTGCGCACTACATATCCCAAGATGGCTAGACGGTTTGTGCTAAACACGCACTTGTCCTCGTTGTATGTGAGGTTCAAGGCTTTAGTGGTCTGGAGGAATTTTTGGAGGTTGGCGTCGTGGTCCTGCTGATCGTGGCCGCAGATGGTTACGTAGTCGAGATATGGGAATGTGGCCTGCAACCCGTGTTGATCAACCATTCGGTCCATCTCCCGTTGGAAGACCGAGACCCCGTTTGTGACGCCAAATGGGGCCCTTAGGAAGTGGTATAATCGCCCGTCTGCCTCGAAGGCTGTGTACTTGCTGTCACTTGGGCGGATGGGGAGCTGATGGTAGGTGGACTTGAGGTCCACGGTGGAGAAGACCTTATATTGGGCAATCCGATTGACCATGTCGGATATGCGGGGGAGAGGGTACACATCTAGCTGTGTGTACCTGTTGATGGTCTGGCTATAGTCTATGACCATCCTTTGCTTCTCCCCTATCTTTACTACTACCACCTGTGCTCTCCAGGGACTATTGCTGGCCTGGATTATGCCTTCCTTCAGCAACCGCTGGACTTCGGACCGAATAAATGTCCGGTCCTGGGCGCTGTACCGTCTGCTCCTAGTGGCGACGGGTTTGCAATCCGGGGTGAGGTTTGCAAACAATGATGGAGGTTCAACTTTGAGGGTTGCGAGGCCGCAGATAGTGAGTGGGGGTATTGGGCCGCCGAATTGAAATGTTAGGCTCTGCAGGTTGCACTGGAAGTCTAATCCCAGTAATGTGGGCGCGCAGAGTTGGGGAAGGACGAAGAGCCTGTAGTTTTTAAACTCACTCCCTTGCACCGTTAGGGTCACTATGCAGAACCCTTTGATCTCTACGGAGTGGGATCCTGCCGCTAGGGAAATCTTTTGCATACTGGGACGGATGGTCAAAAAACAGCGTCTTACCGTGTCGGGGTGGATGAAGCTTTCTGTGCTCCCAGAGTCGATCAGGCATGGTGTCTCGTGTCCGTTGATCAGCACCGTTGTTGTCGTCGTCTGGAGCGTCCGGGGCCGTGCTTGGTCCAGCGTCACCGAGGCCAGACGTGGTCGCAGTGTTTCAGCGTCTTCTTCGAACCCCGTGGAGCCGCCGATGCTGGGGTCCATTGTTGTCGTCCAAGATGGCGGCGGGGGTGTACAAAATGGCCGCCCCCATGCATCACACGTGGCTGGGGGGGTCCCAAGATGGCGGCGGGGTTGGACAAAATGGCCGCCCCCATGCATCGCACATGGCTGGGGGGTCACAAGATGGTGGCGCCCCTCCTCCCCTCGTGGTGGCCGGGACGCAAAATGGCGGCGCCTGTGGGTCGCACATGGGGCGCTGGGGGGGTTGGGGAGCATTTGGGATGCGCTGGACTCTCTCTTCTCCGGGGACAGCGGCGACCCCCCGGGACTGGCACACGGCCGCGAAATGGCCCTTTTTCCCGCAGCTCTTGCAAATCGCTGCGCGGGCCGGGCAGCGCTGCCGGGGGTGTTTTGCCTGGCCGCAGAAATAGCAGTGGGCCCCCCCGGGATGACCTGGCGTCTGGACCGCGCAAGCCTGTGGGAGGGGGGGGGGGGTTTGTCGCGACGGGGGTCCACGGAGCCCAAGGGGCTGCCGCGCGGTCGGGGCCATCCGCGCGGGCGTTTTGCGCGGGCCGCATCTAGGGAAGCTGCAAGGGCCCGTGCCTCTGAGAGTCCTAGCGACTCTTTTTTCTAACAGTCTTTGGCTGATTTGGGGCGAGTTCATATCTGCCACAAACGCATCACGAATTAACATGTCCGTGTGTTCAGCCGTGTTTACCGTCGGGCAGCTGCAGGCCCGTCCCAAGATTAGCAGCGCGGCGTAGAATTTGTCTATCGATTCTCCGGGACTTTGCCATCTCGTTGCGAGTTGGTAGCGTGCGTAGACCAGATTCACTGGGCGAACGTAGATGCTCTTTAGTGCTGCGAACGCCGTCTGGAAATCCTCTGCATCTTCTATGAGAGGGTAAATTTCCGGGCTTATCCTCGAGTGCAGGACCTGCAGTTTCTGGTCTTCTGTGATCCGGCCGGGGGCCGTTCGGAGGTAGCCTTCGAAACAAGTCTGCCAGTGTTTAAAAACTGCTGCTGAGTTCACTGCGTGGGGGCTGATCCTCAGGCATTCGGACGATCCTGAGCTCCATAGTCCTTTGAGTCACGCTTAATAAATTGTAGCGCACAAAGACTTACGAGAGACGAATAGAGATGAAGTCGATGAGGCTTTATTAAGCGTGACTTGTTCCCCGCAGTTCAGCAACAGACTGGAGCTGTGGGGAGAATTCCTGGTTCTTATACTCCGCCTTCAGGGCGGAGCTAGAGGTCAACAGCCAACCAGGACCCGGGATCTGTCAGCCAATGACATCACGGCTTCACAGTCCCACATGACCCCTAATGCATACTACCACAAACAGTACAGCACAAGAACAGGCCCTTTGGCCTCCAAGTCTGTGCCGATCCCATGTCCTATCTAGACTAACAGCCTGTGCCCTTCTACACCCCGTCCATTCATGTGCCTGTCCAGATAAGTCTTAAAGGTCACTAACGTATCTGCCTCAGCCACCTCACTTGGCAGAGCATTCCAGGCCACCACCACCCTCTGTGTAAAAGACTTCCCCCGTACTGCTCCCCCTTGCTTTCAACTTGTGCCCCCTTGTAATTGTCATTTCCGCCCTGGGAAAAAGCCTCCAACTGTTCACCCTATCTATACCCCTAATAATTTTATAAAATTCTATCAGGTCGCACCTCAGCGTTCGACTCTCTGGGGAGAACTGAAGAGTGGGTGGCTGAATGGGGTGGCTGAGGGGGAGACTGGTGGAGGGTGTTTGGTCACCCTCTTGTGAGCATATCTGCAGGGAAACCAGCGTGTTCACCGATATGCATAATTTAGCACAGCAAAGGTATGTGCACACCACATCGGCAATGCTCCAAATGCCAACGGCACACATTCCTGATTCTCTGCTTGCAGGAGCGCTGAAGCAGAGAATCCCGCCCATTGTCCCCACTACTGTGACGTGGGGCGAAATTCTCCCGAAACGGCGCGATGTCTGCCGACTGGCGCCCAAAACGGCGCCAATCAGACGGGCATCGCGCCGCCCCAAAGGTGCGGAATGCTCCGCATCTTTGGGGGCCGAGCCCCAACATTGAGGGGCTAGGCCGGCGCCGAAGGAATTTCCGCCCCGCCAGCTGGCGGAAACTGCCTTTGTTGCCCCGCCAGCTGGCGCGGAAATGACATCTCCGGGCGGCGCATGCGCGGGAGCGTCAGGGGCCGCTGACAGTTTCCCACGCATGAGCAGTGGAGGGAGTCTCTTCCGCCTCCGCCATGGTGGAGACCGTGGCAGAGGTGGAAGGGAAAGAGTGCCCCCACGGCATAGGCCCGCCCGCGGATCGGTGGGCCCTGATCGCGGGCCAGGCCACCGTGGGGGCACCCCCCGGGGCCAGATCGGCCCGCGCCCCCCCCCCCCAGGACCCCGGAGCCCGCCCACGCCGCCTTGTCCCGCCATTCAAAAGGTGGTCTAATCCACGCCGGCGGGACTTCGGCCCATCCGGGCCGGAGAATCGAGCGGGGGGGCCCGCCAACCGGCGCGGCCCGATTCCCGCCCCCCGCCGAATATCCGGTACCGGAGACTTCGGCAACCGGCAGGGGCTGGATTCACGGCAGGCCCCGGCGATTCTCCAAACCAGCGGGGGGTCGGAGAATGACGCCCCAGGTTGGCCAGGTTTATATTAAAATTTTCATCAGCAGCCAAAATATCAGAAGGGCATGAGCAGCCTCACAATCCCAGAAGCAGCAACGCCCCTTCTCTCAGCCCAGAAGTCTGCCTCAACAATTATACTCAGAACCCTAACGAGGCACAAATTCCAGAGGGTTAATTCAGGGCCAGTGAAAAGCCAAGAGATTCTTTCAGCTCAGCTTTCCTCTGAGAGACATGCTGACGGACAAGGTCCAGAGAATAATGACAGCCTGCAGCTCTCGAGTTCCCTGCACATGATTGATTCTGAGTTTTGCTTCATGGTTTACCAGTAAAATGTCCGTCACTGTCACTGTAACATCAAGTGCAAAAATCCCTCCCTCCAAGTGGGGCTAAGCATCCTGTTGGCTGACAGAAAAAGATAGTGAGGCTCATGGAAGGAGTGTTCATATCACAGTCTGTTAGTTGATTAATCCCAAAGGTAGAGGAGTCTAGAACTAGAGGGCATAGGTTTAAGGTGAGAGGGGAGAGATACAAAAGAGACCAGAGGGCGGTGAGCATCTGGAATGATCTGCCAGAGGCAGTGGTAGAGGCGGGTCCAATGTTTTCCTTTAAAAAGCAATTAGACATTTACATGGGCAGGGTGGGTATGGAGGGATATGGGCCAAATGCGGGCAAGTGAGACTAGCTCAGTGATAGAAACTGGGCGGCATGGACCAGCTCGGCCGAAGGGCCTGTTTACATGCTGTAAACATCTATGACTCTAAGTCCTTCTGTTGCAAAACACTGTCAATTCATCAGCTGGCTCCTGATCTGAAAATGCCTCAATTTTAAAATTCTCACCCTTGTATTCAAATTTCTCCGTGACTCCCCCCCCCCCCGCGCCATTCTCTCTGACCTCCTCCAGCTTCAATCCTCCGAGATCTCTACACCTCTCCAATTCGGACCTGTTTTGAATCGCTCCACCATGGAGTTCTTTAAGCTACCTGAGGTGTTCCCTCCCAAAAACTCTCCACCCCTTTCTCCACTTTGGAAGCTCCAAATTTCCTGCCTTTTTAACCAAGAGGTCACCTGTCCTACTTTTTTGTTATTCGTTCATGCGATGTCAGCATCACTGGCGTTTATTGTCCAGCCGTAACTGAGGTGGCGGTGAGCTGCCTTCTTGAGCTACTGTAGTCTGTGGTGTGTTGTTAGGAGGGAGTTCCAGGAGTTTGACCTGGTGATAGGGAAGGAATGACAATATATTTCCAAGTCAGGATGGTCACTGGCTTGGATGACAATAATAATAATAATAATCTTTATCAGTGTCACAAGTAGGCTTACATTAACACGGCAATGAAGTTACTGTGAAAATCCCCTCGTCGCCACATTCCGCCGCCTGTTCGGGTACACAGAGGGAGAATTCAGAATGTCCAATTCACCTAACAAGCTCATCTTTCAAGACTTGTGGGAGGAAACTGGAGCACCCGGAGGAATCCCACGCAGAGACAGGGAGAACGTGAAGACTCTGCACAGACAGTCACCCAAGCCGGCAATCGAACCTGGGTCCCTGGCGCTGTGAAGCAACAGTGCTAACCACTATGCTACCATGCTGCCCTCCCAGGTGATGGTGTTCCCTTGCATTTGCTGAATGTGTCCTCCTGGATACGAGAAGTTTTGGGTTTGGAAGGTGCTGCCTATGAACCCCAGGGTGTTGATAGTGGGGAATTCAGCAATTGTAATGCTGAATTCATCAAATTACAATTATTGGACTCTTGTTGGAAATGGCCATTGACTGGCACTTGTGTGGAACGAATGTTACTTGCCACTTATCAGCCCAAACCTGGATATTGGGGCCCGCAGCATCGCAGATGCTTCTCTTATTTGAATCTGTGTCATATTTCACTTGCTAATGCTCCTCAACCACTTTAGTATAGGGTTAATTCTGCTAAAGGAGCTATTTAAATGCAAGTTGTTGTTGTTGCATACTCAAAGGGACAAATTGCATGAAAGAGTATTCAGGTTTAGACCATGTGAGAATGAGCATTGAGATCAATACTCTAGGAGGGGTTGGGGGAGGGGGGGGGGGGGGGGGGGGGGAAGTTGGAGAGGAGAGGGGGGGGGGGGTTGGAGAGGAGAGGGGGGGTTAGCATTAACCAGAAACCTAACTGTTCTTAACTGTGAAAACAAGGGCAGGTCAGATGCTGAGTATTCTCCTGACTCCCCAACGCCTATCCACCATCTACAATTCACAAGTCCCGAGTCTGCTGGAACATTCTCTACTTGCCTGTGTAAATAATGATAATCGCTGATTGTCACAAGTAGGCTTCAATGAAGTTACTGTGAAAAGCCCCGAGTCGCCACATTCCGGCGCCAGTTCGGGGAGGCCGGTACGGGAACTGAACCCGCGCTGCTGGCCTTCTTCTTCATTACAAGCCAGCTGGTTAGCCCACTGTGCTAAACCAGCCCCTGAATGCAGCTCCCAAAACACATCCAGACAAAGCAGCCTGCTTGATCAGCATGCCACACACTGGGCGGGATTCCCCCGTCCGCCAGCTGCATTTTCCGGCAGGGCGCGCCACCACTGTCAGCGGGTCTCTTGCTCTGTGAAGCAACAGTGCTAACCACTGAGCTACCCTGCCACCCAGTTAGGGATGGGCACCAAATGGTGGCTTTGCTTGCAGTGCTCATATCCCAAGAAAGACTTTTGAAAATCCTCCCAAAACGATGTAATCTCCCAATTCACTATACCTGGATTCTCAATTCAATAACCATAGAAACACTGGGCTGAGTTATTTGGTCCCCCAGTCCTGTGTTTCTTGGCGGTGCGCTGTTCGCTGGCGGAGGATTCTATTTTCCTGCCGCTTGCCAAGGGGATTTCCCATCGAAACCACCTCACGTCACGGTGAAATCTACTGGTGGAGGTTGTACTGCCAGCAGCAAAAGTGAATTTTGACGACCAGGGAATTCTGGCCACTGTAACATAGGAACATAGTAGCAGGAATGGACCATGTGGCAAGCACTAACATCTTGGATCACTCTGCTGTACTAAGGTTTATATAGACAAGAGGTCCAAGCAGAGTCAACGTGGATGGAAGGAAAAAAAACTGTTGCACCAGTAAGGGTCTATTACAGACTTTTGAACTGTGAGAAAGAAGTAATATGTCAGCAAATGAGAAACTTATTGCTGTGGGAGATTTTAATTAACCATTTTGCAACTGGTACTAAGAGATGGAGAAAATGGAAATGGCAATTCCGTAAATGTGAACAAGACTCCTTCCTTAAAGCGAACACCAGTAGGCATCCAAGGGCAGGGTGTTGCTAATTCTAGTTATGAACAAAGAAACAGATTAGGTAGCTGGACGAAATGTGAGGGGGCGCCTTCAGAGTAGCGATCACGTTGTGATAAGATTTAGACTTAGCTGGAATGGGACAAAGTCAGTAAAAAAGGTCAAACAGCAGAATAGATGAACAAGGTTTTCAAAATGTGGAGATGCTGGACTGGGGTGAGCACAGTAAGAAGTCTTACAACACCAGGTTAAAGTCCAACAGGTTTGTTTCAAACACAATTGGCAAGTCATGACTGATGTGTTGGGTAGGCTGGCTCAATGTGAACTGCACTTGATGCAGTGTAGCGAGAGACAGGCTTCCAACACTTGATAAGATGCAACACAATTTTATTTAACATCTAAACTATTATACATGTTCAACTGTGGGTTGACACTATGCTGACTTGACTGGTCCCTGATAATAGCCTAATGAGACTTACTAGCTACCACATGGTGTTTGCACTGGCCAGTTCACAAACTCTGACTATCTCAGAGGCTGGGTCCCGAGAGAGCGGGAAAACTGGTGCCCTCTGTTTTTATAGTGGTTGTGTCCTGTCTGGTGATTGGCTGCTCTGTTCTGTGTGCTTACTGGTCATCCTGTGTATCAATCACTGCCTGTCTGCACTCCATTATATACATCGATGTATATTATGACAATGACTTGCCAATTGTGTTTGAAACAAACCTATTAGACTTTAACCTGGTGTTGTAAGACTTTTTACAAGGTTTTCAAAGAGTGCTGAGTGGGTTAGCTGAAAGAAATTGATAGAAAGGTCGATAGAGCAGCATGATTTCTTAAAAACACCAACAGTACCAAGTTTATTTCATTAAAAAGTAGTTTTAGAACTTTAAGGATAAAAAAGGTTAAAATGGATAAAAGCTCATGAAGATTCTGAAAACTGATTGCAGTGAAAAATTAAAGGAGAACATGAGAAAATGCAAGAATAGGTTACAGACTGATCGTGACATTTTCTGACCATTCGCACTGTCCCGCCGTCACGGCAGCACCGCTGTAGGTTTCGCAGCGGTGGGGAGGGGGGTGTTCAACAAGATACCCCATTGACAATTGGCAAGTCGCCCTCCACCACCGCGGAGGGAGAGGAAAATCCCGCCCATGAAAAACTATGGAATTAGGGAACTTTTAAATGAAAAAATTCGAAAGGGGAATTGCGAACTATGTTAGAATGAATTCAAAGACAATTGGAAGTGAGGTTGAATCCTTGGGAGAAGTGCTAATTTGCACACGGTGATCAAAACAGACTGTGTTGTTTAATGAGTACTTCTTTCAATCTTTGTTAAAGAGAAGGATGTGAGAGAGGAGGTCAATCCTGAAGTCTTTGACAGCAATATGATAGATAAAAGGAAAATGTCAGATAGATTAATTAGGGCAATGGAAGATAAACTGCTTGGATGGGATTGGATTTATTTATTGTCACGTGTACCGAGGTACAGTGAAAAGTATTTTTCTGCAAGCAGTTCAACAGATCATTAAGTACATGGGAAGAAAAGGAAATAAAAGAAAATGCATAAAATAAAATACATAATAGGGCAACACAAGGTATACAATGTAACTACATAAGCACCAGCATCGGATGAAGTATACAGGGTGTAGTGTTAATAAAGTCAGTCCATAAGAGGGTCGTTTAGGAGTCTGGTAACAGTGGGGAAGAAGCTGTTTTTGAGTCTGTTCGTGCGTGTTCTCAGACTTCTGTATCTTCTGCCTGATGGAAGAAGGTGGAAGAGCGAGTAAGCCGCGTGGGAGGAGTCTTTGATTATACTGCCCGCTTTCCCCAGGCAGCGGGAGGTGTAGATGGAGTCAATGGATGGAGGCAGGTTCGGGTGCTGGACTGGGCTGTGTTCACGGCTCTCTGAAGTTTCTTGCGGTCCTGGGCCGAGCAGTTGCCACACCAGGCTGTGATGCAGCCCGATAGGATGCTTTCTATGGTGCATCTGTAAAAGTTGTTAAGAGTTAATATGGACATGCCGAATTTCCTTCGTTTCCTGAGGAAGTACAGGCGCAGTTGTGCTTTCTTGGTGGTAGCGTCGACGTGGGTGAACCAGGACAGATTTTTGGAGATGTGTACCCCTAGGAATTTGAAACTGCTAACCATCTCCCTTGGACCCAAAATCCAAGGACCCTGAGGGAAACAAAGGGGGAGAAAATTAGGTGAGATAGTTCTGTAGTTGAATGTAACTGGTCGAGTAATTCCAGAGGTAGGCCGTAATCCCTGTTCGAATCCTACTTTAGCAGTTGATGGAAGTTAAATTCAATTAATTGAGTCTCAGTAATGGTGACCAAGAAGATGTCATTGAAAACAAAACCCATGTGGTTCACTGATGTCCTTTGCAGAAGGAAATCTGTCACCCTTAGCTGGTTTGGTCTAACGCGTGGTTCGAGATCCACAGCAATGTGGCTGAGTCTCAAATGGCTGAGCAAGCCACTCAGTTCAAGGGCAATTAGGAATCAGGAATTAGGAAGTTTAGGCAGCAACCACCCACATCCCGTGAACAAATTTGAAAAAGATTGCAGGGCCCCATACAAATTCTTTCTTATGTGTCTTATAGGAATACATACCCTAAGAAGAAAGGTAAAATTTTTGTTCAGGTACAATACTAACTAGCATGATGCCTAAAACTAAAAAAAAAGTAAAACTTGAAAAAATTCCTTCCCACATCTTCCGTTGCAATTGCAGAAGGTTCAACATAGGATCATAGAATCTTTGAATTTACAGTGCAGAAGGAGGCCATTCAGCCCATCAAGTCTGCACCGGCCCTTACAAAGAGCAACCCACTCAAGCCCACGTATCTACCCTATCCCCGCAACCCAGCCTTAACCTTTTTTGGACACTAAGGGCAATTTACCATGGCCAATCCACCTAACCCGCACATCTTTGAACTGTGGGAGGAAACCGGAGCATCCGGATGAAACCCACGCACACATGGGGAGAACGTGCAGACTCCGCACAGACAGTGACCCAGGCGGGAATCGAACCTGGGACTCTGGAGCTGTGAAGCAATTGCGCTAACCACTATGCTACCGTGCTGCCCAAACATCTAGCCCTTTATCTCCTCCTGCCTCACTGCTCAAGGCCCCAAATACTCCTTTCAGGTGAAGCAACATTTCACTTGCACCTCCTCCAGTTTCACTTATTATATTCACTGCTTCCAATGTGGTCTCCTCTACATTGAGGAGACTAAATGCAGATTGGGTGACTGTTTTGTGGAATGCCTTCTCTCAGTCCGCAAGCATGACCCCAGCCTTCCTGTTTCATGCCATTTCAATTCAGCATCTTGCTCTCATGCCTCCATTTTAAATCAGCATCTTGCTCTCATACCTCCATTTTAAATCATCATCTTGCTCTCATACCTCCATTTTAAATCAGCATCTTGCTCTCATACCTCCATTTTAAATCAGCATCTTGCACTCATGCCTCCATTTTAACTTAACATCGTACTCTCATGCCCACCTGTCTGTCCTTGGCCTGCTGCAATGCTCCAGTGAAACACAATGCAACCTTGAGAAGTAGCATCTCATCTTCCAATCAGGCATGTTACAGTCCTCGGGACTCAACATTGAGTGGCCTCCCCCGCAGCCCCCCCCCCCCCCCCCCCCCCCCCGCACCCCACCCTCTTCAACATCTTTTTCATTATCCCAAACATTTATTGTTTCAATGCAAAACACTCCCTCCACCCCCACCCCCCCACCCCACCCCCCCCACACACACACCCATACACACCAATCCATCTGTCTCTTGTTCTTAAGGTTGCTACATCTCGTTGCAATTTCTCCCAACTGCAGTTTAATACCCAACATGTTACCCCCTCTGTTTCGTTCTGACGAAGATCCAGATGCTGCCAGACCTGCCGAGTTTTTCTGGCATTTTCCATTCTTGTTTCTGATTCCAGCCTCTGCAGTATTTTGTTTACTTTACTGGAAGAAAACCTGACTTTTTTCAATCGAGTCCATGATGACACCCCCCTAACAGCGCTGGGGTGTGCCTTCACCACATAGACTGCAGCGGCTCAAGAAGCCGGTTCACGACCACTTCTCAATGACAATTAGGGATGGCCTAGCCATCGACGCCTACATCCCATGAAAGAAGTGGAAACACACAACAAATCTCATTTATCTACCCGATTTGTATGTAGGTACGACAAATGTGTGTAAAATAATGAAAGGATGGGACAGTATTTGCAACCGTTGAGGTTTCAAGGGTAAGGGTCTATAAAAATATGATTAAGAGAGTTAGGACACATGCAGCAGAAGAAATATCCTCCACAGAGAATGATGAGGATGTGGAATTCACTTCCAGGACTAGTGATTGAGGCAGAAACTAAGTCAACATTCACGATTTCACAGGACAAGTGGATAAATAAACAGGGATGAAGGGATATGAGAACGAGTGGGTAAATGTGATTTGAATTATGGAGACAAAAGCCCACCCGGACTGGTTGGATATATTGTAACTTTGCTTTGGGTCTATATAATGGAAGAAGGGTAAAGAATTCTCTCAATTCTCCCAGTGGCCTAATCAACATTTACTCATTAACTAATTCATTAACCCATTAACTACTCCACGATTCAGTCATTATATGAAGTATTTTGAAAAGTGTTGACAGCACGACAAGTCACCAAAACGTACAATATGATTTTCTTTTCCTCTATCAGCAACATTGTTTGATGCGCAAGGTTCTCCGCTGCAAAAACATCCTCCTCTTCCTTCAGGTACAGTGGATTGGTCCATAATAAGTTTGACAAAGTACAGCAATGATGTTTTATGGCTGACCAGAAGTTTAGCTCAGTTGGTTGGACAGCTGGTTCGCAGTGCACATTGTGGCCAACAGCACTGGTTCAATTCCTGTACTGGCTGAGGTTATCCATGAACCGCCTGCCTTCTCAACCTTGCCCCTTGCCTGAAGTGTGGTATTCCTCAGGTTAAATCATCACCAGTCAGCTCTCCCCCTGAAAGGGGAAAGCAGCGTATGGTTGTCTGGGATGTGACGACTTTACTTATGGCTGCCCAGGAAACTCTCCCACTTTTACCACCTGAAAATTGGAATCATTTACATGCTGATAATCAACCTGCTTGGCCACATTATGACCATACCTTCCCTGGTCATTAAGTCCTGAAGTCGGACTTTAAACTGGAGCCTCTACACCAGTAGTAAGGATGGTCCCACATCATCTCAGGAAGCATAGACTCCAATATTTAAGGAGGAAGGAAAAATGGGAGCCAGAAAATGGTTGTTGAACTGGAAAGAACAGGGAACATGGAGTTCCTGCCAAACCTAATGGCAAATCCTCATTAACAATGGTTTTGTTCTATTTCCCCACCTGACAGATGGACACCAAAGGCCGTTCAGTGTGGACCCCGCAATCAGGGAGGTGTCAGTTCATGATCAGTGATGGGGGAGAAGGGTAGAAAAGGACAGGGAAGAGAGGTTGAAATTGGCAGTACGTAAAGAGAAGTCAAAGGCTTCCGAGAGGGGCAAAGGATGGGGAGGGTGGGGGGAGGTTCCAGCCTTTCCTATCCCTCAAGGAGTTCTGAAAAAGGCATTTACATGAGCCAACAGCTCCTGCCTCCCTTTTACTGAGGGTCTCTTCGGGTAATTTTCATTTGGTCTCTCAATGACACTGTGAGAACCCTTTTTAAATAGGTTAGTTGAGCATCACCTTTCTAAACTCCTTTTCCTAGTTGCTGGCTCCATCCCTCTCCCTGGCAATAGTCGAGGACCAGACTGTTTGCAAATTTAGTGTCAAATGTAAACCCAAGATGAGGTGCCAAGCATGCATCTGTGCCATGTCTAAGATACTTATTGTGGTAATCACCACTGTTGTATATATTAGGAGATGTGTGGTCAGGCCCTATACTACAGGTACGGGGGTAGTCCCTGCCTGCTGGCTCCGCCCAGTAGGCGGAGTATAAATATGTGTGCTCCCTATACAGCAGCCATTTCACCAGCTGCTGTAGGAGGCCACACATCTTAGAGTAATAAAGCCTCAGTTGTATTCAACTCTCGTCTCTGTGCAATTGATCGTGCATCAATTTATTACTCTAAGATTTTCAGAAGATGGACCTCTGCATCAAGCTGGATCCGCAATCAAGCGACGCCAAAAAGGACTTTCAACAATGACTAGCTTGTTTTGAAGCTTACATCGGGTCTGCACCAGACCCAATCCTGGAAGCTCAGAAGATCCAGATACTCTACTCGCGGCTGAGTTCCAACGTCTTTCCTCTTATCCAGGATGCGCCGAACTACGTCGAAGTCATGGCGCAACTGAAAGAGAACTACGCCCAGCAGACCAACACGCTCTTTGCCAGACACGTACTCTCTACTCGCAGTCAACTCCCTGGTGAGTCCGTAGAAGAATTCTGGAGTGCTTTAATTCCTCTGGTCAGAGACTGTGACGGCCAGTGGGCGCCGCCACCTTCTCCCCCTCAGACCACACGCGGCCAGTGGGCACCGCCATCTTCCCCTTCTCGGACCACGTGCGGCCCATGGGCACTGCCATCTTTTTCAACCCCTGCCACGTGCGGTCCGTGGGCGCCGCCATCCTGTCCACTCCAAGATCATCAGGCGCCGCCATCTTGTCTTCCCCACGGCACATGGGCACCACCATTGTTCCAGGACCCGTGCCCCCTGGGCACACAATCGTTCAACACCAGTAACGACCAGCCACGACTCGCCTCGGTCACGATTGACCAGTCTCGCCCGCACAACCTAGCCACCGCATCGACAAGAGTGAAGATCGATGGGCACGAGACCTCTTGCCTGCTGGACTCTGGGAGCACCGAAACCTTCATCCATCCAGATACGGTAAGGCGTTGCTCCCTTGCGGTACACCCCGCCAATCAAAGAATCTCGCTGGCCTCCGGATCCCACTCCGTGGCGAATTCAGTGGCTTCCGCCTCTACGTCCTCCCCAATCTCTGCGCTGCCCTGCTACTCGGCCTGGACTTCCAGTGTCACCTTCAGAGCCTAACCTTGAAATTCGGCAGGCTCCTACCACCCCTTACTGTGTGCGGCCTTGCGACCCTAAAGGTCGACCCACCTTCCCTATTCGCAAACCTAACCCCGGATTGCAAACCCGTCGACACCAGGAGCAGATGGTACAGCACCCAGGACAGGACCTTCATCAGGTCCGCGATCCAGCGGCTACTTTGGGAAGGCATCATCGAGGCCAGCAACAGCCCCTGGAGAGCCCAAGTGGTAGTGGTGAAAACTGGGGAGAAACACAGAATGGCAGTGGACTACAGCCAGACCATCAATAGGTACACGCAGCTCGACGCGTACCCCCTCCCACGCATATCTGATATGGTCAATCAGATCGGGTCTTCTCAACTGTAGACCTCAAATCCGCCTAACACCAGCTCCCCATCCGGAAGGCGGACCGCCCATACACTGCCTTCGAGGCAGATGGCCGCCTCTACCATTTTCTTAGGGTTCCCTTCGGCGTCACCAGCGGGGTCTCGGTCTTCCAAAGGGAGATGGACCGAATGGTCGACCGGTACGGGTTGCGGGCCACCTTCCCGTACCTAGACAATGTCACCATCTGCGGCCACGATGAGCTGTACCACGATGCCAACCTTGCCAAATTTCTCCACACCGCCACTCTCCTAAACCTCACCTATCACAAGGAGAAGTGCATATTCAGCACAAACCACTTAGCCATCCTCGGCTATGTTTTCCAGAACGGAGTTCTGGGGCCCGATCCTGACCGCATGCGCCCCCTCATGGAGCTCCCCCTTCCCCACTGCCCCAAGGCCCTCAAACGCTGCCTGGGGTTCTTTTCATACTACGCCCAGTGGGTCCCAAACTACGCGCAAAAGGCCCGCCCCCTCATCCAGTCCACCCTTTTCCCCCTGACGGCCGAGGCTCAACATGCCTTCAACCGTATTAGAGCCGATATCGCCAAGGCCACGATGCACGCAGTAGACGAGACGCTGCCCTTTCAAGTGGAGAGCGATGCATCAGACGTCGCCCTAGCCGCCACGCTCAATCAGGCAGGCAGGCCCGTTGTATTCTTTTCCCGCACCCTTCATGCCTCCGAAATCCGGCACTCCTCCGTCGAAAAGGAGGCCCAAGCCATCGTTGAAGCTGTGCGACATTGGAGGCATTACCTGGCCGGCAGGAGATTCACTCTCCTCACTGACCAACGGTCGATTGCCTTCATGTTCAATAACACACAGCGGGGTAAGATCAAAAATGATAAAATCTTGAGGTGGAGGATCGAGCTCTCCACCTACAACTACGAGATTTTGCATCGCCCCGGCAAGCTCAATTAGCCCCAGATGCCCTATCCCGAGGTACATGTGCCAGCGCACAGGTGGACCGACTCCGGACCCTGCACGATAGATAACCATTGTCACCCGGGAGTCACACGGTTGTACCATTTCATAAATGCCCGCAATCTGCCCTACTCCGACGAGGAAGTCAGGGGTATCACCAGGGACTGCCAGGTCTGTGCGGAGTGCAAACCGCACTTCTACCAGCCGGACCGCACGCACCTGGTGAAGGCCTCCCGCCCCTTCGAACGCCTCAGCGTGGATTTCAAAGGGCCCCTCCCCTCCTCCAACCGTAACACGTATTTCCTCAGTGTGGTCGACGAATACTCCAGATTTCCCCTTCGCCATCCCATGCCCCGATATGACGTCTGCCACCGTCATCAAAGCCCTCAACATAATCTTTGCGCTGTTCGGCTTCCCCGCCTACATCCACAGTGACAGGGGATCCTCATTCATGAGTGATGATCTGCGTCAGTTCCTGCTCAGCAGGGATATCGCCTCCAGCAGGACGACCAGCTATAACCCCTGAGAAAACGGGGAGGTGGAGAGGGAGAACAGGATGGTCTGGAGGGCCGTCCAACTGGCCCTACGGTCCAGAAATCTCCCGGCCTCCCGCTGGCAGGAGGTCCTCCCTGAAGCACTCCACTCAATTCGGTCACTGCTGTGCACCACCACTAACGACACACCCCATGAACGTCTCTTTGCCTTCCCCAGGAAGTCCACATCCGGGGTGTCGCTCCCGGCTTTGCTCGCTGCTCCAGGACCCGTACTCCTCCGTAGGCACGTCCGACTCCACAAGGCGGACCCGTTGGTTGAAAGGGTGCAGTTACTCCATGCTAACTCCCAGTATGCCTACGTAGCGTACCCCGATGGCCACCAGGATACTGTCTCCCTCAGGGACCTGGCATCAGCAGGTCCCACACCCCTGGCCCGGCTCTACCCCTCCTCCCCCGGTGCACCCAGCAGCAACCCCCCGAGGGCCATCCGTCCTTCCTCTGCCCACGCCACCACCACTGTGTTGCTCCCAACGCCATATCAAGGCCCCGGACCGGCTAAATCTATAATTGGTTCGGGACTATCAAACCACCTTGTACTGGACTTCAGAAATAATTTTTTTTTTCTCGCTTCTGTAAATTAAACTTGCTCTGTATATAGTTCTCCACCACCCCCGCCGGACTCAATTTTAACAGGGGGTGAATGTGGTAATCACCACTGTTGTATATATTAGGAGATGTGTGGTAAGGCCCTGTACTACAGGTATGGGTGTAGTCCCTGCTTGCTGGCTCTGCCCAGTAGGCGGAGTATAAATATGTGTGCTCCCTATACAGCAGCCATTTCGCCAGCTGCTGTAGGAGGCCACACATCCTAGAGTAATAAAGCCTCAGTTGTATTCAACTCTCATCTCTGTGCAATTGATCGTGCATCACCTATTTCCACCTCTGTACCATTGTCCCATTTTGTCCTGTCTCAACTTATCTGCTGCTGATGCCTCATTCCCCCCTTTACTATTGATAGACTTGACTGTTCCAATGGATTCCTGATTGATCGCCCACATTCTATCCTCCAAGAGTTTGAGGTTATCCAAAACCCTTTCTGAGTGGTACCAAGTCCCCTGCGCTCGCTGACCAAAATTGTCTCCCCGTCGTGCAACACCTTGATTTTAAAAATATCATCGTAGTTTTCAGACCTACCCATGACCGCGCCCTTCTCTTTCTCCATCGTCTCCCCTGGCTCCACGGCCCTCTGATATATCTGTGCTCCTCTAATTCTGGACTCTTGAGCGTCCCCGATTATTGTTGCTCCACCATTGGTGGTTGTTCTTCAATAACTTAGAACATTAGCTCTGAAATTCCCTGCCTGCATCTCTTTCCCTCCCCATTCACGTTCCTCCTTTAAGGCACATCATAAAACCCACTTATTTGACCGCTCCTTATGGTCACCTGATCTAACATCTCTTTATGTGGCTCAGTGTCTAAAATTTTGAAAAATAATGTTCCTGTGAAGTACTTGAGACGTTCGGTTACGCTAAAGCTGTTAACAGTGCTGTGCATAAACCTACATCACATGGAGTGCAGCTTACATGAAATGTAAGGCCGGGAATCCGTTGGGATTCGCTGTTCTCGCCGGCAGCGCACCCCCGCCCGTGGATTTCTCGGCAATAGGGATTGTTTCAATGGAAAATCCCATTGACAAGCGGCAGGAGTAGAGAATCCCGCTGCCAGCGAATGGTGCTCCACTGAGAAACACGCAGCTGGGGGATCAGAGGTCCCAGCCCTAAGTTATTGTTTTTACCATTCTCAAGAGTCGGTGATGGAGACCACCCTGAAAGGTGCTGCTGTAAAAATGTAACTCTTTGAACAACCCCTGCTGCCTCTTGTGGGTTGGTTACAATCAAAGGTGAACAGTCTGATCTTCACAAACACAAGGACCAGGAGTTTGAGGCCCTTCCCGCTGAAGATGCCCCCCCCCTTCCCCATCTCCATGGGACGGCTTCACAGCGCCGCAGCTGGTGAGCAATGCAAATGGACATTGAATTCGACGGGACTGGAACATCCCACTGGCAGCCAATGGCGAGCTGTCACTAGGCAACAAGGGTGAAGGGGTTGGGGGGGGGGGGGGAGAAGAAAATCCTGGCCAAAATCTAGACATACGACCATCTTAGGTGGACGGAAGTTTAGCTTACCCATCCTATTTCAAATGAAAAGTGGTGTCTCTCCCAGTCCTGTCTCATAAACACTCAGGAGTTGACAAAGTGAGACCTTTATCCATTTTCTTCAATTCCTAACAAAACAACACGAGCTATTTGAGTTATATTCCAACACTCTCTCCTTATTTACTCTGTGCAGTTTAAATTATCGATTATCTGCAATGGGCGATGTACACAGCAGTGCCAATTGTTATGTGGCAATCTCAGGTTACGCACCCAGGTAGTGTTCACCTCATTCACTTAACTCACTCTGCTCAGAGGCCAGTGCAGAAAAGAAAGTAAGATTTGCATTTATATAGCTTTATTCATGAACACTTGGATGCCTCAATTTGCTTCACAGCTCATGAAGAGCGTTTTGAAGTGTTGTTCCAGTTGTATTGCAGGAAAAGTAGCAGCTGACGTGCACCCAAAGAACAAAGAACAAAGAAATGTACAGCACAGGAACAGGCCCTTCGGCCCTCCAAGCCCGTGCCGACCATGCTGCCCGACTAAACTACAATCTTCTACACTTCCTGGGTCCGTATCCTTCTATTCCCATCCTATTCATATATTTGTCAAGATGCCCCTTAAATGTCCCTATCGTCCCTGCTTCCACTACCTCCTCCGGTAGCGAGTTCCAGGCACCCACTACCCTCTGCGTAAAAAACTTGCCTCGTACATCTACTCTAAACCTTGCCCCTCTCACCTTAAACCTATGCCCCCTAGTAATTGACCCCTCTACCCTGGGGAAAAGCCTCTGACTATCCACTCTGTCCATGCCCCTCATAATTTTGTATACCTCTATCAGGTATCCCCTCAACCTCCTTCGTTCCAGTGAGAACAAACCAAGTTTATTCAATCGCTCCTCATAGCTAATGCCCTCCATACCAGGCAACACCCAGTCAACTCACCCAAATAACAATGTGATGAAGACCAAATAATGTGTTTTTCTTGCGATGTTGATTGGGGAATAGATATTGCTCAGGAGCAGGAATAGGCCATTCGGCCCTTTCAGCCTATTCTGCAACTTGATCAGATCATGGCTGACCTGGTTGTGGTCTCAAACTCCAGGTCCCTGTCTGCTCTTACATAGCTCTGACTCCCTTTCCTGTCAGAAACATGTCTAACTCAGATATGAATATATGCAATGATCCAGCCTGGGGAAGAATGAACACCTGAGAAAGGAAAAATGATCCTCGGGCTGGATTCCCCGCTCCGGGGGAGTGGGCCTAGGCAGGGTGCTCTTTCAGAGGGTCGGTGCAGACTTGATGGGCTGAATGGCCTCCTTCTGCACTGTTGGGATCCTGTGACTCTGTGATTTAGATTTAGTGATGAATGATGGCAAAATGGCGAATGCACGACCAGCGCAGTCAGTCCGCATTAGTACAGCCAGTCACGCAGACTGATAGACCATTGCTGGCATTAAGTCAAAATTAAACCTGTTTTGAGTGAAGCAACCCGAATAATAAGATAAGGTTAAGAGATTAGAAGCAGAGGCTGGAACAGAAAATATTGGGCAAAGGAAGGATTGAACCCAGTCTGCAACCTTGTAAAAGTAAAGATGAGTTAGACATTGGCAGCAACTCTGGCTCTATTCCCATGCCAACGGGCAGAGCTCTGCTGAGACATGCTGTATTAATGCAAGTTTTTCACATTCTTGATGTGTTGGGTGTTCTGGATCACAAACAGGTCACCAACACTGGAAGTGGTGCAAATCTATTTTATGATGTTGGACTCTTTGATCCGTTCTGTAAACCTCATAAGTCAAGTCTCTGAGGTGGGCGACGAATTCTGTTTGACCGCCTCAAGGGTGGGTCAGGAGCCACCGGCTGAGGAACGGGCTGGGCCATGGCAGTGAGGAGGATGCAGAGCATTCGGAATCTCCACATAGTCCAGGTTGGGGACAACAGGAGGGCGTGGCACCGGTGGAGGATCACGTAGCGAGCGTGGAACGAGGCGAAGGGCACGCCGAATGGAACCATCTGGCAGGTGAACCAGAAGCGAGCAGGGAGACACCTGCCGAAGAACCACAGCAGTTGCAGACCAGTCACCCTCCGGAAGATGGATGCGGACGTTGTCATCCGGTGCCAGAGCAGGGAGATCAGTCGCCCGAGCGTCATGCGCCGCCTTGTGTTGTGCACGAGACTGTTGCATCCGCTGAAGGACCGGAAAGTGGGCGAGGTCTGGGACGTGAATGGACGTCACCGTGGTCCTGACGGTACGACCCATGATCAGCTGGGCTGGCGACAGGCCCGTGGAGAGTGGGGCCGAGCGATAGGCCAGCAAGGCGAGGTAGAAGTCGGATCCTGCATCGGTAGCCTTGCAGAGGAGCTATTTGACTATGTGGACGCCCTTCTCCGCTTTGCCATTGGATTGGGGGTGCAGGGGACTGGATGTCACATTCACAAAGTTGTACCTGCTGGCAAAGTTGGACCATTCCTGGCTCGTGAAGCAGGGGCCATTGTCCGACATCGCAGTGAGTGGGATGCCGTGACGAGCAAAGGTCTCCTTGCAGGCACGGATGACCGCTGATGATATGATGTCATGCAGGCGTACGACCTCCGGGTAGTTCGAAAAATAGTCTACAATCAGAACATAGTCCCTGCTGAGCACATGGATCAGGTCAATGCCTACCTTAGACCAAGGGGACGTGACCAACTCATGCGACTGTAGGGTCTCACGTGGTTGGGCCAGCTGGAACCGCTGACAGGTGGGGCAGTTGAGCACTGTGTTGGCGATGTCCTCATTGATGCCGGGCCAGTACACAGCCTCTCGGGCCCTCCGTCGGCACTTCTCCACGCCAAGATGGCCCTCGTGCAGCTGTTCCAAAACGAGCTGACGCATGCTGTGCGGGATCACGATGCGGTCCAGCTTCAGGAGGACACCATCGACTACTGCCAGATCGTCTCTGATATTGTAGATCTGCGGGCATTGGCCCTTGAGCCACCCATCCACCGTGTGGCGCATGACACGCTGTAGTAGGGGGTCAGCCGCAGTCTCGCGGCGAATGTGGATAAGGCTTTCATCCGTGGCCGGCAGATTAGAGGCCGTGAAGGCCACATGGGCGTTAACCTGGCAGACGAACCCCTCTGGGTCACACAGGGTGTTGACTGCCCTGGACAGAGCGTCGGCTATGATCAGGTCCTTGCCCGGGGTGTATAGGAGCTGGAAATAGTATCGCTGGAGTTTAAGCGGAATACGCTGGAGGCGAGGGGTCATATCATTCAGGTCTTTTTGTATAATGTCGACCAGCGGGCGATGGTCGGTCTCAACAGTGAATTGGGGGAGGCCGTACACGTAATCATGTAATTTGTCGACCCCAGTCAACAGGCCCAGACACTCCTTTTCGATCTCCACATAGCGCTGTTCCGTGGGGTTTATGGCACGTGACGCATATGCAACGGGGGCCCATGATGAGGCCTCATCGCGTTGCAGGAGCACCGCCCCAATGCCGGATTGGCTGGCATCCGTTGAAATTTTTGTTTCCTTCCTGGGGTCAAAAAATGCCAATACCGGGGCCGTGGTAAGCTTGGTCTTAAGCTCCTCCCATTCGCGCTCGTGGGCGGGAAGCCATTGGAAGTCTGTCGTCTTCCTGACCAGGTTCCGGAGAGCTGTGGTATGGGAGGCGAGGTTGGGGATGAATTTCCCCAGGAAGCTGACCATGCCCAAAAATCGGAGGATTGCCTTCTTATCCGCTGGCTTCTGCATGGCCGTGATGGCTGCCACCTTGTCCGCATCCGGCCGCACACCCAACCGGGAGATGTGGTCCCCTAGGAACTTGAGTTCCGTCTGGCCGAAGAAACATTTGGCTCTGTTGATGCGAAGGCCTTGGTCCCGTATTCGTTTGAAAACGTGCTGGAGGCGACTGATATGCTCCTGCGGGGTGGTGGACCAAATGATGATGTCGTCAACATAAACGCGCACACCCTCAATGCCCTCCATCATTTGCTCCATGATCCGGTGGAATACTTCTGATGCCGATATAATCCCAAACGGCATCCTGTTGTAGCAGTATCTGCCAAATGGGGTATTAAAGGTACACAGCTTTCTGCTGGACCTGTCTGGTTGAATTTGCCAGAATCCTTTCGAGGCGTCAAGTTTGATGAAGATGTTGGCCCGAGCCATCTCGCATGTGATCTCCTCGCGCTTGGGGATAGGGTAATGCTCCCTCATTATGTTGAGATTCAGATCCTTTGGGTCAATGCAGATCCGGAGCTCGCCGGAGGGCTTCTTTACGCACACCATGGAACTGACCCAGTCGGTTGGTTCCGTCACTCTGGAGAGCACTCCTTGGTCCTGGAGGTCCTGCAGCTGCTGCTTGAGGTGGTCCTTGAGGGGTGCTGGGACTCTGCGAGGTGCATGAACCACAGGCGTGGCGTCTTGTTTGAGCAGGATTTTGTAAGTGTATGGAAGCGTGCCCATGCCTTCGAAAACATCACGGTGCTGGTCGATGTTGGCATTGAGTTGCGCCCTGAAGTCCGCATCCTGGACGGCAGACGTGTCCTCTGGAGAGAGAGAATGTACTCGTCGAACGAGGTTTAGGAGTTTGCACCCCTGTGCGCCTAGCACAGTGTCCTTCGAGGAGCCCACGATCTCGAAGGGAAGGATGGCTTTTCGCGAGTTGTGCGTCACTTTGAGTTGGCATGAACCGGTAGCAGGAATGACGTTGCCATTGTAGTCCACTGATTGGCAGGTCGACGGAAGAATGGTTGGTTTAATCCCAAGGGTCTGAAAGGCTGACCACGCGAGAAGATTAGTGGAAGCACCAGTGTCCAGGCGGAATCGTATCTGGGATCGGTTGACCATCAGGGTGGCACACCCCTCGTCGTCTGGATCAATGCTGTGCACCGACAGCGGCTGGTGGTTTTGATTCGGGGACAGCCTGTTCTTTGTTATAACAGCGACTGGAAAAGGCTCCCTCGGGTCCTCGGTGTCACTGGTCTGCGGGAAGCCGGAATCGGACTCGGTTTGGGGGCAGGTAACTGCTTGTTGCAGAGTTCTTCGGAGGTTTATTTCATTTTCTGGCATTGTGCTGTCATTCCAGGTGAAGGAAGGTTGTTTTACAGCTTTAAAAGATTTTTTCTTTGATTTGGGACGTTTCCCCTTTAAATGGGCGTGGTCCGGGGCCTCTGACGTCATGACGCGCGTGACGTAGCACGTAGGAGGCGTTTGCACATGCGCAGATCGCGGTTCCTTTACTGATGGCCGTTTTCGTGATTGCGCATGCACAGCTTCGCGCAACTGAGCAAGTGCAGTTCCTTTACAAAGATGGCCGCCGAACACAATTGTTCTGTGCTCCGGGATTTCGGCCTCAAGGTGAGTACTGGCGCTTCTCTTACCTTTCCTTGCTGATTGGAGTGTGTTTTCCTCACAGTATTTGCCAAATCTGTCCAGGACTGCCTGGAAGTCGCTCCTGTTTTGCCCCTTGGAGAACTTGAATTTTTAAAAGATTTCTTCTGCTCTGGCACCGGCGATGGTGAGGAGAAGCTCTGTTTTTACAGGATCGGCCAGGTCTTCTAGTTCGGCTGCCAGCAGGAAGATTTCAAACTTTTGCCGGAATACCCACCAGTTTTTTGCGGAGATCGCCGTGGCACTGGAGCTGCAGCGGAACCCAGATCTTGAACAGCTTGCCTGGGTATCGTTGCTGGTTGTCACTGTACGCTGAGGTGCCAGCGATGCGGAGCGGCGGCGGCGGGTTGATGTTCTGCATACTTCAGGATGCCGGAATGCTGATTAGTTGCAGGTGGGTCTCAGAAGTGCTAGTATGCAACCAATCCTGGTATCATGATGTGTTGGGTGTTCTGGATCTCAAACAGGTCACCAACACTGGAAGTGGTGCAACTCTATTTTATTATAAGGTTAACTATATTAACATACTCGAACTGTGGGTAAATGCAATACCAGCTTTAACTGTTGACCCTTGCCTAGTCCTAACCAGGTGATGCACTCAGCACATGGTGAATGTCTGTGTTGCAGGCTGCAAGCTCTGTGCTCTGAGCTGGCTGATACCAGAACGAGCGGGAACTCTCCCATCCCCTGTCTTTATAGTGCGTGTGTTCTCACTGGTGATTGGCTGCGGTGTTGTGTAAGCTGATTGGTCCCACTGTGTGTCCATCAGTGATTCTGCACCAGGATATACTGGTGCATATTATGACAATTCTGTCACTTATATTCCGAGTATTTTTCAACATCTTCAACCTGCTGCGATTGTCCAGTATTTTCTGTTTCTGGTTCTAGGATCCGTAGGAACTTATTTTTATTTTTAAACATTTGTTGTCCTAATTTTGAAGATACATGTAACATATATATATTAATTTGAAACATTGAGCTTGATTTTCTGTTCCTCCCCCCCATCCCGACCCACAAACACCCCACCCACCCCCCGCCTGCCCTGACAGGTTAGGAGGAGGGACTGGTGGAACGAGGGCTGGCAAATGCCATTGCTCATCCTTGCTGCCTACTCGCCCGCCCACATTACAACTATACACCAGCGTGGGCACCATGGGGCATCCCACCCATCCACCCATGGGTCAAACGGAAGTCTTTACATATGGTCAAATAAGGACCACATCCTGTGACTGCTGGGGATGAACCAGTGGTGTGAGAGGGCCACACCAACTGTCCAGCTTGCAGCTTTCGCTACACGGGCTGCTGGTTGAAAATTGGGAGTGGGTGGGGATGCGGGGCGGGAGGGGGTGGGGGGCTCTTTAATGGGCCTCCTGGGACCATCAGTGGAACCCCTGAAAGTCAGCCCCACACCCAGTCCCCCTCCTCCCCATTGGCATCTCCTTCCCTGGACCCCCACTAAACTTGTTTACCTCGCAGGCTCTGTTATAGTTTTAGAGATGGCTATTGTTCCTTGGCCCACTGCGGACACTGGAGAAATCTGTTCTCTGGCTGGCAGCTTCCTGAGGTGAGACGTCCTGTTGCTGAAGGGTGGAAGTCCCATCTTGAGTCAATTAGTGCCCATTCGGCTCTCAAATGGCTGCCGGGTGAGTCAGTCAACCGAAACAGTTCAGAAAAATCACTTGATAGTACTAAACTTGAGTGTCGTTAAAAAAGAGACATTCTGTCAAAGCTTTTCATCCAACACTCATCAGGACAGATTCACAAGAATGCCAAATCTCAAAGGGAACACCAATTCAGACCATAAGATGGTGCTCCTTCTCCCGGCATTCAAGCAGAAACTCAAGCGGGAGAATCCAGCAAAGAACGTCGTGCAGAGCTGGTCCAAGGAAACAGAAGAGCTCCTATGAGACTGCTTCGAGACAGTGGACTGGTCCATATTTAAGAACTCAGCGACCAACTTAAATGAGTATTCCACCACCGTCACAGACCATCAGCCAATGTGTGGACGACTGCGTGCCAAAGAAAGCAGTACGTACGTTCCCCAACCGGAAACCATGGCTCAATCACGAGATTGACTCCCGACTGAAGGACAGGTCTGAGGCGTTCAAGTCAGACGACACTGACCTAGATGAGAAATCCAGGTACGACTTCCGCAAAGCCATCCGAGATGCCAAGAGATAATATCAGACCAAGCTAGAGTCACAGACAGACTCTTGGCATTTGTGGCAAGGATTAAACAACATAACGGGCTACAAAGTGAAGCAGAGCAGTATCTCCAGCAGCACCACACCCCTCCCTGATGAACTCAATGCATTTTATGATCGGTTCGAGCAGGAAACCAATGATCCGCTGTTGAGTGTCCCAGCAGCCTATAACACACCCATACCCACCATCACAGCTTCTGAAGTTAGATCTGCCTTCCTGAAAGTGAACCCTCGGAAGGCGACGGGCCCGGACGGGATCCCTGGTCGTGCACCCAGCGCCTGTGCAGACCAGCTGGCAGAGGTATTCGCGGACATCTTTAACCTTTCCCCACTCCGCTCTGAGGTCCCCAATTGCTTCAAGACGACCACCATCATACCGATGCCAAAGAAGAACCAGGCAACGTGCTTCAATGACTACCGTCCGGTGGCCCTGATGTCAGTCGTAATGAAGTGCTTCGAGACGTTGATCATGAAGCGCATCACCACCATACTCCCAGAATGCCTTGATCCACTGCAATTCGCATACCGCTGCAACCGGTCCGCAGCAGACGCATCTCCCTGGCCTCACACTCATTCCTAGAGCATCTCGACAACAAGGACTCCGACATCAGACTCCTATTTATTGACTACAGCTCCGCCTTCAACACCATAATCCCAGCCAAGCTCATATCACAGCTCCACAATCTTGGACTTGCCTCAATGGGATCCTGGACATTCTGACCTACAGATCACAATCAGTATTAATAAATAACAACACTTCCTCCACAATAGTCCTCAATACTAAGGCCCCGCAAGGCTGCATACTTAGCCCCCTACTATACTTGCTGTACACACACGACTGCGTGGCAAAATTTGGTTCCAAATCCATCTACAGGTTTGCTGATGGTACGACCATCGTGGGCCAGAACTCGAATAACGACGAGTCAGAATACAGGAGGGAGATTGAGAACCTAGTGGAGAGGTGCAGCGACAACAACCTATCCCTCAATGCCAGCAAAACTAAAGAGCTGGACTTCAGGAAGCAAAGTACTGTACACACCCCTGTCAGCATCAACGGGGCCGAGGTGGAGATGGTTAGCAGTTTCAAATTCCTAGGTGTGCACATCTCCAAAAATCTGTCCTGGTCCACCCACGTCGACACTACCACCAAGAAAGCACAACAGCGCCTACACTTCCTCAGGAAAATAAGGACATTCGGCATGTCAGCATTAACTCTTAACAACTTTTACAGATGCACCACAGAAAGCATCCTATCAGGCTGCATCACCACCTGTTATGGCAACTGCTCGGCAAGGACCTCAAGAAACTTTAGAGAGTCGTGAACACAGCGCAGTCCATCACACGAACCTGCCTCCCATCCATTGACTCCATCTACACCTCCCGCTGCCTGGGGAAAGTGGGCAGCATAATCAAAGACCCCTCCCACCCGGCTGACTCACTCTTCCAACTTCTTCCATCGGGCAGGAGATACAGAAGTCTGAGAACACGCACGAACAGACTCAAAAACAGCTTCTTCCCCACTGTCACCAGACTCCTAAATGACCCTCTTATGGACTGACCTCATTAACACTGCACCGCTGTATGCTTCATCCGATGCTGGTGCTTATGTAGTTACATTATGTACCTTGCGTTGCCCTGTTATGTATTTTCTTTTATTCCCTTTTCTTGTCATGTACTTAATGATCTGTTGAGCTGCTCCCAGAAAAATACTTTTCACTTTACCTCGGTACACGTGACAATAAACAAAATCCAAATCCAAATCCAATTCATACTGCATGAGACGAGGGTGTTGATTGGTCAGAAAGTAGAGTCCGATTGTTCGAGGCATTGCCATGGAGAATGCACCAGGGAACAATTAACTGCCAGGTTTCTGTTTAATTCAAGCCAGACTGGTCCATTCAGATTGGTCAAGGCATAGCCTTGGAGAATGAACCAGGGGAATTGCTGTCATCAAGCTTTTGGTCAGTTGAAAATGATGCAATGTGTGCACATTTTCTGTTTGCAAAGGACAGAACCCTGTGTGTTGTTGCTAATATTAATGATGTTGGTGAACCACAAGCCTTCCCTTATATCGATCAAATGACCACACAACCAGTTAGTTAGTTCAAAAGATGATTTGTTTACATACACAAGAATTATGTCGACATGCAAACACAACTACGAGTTGAACTACACCTCTCAGCTACAATAACCTATACTTAACTTCAGGGCGACCGGCACTGTGCAAATGGATAAGGCCTTTATCTGGATTTCACTTGGCTAGTTCGAAGAAAGCGGCTCTGTCTCTGCTGGGCTCATCCATCAGGTAACGATCATTGGTCTTGAACTTGGCTGGCTGTTCCTGCTACAATTGGGTTGGCACAGGCCGGATCCAAAAGAGACAGAACACATGGCTGTGCTCTCTTTTATCCCTCTGGGATTTCGCGCTCTTTGGGGCGGTCCTTCACTTGGACCCAATAGTTTGACAGGGCTCTGATCACTGTCTTCGATTTCAGTCAATAAAGGGGCGGGTGCCTTGGTAGCTGGGCGGGTCCATAGCGGTCATTGACCTTGGCAGCTGGGCTTTCTGAGTAAAGCAACCTGGCTGTACCGGTTGCTTGATTGGAGTTCTATTGTCCTGGGAAAATGAGCTATTGAAATGCAAATGAGCGGGGGTTTCCTTCAGGCCTGGTTACCTGCATTTCAGATACACATAGGCTCTATATCTGTCTGAGTCCTGGGTTGGCCATAATTCCCATCGTCCTTTGCAGATGGCCATTTTAAATGACTACATTCCGTCCTCTTGATCCTGAACATGAAGCGTGGTGGGTCACACTATCGATCCCAAGTTCATCCTTGGTGGCCCGGTCACCCTTGGTCAAGGCAAAATTCTATTCTACTCTATCTTATGGTTTGGGACATTTACCTAATATTTCATTTATACATCCATAAATTAATTCATCTCTAACGGTCACTATAATTCAGGTTAACATTTAATTTATCTGCACAGTTGATCTCTAGCTAACACTATCTAAGCTACTCTCATGGTGCTGGTGAATATCAAAGAACTTATATCCAGTACAAAATTTAAAACAGCAGCGTCACATTTCTACTTAATCCTAATAAAGTTAATGGTTTATTTTTAGCAGCGATTGGTACATGCGTTTAATTTTTTTGAATTCCAAAGAAGGGGGCTCGGTCTGTATATATCAGGAAGCGGGAGGCTTTTGCTCGCCATTTACGGAGTAGGAGTGTCTGAATGACACTGCAGATTATTGCAATTACTAGAAGGGCCTCTACTATGAATTAAAGAGGGTTCCATTTGGCAATGTTTTTGCACCAAGTAGGGGTTTTGATGCCTGTCTTTATGTGTGGTGTAGTGTCCGGGTTGGTGGTGTCCTGTTGTGTGGTAGTGTTCGGGGCTGGTGTGGGGTTTGTTAAAACAGTCCGTTGCGCGCAGTTGCAGAAGTCCAGCGATGATCCAAACACATGTCAGCAGTACTTGCTTCATCCTGTGTTTTCTGTTTTCCGGGTGATCCTGGGGTTGCAAGCATAGTATCTGTTAACATCTCGGACGAAATTCTCCCCCAACGGCGCGATGTCCGCCGACTGGCGCCAAAAACGGCGCCAATCAGACGGGCATCGCGCCGGCCCAAAGGTGCGGAATGCTCCGCATCTTTGGGGGCCGAGCCCCAACATTGAGGTGCTAGGCCGGCGCCGGAGGGATTTCCGCCCCGCCAGCTGGCGGAAATGGCGTTTGTTGCCCCGCCAGCTGGCGGAAATGGTGTTTGGTATCCCGCCAGCTGGCGTGGAAATGCGGCGCATGCGCGGGAGCGTCAGCGGCCGCCGACAGTTTCCCGCGCATGCGCAGTGGGGAGAGTCTCTTCCGCCTCCGCCATGGTGGAGGCCGTGGCGGAGGCGGAAGGGAAAGAGTGCCCCCACGGCACAGGCCCGCCCGCGGATCGGTGGGCCCCGATCGCGGGCCAGGCCACCGTGGGGGCACACCCCAGGGTCAGATCATCCCACGCCTCCCCCAGGACCCCAGATCCCGCCCACGCCACCTGGTCCCGCCGGTAAATACCAGCTTTGATTTACGCTGGCGGGACAGGCAATTTCTGGGCGGGACTTCGGCCCATCCGGGCCGGAGAATTGAGCGGGGGGTCCCGCCAACCGGCGCGGCCTGATTCCCGCTCCTGCCCAATCTCCGGTACCGGAGACTTCGGCGGGGGCGGGATTCACGGCGGCCAACGGCCATTCTCCGACCCGGCGGGGGGTCGGTGAATGACGCCCCTCGTTTTATTAGTCTTTCTCCCTTTACTCCAATTACTCGTTATGATTGTCACCATGTGTGACTCCCTCATTTTTTTTTTTTTTAAATACCATTTTGGAGAGACAAGAAATGCAGATTTTTAAAGTACAGAGAGTCTCGCTGCTTGTAGTCGATGCGGGGAGTGGACGGACAATTTCTTCGACCAGTCTTTTCTTTAGTTGCAACCAGTGGTGGTTGAGGCTTATCTTAACCAGCCAAATTTCAGGGCAGCCAGTTTTATAGAGTTTCGTCCCAGGGTTCAGAGGTAGTTCGCGTGTAGCAGCGTGTATAGCAACCAATCGTGTCATATGTGTAAATAGCAGGTGGGGAGCGACCAGGGGGTCGCGGAAGGAAAAGGAAAGAAGGGGTGAGCATACAGAATGTGGCAGAATGCATTCTTTATACCACAACCAACGGGAGAGCAGAGAAGGTGAAACTAAGGCCTGGCAAAGACAGTACAGAGTGTCGAGAACCATTCCAGAGCGTATGAAGTGACGGGAACATGAGGTGCGTGTGGGCCGCTGCAGGATAAGAATGGGTGGAATCCCCGGGTAGGGCGGGGGTTAGTGCCATTACTCCACTACCCGAGCTTAACTGACCGGATGCATTTGGGGTCCTCAGGTAGGGCGGGGATCAGTGCCGTTACTCCCTACCTGGGTGACCTGGCTGGACGGTATGAGTTTGTAGTCGTGTGGAAACTGGGTATAAAGACTGGGAGAACAATGATCTGCTTCTCAACAAACTTGTGCCTTTAACTGACATTGGGTATCGTACCCTCGAATCAGAAGAGTAATTTTGTGTCGGGCGACATGAATTAAAATCATGTCGTAGAAAAATGAAGAAGGAAAAAGGCAGGCAGGCTCCATCAGAACTTGGACACCTTAATACTTCTCATCACCTGGACACCTCAGGGTTCTGTACCAAACAGTGTTGTAAAAGCATTACCGAAACGAGAGTCAGTATCTGAATCATCACCATCTCCCAGTTGCCAGACTCGTGTCTGCCGTTTCGGTGCCTTGGCCGCGTGGGCCGCCAGATAATCCGAATTGTCGTGCCTTACTGGTCTGCAAGTGTTGTCGCAGTGCCAAAGAGGGGCTTGTTTGTCATGAGGCATAGGTGCGGTGGCTGTGGAGTGCAAATTAATGTAGTCGGGCGGTGGCTGTGGCGGTGGCTGAGGGAGGGCATATAGGGGGTCAAAGATATCTAAGTCGTGGTTCCGGGGGCTGGGGTGACGGGGGGCAGAGAAATCGCGCCAGTGTTCAGGGATAGTAATCAAATCCGGGAGGCTCTCGCTGTCGTCGGAGTCAAGTTCAAGGTGAAAGTCCGTGCCTGTGGGCGGAGACAAGTTTGGGTCTGTGGGCGTGGACAAGGGATAAATGCCGGCATGGCTGGGGGAGGGTTGGCGTAGGGGTCGGACTAGGTTGTCAATGGGCGGGGCATGATCGTCTCCTGTTGCCAGAGAGATGTGGTGGGAGTGGCTAAATTGTGATCTGTAGACTTTGAGTTGGTTGATATGGAACCTACCAGTTTTACCGTTGGGGTACGTTATCTTGTACATAGAGGGGCTCACTTTGTCGGAAATGGAGTAGGGTACTGCAAATTTGGGGGAGAGGAAAGAACTGGGGTTGTAATGTGAAACCATTACTTGCTGACCAACTGTACTCTATGGGGTGGATGGTTTTATCAAAGCAGGCTTTACTCTGCTTCCTTCTAGCGCCTAATCGGACAGCTGCAGCGAGTTGTGCCGCTTTAATGTTATCAGTAACCTGTTGTGATGTGCCATCAATAAACACACGACGAGTGATGAACGTAACTGAGGCTTTAATACATTAAACAGCAAGCCTCCTGCCTCTGGACCCGAACTGGGTTGGAGGCGGAGACTTGCCACCTTTATACATAAGCCTGAGGGGAGGAGCCACAGGTGGAGCCAGCCTGGACAAGCCCAGGCATGTACAACACAACACAATGCCATACAATGCAAACCGTGGTTTACCACATTCACCCCCTGTTTAAAAAAGAGTCCGGCAGGGGCGAAGTGGTCTTAAAGGTTTGGGGGGGGGGAGGAGCGGTGTATAGGCGAAGGTGGTGTTGATTGTCGCTGGTGGGCAGGGGTGCTAGTTCGTGAGGTAGGTGGGCAGAAGTGGGGGAAGACGGTGTAGGGTCGGGGGTGGTGGTAATGGTCGCTGGGGAACCTGCAGGTGCCAAATCCCGAAGGGAGACTGCATCCTGCCGCCCACCTGCTGTGCCACGTAGGCATATTGTGGGTTTGCATGGAGGAGCAGGGCTTTTTCGACAAGGGGGTTGGTTTCATGGCTCCTCGCATGATTCCGGAGAAGGACAGGCCCTGGGAGTGCAAGCCTCGACGGGATCGAGACCCCGGAAGTGGATTTCCTAGGGAAGGCAAACATACGTTCATGAGGCGTCTCGTTGGTGGCTGTACACAGGAGCGACCGGATGGAGTGGAGCGCGTCGGAGAGGACCTCCTGCCAGCGGGAGGCTGGGAGACCTCTAGACTGTAGGGCCAGAAGGACGGCCTTCCAGGCCGTCGCATTCTTCCTCTACACCTGTCCGTTTCCCCGGGGGTTATAGCTGGTCGTCCTGATGGAGGCGATGCCCTTGCTGAGCAGAACTGACGCAACACATCGCTCATAAAGGAGGAACCCCGATCACTGTGGATGTAGGCGGGGAACCTGAACATGGTAAAAAGACTGTGCAGGGCCTTGATGACGGAGGCAGAGGTCATGTCAGGACACGGGATGGCAAAGGGGAATCTTGAGTACTCGTCAACGATGTTGAGGAAGTACACGTTACGGTCAGTGGAGGGGAGGGGCCCTTTGAATTCGATGCTGAGGTGCTCAAAGAGGAGGGAGGCCTTTACCAGGTGTGCTCTGTCTGGCCGATAGAAGTGCGGTTTGCACTCTGCGCAGACCTGGCCGTCCCTGGTCACGGTCTTGACATCCTCGATGGAGTGAGGCAGGTTGCGAGACTTGATGAAGTGAAAAAAACGGGTGACCCCTGGGTGACAGAGGTCATTGTGGAGGGGCAGGAGTTGGCCTACCTGTGCGCTGGCACATGTACCGCATGAGAGGGCATCTGGGGGTTCATTGAGCTTCCCGGGTCGATACAAGATATCATAGCTGTAGGTGGAGAGCCCGATCCTCCACCTCAGAATCTTGTCATTCTTAATCTTGCCCCGTTGTGTGTTATTGAACATGAAGGCAACCGACCATTGGTCAGTGAGGAGAGTGAATCGCCTGCCGGCCAGGTAATGCCTCCAATGTCGCACAGCTTCTACGATGGCTTGGGCTTCCTTTTCGATGGAGGAGTGTCAAATTTCGGAGGCATGGAGGGTACGGGAGAAGAAAGCCACGGGCCTGCCTGCCTGGTTGAGTGTAGCGGCCAGAGCAAAGTCCGACGCATCGCTCTCCACCTGGAATTGGATGGACTCGCCCACAGCGTGCATCGCAGTTTTGGCAATATCTGCCTTGATGCGATTGAAGGCCAGTCGGGCCTCAACCGTCAGGAGAAAAATGGTGGATTTGATCAGTGGACGGGCCTTGTCCGCATAGTTGGGGACCCACTGGGCATAGTACGAGAAGAACCCCAGGCATCTCTCAGGGCCTTGGGGCAGTGGGGGAGGGGGGGTTCCAGGAGGAGATGCATGCGGTCGGGGTCAGTCCCTAGGACTCCGTGTTCCACAACGTAACCGAGGATGGCTAGGCGGGTTATGCGGAACACGCATTTCTCTCTATTATAGGTTAGGTTCAGGAGTTTAGCGGTGTGGAGGAAGCGCCGGAGGTTCTCGTCATGGTCCTGCTGGTCATGGCCGCAGATGGTGACATTGTCTAAGTACAGGAATGTGGCCCGCAGCCCGTACTGGTCAACCATTCGGTCCATTTCTCTTTGGGAGACCGAGACCCCATTGGTGATGCTGAACGGGACCCTGAGGAAGTGGTAGAGGCGGACATCTGCCTCGAAGGCAGTGTATTGGCGGTCCTCCGGGCGGATAGGGAGCTGGTGTCACGTGGTCTTCAAGTCAACTGTGGAGACGACTCGATACTGCGCAATCTGGTTGACCATGTCAGATATGCGGGGAAGGGGGTATGCATCGAGCTGCGTATACCAGTTGATGGTCTGGCTGTAATCGATGACCATCCGGTGCTTCTCCCCAGTCTTGATGACCACCACTTGGGCTCTCCAGGGACTGTTACTAGCCTCAATGATCCCTTCTCGCAGGAGTCGCTGGACCTCCGACCTGATAAAGGCCCTGTCCCGAGCACTGTAGCTCTGCTTCTGGTAGCAACGGGCTTACAGTCCGGGGTGAGATTTGCGAAGAGGGAGGGTGGGGCGACCTTAAGGGGCGGGAGGCTACAGACGGTGAGAGGTACGCCAAATTATAAAATAAGGCTCTGGAGGTGGCACTGGAAGTCGAGCCCCAGCAATAGGGCAGCGCAGAGATGGGGAAGGACGTAGAGTTTGAAGTTAGCATACTCTACGCCTTGTACAGTAAGGGTCACGACGCAGTAGCCCCGGATTTCTACTGCGTGGGACCCGGAAGCCAGGGAGATTTTCTGGGTTGCGGGTAGGATTGGGAGGGAGCAGCGCCTTACCGTATCTGGGTGTATGAAGCTGTCTGTGCTCCCGGAGTGAAAAGGCAGGCCATCTCGTGCCCGTTGATCTGGACGGTCATCATGGACTTCGCGAGATGGTGCGGTCAGGACTGGTCGAGCGTGATGGAGGTGAGCTTCGGTCGGAGGTAGCGGCGGCCAGAGGACGGTCGGGTGAGCTGGGCTCCCGGGAGGCTGCGGAGTGGTCCCAAGATGGCAGCCGCCATGAGTCACGCGTGGCGGGTGGCAGCCGCGATGGCGTCCAAAATGGTGGCCCCCGTGGGTCGCGCATGGTGGTTGGAGGATGCGTTAAAGATGGCGGCCCCCATTGGTCGCACGTGGCTGTCGAAATTGAAGATGCCGGCAAAGATGGCGGCTTCCACGGGTCGCACATGGCGGGTGGCGCGGCATCTGGGGGCTGCCCCGACAGGCAGCAGGCAGCACTGCTGGGCCTAGAAATTTTAGGGGGAGATCAGGCCTGGTAGGCTTTTGCAAAGTGGCCCTTCCTCCCACACCCGTTGCAAGTCATGTTCCGTGCCGGGCAGCGTTGTCTGGGGTGATTACTCTGGCCGCAAAAGTAGCACCTCGGGCCTCCGGCGTTGGCGGGCCGCTGGCGGCACAGGCTTGAGTCGCACCCGGGTCGGTTGATGGCTTTGGCCATGAGGGTGCCGTGCAGTCGGAGGTGTAGGCCCCCATGTTCTGGGAGGCCACCTCCAGCGAGTTGGAGAGTTGCACTGTCTCAGGGAGGCCGAGTGTCCCCCCTTCCAGTAATCCCTGGCGAATATAGTTAGAGTTCATGCCCGCGACATAAGCATCCCCGATTGGCAGCTCCGCGTGCTGGGTAGCCGATATCGCCCGGCAGTCACAGTTCCGGCAGAGTACACGCAAAGCACGCAGGAATTCTGCAAGTGATTCCCCAGGGCGTTGCCGTCTCGTGGCGAGGAGGTGCCTAGCATACACCCCGTTAACGGATTTCACGTATTGTTCCTTCAGTAGTGTTATTGCCTCCGCGTACGAGGGGGGGTCCCTGATGAAGAGACTCTTGGGCTCACCCGTGCGTGGAGGATCTGCTTCTTCTGGAGCTCTGTGAAATGAAGTCTTCGGTGAAGGATGCGAGGTACGCTTCGAAGCAGCTTAGCCAGTGCTCAAACGTTTCTGTGGCGTCGGCTACCTGTGGGTCCAACTCCAAGCGATCGGGCTTGTGTGATGAGTTCATCTTTAGACGTTTAGTGTATTAAATTGATGTGCCATCAATAAACACACGACGAGTGATTAACGTAACTGAGGCTTAATCCACGAAACAGTAAGCCTCCTGCCTCTGGACCCAAACTGCATCGGAGGCGGAAACTTGCCACCTTTATACATAAGCCCGAGGGGAGGAGCCACAGGTGGAGCCAGCCTGGACAAGCCTAGGCATGTACAACACAACACAATGCCATACAATGCAATACCTTAGTTTATCACATGTTGGACTGCTTGTTCGTGGGTGAGGGCGGTTGCTGTAGGGCTTCCCCGATCGAGGCCTAATAAATATTCAATACCCTTTATGGGCCGTTCGGTCATGAGAGTGTGGGGGGTGAAACCTGTGGAACTGGAAACGGTGTTCCGAATAAATATGAGAGCAAATGGGAGGACTGTGTCCTACGTGGTATTGTTCTGTTGCACCATCTTCCTAATGGTCGCTATTAAAGTTCGATTCATTCTCTCTACAATGCCACTGGATTTGGGGTGATATGCTGTATGGAATTTCTGCCTGAACCCAAAAATTGGTAAAAATTTTGCATGACTCTGCCAGTGAAGTGGGAACCTTGGTCTGACTCAATGCTGCGGGGGGGGGACCCCAGCGTGTAAATATCTGTTGGGTCAAAACCTTAGCGGTGGCCTTTGCTGTATTTGTCCGTGATGGAAATGCTTCTACCCATGAGTAAAGTTGTCGATTACAGCCAGCACGTACTTGAAACCGTTTCTGCAAGGGGGAAGGGGGCCAATGTAGTCGATTTGCAAATTTGTCCCGGGGCCATTCACAGGTCGGGTGTGACGTAATTGTCGTTTCTTTGAGTAATGTTCGGGATTGTTCTGCGCACAGATAAGTGTTGCTCTGTTTATTTGGTTCTAAATATGGCGGTCAATATGGTCGTCTTCCTTAATCCTAATTACGTTTGCTTTAGAGTCGCCAAGTTCAAATCCGAACACTGATCAAAGAGCCAATACACCAGTCAGTTAGTTCAAAGTCAATACTATTTATTTACACACACAGTAAGATCTACACATGCACAAAGTACTACAAACTAAACTATCTCTAACACTAACGTCTGTACTTAGCTTCGGGTTCCCACTCTGTCAGAGGAACAATGGCCGTTGTTCGGATCTGAGGGTGCTGGGGTCGAAGTGGTACAAGAGAACAGCTAAGGTCGTCCGTCTGGTAGCGAGCGTTGACCTTGGACTTACTTGCTTCTGGTGTAGCTGGTGGAAAGGTCTCCCCGCTTTGAGAGCCGATTCCAAGAGAGCGATTCTCTCTCGGGGCCTTCTTCTTATACCTGAAAGGGCTTCGCGCGCTTTTGGGTGGGCCTTGAACTTGGCCCCAATCAATTGGGCCGTATCTTGATCACTCGTATTGATCTTGACCAATAAAGGGGTGGGTGCCCTGATGGCTGGGCGGGTCCTATGTGGCCGTTGGCCATGCTTTGTTTACGCTTTCGGTTTGGGGAACTGGCGCCGCGAGGTCTGGAGCTAGATCGATTGCTTGAGTGTCTTTCCTTTGTTCCGAGAGATGGGCCATCAATATGCTAATAGACCTACAGTTTCAGCTTTGTCTTGGAGCTGCGGTTCCAATATGCATACAGGCTCTGAGCCTGCTTGCTTTATTAGCATTGTCCATAGTTCCCTACAGTCTTTGCAAACATCCATTTTGTATTCTGGAAGTGGCCATCCCAGATGGCTACACTCCCTCCTTGTGATCCTCAACGCGAAGCGTGAAGGATCAAATTACTGCATCTTTTTCGTTCTCCTCCTAAATCGGGCACCCATAAGCAATGACAGGCTCTACGCTATTCTGTCCTATGAATTGAAACTTTTACCTAAATTTACTTTATGTACACACATCATTATAAAATTCTATGGGGCGCTATGACATAAAGGCATGCATTACAGAATTAAAAACTGGAACCTCTAACTGTCCTTAACTAAACTATCCTTACTCAATCAAAAGAATTTACAACATTTTAAATTCTTTTAAACTGTACAATAGCAGCACACAGGTCTGTGTTGATCTCGTGTTGATCTTGTATGTCTGTCTGTCTGTCCTTTTATTGCCAATTATCCATTATAATTGGTCCCCATCTGTGACTCCCTCATGTTTTTTTTAAACCAAATATTTGGGACAAGACATCTGAGACAAAAAAAAATTCTGACACAGTGCGAGCCGTCTCGCAGCCTGTGCAATCTACGATCCCAGTGTTTGAGGATGTAAATAGCATTTGGAAGCAACCTAAGGGTCGCCATAAACAACCAGAAGAGTTTTGAACTAAAAGTGCCAAATGGGGTGTGTATGGGTCTGCGGCGGGTAAGAATGGGTGGAATCCCCGGGTAGGACGGTGACCAGTGCCGTATGTGCTCTACCTGAGCGTAGCTGACCAGATGGGGGTCCTCAGGCAGGGTGGGGAGCAGTTCCGTTTCTCCACTGCCTGAGCGACCGGTAAGAACGGTAAGAATTTGTGGTCGGCATGGGGGTTGCATTTGTTGCTAACTTCTACCTTCAAAGCAGAAGAGCAGTTACGATCGGTTTGTCTGCGGACAAACCTGTTCCATTAACTGTCAGTGGCATTAAAAGAGTGGAGGCGTGGGGCCAGGAAAACTTTCAGTGGACCAACAACATTTAACATTCACAGTAACAAACAAACATACATAACAAATATGATGCAGGTTCCATCAGAAAGGAACTCTCCATCGGTTCTTTTTTACCATCATCTGACACCTCATTGCTCTAAAGCAAACAGAGTCGCAAAGGCATTCGTTTGGTGGGAGTCAGATTCTATGTCATCACCTTCTCCCGGCTGCCATACTCTTGACTGGAGTAGGTGCGCTAAAGCTGCTTGGGGCAAATTGGGGTCCATCTCATCATTCCGGATGAGCCTGAATGAATTGTCTCGGTGCCAGTATTTTGTATCAAGGGTGGAGTTGCTAGGGGTCAATCCATAATCGTCGGGCGGTGGGTCTGGATCAGGGGCTTTAATGTACGTTATCTCAAAGGGGGTCGCTGGAATCATGTTCGGAATCACTGGGAGTGGGGCCTGGTGCAGGGGTGTAATCGTAGCATGGTGTGCTGGGGTTGTCGCTATCGCTATTGCTTTCGCTGTCGCTGCTGTTTGAAGGAAGGGAGAGGTAGAGTCGTGCCTCTGGGGTTGGAGTTGTAGTCGTGTCTGAAGACGGGCTGGACAGGTTGGGGGAGGGTGGGATTACGTCATTTGTGGGCGGGGCATGCTCATCTGCTGCTGCCAGCGAGATGTGATGTGAATGGTTGTTCTGCGAGCCATAAGCCTTAAGTTGGTTTATGTGGAACCACGCAGACTTCGGATAGGTGATCTTGTATACAGAGTGGCTGACTTTATCAGAGGTGGAGTATGGTCCGGCAAATTTTGGGGAATGGAATGAATTGGGGTCGTATAGGGATAGCATAACTTGCTGCCCTACTACAAACTCACTGGCGTGTATTGTTTTATCAAAGCAAATTTTGTTTTGTTTCTTGCGGGTTCCAAGCCTGACGGCTGCAACAAGCTGGGCTGCTTTCACATTTTCAATTAGCTGTTGTACTGCTTTCTCATGCGTGAGGGCGGTGACTGTGGGGCTGGCCAAATCCAGTCCTAACAAATATTCTGTCCCTTTCATGGGGCGTCCGGTCATGAAGGTGTGGGAGGTGTATCCTCTGGACGTGGATGCTGTGTTTCGAATGAACATTAATGCAAATGGGAGAACTGTGTCCGAGGTGCTGTTGTGATGTTGCACCATTTTTCTGAGGGTCGCTTTTAAAGTTCTGTTCATCCTTTCTACTATGCCGTTTGATTGGGGGTGGTATGCAATATGGAATTTTTGTTTGATTCCGAAAATTGTAAGGACGCTTTTCATAACTTGTCCTGTAAAATGGGAGCCTTGATCAGACTCTATACTGTGTGGGAGTCCCCATCTTGTAAAGATGTGCTGAGTGAGGATTTTAGCTGTCGTTTTGACAGTGTTTGTTCTGGAATGAATGGCTTCCACCCAATTTGTGAAGGGGTCGATGACCACCAACACATACTTGAAACCATTCCTGCAGGGGGGTAGGGGTCCTATATAGTCGATTTGCAAATTCGTCCAGGGGCCATTAATGGGGCGGGTGTGACTTAGCTGAGCTATTTTTGCATATCTGTCTGGATTGTTCTGGGCACAGATTAAGCAATTCTCGATGTAATGTGTAACATTAGTCTTTAAATCAGGCCACCAGCAGAGAGGTCTGAGGTGGGCTAGGGTGGCTTCTGTGCCTTGGTGTCCATGGTTGTCATGGAACTGACAAATAATCTGATTCCTGTCCTGGCTGGGGACTACATAGATTCTGTCTTTTAAAATCACACCGTCCTGTGTGGTTAACACGTTTTTAAACTTATCATAAGGGGCAGGGAAGTTGCCTTTTAAAACTTCCCTGAGCTTCTCATCTTCTTTTTGAGCCTTTGCTAAATCTTGAATGTTGGTCTGTGAGACCTGAACCGCATGTACTGGGGCGCTTTCGGGGGAGTTCTAAAAGTGACCATGTCTGGAACCTGCTTTTGCTAGGGCGTCTGCTTTAACGTTACCGGGGGGGAAGAACGATGATGACTACGAACTTTGATGATTCCATATTTCCTATCTTTGGCTGTTCTCAGACTATGCTGGAGTAATGGGGCTGAGGGTAGGGGCTTTCCGTCTGCGGACACGAATCCTCTAGTTTCCCACAGGGGTAAGGAATTTGGTTAAACTGTTGCAGACATATAAACTGTCAGAATATATGTCGGCTGGGGTCGGAAACGAGTCGGGGTGTTCAACAAGGTATGCTATGGCTGTCAGTTCTGCTGCCTGATAGCCTAAGTGTCCTGGCAATTTTAACGAAATCTCTTCTAGGGCATGGCCCTGCGCGTCCTCTACATAAATACCGCAACCAGTAATCCTTTTCCCATTTAAAATTGTGGAGGAGCCATCCACATAGATTCTAAGGGGTGCGCATGTGTCTGTGGGTTAGGGTCTCTGGGGTGTAGTACCTGCTTTTGTGGGAGCTGACTTCGGTACAAAGGGTTTTGAATTGTGCTTAGTGGAGATGATTTCACACTCGTGTGGGGTGCCTACATATTGTAAATTGTCAGCGAGGAAAGTGTGGGTTTTTGTCCTCTTAACTGTTATGTCCTGTCCCTGTAAGAGAAGAGTCCAACATGCTGCGTGGATCTGACTGACTGTGCCATCCTTAAGTCTACCACCAAGTAGGAGCTGAGTTGGGGGTGTGTTCAGTGAGAATGGTGATTGGGTTGAGTCCTGTAATGTAGGCCAAGTATTGTACTGCCCAAAAAACTACGAGCAGGTGCCTTTCACAGGCAGAAAATCCTTGCTCGACTGGATCTAATACTCGTGAGGCGTATGCCACAGGGCCTAAGCGATCATGTCGTTCCTGGAGGAGCACGGCCGAAAGGGTTCGGTCGGTAGTTGCAACCTCAATTGCGTATGGGGAAAGTGAATCTGGGACCTGTAATGCGGGGCTGTGCTGAGGGCTCTTTTTAATGCATCCACGGCATCCGTATGCTGTGGAAGCCATTCCCAAGGTGCCTGCTTCTTGAGAAGTTTGGATAGGGGTGCTGCTTTTGTGGCGAAACCATCGATATGGTTTCTGCAGTAGCCAACCAGTCCTAGAAATGACCGGAGGGCTGTGACGTTATGGAGCAGGGGTAAATTGACGATCGAGTTGATTCTTTGCTGCTCGATCTTACGTTTGCCATACGTGATTACTGTTCCTAAGTAAATCACTTTTTCCTGTAAAATCTGGGCCTTCTTGGGGTTTACTTTACAGTCAATTTGTTGTAGGAATCCTAAAAGTTCGGCGAGAAGCGAAATGTGCTCTCCCTTTGTGTCCGTCTCTAATCGCAGATCATCTACATATTGGACCAAGCAATCGGGTGTCAGGAAAATGTTGCTAAACCATTTGCCAGCTGTCGGTGGAAAATGGAGGGGGAATTGTGGAAGCCTTGTGGAAGGCACGTCCACGTATATTGCTGTCCCTGGAATGTGAATGCAAATTTATATTGGCACGCTTTATCCAATGGAATGGACCAAAAGCCGTTGCTAATGTCCAAAACCGAAAGGCTTTTTGACTGTAGTCCCTGTTTGAGCATGGTCTCAGGACTCGTGGCTACGGTGGGGGCTGCTACTGGGGTTACTTTGTTCAGTTCCCGGTAATCAATGGTCAGTCGCCATGATCCATCGGGTTTCCTGACGGGCCAAATTGGTGCATTATTTGTGGAGGCTACTGATCTGAGTACGCCTTGATCAAGCAAACTCTATCACTTTTGAGATTTCTCCCTCTGCTTCTTGGGGAAAACCGTTCTGCTTTTGGGGTCTGGGGTCGGGACCTGTAATATTTACCAATTCAGCGATCTTGCCACAGTCGTGCTTGTGCTGTACAAATGCTGCTTTGTGTCGCTGCAGGACTTCCCTAACTTGTTTGTTCTGACTAATGGCTCGAGGGTCGAACCAGAAGTCTCCTACTGCACTGATCCTATTTTCATACTCTCCAACTGTGAGCGTGGCAGGGGCTCGTGCTGCCTTTGCCATTCTCCACACACATTTATTTACCGGATCGAATGAGAGGTTGTGGGAGCTCATAAAACCAATGCCTAAAATGTGTTCGGCTGTCTGGGGTAGATCGACTAGAACTACGGGGTGTTTTGTTTTAATTTTCCCTATTTGTATCTTTACAGGGGCTGTGATGTGTCCCTGCTCTAAATGACCTGTAAAACCGCTGAGTGTAATGGTGTCCGTGGTGGGCCACGTGTCTCGCTGAAACATCGTGGAGGAATTGAGCGTGGTGTGGGACCCTCCTGTGTCCCAAAGAAATTCTATGGGGTGTCCCCGGACTGTGCCTGCCACTACCGGTCTACCGGACTTGTCCCAAAGGGTGTCGCAGACCCAAGTTGGGGAGCCCGAACACCGTCAGTCGGTGCCGTTCATATCTGTGCTATCCGCACAGGAGCTAACACTGTGGATTGGCTTTGCCCTATTCTTATTTAGGGTGCCTGTCTGTTGGTTTCTCTGCTGCTTCTGGGGTGCATTGCATTCTCGTGCATAGTGTCCCAATTGGCCGCAATTATAACACTCCTGGGATTTGGGTTGCTGTGGGCTGTTCATTCCCTCATTTACCCATGCGGGGTTCTGGTGCGGCCTAACTGGATGCATGTCTGCCTGCTCTTCCTCTGCTTTACCATAAGCTGTTTTACCTTGAATGGACTGTTCCCAAGCGCGGGACAATCTCTTTAAAACCCATTTTTCGTTGTGGGCCTCGTCTAAGGGGTCGTAATTTGCGCAAGCTCTCTGTCCGGCCTCTGTCGCATGAGAGATAAGATGTGGGTCCATTTGGCCATATTATCTGAGGACAAATGGGCACAGGCTAAATCTCCAAACACTGCAATAAAATGTATCCACAAGCGTCCTGCAAATGCTGTGAGGTACTCTATTTTCTTTTGCCTACACTTGTTTAGTCCTTCTACGGGGTCTCCTTTGTTATAGCTGATCGCATCTAGGATCGCTGTGTACATTTCTTGGAGTGTGCCTCCTCCTACATTTTGTGGGTCGGGAACGGCTGCCACGACTGAAGGGTCGAGGCTTAAAACTGTGAGCTTCACTTGCTCCTTTTCATCCAGGCCGTACATGGTCACCTGCTATTTTATCCTTGCAAAGAACTGGTGGGGGTCCGATGTGGGTAGAAACGGTGTTATTTTTTCACACGCGCCCCTTAATTGGGTGACAGTTAACGGGGTGGAGTATAGGAAATCTGGGTCTCCTTCTGTTTTGGCCCTGCGCTGTGTGGTTACTGGGTTCATAGGGGTGTGTTCTGCCTGTGCAGTCGGGGGTTGGGGTGCTTTTCGTTTCTGGGGTTTTTCCTGTGTACATGTCCCATGTACATATCTGTGGGCAGTCTCATTTAACTCCTGCCAATCGGGGCCATTTTCTTGGTCTAATTGGGGTCCAAACGTGCTCTGAACAGAAAGCAGAGATTGCAATTCTGCAATTTGCTTCCAGCACTTTGTGTGATCTACCGAGCTCTGCCTTTGTTCCGTTGTGGAAGTGTGGAGTGCTCGTAGGGCTGCTTTTAAGTTGTTGCACTGTTTCTTGGTAGGCTTTGTCATATTGGGACTAAAAGCTGCTCAAATGGGCGAGACAAGATTGATGTGCTTGCTTGGCATCAGCCATCTCCTTGTCCCTCGCCGCGAACTGCTCTCTCAGTTCCTTGTTCTCTCTCTCATATCCACTCATATCTCCTTCGCTACTCTTGTCTCTCTTCTCAATCTCTCTATGGAGCGTCTTCACGACCTCCTCTGTGCCTCGCAATTGTGCCAAGCAGGACACGATTGCCATCGGCTTGCGAGCTTTCCCTCAGCTCTTCCTATGGATCTCTGTCAGGTTCTCCCACCAAGTATGCCCGATACTTCCGGGACCTGTTTAATCATTGGCGCAGAATTCACTTCAAAGGGGCAATCCTTTCCCTTTGAGATATTTTCTGATCTCCTCTTCCCATACGGGACACTGTCCCACTCTACTGGTCGCTGCGACCTTGAATTCCTGGGGGTTCATAAGGCGTTCCATTGCCTTCATTGCCATTTTTCTCGCTATCTCTGGGGTCTACTGAATTTGGAACAGGGGATGATAAAGTGGTGATGTAAACACGGGAACGGCTTATGCTAATTTCCGGCCGACAAAACTCCCGACAGTTTCACGCAACAAAATCTTTCAGGTTTTTCTTATATCTCTGTTAGTACGCATGCAATAACACACTTCCGAACATTGGAGGTTTGATCAGTATCGTTCTTACACTTGTGGTTTTTCTGTTTCCAATTGGATTCTAATTCAAATTTGGGTTCTCTCGGAGTGACTAGGCCACTTCTAGGTCAAATTCCGTCAGATGTCGCCAGTAAATGTTGCTCTGTTTATTTGGTTCTAAATATGGCGGTCAATATGGTCGCCTTCCTTAATCCTAATTATGTTTACTTTAGAGTCGCCAGGTATCTTTCGATACCGCCACAAGGTTCAAACCCGAATACTGATCAATGAGCCAACACACCAGTTAGTTAGTTCAAAGTCAATACTATTTATTTACACACACAGTAAGATCTACACATGCACAAAGTACTACAAACTAAACTATCTCTAACGCTAATGCCTATACTTAGCTTCGGGTCAGAGGAACAAATGGCCGTTGTTCGGATCTGAGGCTGCTGGGGTCGAAGTGGTACAAGAGAACAGCTAAGGTCGTCCGTCTGGTAGCGAGCATTGACCTTGGACTTACTTGCTTCTGGTGCAGCTGGTGGACGGGTCTCTCCGCTGTGAGAGCCAAGTCCAAGAGAGCGATTCTCTCTCGGGGCCTTCTTCTTATACCTGAAGGGGCTTCGCGCTCTTTTGGGCGGGCCTTGAACTTGGCCCCAATTAATTGGGCCGTATCTTGATCACTCGTGTTGATCTTGACCAATAAAGGGGTGGGTGCCCTGATGGCTGGGCGGGTCCTATGTGGCCGTTGGCCATGCTTTGTTTACGCTTTCGGTTCGGGGAACGGGCGCCGTGAGGTCTGGAGCTAGATCGGTTCCTTGAGTGTCTTTCCTTTGTTCCCGGAGATGGGCCATCAATATGCTAATAGACCTACAGTTTCAGTCTTGTCTGGGAGCTGCGGTTCCAATATGCACACAGGCTCTGAGCCTGCTTGCTTTCTTAGCATTGTCCATAGTTCCCTACAGTCTTTGCAAACATCCATTTTGTATTCTGGAAGTGGCCATCCCAGATGGCTAGATAAGGCAATTCTCGACATAATGGGTTACATTGCTTTTTAAATCGGGCCACCAACACAAAGGTCTTAAATGGGCAATGGTATTGTCTATCCCCTGATGTCCGTGATGAAATTGGTAAATGAGCTGGTTTCTGTCCTGGGTGGGGACCACATAAATTCCGTTTTTTAAAACTATGCCAGCCTGTATAGTCAGTGCATCCTTCCATTTATCATAGGGGGCTGCGAAGTTGCCGTCTAAAACCTGTTTGAGGGTGTCGTCTGCTTTTTGGGCTTGAGATAGATCATCAATATTGGTCTGGGAAACCTGGACTGAGTGTCTCAGATCGCTTTCGGGTGGCTGGCAGAAGTGACCATGGCGTGATCCTGCTTTGGCTAAGGCGTCTGCCTTTACATTCCCGGGTGGGGACGAGCGATGTGGCTTCTTACTTTAATGATACCGTATGTGCGATCTGAGGCTGTCTTGAGAATGTGCTTTAACAACGAGGCAGAGGGTAGGGGTTTTCCATCGGCTGAAACAAAACCTCGAGATTCCCACACGGGCAGGAATTCTGTTCAGCTGTTGCACGCATACAGGCTGCCCGAGTGTATGTCTGCGGGGGTTGGAAAAGAGTCGGGGTGCTGAATTACAAAGGCTATGTCTGCGAGTTCTGCTGCTTGTGAACCTCAGTGGCTGGGCAATTTTAAAGAGATCTCTTCTAGGGGGCGTCCCTGCGCGTCTTCCACATAAATTCCACAACTAGTAATTCTAACTCCATTTTCGATTGTGGACAAACCATCTACACAAATTTTTTAAGCATTCCCTGTGGTTTGGGAATCCTGTGTCATTCTGCCTGCTCGTGGGTGTAGTGACTTTGGGGTAAAGGGTCCTGTGTGGTGTTGGGCTGCTATGATCTGGCACTCATGTGGGGTTCCTACACATTGGAGATTATCTGCCAAAAATGTGTGGGTCTTGGTGCGTTTTACCGTAATGTCCCTGGCTTGTAACAGTAGTGTCCAGTGAGCTGCTCTGATTTGGCTGACTGAACCATCCTTTAATCTACCTTCTAATAATAGTTGCGTGGGGGTGTGCTCGGTCAAGATCATTACTGGGTTGAGGACTGTGATGAGCACTAAGTACTGTACTACCCAAAAGACTGCAAGCAAGTGCCATTCGCAGGCTGAGAATCCTTGCTCTATGGGGTCTAATACTCTTGAGGCACAGGCTACGGGTCCTAAGTGATTGTGTCGTTCTTGCAGGAGTACGGCTGATAGGGTTCGGTCGGTGGTTGCTACTTCTATGGCATAGGGCAAGTCTGCGTCTGGAACTTGTAAAGCGGGAGCTATGCCTAGGGCGTGTTTTAAATCATCAAAGGCGTCTGTGTGCTGCGGAAGCCATTCCCATGGGGGCGTTCTTTTTAAGGAGCTCTGAGAGTGGGGCTGCTTTGGTGGCAAAACTATCTATATGATTTCTGCAATATCCTACCAAACCTAGGAATGACCGGAGTGCTGTGACATTTTGGGGCAGGGGCAATTTGACGATGGATTCAATTCGTTTTTACTCAATTTCTCTCTTCCTGTGGGTGATGATGGTGCCTAAATAAATAACTTTTCCTTTAAAATCTGGGCATTTTGGGGGTTGACCTTGCAAGCGATGGATTGCAGTAGGCCTAGTAATTCCGATAAGAGCACTACGTGTACCTCTTTTGAGTCCGTTTGCAAGAGCAGATTGTCTACATATTGTACTAGGCATTCGGGTCGGGAAAATTTAGAAAGTCCGTTGGCCAATTGTCGGTGGAAAATGGAGGGGGAGTTATGGAATCCTTGTGGGAGGCATGTCCACGTGTACTGCTGCCCTTGAAACATAAACGCGAACTTATACTGGCAAGCCTTGTCTAATGGGATGGACCAAAAGCCATTGCTGATGTCCAGCACTGTGAAGTATTTTGCCTGTACTCCCTGTTTGAGCATACTCTCGGGACTCGTGACAACAGTAGGGGCTGCTAAAGGGGTTACCTTGTTAAGTTCTCGGTAGTCCATCGTTAGTCGCCATGAACCACTGGGCTTTTTTACGGGCCAGATTTGATCATTATTTGTGGATGCTATGGGTCGAATAACTCCTTGGTCTAACAAACTGTTAATAACCTTCAAAATCTCACCCCCCGGCTTGCTGTGGGAATCCCTATTGCTTCTGCGGCTTTGGATCGGGACCTGAAATCTTTATTGCACCTGGGATCTTCCCACAATCGTGTTTGTGTTGTGCGAACAAAGCTTTGTGTTTTATGAGGACCTCTCTAATCGTCTCGTCTGCACGAATTGTTTGCGGATTAAACCAATAGTCCCCTACAACAAAAACAACTCAAACTATATAGCACCTTTTAAGTTAGCAAAACATCCCAAGTTGTTTCACAGGAGATTTCTCAAACAAACTTTGACACTGAAACACATAAGGAGGTATTAGGGAAGATGAAAGAAAAGCTTATTCGAAGAGGTATATTATAAGGACCATCTCAAAGGAAAAGGCAGATGTAGAGATGCAGAGATGTTTAGGGAGGGAATTCCAGAGCCTAGAGTACCTGGGGCATGGCTGCTAATGGAGGGGAGCCAGATAGGGGAGAAGTGGATATTTAGTAGGTCAGAATATGTAGGGCAGCACGGTAGCACAAGTGGATAGCACTGTGGCTTCACAGCGCCAGGGTCTCAGGTTCGATTCCCTGCTGGGTCACTGTCTGTGCGGAGTCTGCACGTTCTCCCCATGTCTGCGTGGGTTTTCTCTGGGTGCTCCGGTTTCCTCCCACAGTCCAAGGACATGCGGGTTAGGTGGACTGGCTATGATCAATTGCCCTTAGTGCTGAAAAAAGGTGAGGAGGGGTTATTGGGTTACGGGGATAAGGTGGAAGTGAGGGCTTAACTGGTTCAGTGCAGACTTGATGGACCGAATGGCCTCCTTCTGCACTGTAAGTTTTATGTTCCACTGAGCAAATCCTGTTTTCATAATCTCCTACTGTGAGTGTAGTGGGGGCCCTAGCTGTTTTGGCCATTATCCAGACACATTTGTTTATTGGGTCAAACAAAAGGTTATGGGAGCTCATAAAATCAATGCTTAAAATGTGCTCTGCTGTTTGGGGTAAGTCAACTAAAACGGGGTGCCTGGTGCTAATGTTCCCTATCTGAATGGGTACGGGTGCTGTGATATATCCTTGCTGTATGTGGTCGGTGAATCCACTCAGGGTGATGGTGTCTGTGGTAGGCCATTTGTCCTGTTGAACTATGGTGGAGGAGTTTAAAGTGGTGCGGGATCCTCCTGTGCCCCAAAGGAAATTGACTGTATGTTCCCGGACTGTGCCTGTAACTACTGGTCTGCCTGATTTGTCCCAGCATGTGTCATTGACCCAAGTTGGGGAGTCCGAACACCGTCAATCTGTGGAATTAAACCCTAAATCATCTGAACGGGTGCTCACATTATGCATGGGCCTGACATTGTTCCTAGGTGGGGGGGGTTTGGTTGTTGGTATCGGTGCTGGTTTGGGGGGTTTTGTCGGCAATCGCCGGCGTAATGTCCCATGTGGCCACAATTGTAACAACCTGGTGGTGCCTGTGCTCTGGGGTGCTGTCCGTCGTGTCTACCCTCGTTTATCCATGCTGGGTCCTGGCTAGTCCTAACTGGGTGCATGTTTGCTTCTATCTCGTCCTGATCTGTCTGTCGGTGTAGGGTTTGTCCCCATGCTCTAGAAAGTCGTTTCAACATCCAAACTTCATTGTGTGTATGGTCTGCGGGGTCGTAGTTTACACAAGCCTTTTGACCTGCGTCTGTGGCATGCGAGACTAAGGTGCCATTTAGTGGTGTCCTCCTCATTTAGGTGTGCGCGGTTCAATTGTCCGTAGACTGCCATGAAATGAATCCGTAGACGACCAGCAAATGCGGACGGCTGCTCTCCCTTCTTTTGCCTGCAGTGATTTAAACCCTCAACTGGATCTCCTTTGTATACCCGATGGCATCTAATATGGCTGTTTTCATTTCCTGTAGGGTTCCTCCTGCTACATTTTGGGGTTTGGGGAAAGCTGATCTTACGGACTAGCTAAGGCTCATATCTATTAGCTTTTTGTTGGCGCACCTCCTCAAAGAAGTTGTGCGGGTCTGCGGTGGGCTGGAATGGACTAATTTTCGTGCAAGCTTCTCTTAATTGGGTTATGGATAGTGGGGTGGTGTAAACGATATCAGGCTCATCCTGATCCGATGACTTGGTTGTGTGGTAACCGGATTCATGGGGGTCGAATTGTGAGTGCGGGCGTGTACTACCTGTGCAGTCGGTGCTGCGGGTGCTTTTCCTTTTGGGGCGTGGGGAGTTCGATTTTGATTTCCCGTGTCCTCTACGTATTTCTGGACGCTTTCGTTTAACTCTTGCCAATCGGGTGCATCTTCCTCATCTAAATCCTGCCCGAAAGTGTACGTGAAGCCATTCTGTACTGTAACTTTTCTATCTTCTGTCAGCATTTAGCATGGTCAATGGTACTCTGCTTCTGTTCCTTAGTGGAGCTGTGGAGTGCTCTCAAAGCTGCTTTTAAATCTGCATATTTGCTAGTTAGCTGTTGTTCTGTTTCCTCTCTTACCAGGACTGCGCGCTGTGTATCTTGGTAGGCTTCATCGTACTGGGTCTGGAAACTTCTAAGGTGAACTAGACAAGATTGATGTGCACGTTTTACATCGGCCATCGGCCATTTCCTTATCCTTAGCTGCTAACTGTTCCCGGAGTTGCTCAATTATCTTCTCGCTTTCGTTACTGTTTCCCTCGTTCTTTTCTTCCTTCTCAATTAACTGCCTGCGGAGCGTCTTCACAACCTCCTCTGTGCCTCGCAACTGTACCAAACAGGACACTATTGCCATCAGTTTTCTGACTTTCCCTACATTTTTCTTGTGGACCTCGCTTAGGTTCTCCCACCAAGTTTGTCCTATCTTTCCTGGACCTGACTCATCATTAGCACAAAAATTCGACCCTTTAAGTATTTGCTTATCTCTTCCTCCCATACGGGGCATTGCTCTGCTCTGTTGGTCGCTGCGACCTTGAGTTCCTGTGGGTTCATCAATCTTTCCATTGCTTTAGTGGCCATTACTTCTCTTATCTCTTGCTCTACTTTTAATATCTCTTTCTCTACTTTTAATTTGGGACAGGGGAATAAGGCGGCGATTTGAACAGCGGGTATGGCCAAAGCAATTTTCCAGCTCACAATCCCTCGATAGTTGTACACAATTCTAACAAGTTTACCTTACTCTTCCTCTTAGGTACGCATGCGGGTTCGTACACACTTCCGAAATTTGGTTATTTGGTCGATATGGGACTTGCAGTTGTGGTTCTTTCTCTTTCTCACAATTGGATTCAAAGTTTGTGGGTTCTCTCAGAGTGACAAAGTCATTTCTAATCGAGTCCCGTCAGAGGTCGCCAATAATGTTTTCCGTTTCGATCCCACCAGAGTTGCCAATAATGTTGCTAATATCAATGATGTTGGTGAACCACAAGCCTTCCCTTATATCGATCAAATGACCACACAACCAGTTGGTTAGTTCAAAAGGTGGTTTATTTACATACACAATGGTTATGTCGACATGCAAACACAATATCTACTACGAGTTAAACTACACCTATCAGCTACAATAACCTATACTGAACTTCAGGGTGACCGGCACTGTGCAAATGGATAAGGCCTTTATCTGGATTTCATTTGTCTGGTTCGAAGAAAGCGGCTCTGCCTCTGCTGGGCTCATATGTCAGGTAACGATCATTGGTCTTGAACTTGGTTGGCTGTTCCTGCTACAATTGGTTTGGCACAGGCCGGATCGAAAGGAGAAAGAACACATGGCTGTGTTCTCTTTTAGTCTGTGGCTGTACTGGTTGCTTGATTGGAGTTCTATTGTCCTGGGAAAATGGCACATTGAAATGCAAACGAGCGGGGGTTTCGATCAGGCCTGGTTAACTGTGTTTCAGATACACATAGGCTCTGTATCTGTCTGAGTCCTGGGTTGGCCATAATTCCCATGGTCCTTTGCAGGTGTCCATCTTAGATGGCTACAGTGTGAATCTATGTAGTTTCTAGCACACATAACTGAGCAGCAACGCATGTTCGATTAATAATCTTAAATTGGTTGTTGGTGTAATTTTTAGCACAAGCAAGATTGTTCACAGGTGTTGTCAAATCATGAAAGCACATATGATGTTGGAGTCTATATTCTGAGTTTTGCAAGCATGGACTGTTTGAGAATGGCTCGGACATTGCCTGCTGCAAACAGCCAAAGGAGTATGTGTTTGTCCTGATCCACACACTGTGGGGATGTACGCCTATATACACTGTATCACATACCCCACGCCGGATCGGAGAATCGCCGGGCGGGTGCGGCGTGAATCCCGCCCCGCCGCCGGCTGCCGAATTCTCTGGCGCCGGGTGTGGTAAACACTACTGATCATACACTGCGTGTATTACGGTACTGCCATTGTAGTCCAGTCATTACAGGAAATCCCGGCCTGCTGGCTCCACCCAGCTGGCTCTGTATAAAAGTGTAAGCTCTCCTGTGCTGACCCCATTCTGGTTCCAGCTGCAGGAGGCTTAACATCTGGCACAATAAAACCTCAATTGTTCCCCATTCGTTTCGTAGTCATTGATGGTACATCACCGGGTTTTTGGCGGGGGTGGGAATCGCGGCGCGCTGGTCGGCGGCCGTTGGCAGCACCCCCCCTGTCGATTCTCCGCCCCACGATGGGCTGAGCAGCCGCCCATTTTCGGCCAGTCCCACTGGCGTAAATTACGCAAGGTCCTTACCGGCGGTACCTGGCTCTGCAGGCGGCCTGCGGAGTCCTTGGGAGGTTGTGGGGGGATCTGGCCCTGGGGGGGAGGGGGGGGGGGCGGCACAGTGGCCTGGCCTGCGATCGGGGCTCACCGATCTGCAGGCGGGCCTGTGCCATGGGGGCACTCTTTCCCTCCTCGCCTGCCGCTGTGAAGCTCCGCGATGGCCGGCGCGGAGAAGAAACCCCCTGCGCATGCGGCAGAACACGTTGGCGCTCCCGCGCATGCGCCAACTCGCGCCGGCCGGTGGAGACCCTTCGGTGCCGGTTAGCATGGCTCCCAACCCCTCCAGCGCCGGCCTAGGCCCCGAAGGTGCGGAGGATTCCGGACCTTCCGGGCGGCCTGACCAGGAGTGGTTCACGCCGCTCCTTCGCGCCGGTACGGTCCGCCCCACCGGATGCCGGTGAATGCCCTTGCCTTTTCAGAATGACCCAAGGTAGACTGGGCACATTTCAGAACCAAAAGTGCTGGGCTTTATTCATGAGTTTGCGCGATAAACTGCGAGCAATGATCTGATCAAAGTAGCCATTGTCGCGCAGGGTGGCTTTAGGTGCACGATATTTCAGCATCAAGCTCGCACAGTGAACAAATGACTTAGGCCCGAGATATGAGATTGCTGATAAGCTCTCACTTATAGTGTGTGGAACTGTGTTGCTTCACAGGGCCAGGGACCCGGGTTTGATTCCCGGCTTGGGTCCATAAGACCATAAGACATAGGAGCAGAATTAGGCCACTCGGCCCATCGAGTCTGCTCCGCCATTCAATCATGGCTGATATTTTCTCATCCCCGTTCTCCTGCCTTCTTCCCATAACCCCTGATCCCCTTAATAATCAAAAACCTACCTCTTTCTGTCTTAAAGACACTCAATGATTTGGCCTCCACAATCTTCTGCAGCAAAGAGTTCCACAGATTCACCACCCTCTGGCTGAAGAAATTCCTCCTCATCTCTGTTTTAAAGGATGGTCCCTTTAGTCTGAGATGGTATCCTCTGCTTCTAGTTTTTCCTACAAGTGGAAACATTTCCACTCTATGCCTCGCAGTTTCCTGTAAGTTTCAATAAGATCTCCCCTCATCCTTCAACGTGTACAGACCCAGAGTCCTCAATCGTTCCTTATACGACAAGTTCTTCATTCCAGGGATCATTCTTGTGAACCTTTGGGTCCTTTCCAAGGCCAGCACATCCTTCCTTAGATACGGGGCCCAAAACTGCTCACAATACTCCAAATGGGGTCTGACCAGAGCCTTATACAGCATCAGAGCCTCAGAAGTACATCCCTGGTCTTGTATTCTAGCCCTCTTGACATGAATGCTAACATTGCATTTGCCTTCTTAACTACCGGCTGAGCCTGCACATTAACCTTAAGAGAATCGTGAACAAGGGCTCCCGAGTCTCTTTGTGCTTCTGATTTCCAAAGCACTTCCCCATTTAGAAAATAGTCTATGCCTAAATTCCTCCTTCCAAAGTGCATAACCTCAGATTTTCCCACATTGTATTTCATTTGCCACTTCATTGCCCACTCTCCTAGCTTGTCCAAATCCTTCTGCAGCCCCCTTGCTTCCTCAATACTACCTGTCCCTCTACAGATCTTTGTATCACCTGCAAACTTAGTAACAGAGTCTTCAGTTCCTTCTTCCAGATCATTAATGTATATTGTGAAAAGTTGTGGTCCCAGCACAGACCCCTGAGGCACACCACTAGTCATCGGTTGCCATCCTGAAAAAGACCACTTTATCCCCACTCTCTGTCTTCTGCCAGTCAGCCAATCCCCTATCCATGCCATGCAGTTACTGTCTGTGTGGAGTCTGCATGTTCTCCCTGTGCCTGCGTGGGTTTCCTTCAGGTGCTCTGGTTTCTTCCCACAATTCCTGAAAGATGTGCATGCCCGCTTTGAGCAGTCAGCCAACGCATCAGTGCCACCCGCCCCAACTGCCCTGGACACACCCATACACACTGTTACAGCCTCAGAGGTAAGAGCTGCCTTCTTGAGAGTGAATCCGCGGAAAGAGGCGGGCCCCGACGGAGTCCTTGGGCGAGCACTCAGAGCCTGCACAGACCAGCTGGCGAGTGGTATTCTCAGATATCTTCAACACCTCACTCCTCTGCTCTGAGGTCCCGACCTCCCTCAAGAAGCCCACCATAATACCAGTACCAAAGAAGAACAAGGTAGCCTGCCTCAACGACTACCGACCGGTGGCCCTGGTGTCTGTTATCATGAAATGCTTCGAGAGACGGATCAGTGCCAGCCTCCCAGATGGTCTTGATCCACTGCAGTTTTCCTATCACCACAACCGGTCCACAGCAGATGCTATCTTCTGGCTCTACAATCAACACTTGAACACCTCGACAACAAGGACACCTATGTAAGACTGCTGTTCATAGACTACAGCTCCACCTTCAACACCATTATCCCGACAAGACTAATAACCAAACTCTGCAAACTTGGACTTGGCCCCTCCCTATGCAGCTGGATCCTTGACTTCCTCACCCACAGACGGCAATCTGTCAGGATGGGCAACAGCACCTCCTCCACAATAGTCCTCAATACCAGGATGTGTGCTCAGTCCTCTACTATACTCCATATACACACATGACTGTGGCAAGACTTAACTCCAACTCAATCTATAAGTTTGCGAATGATACGACGTGGTGGGCCATATCTCACACAACGACGAATCAGACTACAGAAGGGAGATAAATCACTTTGTTGCATGATGTACCAAAAACAACCTCTCTCTAAATGTTGGAAGGACGAGTGAGCTGATCATCGACTTCAGGAAGCATAGCATGACACACATTCCCGTCTGCATCATTGGCTCTGAAGTGGAATTGGTCGATAGCTTTAAGTTCCAGGGGGGCCACCATCACCAACAGTCTGTCCTGGTCCACTCATGTTGATGCAACAGTCAAGAAAGCCTAACAACGTCTCTACTTCCTACGGAAGCTAAAGAAATTCGGCATGTCTGCATCGACTCTCACAAACTCCTACAGATATGCCATAGAGAGCATCGTATCCGGCTGCATCATAGCTTGCATGGCAACTGTTCAGTCCAAGATCGCAAGGAACTCAGTGTGGTGAACTCAGTGTGTGGTGAACTCAGTCCAACGCATCACACAAGTTTGCCACCTCCACAGTGATTCTGTATACACCTCAGGAAGGCAGACAGCATTATCGGAGACACCCTCCCACCCAGGCATTGCCTTCTTCCAGACCCTTCTATCAGGCAGAAGGTACAAAAGTCTGAAAACCCGCTCATCCAGACATAGGAACAGCTTCTTCCCCACAGCTACAAGACTCCTCAACGACTCCCCCTCAGAGTGATCTGTACCCTGTAAGAACACTATTCACGATGCTCTTGCTCATGTATTTGCTTTGTTTGGCCCCTTGTTCCGCACAGTAACCAATCACTGTTTGTTGATGTACCATTTGTCAATGTAATCTGTTGATTATTCTTTTTTTCTACGATGTACATACCATGTACATTCCCTCAGCCGCAGAAAAATACTTTTCACTGTACTTCGGTACATGTGAAATAAATCAAAATCAAATCAGGTGAATTGGACATTCTGAATTCTCCTTCTGTGTGCCCGAACAGGCGCCGGTATGTGGTGACTAGGGCATTGTCACAGTAACCTCATTGCTGTGCTAATGTAAGCCTACTTGAGACACCATTAAAGATTTTTATTATTATTATGTTTAAAAACACTCTTGCTATGATTAACAGCTCCTCACCACATCAAATGGAGTTAAGTGGTTTCACTTACTCTTGTTCACAGCATTCTTACCTTAAATTGTTTTGTTCATAGCTTTAACTGGAGACAGGATACTGGAGAGTGAACAACTCTCAACTCTGCCAGGAGAACTGGACAGTTAAGGGATTTGCAAAGATACCAGCTTCCCGAGGAACAAGATGCAATACAGATAATCAGGGATTTGGAACAAAAAGAACATTTAATACACCTGAAGTTAAGAGAACAGAGACCAGGATAGCATGGTGGTGCAGTGGTTAGCACTGCTGCCTCACGGCACCAAGGTCCCAGGTTTGATCCCGGCTCTAGGTCACTGTCTGTGTGGAGTTTGCACCTTCTCCACGTGTCTGCGTGGGTTTCACCCCCACAACCCAAAGATGTGCAGGGTAAGTGGATTGGCCATGTTAAATTGTCCCTTAATGGAAAAAATGAATTGCGCACTCTAAAGTTTAATTTTTAAAAAAGAAAACAGAGACCGAGGTATTGTTTAGAAGAATTCAAGGAAGAGTGAACAGGGTGGTTCTGTGCTAAAGAGACAATTGCACTAACTGGACTTCAGAGTAGATTAAATGTTTCATGTCATTTTAATACTGCCTGGGAATTGAGAGTTAAAACAATTGTGAGCAGTTTGTATAGCAGTTAAGACAAATAAATCCTAAAGTGGTTAGTGTGAATTCCTGGACTGGATTCGCTGTCAAAGGTGGAGCAGGGCAGGAGCTTTGTTTAAATGTGTCATTTGGAGAACCTTGATTGGATTTCAGAATGCAAACCATTAAAGGAAAGCATTATTATTATGAGAAGATTGTAAAGCATGTTTAGAAACTCTCATGTGACAATCACCGGGGGCTGAGGTTCAGAGGAGTAAAACATAGACAATAGCTTGGGTTCAGAGTGGAATGTGTGTATTTGACCGTAGCCAATCTGTGTGCTTAAAAAGGACTTTGTGTTATTGAAACCATTGTAGCTTATGATGTACTTTGTGCTAATCTTAGAATTGGTGTGCATTTGTTAAGATAAGGGGAGTGTAAAGGATTATTAGATAATAATTCAACTTTTCATGTTTGATAAATGTTTTTGTTCTTTATGTTAAAACTAAGTAGCGGTGCTGTGACTCTGTTCATCCATGTTCTGTTTTTTAAAAAGCCTTTGAGCCGGGATTCCATTCTGGAATCTTCCCGTTCACTTATAACATCAACTGGGATCGGAACATGATTTGATACTTCAGCGGGCAATTAGAAGAGTCAACTACGTTGCTGTGAGGCTGGAATCACAAGTGGATCAGAGAAGATGAGAGGACAGCAGGCTTCCTTTCTTAAAGGGCATTCGTAAACCAGGCAAGTTTTTTTTAACAACACACGCTGACAGCTTTGTGGCAACAAAATGCAGATTGTGTCTTTTTTAAAGCGTATAATCACACCACAAGCCAGTAAAGTGGTTCCGACCTCCTGTGCTGTACGCAGTGTTCTAGCGAAAATTGACTGCCTCTGATTTCTGACAGTTTCCAATTAGAAAAGATTACCCACTCTTCGGCAGCTAAATGTTTCTAAATCAGCAAGAATGCTGATTATAGCCCAATAACAGCTCATTAAAGGGTTTTATGGAAAGCAACTTGGCAGCATCTCAGTCAGAAAAGGCTAAACTTGAATTAAAGTTTTACTGCTCCAATCCGGTATCTTGGTACAGGATACCGAAATTAAAGACAGGAGAAAGGAAAACATTCACCCACAGTCTTCTCACTGCCATGTTGTTGTTCCGATCAGTAATCTGTCAATTCGGAAATGATGCTGATAGGAAGAGATAAAGTAGGGTTGGTGGGGGAAAGTCTCAAGAGGATCAGAAACACCAGTTGCGACCATTTAGGGCTAAATGCCCGTTTTCCCTGCTGGACACGCTTGCCTAGATTTTGCCATGGTAAAGGCAAAGTTGCCATAGTCTCAGGTGACCATCGGCTGCTTTCCCCTTTGAGGGGGAGAGCTGATTTAACCTGAGGATCACCACACCTCAGGCGAGGGGCAAGGTTGGGATGGCGGCCTTAATGAATAACCTCAGCCAGTTCAGGAATTGAACCCGCCCTGCTGGCCTTGTTCTGCATCACAAATCAGCTGGCTAGCCCACTGAGCTAAACCGCAATGACAGTAAATGTGTCAATGTTGGTCATGAATCCTCTACTGAAACTGAGAGTAGAGCGCAACTTTCCCAAGCGGGTTTGGAGGCAGAGGGGTAATGGGAAAATAGTTCCTCAACTCATTCCTGCCTCCTCCCGCTTTACCGGGGAGCAGCTTATGTTTCTTTTTGGGGAACGAAATTACCTAAATCACCAAATCGAGAGATAAATTGAAAAGACCCTTCAGGAGATACCGCATCAAAGTAAACAAAATCTCAAAGGAAATTTCAAACATCAAAACAAAATGTGATTAAAGGGGGGGGGTCAATAAAGCACTCCAGTCCCCACGCTGCCCACCAGTCACGGACAGGAGAAAACCAGCTTCGCAAAGTCAATTGAACTTGTTAATGAGAATATGACCAGCCATTTTCCCGGGGCATCCTCAATAATGGAGGAGCCCAACCTTTCAGTGCAAAAAGATAAGGCTGAAACATTCGCTAAAATCTTCAGGCATTAGTGCCACATGGATGATCCATTTTGGCTTCTTCGTGAAGTCCCCAGCATCTCAGATGCTGGTTTTCAGCCAATTCAACTCTCTTCACGTGATATCAAGAAATGGCTGAAGTATTCTGAGTTAAAACAGATTTGCAGAGATGGAATAACCGCCTTCTATCCTTGGCTGGCAGATGACGATCAATAAAAATGAATGACCGACTACGTACCATTATACAGTGAATGGTAGAACCCTCAAGAGTATTGAAAGTCAAAGAGATCTAGGAGTACAGGTCCACAGGTCATTGAAAGGGGTAACACAGGTGGAGAAGGTAGTCAAGAAGGCATACGGCATGCTTGCCTTCATTGGCCGGGGCATTGAGTATAAGAATTGGCAAGTCATGTTGCAGCTGTATAGAACCTTAGTTAGGCCACACTTGGAGTATAGTGTTCAATTCTGGTCGCCACACTACCAGAAGGATGTGGAGGCTTTAGAGAGGGTGCAGAAGAGATTTACCAGAATGTTGCCTGGTATGGAGGGCATAAGCTATGAGGAGCGATTGAATAAACTCGGTTTGTTCTCACTGGAACGAAGGAGGTTGAGGGGCGACCTGATAGAGGTATACAAAATTATGAGGGGCATAGACAGAGTGGATAGTCAGAGGCTTTTCCCCAGGGTAGAAGGGTCAATTACTAGGGGGCATAGGTTTAAGGTGAGAGGGGCAAGGTATAGAGTAGATGTACGAGGCAAGTTTTTTACGCAGAGGGTAGTGGGTGCCTGGAACTCACTACCGGAGGAGGTAGTGGAAGCAGGGATGATAGGGACATTTAAGGGGCATCTTGACAAATATATGAATAGGATGGGAATAGAAGGATACGGACCCAGGAAGTGTAGAAGATTGTAGTTTAGTCGGGCAGTATGGTCGGCACGGGCTTGGAGGGCCGAAGGGCCTGTTCCTGTGCTGTACATTTCTTTGTTCTTTGTTTTCTTATTTTGTTTCAATGCCACCAATATTTTTACCTAAATCCTTTTCTCAGGATAGAGAAACTGATTTCAACTTTCATTTGGGTGGGTAAAATAGCCAGAATTCAGAAGACGGTTCTTCAGAAAGATTGACAATTTACCAAATTTTTTATACTATTATTGGGCAGCAAACACTGAAAAGATACTGGGAGGGTATGGAAATTCAAAAGAGATATGGGTGCAAATGGAATCAAACTCATGTAAGAAGTCAGAACTTTGAGCGTTAGTGCCGGCTACATTTCCTCCTGGTTAATATTCCAGAAATCCAATAATAACTTCCACATTAAAATATGGAGACAATCTTGCCATCACTTTAAACTGAATGCAGTATCAAATCTGTTGCCAATACCTTCAAATATACGTTTGAATCGAGAAAAGATAATAGCAAATTTCGGGTCTGGGGGGAGAAAGGAATAGTCGATATGAAAGGTTTATTTGTGGAAGGCCAATTTGCAAACTTTAAAGAATTGATAAGTAAATTTGACATTTCGGAGACTGGTGAATTTATATAATTTTGCAAGAAGCTTTTTCCATCTTTACCAGAGTTACTGCATTCCCTATTATTAGAGAAAATTCTATAATTAACTGGGAAGGAGGGAAAAACATCGGGAATCTATAAGAGATTTATAGTGGAGGAAGCTACATCTTTAGCTGGGATTAAAACCAAATGGGAAGAAGAACTGGGATTTAATCTTGAAGATTGGGTGAGGCGTGAAATTTTACGAAGACTAAACACAACATCATTATGTGCCCGATTAGGATTAATTCAATTGAAGATTGTACGTCAAGCCCATTTAACCAAATCAAAGATGAAGAGGATATCAATAGGAGTGAATGTTGAGTGTGAACGGTGTAGAATTAGCCTGGCCAATCGTGTGCATATCTTTTGATTTTGTCCTAAACTCGGAGATTTTTGGCTCTCCTTCTTCACCACCATGTCGGCCATTCTACAAATTAAATTGGATCCCTGTCCTCTTGTAGCCATATTTGGAATATCGGTCTTACCAAATTTACAGAGGCTGATATTCTCTCTTTGCTTCATTAATTGATTGTGGGGTGATTTTTTTTTTAACAAACAATTTTAATGAGGTATTTTTGGCATTACAAAGAACCACAGTATACAAATAGAGTACAAAGACCAATAGTCACAGTGCAACCACCGACATCCGTCCCCCCAAGGCCCGCCTATTTAACCCCCTACTCTATACTACCCTAGCCCCCCTCCACCACCCCCCCCCCCCCCCACACACCCCTGCTGATAATTAATTCTCCGCGAAGAAGTCAATGAATGGTTGCCACCTCCGGGCGAACCCCGACACTGACCCTCTCAAGGCGAACTTGATCTTTTCCAGGCCGAGAAAGCTCGCCATGTTGGTTAACCGCAGGCTTAGAATCCCTCCAAGCTAGTAATATCCGCCGTCACGCTATCAAGGAGACAAAGGCCAAAGCATCTGCCTCTTTCTCCTCCTGGACGCCCGGATCTTCCAAAACCCCCAAAATCGCTACCCCTGAACTCATTTCTACCCTTGCCTTCAATACTCTGGACATGACTGTCATAATATACACTAATATATCATGGTGCAGACACACACACTGATGGACACACAGTGGGACCAATCAACACACACAACACCGCAGCCAATCACCAGTTAGAGCACACGCACTATAAAGACAGGGGGCATCAGGGTTCCCGCCCATTCGAGCTGCAGCTTCCTAGTAGGACAGAGCCCACAGCCTGCAGCACAGATATTCACCATGTGCTGAGTGCATCGACTGGTTAGGACAAGGCAAAGGTCTTTAGTTAAAGCTAATATCGTGTTAACCCACAGTGAAAGTATGTTAAACAGTTTCTGACTTAATAAAATAGTGTTGCACTATTTCAAGTGTTGGTGACCTGAATGTGTTCCACGGATCCAGAACTCCCAACACAACAATGACATCCGCAAACCCCTGCCAGTATCCCCTAAATTTTGGACATGCCCAGAACTTGTGGACATGGTTGGCTGGTCCACCCGCACATTTTACACACATGTCTTCCACCCTAAAGAATCTGCTCATCCGGGCCACTGTCATGTGCGCCCGGTGCACCACCGTGAATTGGATCAAGCTAAGCCTTGCGCATGTAGCGGTTGCGTTGACCCTGCTCAACGCGTCCGCCCATAAGCCGCCCTCCATCTCGCCCCTCAGTTCCTCCTCCCACTTACGCTTCAGCTCCTCTATCTGCATCTCCTCTGCCCCCATTAATTCTTTGTAGATGTCCGAGATGCTCCCTTCCCGCACCCATCCCCTAGACACTACCCTAGCCTGGATCCCCCTTCGTGGCAGGAGTGGGAAGGATGATACCTGCCTGCACAGAAAGTCCCGCGCCTGTAAATATCTGAAGTCGTTCCCTGCTGCCAACCCAAACTTTTCCTCCAGTGCCCTCAAACTAGGGAAGCTCCCTTCCAGAAACAGGTCCCCCATCTTCTCAATTCACGCCCTTTGCCATATCCGAAACCCCCCATCTAAGCTCCCCGGAGTAAACCGATGGTTGTCACATATTGGGAACCAAACCAATGAACCCACTTCTCCAACGTACCTCCTCCACTGACCCCAGAGCCTCAGGGCTGCCACCACCATGGGACTGGTGGAATATCTCGCCAGCGGGAATGGCAGAGGTGTCGTTATCAACGCCCCCAAGCTGGTGCCCCGACATGAAGCTGCCTCCATCTGCTCCCAAGCCGCTCCCGTCCCCACCACCCATTTCCTAATCATCGCAATATTGGCCGTCCAGTAGTAATTACTAAAATTCGGCAGGGCAAGCCCCCCCTCCCCCCCGATTCCTCTCGAGCATCACCTTCTTCACCCATGGGGACTTACCCGCCCAAACAAAGCCCAACATAATTTTGTTGATCCTCTTAAAAAAGGACCGCGGAATGAAAATCGGGAGGTATTGGAACACAAATAAAAATCTCGGTCATCTTAATTGTCTGCACCCTCCCAGCCAGTGACAGCAGTAGCGCATCCCACCTCCGAAACTCGCGACTCATCTGCTCGACCAACCGGGACAAATTCAATTTGTGTAACTGGCACCAGTCGCGCGCCACTTGTATCCCCAGATATCTAAAATTGTCCCCCACCAACCTGAACGGTAACTCCCCCAGCCGACCCTCCTGACCTCTTGCCTGAACGACAAACATCTCACTCTTTGTCATATTCAGTGTATCCCGAAAACCGACCAAATTCCCCTAGAATCGCCATAATCTCCCTCATCCCTGCCCGTGGATCTGCTACATATAGAAGTAGGTAATCCGCGTACAGCGATACCCTATACTCCACTCCACCTCCCCCCTTTTCCAACCTCTTGAAGCTCTCAGAGCAATTGCAAGCGGCTCTATGGCTAACGCAAACAGCAGTGGGGAGAGGGGACAACCCTGTCTTGTCTCCCGGTGCAGCCTAAAATAGTCCGACGTCGTCCTGTTCGTCCTTACGTTGGCCTCCGGGGCGTGGTATAACAGTCTAACCCAGTCGATAAAGCCCCTACCAAACCCAAATCGTCCCAGCACCTCCCATAGATAGCCCCACTCCACCCGGTCGAACGCCTTCTCCGCATCCATGGCCACAACTACCTCAACTTCCCTCCTCTCGGGGAGCATCATAATCACGTTAAGCAGCCTTCTTATATTGGCCACCAACTGCCTACCCTTGACAAATCCGGTTTGGTCCTCCATAATCACCTCCGGCACACAATCTTCAATCCTGGAGGTCAACACTTTGGCCAGCAGCTTAGCGTCCACATTACGCAGTGAGATCGACCTATAGGACCCACTCAGCTCCGGGTTCTTGTCCCGCTTCAGTATTAACGAGATGGTGGCCTGTAACATCGTCGGGGGCTGCACCCCTCTATCCCGCGCCTCATTAAAAGCCTTAACCAGCACCGGCCTTAATATCCCCGAAAATTTCTTCTAAAATTCCACAGGGAACCCGTCCAGCCCCGGGGCTTTACCCGACTGCATTTCTTTCAAGCCCTCAGATATTTCTTCGGCCCCAATCGGGGCCCCCAACCCATCCACCAGCTCCCTGCCCACCCTTGGGAAAGTCAGCCCGTCCAAAAAATGTCTCATCTCCTCAGGCCCTGTTGGGGTTCCGAGCGATAGGGTCCACTGTAAAAGTCCCTGACGCCCTGTTTAACCCAGCCGCATCCCCTACCAGGTTCCCATCTCCATCAACCACCTTATCGATTCCCCTGGCCGCCTCCCTCTTCCTCAACTGCTGTGCCAGCATTCTGCTGGCCTTCTCCCCATATTCATACAGCGTCCCCCTCGCCTTTCTAAGCTGCTCCGCCGCTTTGCCCGTGGACAGCACCCCGAACTCAGCCTGCAGCCTCCGACGTTCCCTTAACAGTTCCACCCCCGGGGTCACCGCATACCTCCTATCTATCCGTAAAATCTCCTTGATCAATCAGTCCATCTCTGCCCTATCCGTCCTAACCCTATGATCTCGGATTGAAATCAGCTCTCCTCTCACCACTGCCTTCAGCGCCCCCCCCAAACCACCGCTGCTGACACTTACCCCGTGTCGTTGACCTGCAGGTAGTCCCGCATACACTTCCTTACTCTCTCGCACACCGCCTCGTCCGCCAGCAAACCCACATCCAATCGCCATTGCGGGCGCTGGAAGCTCTCCTCACTAAACTGTAGTTCCACCCAATGTGGGGCATGGTCCGAGATAGTGATTGCCGAGTACCCCGTGTCCACCACCCTCGCCAGCAGATCCCTACTCAAAATGAAAAAGTCAATCAGGGAGTACATTTTATGTACATGCGAGTAGAAAGAGAACTCCCTAACCGTCCTAAACCCCCATGGGTCGACACCTCCCATCTGCTCCATGAACCCTATCAGTTCTTTGGCCATTGCTGGCACCCTCCCCGTTTTCAAACACGAGGGGTCCAGGCCGGGGTCGATAACCGTATTAAAATTCCCTCCCATCACCAGTTTATGCGAGTCCAAATCCGATATCTTCCCCAGTACCCTCTTTGTGAATTCAACATCGTCCCAGTTCGGCGCATACACGTTGATCAAAACCTCCTTCCTCCCCTCCAGCTTATCGCTCACCATAACATAATGGCCCCCGACCCCGTCCGAGACTATAGTACCCACCTGGAATTGCAGCCGCTTATTAATTAAAATCGCCACCCCTCTCGTCTTAGTATCCAGTCCCGAATGGAAGACCTGACTGACCCAGCCCTTCCTTAGCCTAACTTGATCCGACACTTTCAGGTGTGTCTCCTGCAACATCACCACGTCTGCCTTCAGAGCCCTCAGGTGCGCGAACACACGGGTCCCCTTGACAGGCCCATTCAACCCTCTGACATTCCAGGTGATCAGCCTGGTTGGGGGGCATCCCCCCCCCCCTCGCCGATCAGCCATCCCCCTTCCTGGGCCCGCCCCCAGCCCATACGCCACGCCTCCATCGGCCCACCTCCAGGCAGCCCCACCCCCGACCTCCTCTCTGCCCCCGAACCTAGGTCCCTCCCTCGTCAGCAGAGTAACTCCCCCCACCGCCCCCCTAGCAACACCACCCTGTAACCTAACCCCTGCCCAATATTGAACCTATACACACCCATGCAGACACGGGGAGAACGTGCAGACTCTGCACAGACAGTGACCCAAGCCAGGAATCGAACCTGGGACCCTGGAGCTGTGAAGCAATTGTGCTCACCACTATGCTACCGTGCTGCCCCTAAGTCAGCTTCTTAGTCCTCTTGGAGCCTCATAGCAGATGGTCGCAGTTGTCTGAAGAAATAGGTGGACATCCATCGCCACATGTTGTTTGCATTGATGATTATATTTTTTAAAATTTGAATAAAATTATATATTAAGAAAAAGAAATGGGTGAAGGCACTGGACACTGCAAAAGTAATGAAAAAAGCACTGAAGACTTGTGCTGCAGAATTTGCAACATCTCTAGCCAAGCTGTTCCAGCACAGCTACAACACTGGCATCTACGCAGTAAAATGGACAAATCCATCCTGGCCAATGCCCTCCCCATCGGTTTACTCCTGGTCATCGACAAAGTTATGGAAAGTGTCGTTAACAGTGCTATCAAGCGGCACTTACTCAGCAATAACCTGCTCACTGATGCTCATTTTGGGTCCGACCAGTGTCAATCAGCTCCTGACCTCATTGCAACCTTGGTCCAAACATGGACAAAACGTAACTCAAGAGCTGAGATGAGGATGACTTGATACCAAGGCTGCATTTGACCAAATGCGGCATCAAGAAGACTTGGAAAAACTACAGTCAATGGGAATTGGGGAGAAACCCTGCACTGGTTAGAGTCAAACTCAAGACAAAGGACAATGGTTGTGGTTCTTGGAGATTAATCATCTCAGTCGCAGGAGATTGCTGCATGTATTCCTCATGGTAGTGTCTTAGGCCCAACCATCTTCTTTTGTTTCTTCAGTGACCTTCCTTCCATCAGAGGATCAGTGGTGGGGATGTTCGCTGAAGATTGGGCAATATCCAGTACCATTTGTGACTCCTCAGGTACTGAAACAGACCATGCCCTTGTGCAGCAAGACCTGGACAATATTCAGCCTTGGGCCGATACTGAGAGGAAACATTTGTGCTACACAAGTGCCAGAAAATGATCATCTCCAAATTTGGAGAATCGAAACATCACCCCTTGACATTCAATGGCATTACACTCACTGAATCCACCATACTGGGGGTTACCATTAACCAGAAACTGAACCGGACTCGCCATATAAATACTGTGGCTACAAGAGCAGGTCAAAAGCTGGGAGTTTTGAGGATAGTAACTCACCACCTGACTCCACAAAGTCTGTCTACCGCAGAAAAGGGACAGTCAGGAGTGTGATGGAATACTCTCCTGGATGAGTGCAGCTTGGACAATACCCACTGCTCAGCAACAGCCATAGAATCCATAGAATCCCTGTAGTGCAGGAGGCCATTCAGCCCATCGAATCTGCACCAACCCTCTGAAAGAGCACCTTAACAAGACCCACTCCCCCGCCTGATCCCCGCAGCCCCATAACCAAACCTAACCTGCACATCTTTGGACACTAAGGGGCAATTTAACATGACCAATCCACCTAACCTGCACATCTTTGGACTGTGGGAGGAGATCAGAGAACCTGGAGGAAACACACGCAGACGCAGGGAGAATGTGCAAACTCCACACAGACAGTAAACTCAGGCCAGAATTGAACCTGGGTACCTGGCGCTGTGAGGCAGCAGTGCTAACCACAGTGTCACCGTGCTGCCCTATCCCCAGAACAAAGCAGCCTATTTGATTGATACGCCATCTACCACCTTCCACAGTCACTCCCTTCACCACCGACACCTTCAGTGCCGGCAGTGTGTATGATCTTCAAGATGCACTGCAGCAATTCACCAAGGCTTCTTCAACACACCTTCCAAACCCCCAGCCTCTACCACCTAGAAGGACAAAGGCAGTAAGTGCATGGAAACACCACCATGTGGAGGTCCCCCTCCAAGCCACGCAACACCCTAATTTGGAACTCCATTGGCATTCGTCCACTGTTGCTGGGTCAAAGTCCTCGAACTCCCGCCCTAACACCACTGTCACCACATGGGCTGCAGTGTTTCAAGAAAGTAGCTCGCCAGTGCCTTCTCAAGGGCGTTTGATATGGGCAATAAATGCTGGCCCATCCAGCGATGCCCACATCCTTTGTGTACATGAGGGTTCTCAGGGATATGGATTCCACCTATTCTGAGATCGAACGGATCACTGAGGCTGAGCAGCAGCAATATTCACCTCAACAGGCTGATGGGCAGCAACCAGAGGAGGCTCCACCCTCGGCACAAGGTGTACAAGCAAATGGTCAGTTTCTTAGTCCTCTTGGAGCCTCATGGCAGGTGGTCGCAGTTGTCTGAAGAAATAGGTGGACATCCATTGCCCATAGTGGTCAAGACAAACCAAGCAATTAAATTCTTTCCTGCTAATTAAAATTCTCTTCCCAAACCTAGAGGAGCACTAAGGCAGACTTTCACCTGATCCTCAGCTACCAATTCCCAAACAGATCTCTGCTCTGTCGCCCGGGACATATAACTTGAGGGGCGCCACTCCGCATCAAACATGGTTGACCAGGAATCTTTCCCGCTCTTACATCCAGCCATTGGCATATTGGAAGGGTTTGCAGGCTGATACGCAACCTGTTTGATGGTGTCATGCATCCATAGACCCCCTACAGTGCAGAAGGAGGCCATTCGGAACATTGAGGCTGCACCGACCCTCCGAAAGAGCACTCCACCTAGGCCCAATTGCCTACCCTTTCCCCGCAACCCCAAACATTGATCATGGCCAATCCACCTAACTTGCACATCTTTGGCCTGTGGGAGGATACTGGAGCACTTGGAGGAAACCTGCGAAGCCATGGGGAGAACGTGCAAACTCCACACGGACAGTCACCCAAGGCCAGAATTGAATATTTGTTATAGAATGTTTATTATAGAAGGAGGGTTGTATCATCCTCTCGGACTTCACGGCCCATGTTTCAGCGATTGGGAGGTATTCTGATCACACATTTGCTGCTTATGTGTTCATTCAGCAATCAGTCGCAGCCAGATAGTGTAAACTGGTGGGGGTGGGTGGGGAAGGTTGGGGGAGTGATGGAGGCAGAATTCTTTCTCTATCCTCCCCTGTCTCCGTGTCAGCATGCAGTGGGACATTTGCAATATTTGTCCAGTATTCTGCTTTCAATCCAGCCTAACACATTCGGCAAAATCTTCACACTTACTTTCAGTCCCAAAACTATGTATGTCTGCTGCCGCTTTGCTCTAATATCATCTTTGCCAATCTTGTTTCTCAAGTCTCTGCGTCATTTCTCCTCTGGAGCTGAGAGTTCCCATTCACAAAGTCATATCACTTTGTGTTATTGCCTTTCTCTATTTGTTAACTAGATTAGAATTGCATCCTTTCTAATGGAATGTGCATTAATGCGGCTCAGCACATGCCCCCAGGAGAGAGCAACAAATCTTTGTAGAAACCATTAGTGACATCCATACACACAATAAAGGTGTGAAACGTTGTTCCCGATGGTAACTGGAACTGTATATTGTCAAAAGGAGTCATAAACAGCAAGTTGTTGCAACATTTTAGTACATCTGACACAGGATTAAGCCATTTTTGCTTCTCACTTGGGCGATTTATATGGTTTCTTCCTGATAGCTTTATATATTGTTATTTAGTGTAGAACTACTTCCAACTCCCTCTGAAAGAAGAATATAGATGACACCTTGGAAAACAACAGTATTTCTTTTGCGGGTACAGTATGTCTTAAGAGCATTTCAGCATAATTCCCACTTGCATGTTGGTCGAATTGGAACTTTAGTGGGATACCAAGTTAGTGGGCTGGAAGATCATTGACTCATAAAATCTCTTACAGCGCAAGCCTTTTCAGCACGGATACAATGGGCAGAATGGCCTCCATCTGTGCATAAACCTCTGTGATACTATAAGAAGAATGACACATACACACACTAAATCACACGCACAGTAACTCACACACACACACACAGCAGACTCACACATACACTAACTTACACACACACTCGAACACACATACTCACTCACGCACACACACTAACTCATACACACTAATACACACACTAATTCATACATACACACAAACTAAGTTGACCTGGGAGAACCAGTGGATGTGGTTTATTTAGGCTTTCGGAAGACTTTTGACAAGGTCTCACATAGCAGGTTACTATGCAAAGTTAAAGTGCATGGAATTTATGGGTAGTGTCTTGAGATGGATAGGAAGCTGGTTAGCAGACAGGAAGCAAAAAGTTGGAATGAATGGGTATTTTTCTGATAGGCAGGCAATGACAAGTGGGGTACTGCCGGGATCTGTGCTAGGACCATAACTGTTCACATTATATATTAATGATTTGGACGAGGGAACTAAATGCACTATCTCCAAATTTCGGTGGGAGGGTGAGCTGTGAGGAGGATGCAGAGATGCTTCAGCGGGATTTGGACAGGCTACATGAGTGAGCATATGCATGGCAGGTGCAGTATAATGTGGATAAATATGAGGTTATCCACTTAAGTGGCAAAAATAGGAAGGCAGATTATTATTTGAATGGGTGTAAATTGAGAGAGGTGGATACACAGCAAGACCCTTGGTGTCCTCGTGCATCAGTCATTGAAATTAAGTCAGCTTTGACAAAGGATCATCTACACTCAAAACAGTAGCTCTTTTCTTTCTTTAAAGATGCTGCCAGACCTGCTGAGATTTTCCAGCATTTTCTCTTTTGGTTATTGAAAGTAAGCACGCAGGTACAGCAGGCAGTAAAGAAAGCAAAGGCCTTCATAGCGAGAGGATTTGAGTTTGTAATTGGGATATTTTACTGCAATTGTATAGGGCATTGGTGAGGTCACACCTGTAGCACTGTGAGCAGTTTTGGTGTCCTTATAAGAGGAAGGATGTTCTTGTTCTCGAGGGAGTGCAGCAAAGGTTTACCAGGCTTATTCCAGGGATGGTGGGACAGTCATATGAGGAGATACTAAATTGTTTAGGATTATATTCATTGGAGTTTAGAAGAGTGAGAGGGGATCGTATAGGAACTTATAAAATTCTAACAGGATTAGACAGGGCAGATTCAGAAAGAACGTTCCCGATGGTGGAGAGTCCAGAACTAGGGGTCATAGTTTGAGGATAAGGGGTAAATCTTTTGGGACTGAAGTGAGGGGAAATTTCTTCACCCAGAGAGTGTTGAATCTGTGGAATGCGCTACCACAAAAAGTAGTTGAGGCCAAAACATTTGAAGGAATTAGATATAGCTCTTGGGGCTAAGGGGGTCAAGGGATATGGGGGGAAGGAGGGATCAGGGTATTGAACTTGATGATCAGCCATGATCATAATGAATGGTGGAGCAGGCTCGAAGGGCTGAATGGCCTCCTCCTCCTTTTATTTTCTATGTATGTTTCTATGTAATACACACACAGCAGACACACAAACACACTCAGATACACACACAATCATTCCCACACACGCACACACTGATTCACTCAGACACACTCATTCACACAAACAGACACACTCACGCACACCCAGTCACGCACTCACTCACACGCACCCTCTTACTCAATCACACACACACACAGTCACTCAGTCACTCACTCACACAGACTTACTCACTCACACATTCACTCACACACATGCACACACTCACTTACACACTCACTCACTCACAAACACACTTACACATACGCACACTCACACACTTACTCACACTCACTCACATTCGCACATACACACACTCACTCTCATACTCTCTCATGCACACACACACTTACTCACACACTGACTCTCAAACACACTCACATTTGTACACCCACACACTGACTCACTCACACACACTCACTCACACACACCCACTCACACACTCACTCACTCACTCACACTCACTCACAAACACGCTCACATTTGTACATACACACACTGACTCTCATACTCACTCATGCACACTCACGCTCACTCACTCACACTCACTCACACTCACACACGCACACACATATAAAGAACCTTGGTTTGCTGTTCCTAACTGAATCCAAATGGCGAGCAGGAGACTGCCACCGACCACAACTATAAAAATGGAAGGGTGACACAGAGGACCTGTTGTAATAAAAGGGAAAAAGCTGGAAATGCTGGGAAATTAAAGGATCTGGCAAGGCAGAGCAGGTCTCACAGCATCAGTGAAGAGGACAGGCAATGCGATCTTGGATTTGTTCCATCAATCCAAATGAAAGAAGGGTAGGAGTACAAACCATGAATCACCTGGTCTCTCTGCACATGCTGGCTAACCTGATTTGTTTCTGAAGCAACCTCAGTGGTGTTCTGCCGAGGTCGGCATTACGCAGACCTTGACATGCAAGGGGAAAACGTGTGTAGATGGATTGGCCATGCTAAATTCCCCTTTAGCGTCCAAAAGGTTAGATGGTGTTACTAGGTCTGGGGATAGGGTTGGGTCAGAGTGTGGGCCTAGGTAAGGTACTCTTTCCAAGGGTCGGTACAGACTCGATAGGCCGAATAGCCTCCTTCTGCTCTGTAAAGATTCTACAATTCCATGTTATACGGTGCACTAATCTACAGAACCGATCTAATTGACAATGGGATGTTTTTCATATTTTTGACCAAATACTCACTGTCATAACATAGTACCTGCTCATGACATTAAAGTCAGACATTGGTTGCAATTCTCTGGTCATCGAGATTCACTTGTCCCACAGGAAATACATCCCCGCCAGCATGTTTCGCAGCAGCGTGGAGTGGTTTCAATGGGAAATCCCATTGACAAGCGATGGGAGGATAGAATTCTGCTGCCGGCAGAAAGTACGCGGCTGGGGGAATGGGAGAATCCCGCCCATTGTGTGATATCGCTTGTCTTTCATCATTGTCAAGGAAATATCCTGGAACTTACTACGTACAAAGAACGAGCTTGCACTGATATAGAAACATACATAGAAAATAGGAACAGGAGGAGGCCATTCGGCCCTTCAAGCCTGCTCCGCCATTCATTATGATCATGGCTGATCACCAAGTTCAATACCCTGTTCCTGACTTCATCCCCTATCCCTTGATCCCTTTAGCTCCTTTCATATAGTCCCTTCCATGACTTCAGTATTTCCCAAAGAGCTTTGCAGTGAATGAGAAACCTTTGAAGTTTAGTCGCCGTTGTCATGTAGGAAACGACAGCCAATATATTCGCAGCAAGCTCTGACAAACAGCAGGAGTGACTAGGTAATATATTTTTGTGATGTTGGTATAAATGTCGACCAGGACATGGGGGGAATTCCCCTGCTCTTCTTCAAAACTGAGAGGGCTGGCGGTGTTAATGCCATAGAAAAACACCTTTGCCACATGGAGTGTTGGCCGAGGTTCTGTGTGCTAGACGCTGGAATGAGAGTTGAACTTACAACCCCAGACTCGAAAGTGAGAGTGCAACCAGCTGATCACGAGCTGTACAGGACCACCAGCTTCACAACAACCGCATCTGCTGAAAGATAAAGCTCACCACCTCCCTCCCTGGGCCACAAGGGAATGGGTGATCTATTGGCCACTGCCATTGCTGCCCAGACCCCAGACACAAAGGCAAAGGCATCATCTAATGAAGTCAACTCAAAATCGCCTAGGCCACCTAAATGAATACCCTAGTTACTGGAAAATGGTTTATCTGAACAGGAGGGGCTGGATAATGAAGGGGAACAGAGGCCTAAGTAATCCAAACTGGCAGCTGTAATGAAATTGGAGTATTAGAGTTCACCGTCTGCGTCTCAGTGATGGAGGCCGTTAAAAATTCCAGACACGTGCACCTTGTTTCTGAACATTTTAACGTACATCTTAAAATGTAATTTTCAGGTCCAGCAGCTCCCATTGTAGGCCATCATTTTGTGGATTGATATGCCGCGATGTGATCCTCCATTACTGCCCTAAGCTCTGTCTGCAGAGTGTGGCAATGATTACCTGTAATCGAGGAATCCCCAAGGCAGAAGCAATAAACATCTTGAGATACAATTATGTTCCAGATAAATAAGAAGGCAAGGTGATGTTATGAATCATTGATACTTGCAGCCCAAAATACCTCTCTCAGTCTTGTGAAACTTTAAATCTCTCTCGTTTTGTGTTTACCCTTAACAATGGTATCGTGCTTTGAAAAAATAACTTGCACTCCCTGAGGGCAGTAACTATTCTGTCTCTCTGCTTAAATGCCATGAATGGTTTCGTCTGATCATCAGGCTTCGTTCAGACGAGATGTTATATCAAGGAACCGTCCACGTTCTGAACTGAATTGTGCGTCCCCGTGCCTTAGCCAATACTGGTCTGTAAACCAACATGACTAAAACACGGATTGTCTGGTCATCGTCGGGCTATTGTTGTGAGAGCTTGCTGTGTACAAGTTGACAACCACGATTTTTTACATCATAACAGTTGCTGCACTTTCTTTGTCCTTTCACCAGATGTGAGGTCATCCCGAATTGCCTTGAACTGAGTGGCTTGCTAGGACATTGCAGAGGCAACCACATTACTGTGGGTCTGGAGCCACATGTAGGCCAAACCAGACCAGGTAAGGACGGCAGATCTCCTTCCCTGAAGGGGAATGATGAACCAGATGGGTTTATATGCAAGAATCAATGATCAACACTATTGAGACTCTCCAATTCCAAATGGTTATTATTTGAATTTAAGTTCCACCAGTTCCCTTGGTGGGGTTTGAACGCATGTCACAGGACCAGTAATCCTGGATTACTAGTTCAGTCACATTACCACTGCATCACTATCTCACTCGAACTCGAATAGTCCTTTTTTCTAACTATCCAGCCAGTCATATGCAGAATAGATCCCACCTCCCAAGATGTCTGAGAAATTACCCATTCCCATTCCCGACGGCCATGGACATGTACCCTATCCTCAATCCACTTCAATGATTGTGACAGGTGCTGGAAAATTGAAGCAACCTGAAAATGAAAATCACTTATTGTCACAAGTAGGCTTCGAACGAAGTTACCAGGAAAAGCCCCTAGTAGCCACATTCCGGTGCCTGTTCGGGGAGGCTGGTACGGGAATTGAATTCGCACTGCTTGCTGCCTTGGTCTACTTTAAAAGCCAGCTATTTAGCCCTGTGCTAAACCAGCCCCTCTATGACCAATTCAGGGTGGGGAGGCACAAGAGGTCCAGTGATACTAATGTTACCATCCCAGCTGATGTTATAACTGGCTGGGAAGAACCCAACATGGAGCACTGGCCCAAAAGATGCTCTGCGGTATTCTCCGTCGGCGGGATCATCCGCTTCACGGTAACACACCAACACCCGTGGAGTTGCTGATGGCATGGGGTGGCCACAATGGGAAACCCCACTGGCCGGCTGCAGGAACGGAGAATCCCGCTGCTGGTAGAGGCATGCCATGCCAGAAAACAGGTCTGGCGGGACGGAGAATCCTGCCAGGTAACTTTTCTTTTTGTTTATAAATCATGGAGGAACAGAGTCACAGGACCGCTAATTAGTTTTCACAACAACAGAAAAGCAGATTTTTAAACATGAAACAATTGGATTGTGTTACCATATGCCTTTACTCCCCCCCCACCACCCCCCCCCCGCCTTAGTTTAACAATTACACACAGGTTTTAGGATTAATACCTATTACAAAGTATATCTTATTCTACAATTTCAACAACACATAGTCCCGTTTAAGCACACAAGATGACTGAGGGCAAATATACTCTCCCATCTTAAACCCAAGTGAATGTTTGTGGATGTATCCTCAGAATCCCCCCAGATTATTGTCATGTGAGAGTTTCCAAACTCCACAACAAAAAACATACTTTAAAATATTCTCTCATAATTATTCTTTCCCTGAGCAGTTTGTATTCTGAAATCCAGACCACGTTTTCCAAATGACACTTTTAAACAAAGCCTCTGAACCACTTTTAACAGTGACTCCAGTCCACCACCCCTTTAAGTTTCCTCTGTCTTAACTGCTTTTACACAAATGCCAAGATCCAGCCACCGATTTCCATAGTTATTTCAACTCACGTCCCACAAGATGTAGTAAAATCTCACAAACCTGAAGATCACTTAATATATCTTTCTGGCATCTCAACCTTCTCCTCAGATCAGTCTATCTTTCTGAACAGTGCTCTGTTCTAGTACATTTAACCTCCGACTTCTTGGAAACATCTCTTTATTTCATTAATTTTCTTAGCTCGCTGCTCTTCAGTTCTCTGTACTTGATTTCTAAATCATTGTTCCATGGTATTGCTTTTCTTCTGGAAAGGCTGAGAGAGATGTTCCCTCTTTAGCCTTCTAAACAAACTGCTAATAGCAGCAAAGCTGCCTTCCCTCTCATTACCTATCTCCAGCTGCAATCATATCAGCTAAACTAAAGCTTATAAGCTTCTCTACATTACAAGGCCCTCCGTGTTCAGCAGTCACTGCTGGTTTATTTACCCTTCATGCCATAGCTCTCTCTAAGCACAATAGAATCACAGGTGAAATTGAAACCAATCCCCACACATACAAACACCTGAGTCCAGCAAGAATCTAACTGTAGGTTTTACCCTTCCAGGCACAAAAGCATTAAATTAAACACACGTAAAACTATACCTTATTTCTTTTTTTTTTTAAATATATTTTATCAAAATTTTTCAAACAAAAATTTTTCAGTTTTTACAGCTCAACAAGGGATTATACATTAACTGGTAAATAACATTATTTAAATAATATATTGAACTTACAACAAAAACTAAAAAAGAAAAACAAATAGCAAAAACACAGAATAGTACTCCCCCCTCCCCCCCCCCTCCCCCCTGGGTTGCTGCTGCTGTCATTTCTATCTTTTCATTATCGTTCCGCGAGATAGTCAAGGAACGGTTGCCACCGCCTGGAGAACCCCTGAGCCGATCCTCTCAACGCAAATTTTATTCGTTCCAATCTTATGAACTCTGCCATGTCGTTTATCCAGGCCTCCATGCCCGAGGGCTTCGCTTCCTTCCACATGAGTAGAATCCTACGCCGGGCTACTAGGGACGCAAAGGCCAAAATATCGGCCTCTTTCGCCTCCTGCACTCCCGGTTCTTCTGCAACCCCAAATATAGCTAACCCCCAGCCTGGCTTGACCCGGACCTTCGCCACCTTTGAAATTACACTTGCCACACACCCCCAGAACTCATTCAGTGCCGGACACGACCAGAACATGTGTGTGTGGTTCGCCGAGCTTCCTGAGCACCTCCCACACCTGTCCTCGACCCAAAAAACCTGCTCAGTCTTGCTCCCGTCATATGTGCTCGATGTAGAACCTTAAATTGAATCAGGCTAAGCCTGGCACACGAGGACGAGGAACTTGCCCGACTTAGGGCATCCGCCCATAGCCCCTCCTCAATCTCTTCCCCCAGCTCTTCTTCATATTTTCCCTTCAGCTCCTCTATCATCGCCTCCCCCTCGTCCCTCATCTCCCGGTATATCTCGGACACTTTGCCCTCTCCAACCCATGCCCCCAAAATCACTCTATCTTGGATCCCCTGCGTCGGGAGCTGCGGAAATTCCCTCACCTGTTGCCTCGTAAATGCCCTCACTTGCATATATCGGAAAGCGTTCCCTGGGGGCAACTTATATTTTTCTTCTAGCGCTCCCAGACTTGCAAACGTCCCGTCTATAAACAGGTCCCTCAGCTTCCTAATTCCTGCTCGTTGCCAACACTGGAACCCCCCATCCATCCTCCCTGGGACAAACCTGTGGTTATTCCTTATCGGGGACCACACCGAGGCACCCGTCACTCCCCTGTGTCGCCTCCACTGCCCCCAAATCCTCAAGGTTGCCACCACCACTGGGTTTGTGGTTTTGTGGTGTACCTTTTCGGGGAGAACGGCAGCGGCGCCATCACCAGCGCTTTTAGGCTCGTTCCCTTACAGGACGCCATCTCCAGCTTCTTCCACGCTGCTCCCTCTTCCTCCTCATCCATTTACAGACCATCGACACATTGGCGGCCCAATAGTAGTCGCTCAAACTCGGCAGCGCCAGTCCCCCTCTGCCCCTACTCCGCTGCAGGAACCCCCTCTTTACTCTGAGGGTCTTTCCTGCCCACACAAAGCTCGTAATACTCCTGTCTATTTTTTAAAAAGAGACCTTTGTGATCAGAATGGGGAGGCACTGAAACACGAAAAGAAACCTCGGGAGGACCACCATTTTAACTGCCTGCACTCTGCCCGCCAGCGACAGCGGCACCATATCCCACCTCTTAAAGTCCTCCTCCATCTACTCCACCAGTCGCGTCAGGTTAAGTCTATGCAGGGTTCCCCAGTTCCTGGCCACCTGGATCCAAACTATACCTTATTTCTAATGTTTACCAATAAAAATATAAATCCCTTAAAACTACCCTTACTTTCCCAGCACAAGACCCTATTATTTTCCACAGGAAATCCAAACCAGACCTTATTAGCAAATAGATTCCCGCTGGAGTATGTTTTTTTTAAAGGCACATGAGTGTCAGTTGGCAAAAATACCCTGAGGATCTAATAATAAGGACATACTGGCTGAAACTGTTGAGGTCTTATAAAACCTGACAGTACAGAAGGCCATTCAGCCCATTGTGTCTGTGCTGGCTCTTTGGAAGAGCAATCCAATCAAGAAGAAAGACCTGGACCGATTCAGCGACTGTTAAAGTGCCAGTACCGGTGCCACGTGGAACACAATCGATTCCAATGAGAAATGGTACGGGATTGACACTCAGGAGGCTGACAAGCTGCAGCCTCATATACACACTGTACTCTCCACACATACCATCCCTGCCAACAAGGTAGCTGCGAGGTTAGCGGCACCCCGTTTCATTGACGCCGAGTTGGAGGCCCTCCTGGACGCGATGGAGGAGAGGTGATTGACCCTGTACCCAGGTCTGGGTAAGACGTTCCTAGACAACGCCATTCGCCATGCCTGGGCGTATGTCAGCACCACCAGCAACACTATCCAGACCGGCCAAAGCTGCACCACCTCCTGAGGGCGGGCAGGGAGAGCAGGCAGCACTGTGCCCAGGCACTACCTCGGTCCCTCACACCCGTGTCCCTATTCGCCCACCCCACAAACCGGAGGGCGGCCAGACCCCCACCCTGCACTACTAACCGGCACCCATGTTGGCCGCCACGGTTGGGTGTCCTGACCACTGAGGCCACTAACTACCCACCCCTGGCTGCATGCGTTGGACTGCCTAACATTGTCACGTTCTGTTTGCCCCCTCCCACCTAGGAGAATGCCGCCCATAACCGCTGGTGTTACATTCTTGTGCTTGGCCGATAGGAATGATGCACTGAAGACTGTCTAGTTCTTGACGAGTAGAAGTATTTTATTATAAAATAAATCTGTGGTAGCGATAACTATAATAAATATATTACAAACTACTAATACTGATAAATTATCCTCGCGCTACTGCAAGTATAATTATCCACTAACACGACTAACTTCGAACTCCTTGAGTTACAGAGTCATATGGTAGACTTACACTGCCACCTGCTGGTTGGAGGTCGTTTGCATAAGTATATACATGATAGCTTATGCATATCATAACAGCCGGGAGTGGGAGAAAACTGGAGGGCGATCGCCGACCTGCAGCTCCTGACCATGGCAGAACTGAGGGCCCTGGACGTGGTCGGTGGCCCGGAGGAAAGGGAGATCGCTGGGGTGGAGTTCGCCGTGGGCAAGGAAGTGAGACCCTGCTGAGTTACGGTTCCCCGTGACACGTGTGCCAACCACTCCCCCAACACCACCCTCACCCTCACACCCATCCTCAACCTCACGCCACCCTCCCCCCGCCTTCATCCCGAAGCCCGAGTCTGAGGATGACATTAACTTTCCATTACAGCTGTCTCCAACACCCTCCACCATCCCAGAGACACTCACCTCGGTTGGGCACTTTAGTGAAGAGGCTTCTGGCACACTCTCTGGTGCATGCCACACAGCTTATCCGGTACAGCAGGTGGAGGTAGGATGGTCCGAGGGAGAGACCAACCCCAGGGACAAGCTGCCGTCCAGACGGGTTTCTGGCTTCTGGAACGGATAGTCCCATCGTTTGTGCAGATGCAGTCATTACATGAGGGGTTGCCGGCAATCATCCAGTACCTGCAGTTAGAGGAGTCCAACCATGTGCAAGAGTAGGAGGTGGTGCCGACAATGCATGCCACCCAGGACGGTTTTCTCCCGCTCCCGGATGTAATGATATGCATAAGCTATCATGTATATAATTATTCAAACGACATCCGACCAGCAGGGGGGACGTCCGCGATGGAGGCATTGAGGGCGACGGTTTTGGTGATTGATCAGCATGTCCAAGGCTTGGGGCATTATGTGCAGGTGCTGGCCGTGGCCCAGGACAGAGTTGCCACCTCACAGGCAGCCATGTGCCAGAGCCACCTGGAGGCCGAAGCACTGCTCGAGCACACTCCTGGTCACTACATCGGCCTCTGGTTAGGCGCATTGTCCACGACCACAGTGGATAACCCTTGTCGCCCAGGGTCCAACCACCCAGCCTAAGGGGGCATCTCGAACATGTCAGCAATCGTCGAGTGTGCCAGAACGATGAAGAGGCGCCATGCACACTGCCCGGGTATCGGGCACAGATGTGCATGATGTGCAGCTGATGGTCACACAGCAGCTGCATGCTCATTGAGTGGAACCCCTTTTAGTTTGTGTTGAGCGGCCTGTCATCTGAGGGGGACAAGCACCCCGTCGATCACCCCTGGACCCGGCAATCCCGTCGATGACGGTGAAACCCGCTGCCCGGGCATCCTGGTGGGATCGGTCCAAATTGAAATGGATGTACTGAGCCGACTGGGCATATAGGGCCTCCGTGATGGCACGGATGCATCTGTGCACTGAAGTCTGCGAGATCTTGGACAGGTCCCCACTCGGCACCTGGCTGGCTTTCCATCCTGGGCGGCTGCCTCCTGTTGCTCTGGGGCAGGCTCCGCTGCTGCAGCTTCCTCCTCCTCGAGCAGCTGCAGCTCATACAGCTGCAGGGCATCCCCCAGGGCTGCGGCAACCAGCAGGAAGGCCACCACTGCGGGTTGATTTCCAATATCCATTGTCCGCAGGGGTGAAAGGCCAGCATGTTAGCATAACGCGTAACCCCCATGCCCAACCAGGTCCAATGGCTACATGATGGCCCCGGTTGACACTGCGGGCTCCGCCCCCGCATGTCGCCCCCAATTCCGCACTCCTGGCCCCATTGGTGTCTGGCACCATGGGCCTCTGGTCCTGGCGCCCATCCCTATGACAGGGGTACCGTTGGCTGACACTGCCCAAAACAGCGGTGCACTCCGTGACGCCCATCCAACACCCCCGCAGAGGCTACTGTGGGTGTTACCCTGGGTGGGCGGCCTGATGCCCCTGTCATGTGAAAGTACCTTTAAGAAATGGGTATTTATCGAATAGCTGCAGTGATGTCAGAGTGTGGGAGGAGCTGGACTGTCTGTCTTTCACTTTCGCTTTGAGCAGGCAGCTACAGGGTGTGTTTGGTTTTGTTTTGCAGATTGGGAGCTGCATCCAGAGAAACAAGGTGTAATTCTGGTCTGTCTCTGTATGAAAGGAATGTCTTCAGATCACTTACTAAGTTAACAATGATAACTGCTGTCAGTAGAGAACTTAAACCTGATCTCTGTGTTTAAAAGGGTCATTTGTCTTCTGGATGTTGCAAGGGTTACTTATAGAATATTGTATCTGTGGGAATGAAAATCGCTTATTGTCACAAGTAGGCTTCAAATGAAGTTACTGTGAAAAGCCCCTAGTCACCACATTCCGGCGCCTGTTCGGGGAGGCTGGTACGGGAATTGAACCGTGCTGCTGGCCTGCCTTGGTTTGCTTTCAAAGCCAGCGATTTAGTCCTGTGCTAAATGTTGTTTACTATACTTGCGTTTCAGACCGCATTGACGCCGCTGTCGAGGTGACATAGAATTGCAATTTGACGCCAAATCGGCACCCACCGTGATTGTGGCGTTGGAACCTATTCTCTGCCCGATCGCGTTTCCCGATTTCGTCCTCAGCCCAGATGTTCAGACACTGCACTACCAGCTGAGCCATACCAACACATTTAATCCCTTGCACCTGCTCATACCCAATAGCCTTGCATTTTGCCAGAAATACTCCCACACATCCATTTGAAGATCATTTATTTGATTGTTTTTTAAAATAAATTTAAACTACCCAATTCATTTTTTATTCAATTAAGAGGCAATTTAGATTGGCCAATCCACCTTGGGATGTGGGGGTGAGTCCCACACAGACACTGGGAGAATGTGCAAACTCCACATGGACAGTGACCCAGGGCAAGGATCGAACCCGGGTCCTTGACGTCGTGCGACAGCAGTGCTAACCACTGCGCCACCGTGCCGCCATGCATTTGAAGATCATTACGGGAATGGGTGGGCCAAAGAGTTTTCAGCCTTTGGCCCACCCATTTTACAGCAAGTTGGGATAGAAACTCCCACGGTCTGAGTTTGAACCAAATTCTTGCTCTCCCGAGGGCGATGTTGCCTAAGTTGTATTCTCTATTACTCCAGACATTCTGCATTAAGCGGCAGGATTTTACAGTCCCATGCTGGTGTGGAGGGGTCGGAAAATGTGGCGGGTCACTCAAAAGGTCATTGACTTGGGGTCATGGGTGAACTAGCTGGATGGATTCAGAACTGGCTTGGCCATAGAAGACAGAGGATAACATTGGAAGGATGTTTTTCCGAATGGAGGCCTGTAGCTAGTGGTGCTCCACAGGGATCAGTACTGGGACCTCTGCTCTTTGTAATATATATAAATGACTTGGAAGAACACGTAGCTGGTCTGATTAACAAATTTGCGGATGATACTAAGATTGTAGGAGTTTTGGATAGTGATGAAGATTGTCAGAGAATCTCTACCCATTGAATTTATGAACTTAGCACATGCACAGTCAAGTTCAGTTCATCCTAGGGGCTGTTTAGCACAGGGCTAAATTTCTGGCTTTGAAAGAAGACCAGCAGCACGGTTCAATTCCCATACCAGCCTCCCCGAACAGGTGCTGGAATGTGGCGACTAGGGGCTTTTCACAGTAACTTCATTTGAAGCCTACTTGTGACAATAAGCGATTTTCACTTCATTTTTGTCCTACCGGTATTACTGAAGTGAGACGCACATAAAGCATGAAGTGAGGTGCATGCTGATTGTTGTAGACAACATTGACTGTGAGAGCCGTGCGCTCCCTCTGCATCCAAACCATAAATATTTATTTGTTTTTACCAAATGAGGTTGATGATAGTTCGATTAATAAATAAATGATTAAGCTCTTTCTATAACTCGTTATGAAATATTCGACGTGTATTAAATGTGTTCAATCTTATTCGTGGGGTCATGGTGAGTCATCAAGCCTGATTTCAATCTTGCGGCCCACTTGAGGTGAAGGAAGGCCCACTCATGCAGCCCACTCACCATCCTAGGTTGCTCATCACTGCTGCAGAGCAACATCATTTGCAAACAGAAAGAAAAGTGCTCCTCAATCATATGGGGTATATTATACTTTCACCTCTACTTGATGAGTCTACTCTACGATGAGTCAGAGTATAGGAGGGAGATAGAGAACATAGTGATGTGGTGTAATGACAACAATCTCTCCCTCAATGTCAGCAAAACTGAAGAGCTGATGGTTGACTTCAGAAAGTGAAGTATCGCACACACCCTTCTCTCTCAGCATCAATGGTGCCGAGGTGGAGATGGTTGACAGCTTCAAATTCCTAGATGTGAACATCACCGACAGTCTGTCCTGGTCCACCCACATCGATGCTACGACCAAGAAAGCACAACAGCGCATATACTTCCTCAGGAAACTACAGCAATTCGGCATGTCCACATTGACTCTTTCCAACTTTTACAGATGCACCATAGAAAGCATCCTATCTGGCTGCACACAACTTTCTATGTAAACTGCTCGGCCCATGACCGCAAGAAACCACAGAGTCGTGAATAGAGCCCAGTCCGTCACGCGAACCTGCCTCCCATCCATTGACTCTGTCTACACATCCCGCTGTCTTGGGAAAGTGGGCAGTATCATTTTTTAAAAATTTAGAGTGCCCAATTCATTGTTTTTTCCAATTAAGGGGAAATTTAGCGTGGTCAATCCACCTACTCTGCACATCTTTGAGTTGTGGGGGCGAAACCCACGCAAACACGGAGAGAATGTGCAAACTCCACACGGACAGTGACCCAGAGCCGGGATCGAACCTGGGACCTCAGCGCCGCCGTGCTGCCATTGGACAGTGTCAAAGACCCCTCCCACCCAGGTTATTCTCTCTTCCAACCTCTTCCATCGGACAAGAGACACAAAAGTCTGAGAACACGCACTGACAGGTTCAAAAACAGCTACTCACTCACTATTACTAGACCCCTGAACAACCCTCTTATTGACTGAACTGATCTTTCCATGCATCTTCTCTACTGTGTAGCAGTACACTCCGTATGTCTGGGTCTATGTATTTACATTGTTTATTTATGTCTATTCTGTATTTTTCATGTATGGAACGATCTGCCTGGACTGTACGCAGAACAATACTTTTCACTGTACCTCCGTACACGTGACAATAAATCTAAATCAAATTTCTGGAAGTGAGTTTGAAGTATTAACCGATCATCGACCACCAGGCAGAATCTTCAACAATCCACATAGCGAAACATCAACTCGAACACAGCGTTAGATACTCAAACTACAAGATAATGAGTTCCATTAGGAATATAAGCCAGGCAAACTCAACCAAGCATCTGTAGCCAACAGGCAGTCCAGCTAGTCACAAAGAAATGGTTGCCAAATCACAACTTATCTTCATAAGCCCAAATGCAATGCCAAAGTCGCTAAAAGTAGCTGACATCAAGGCAACAACGAAACAAGATGAGGCATTACAACTATGTGAAGTAGCTATGAAATCACAAATAAGAACAGAAAACACTGCAAGAACTCAGCAGGTCTGGTAGCATCTGTGGGAGAGAGAAGCAGAATTAACGTTTCGAATCCAGCCAACTCTTCCTCAGAGTTAAAGACAGGGAGAAATGTGACGTAATCACAAAACTGGAAATATGTGAGTGAGAGAGAATCCACAAGTGAAATCACTCACCCATTACAAGGCCTTCATACCGTTCAAGATGAACTCACCATTGCAACCACATCTGATCGTCTGTAGGCAGTATTGTTATTTTACAAACATTGAGGGACTGTGCTGTTGATATAGGACATGAAGATCGCCAGGGAATTTTCAAAATAAAACAACCCCTTATAGATATCGTTCCCAGAAAGTGACCGCATGGTAGAGCACAAAAAACAATCAGTGTTTGCCATGTCAAGCAACTACAAGATATCTGAACTACCTCCAGGACCATGGATTGAAGTCAGCAATGATTTTGCAGATTCCCCATGGTGTGTACCTGCATGTTGTCACAACAGATTCCCAGTCACAGTAATGGTTACATCAACCTCAATGGAAGCAGTTATCCCGAAGCTTGACCAGATTTCCATTTTCTTCAATGGTGAGAAGTGACAATGGACTCCCATTCAACGGCAATGAGTTCAGTAAATTCAAAAACAACCTGGGTTTCACTCATTGAAAAATCACAGCGTGTTGGCCAAGAGCTAATGCAGAAGCCGAGAGATGGATGTGTACTTTTTAAAAGGTGATATGTACAGGCCCTGCTGTGAGAAAGTCATGGAAGCAAAAGCGGTATCGCTCTCTTTGTAATTTAAAAGCGACTCTCCCTCGACTACTAGAGCATTTTCAGCTGCACTCATTTTTGGGCATGACGTGCCATCAATGAACACAAGACGAGTAGTGAACGTAACTGAGGCTTTAATAAGCTAAACAGAAAGCCTCCTGGCCTCTGATCCCGAACTGGGGTAGAGGCGGAGACCAGCCACCTTTATACCGAACCCGAGGGGAGGTGGCCATCAGGCAGTGGTTTACCACATTACATGTAATACAGTAGCAGTTTAGACCATAAGACATAGGAGCGGAAGTAATGTCATTCGGCCCATCGAATCCACTCCACCATTCAATCATGGCTGATTTCAACTCCATTTACCCACTCTCTCTCCATAGCCCTTAATTCCTCGAGAAATCAAGAATTTAACAACTTCTGTCTTAAAGACACTCAACGTCCCGGCCTCCACCGCCCTCTGTGGCAATGAATTCCACAGACCCAACACTCTCTGCCTGAAGAAATTTCTCCTCATCTCTGTTCTAAAGTGACTCCCTTTTATTCTAAGGCTGTGCCCCCGGGTCCTAGTCTCCCCTGCTAATGGAAACAACTTCCCTACATCCACCCTATCTAAGCCATTCATTATCTTGTAAGTTTCTATTAGATCTCCCCTCAACCCCCGAAACTCCAATGAATATAATCCCAGGATCCTCAGACGTTCATCGTATGTTAGGCCTACCATTCCTGGGATCATCCGTGTGAATCTCCGCTGGACCCGTTCCAGTGCCAGTATGTCCTTCCTGAGGTGTGGGGTCCAAAATTGCTCACAGTATTCTAAATGGGGCCTAACTAATGCTTTATAAAGCTTCAGAAGTACATCCCTGCTTTTATATTCCAAGCCTCTTGAGATGAATGACAACATTGCATTTGCTTTCTTAATTACGGACTCAACCTGCAAGTTTACCTTTAGAGAATCCTGGACTAGGACTCCCAAGTCCCTTTGCAGTTCAGCATTATAAATTTTGTCACCGTTTAGAAAATAGTCCATGCCTCTATTCTTTTTTCCAAAGTGCAAGACCTCGCACTTGCCACGTTGAATTTCATCAGCCATTTCTTGGACCACTCTCCTAAACTGTCTAAATCTTTCTGCAGCCTCCCCACCTCCTCCATACTACCTGCCCCTCCACCTATCTTTGTATCATCGGCAAACTTAGCCAGAATGCCCCCAGTCCCGTCATCTAGATCATTAATATATAAAGAGAACAGCTGTGGTCCAACACTGAACGCTGCGGGACACCACTCGTCACCGGTTGCCATTCCGAAAAAGAACCTTTTATCCCAACTCTCTGCCTTCTGCCTGACAGCCAATCGGCAATCCATGTTAGTACCTTGCCTCGAATACCACGGGCCCTTATTTTACTCAGCAGTCTTCTGTGAGGCACCTTATCTAAGGCCTTTTGGAAGTCAAGATAGATAACATCCATTGGCTCTCCTTGGTCTAACCTATTTGTTATCTCTTCAAAGAACTCTAACAGGTTTGTCAGGCACGACCTCCCCTTACTAAATCCATGCTGACTTGTCCTAATCCGACCCTGCACTTCCAAGAATTTAGAAATCTCATCCTTAACAATGGATTCTAGAATCTTGCCAACAACTGAGGTTAGGCTAATTGGCCTATAATTTTTCATCTTTTTCCTTGTTCCCTTCTTGAACAGGGGGGTTACAACAGCGATTTTCCAATCCTCTGGGACTTTCCCTGACTCCAGTGACTTTTGAAAGATCATAACTAACGCCTCCACTATTTCTTCAGCTATCTCCTTTAGAACTCTAGGATGTAGCCCACAATACACATATTATATACTACAGTGGTTTACCACAGGGCATCCTATGTGCACATATCTTCCTGAGCTAACCCACTGAGTTAATAATCAACATGTGAATTTGATCGGAAACAGAGGGATCAAACAAAAACAAATGCAGAGCAAAGCATGAGATTTAGAGCTGCATGACTGAAGTAGTGGATAAAGTATTTGTGAAATATAATAGCTATGTTGGAAAGCAAACAATCCCCCATGATTTCTGTGAATGTACTGGGTTCCCAAGGACTGCCGACCAAGGCCCTGTGACAAGCAATACTGTATTCACGAGCTGAGCAGCTACCCCATGCATGTACTCTGATCACACTCCAGGGAGAACCCCTGCGCATCTGCCACATGGTGTCGTAAGTAAGCGCGTTGTCACGTTACTACTCGGTCTACATCATCCCGATTCAAGTTGGGACACCAATGGTATTGCATTGTAACAGTGTGCATGAAGATTAATTGTGCACAAATTATTTTATATCATGCAGATTGAACAGGCTAACAATACATGATATTTTACTTATGGTGAGGCAGGGATTGAGCTGTAGCAGCTGGCGCATAGCCCATCGCCACCATCCTCCCTCCAACCTCCCCCCCCCCCCCCCCCCCATTGGTGTTCCCAGTGGGTGCAGTAATTGTTGTGTATTGCCTCCATTTCCATTGCTGTAGGGGGACTGTGTTGTCATCCAAATGGCTGTGGTAGTGTGACTTCTGCTGGAGCTGGTTCCAAAACATGTAATAGGTTACGTACATAGGGGTACGGTCTGAGGCTACAAGTTGTTCGGCTGCGGGACGTGGCTATGTACCATCGCCAACTTGTCTTGGCTACGTGTGATTTGATTTGATTTGATTTTTTTTCTGGTTTGATTTTTATTGCCACACGTACTGAAGTACAGTGAAAAGTATTTTTCTACAGCCAAGGAAACGTACACACTACATACACAATGGACAAAACGGAATAGTTGATAGTCACAGTGAATGCGAAAAAGCACACACTACATTGACAAATAAGTGATTGTTTACAGTGCGGAGCAAGGGCCAAATTAAACAATATATGAGCAAGAGCAGCATAGGGGGCCATGAATAGTGTCTTACAGGGAACAGATCATTCCAAGGGAGAGTCGTTGAGGAGTCTAGTCGCTGTGGAGAAGAAGCTTTTCCTAAGTCTGGATATGCGGGTCTTCAGACTTCTGTATCTTCTACCTGATGGAAGGGTCTGGATGAGGGAAAAGCCTGGGTGGGAGGGGTCTCTGATATTGCTGTCTGCCTTCCTGAGGCAGTGGGAGGTGTAGTCAGAATCAATGTGGGGGTGGCAAGCTTGTGTGATGCGTTGGGCTGAGTTCACCACACTCTTCAGTTTCTTGCGATCTTGGGTCGAGCAGTTGCCATACCAGGCTGTGATGCAGCCGGACAGGATGCTCTCTATCGCACATCTGTAGAAGTTTATGAGAGTCGATGCAGACATGCCGAATTTCTTGATCTTCCGTAGGAAATAGAGATGTTGTTGGGCTTTCTTGACTGTTGCATCAACGTAAGTGGACCAGGGCTGTGAAAGAGACTAGGCAGTATGAATTGTGGTCCTCGTGCTCCTGGAGAATAGACACAGTGCTGATGAGGGGAGACCTTGTCATGGCATGTTTCACAGACCGAGAAGTGTAGCATCGTAATCTCTGTGACCCCGGGCACGCTTCTCTAGAAGATGCTTAGCTGAACATACCACCCATTCGGCGAAGTCATTGGACTGAGGGAATGGGGGCTGCTGGTGATATGCTCGGAGTCCCCTGTGTGTACAAAGTTTCTGAATTCAGTGGAGGCGAATTAGCGAGTGTTTGTCATAAATCTCCGAGGGATTCCGTGTGAGATGAAGTGTCTTTTAAGCTTGATGATGAATGTGTTGCTCTTCATGTTTGGCAGCTAATTCAGTTCAAACCACCCGGAATAGCAGTCAACTAAGACCAAATGTTGTTTACCATTCCATTCAAAAATGCCAGCTGCTGTAAATGACCGTGGGAGGTCCAGGACCTCATGTAAATATAACGGTTCTTTTGTTTGATGTGGTTTGAGTGCTTTCATGGTGCACTTCTGGAGACTTCCCTCTGCATGTTAGCATACATTCAGGGTCAATACAGAGATTCCTTGGTCCTTTATCTGGTTTCTTCCACCCCTGAGTACCCCTGGTGAAGTTGCTAGGCCTGGTACCTCTGAGAAGAAGTAGGAATAATGTATCAGTATCAGTTCATCCTATATGGTTGGTTCATCTCTGATGGTGAAGAATGTGTACAGCTCATGGGGAAGCTCCCTTGAGGACTCAGGCCATTCCCTCATTAGATTGGATTTGTTTATTGTCACGGGTACCGAGGTACAGTGAAAAGTATTGTTCTGCATACAGTCCAGATAGATCATGCCATACATGAAAAAACGCATAGGGCAACAGAAATACACTATGTAAACACATAGACACGGGCATCGGGTGAAGCATACAGGCGTGTAGTGTTACTCAGTAGAGAAGATGTGTGAAGAGGTCAGATCAGTCCATAAGAAAGTCATTCAGGAGTCTGGTAATAGTGGAGAAGAAGCTGTTTGTGAATCTGTTTGTGTGTGTTCTCAGATTTTTCTACTCCTGTCCGATGGAAGAAGTTGGAAGAGAGAATAACTCGGGTGGGAGGGTCTTTGATCATGCTGCCCGCTTTCCCCAGGCAGCGGGAGGTATAGATGGAGTCAACAATGGATGGGAGGCGGGTTCGTGTGATGGACTGGGCTGTGTTCACAACTCTCTGAAGTTTCTTACGGTCTTGGGCTGAGCAGTTGCCATACCAGGCTGTGATGCAGCCAGATAGGATGCTTTGTATTGTGAATCTGTAAATCTTGGTAAGAGTCAATGTGGACATTTTGATTTGATTTATTGTCACCTGTACCGAAGTACAGTGAAAAGTATTTTTCTGTGGCTGAGGGAACGTACACAGTACGTACATCGTAGACAAAAAGAATAATCAACAGAGTCAATTGACAAATGGTACCTCGACAAACAGTGTCCACGATGTTCACATCAAATAAGAATGAGTCGATGCGGCAAAGTCCTTATGCCTTACTACCAACTCCAGACATCATGTAAATGTGTTGGTATCCCAAAGACTGTCAACCAAGGACTTGTAACAAATAACACCTTATTCACTAGCTGAGCAGCTACTCAGTGCTTGTACACTGCCTGCACTCTGGGCGAACGCCTGCGCTTCTGTCACATGACCTCATAAATATTTGTGGCTTCACGTCACCACGTGATCACTCAGTCTACAATATCCGACCATTTTCTGTGACTGACACAATAGGACCAATGATCACTGCTAAGTGTGCTTCGCAAATCATCACATGAAAAATGTCATTCTTCAAAGCACTAAAACACTATTCATAAGCATTGAATCCAATTTAGATATCAACATCTCAGATGAAGAATATGATCCAAATGAGAGTGGACCTGCTGTGAAACGACATCCAGTTGTGAAAGAAGACATCCACCATACGTAAGTGGCTATGTTATGAAGTCAACTATTTTCAATGGTGAACAAATGTTTTGCCTCATTGTACTTGACTAAGTGCTTTGTCAAATCAATGGGAAAAGTTAGAATATAGTCTTACTGGAAAGTTGAATGTTCACATTACACTTAAATTTACTGTTTATGCTTTTGGAAGAAAACCATTGAAACACACAATACATTTAATTTATCAGGAAAATAAGTGATATAGTGTATTGGAAATTACACTTGGCTTCAATACACATATACCAGCATAGGGAGTCTAGAAGGGGAAAAAATAAATCCGTATTTTAACAGTGCTTGCTGTTCTGATTCTGAATGCATCTTGCTTATTCGCATTGTTTTTTCCCATTAACCGCACATCAGTGATTGTATCTGGGTATGGGAGTTATTCTACATATTCACCACTATTCTCTCTGAATGGGGGCAGGGGGAGGGAGAGGGTGGTGTGATGAATGATGTAATGTTACACTTGAAACGCAGTCACTGTCCTCTAGATCTGTCAGTCCAGGTTAAGAAGTGTTCTAACATCTCTACACTGCCAACAATTTAAAAGCCTGTGTTCACCGAACCCAGCTTTGTACTCAAAGCCCCCTATCAGGGAAAACATAGAGTTCCAAAAGACTTCTTGAGCACACTCCCCTGTACCTCCTGCTCGGCATTGGTGTCCTTCTTGAAGATGAACAGTTATGCTGTAAACGGCAGTTTTTTTCCATCTACACAGTTGCTTCTCTGGTACCTCTTACTCAACTGGTCCCATCTCCTTCCATATCAGCTGCAATGACAGATATGATGGCACATCTCAGCATGTCTGTCATTCTTGTGACGGGAATCGGAAAGCAGCTCGGCAAGGGCTGTACAGTTCCAATCTTGCCACATTGGAAACTTGTGGCTTTCCATTCAAAGTTACTTTGGAGCAATAAACAAGGGGAGCACAGTGGTTAGCACACTTGCTTCACACCTCCAGGGTCCCAGGTTCGATTCCCGGCATGGGTCACTGTCTGTGTGGAGTTTGCACTTTCTCCCCGTGTCTGCGCAGGTTTCCTCCGGGTGTTCCGGTTTCCTCCCACAGTCCAAAGATGGGCAGGTTAGGTGGATTGGCCATGCTAAATTTCTCTTAGTGTCCAAAAAGGTTGGGGTTACTGGGTGAGGGGGATAGGGTGGGGGGGGGTGGGCTTTGGTAGGGTGCTCTTTCCAAGGACCGGTGCAGACTCGATGGGCCGAATGGCCTCCTTCTGCACTGTAAATTCTATGATTTTTAATACCAGCTTTCAAGGGAAACAAAAAGAATGGACTGGAAACCTGGGACTTGTTAAGTTGGACGGAATCAAAAGGCATGCTGGGAAGCTTGGCTGAACTCAAAGGTATCAAGGACATTACTATTATTGATTGGAGAGAGAAACTGCAGGCTGTGCCATGCATCCACAGGGCAAGGTTAAGGACAAAGAAAAGCAGAACAGTCTTTATCAATCTATGAGAAAGAGAGAGAAAAGGGAAAGCCACCAGCAAGCTGTACTTTTGCCACAACAAAAGAAGATACAAGAGCAGTAAATTTGCAGCAATTTCAAGGAGACAGAAGAAATAGATCAAGAAAGGTGTCAACACATAATTAACCCTTTCTTTCTCCTAGTTGATCGTGCAGAATGTCAAATAGGGTCCGATCGCAAGCTATTTTCTGTTCGTCATAGAGTCAGAGAATCATATAGATTTACAGCACAAAAAGGATGCCCTTTGGCCTATCGTGTCTGCATAAGCCATCAAAAACCTAGCTATTCTAATCCCAATTTCCAGCACTTGAATCCTCGTATGCTATGACATTTCAAATGCTCATCTAAATACTTCTTAAATATTATAAAGGTTCCCCTTTCAGACAGTGAGTTCCAGATTCCTACCACTCTCTGGGGGAAATGGTTTTTCCTCAAATCGCTTCTGAATCCCATGCCCTGCACCTTAACTCTATGATCCTTGGTTATTGACCCTTCTACAAATGAGAAAGGTTCCTTCCTATCTACTTTGTCTATGCCCTCAAAAATGTGTACATCTCAATCAGGAACCCCCCCCGCAACCTTCTCTGCTACAATGAAAACAAGCCCAGCCTTACCAGCCTCCCTTCACAGGTGAAACACTCCAGCCCAGTCAATATTGGAGAGGATTCTTCGAGACAGGATTTACTCCCACTTGGAAATAAGTGGAGGTATTAGCGAGAGGCAAAATGGCTCTGTGAAGGGGAGGTCGTGGAGGAAAATGTAACTAGTTTGATTGGTAAGTTTACGGACGACACAAAGGTTGGTGGAATTGCGGATAGCGATGAGGACTGTCACAAAATACAGCAGGATACACCAGAAGGATCTGGAGGCTTTGGAGAGGGTACAGAAACGATTTACCATGATGTTGCCTGGTATAGAGGGCATTAGCTATGAGGAGAGGTTGGAGAAACTTAGTTTGTTCTCACTGGAACGATGGAGGTTGAGGTAAACCTGATTGGAGTCTACAAAATTATAAGGGGCATGGACAGAGTGGATAGTCAGAAGCTTTTAATAATAATAATAATCTTTGATTGTCACATGTGTAAAGTTACTGTGAAAAGCCCCTAGTCGCCATATTCCGGCGCCTGTTTGGGTAAGCTGGTACGAGAATTGAACCCGCGCTGCTGGCCTTGTTTTACATCACAAACCAATTGTCTAGCCCACTGAGCTAAACCAGCTCCCAGGGTGGAAGAGTCAATTACTAGGGGGCATAGATTTAAGGTACGAGGGGCAAGGTTTAAAGGAGATGTATGAAGCAAGTTTTTTACATAGAGAGCGATGGGAGCCTGGAATAGTGACTTTTAAGGGGCATCTTGACAAATAAATGAATGGGATGAGAATAGAAGGGTATGGTCCCCGGAAGGGACCATAGTTCAGATGGGCAGCATGGTCGGTGCAGGCTTGGAGGGCCGGAGGGCCTGTTCCGGTGCTGTAATTTTCTTTGTTCTTTGTTCGTTGCTCTTTGTGTCTCTTCTGTGACATTTCTAGTGCAATCACATCCTTCCATAATCTATGTAGACTACATTAACTGCACTGCCCTCATTTACACACCTAGTCGCCTTCTCAAAAAATTCAATCAAATTTGTTAGACATAACCTCACTCTAACTAGACTTACTGTCCTGTAATTACCCGGTTTATTCCATACTTCCCTTCTTGAAAAATGGTGCCATATTAGCTGTCCTCTAGTTCTCTGGCACCTCTCCTGTGGCCATAGAGGGTGTGAAAATTAATACAAGAGCCCTTGAAAACTCCTCCCTTGCTTCATATAGCAGCCTGGCAAACATGTAATCTGGGCCTGGGGATTTATTCACTTTTAAGCCCACTAAAACTGCTAATATCTCCTCTCTCCCAATGATAATTTGTTCAGTTATATCACAGTCGGTCTCCCTGTTTCCTATACCTACATCATCCTTCTCTATGGTGAACACAGATGCCAGGTACACAGTTAATACCTCACCTACATCTTCGAACTCCACAGACAGATTGTCACTTTGGTCCCTAATTGGGCCTCGGCTTTCTCTAGTTACCCTCTTGCCCTTAATACACTTATATAGCATCTTTGGATTTTCCTTCATTTTGCCCGCCAGTGCTTTTTCATGCTCCCTCTTCTAATTTTTTTTTAAGTACCCCCCCCTGCACTTTCTGTTCACCTTTAAGGCTTTTCAACCAACTGTCTCTTCCATAAACCTCCCTTTTTTCCTTATCCAATCCTGTACATCCCTTGACATTCAGAGTTCCCTGAGATTTGTCTATATAGCAGCACATATATCTGTGAGGTGATACACTTTGGAAGGAGTAATTTGACAAGGAAGCATTCAATGAAAGGTCTGACACTGGCAAGTTCTGAGGAACAAAGGGACCTTGACGTGTTTGTCCATAAATCTCTGAAGGCAGAAGGGCAGGTTAATAGGGTGGTGAAAAAAGCATATGGAACACTTGCCTTTATCAATCGAGGCATGGATTACAAAGCAGGGAGGTCATGTTGGAGTTGTGTTGAACTTTACTGAGGCTACCTGGAGTACTGTGTGCAGTTCTGGTCGGCACATCATAGGAAGGATGTGATTGCACTGAAGGGGGTGCAGAGGCGACTCACCAGGATGTTGCCTGGGCTGGAACATTTAAGTTATGAAGAGAGGTTGGATAGGCTTAGGTTGTTTCCACTGGAGCAGGGAAGACTGAGGGGCGATCTGATCGAGGTGCACAAGGTTATGAGGGGCATGGGCAGGGTGGATAGGGAGCAGCTGTTCCCCTTAATTGAAGGCAGTCATGAGGCAGCACGGTAGCACAGTGATTAGCACAGTTGCTTCACATCTCCAGGGTCCCAGGTTTGATTCCCGGCTTGGTCGCTGTCTGTGTGGAGTCTGCACGTTCTCCCCGTGTCTGCGTGGGTTTCCTCCAGGTGCTCCGGATTCCTCCCACAGTCCAAAGATGTGCAGGTTAGGTGGATTGGCCACGCTAAATTGCCCTTAGTATCCAAAATGGTTGGGTGGGGTTACTGAGTTACGGGGTTACAGGGAAGTGTGGAGGCGTGGGCTTAAGTGAGGTGCTCTTTCGAGTGGCCGTTGCAGACTCGATGGGCCAAATGGCCTCCTTCTGCACTGTAAATCTACGATGAAGGCACGTTCAGAGGGAAGGGCAGGATGTTTTGCGTGGTTGTGAGGAAAAAGATTTTTGCCCAGAAGATGGTGACGGTCAGGAATGCACTACCTGGGAGGGTGGTAGAGGCGGGTTGCCTCATATCCATTAAAACGTAACTGGATAAGCACTTGGCATGCCTTAACATTCAAGGCTATGGGCCAAATGCTGGAAAATGGGATTAGGTAGGCAGGGCAGGTGTATTTCATGTGTCGGTGCAGACTCGATGGGTCGAAGGGCTTCTTCAGCGCTGTATTATTCTGTGTTCTGCTGTTCTATCTCTCTCTGAATGTTTGGGGGCCTATAGTACACTCCCAGCAAAGTAATCACCCCTTTTTCAAGTTCTACCCATATGTCCTCAGTTGAGGAGCCTGCTGAGATGTCAATCTCATCTCTCCTCACTGAAGTAATGTAGTCCTTGATTAAGAATGCGGCATCACCTCCTCTTTTACCCCCCTCCTCACCCCCCTCCCCAACCCCATCTCAGCCCTGCCCTGCCCTCCCTGAACCATATCTCTATGATAGCAGTAATACCATACTCCCATGTGTTAATCTGTTCATCTAACTCACTCGCAAGACTCCTTGCATTAAAATAAATGACATCCAGCCTCACCATATTCCCTTGTGTCTTAACGAGTCTATCCTCTCTCTGCCTTCCAGACTGACTTGGTTTTTCTCCTATATTTTACTGTCCATCACCCCCTACTGTACCTCCACTCCGTATCCCATCCCCCTGCCAAATTAGTTTAAACGCCCCCCAACAGCACTACAAACCTCCCAACAAGGATGTTAGTCCTGTTCCAGTTCAGCTGCAACCCATCCGACTTGCACACTTTCCGCAGGAAACCGGAGCACCCGGAAGAAACTCACGCAGACACGGGGGGAACATGCAGACTCCGCACAGACAGTGACCCAGCGGGGAATCGAACCTGGGACCGTGGCGCTGTGAAGCCACAGTGCTATCCACTTGTGCTACCCGTGCTGCCCTATCCTCCTTTTATCCTCCTATTTCTATACTCCCGTGTCACCAGGAGTAATCCAGAGATTACAACCTTTGAGATTCTGCTTTTTAACCTGCTGCCTACCTCCCTAAATTCTTGTTGCAAGTCCTCATCCCCCTTTCTACCTATGTTGTTTGTACCAATGTGAGCCACGGTCTGTCTACTCAACCTTGCCGTTCAGAATGTCCTGCAGCCGATCAATGACACACATGACCCTGGCACCAGGGAGGCAACACACCATCCTGGAGTCACGTCTGCGGCCTCAGAAATGCCTGTCTGCTCCCCTCACTATTGAGCCACCTACCACAATTGCTCGTCCACTCTTACTCCTCTCCCCTTCTGCAGCTGAGCCACCCACAGTGCCGTGAACTTTGGCTGCGCTCCCCAGAGGAACCATCATTCTCGCTGTTTCCTACCACAGAGCAATGGTTCTTGAATGGGGCACTCTGGGGCTTTCCTGACTAACTGCCTGCCCCCCTTCCTCTGACTGGTTGTCACCCATTCCCTCTCTGACTGCACTTCCTTAAGCTGCGGCGTGGCCACATGTAAAAATGTGCCTTGCTGCCTCCAGCCGACGCCCAAGCTCCGAATCCTGGTGCTCAAGTTGTTGTACTCGAACATCAAGTAAAACCAAGTCAGAACTGTTTTTGCAGCCTCAAGTGATTCTCACAAAGAACAAAGAAAAGTACAGCACAGGAACAGGCCCTTCAGCCCTCCAAGCCTGCTCCGACCATGCTGCCCATCTAAACTAAAATCTTCTACACTTCCGGGGTCCGTATCCCTCTATTCCCATCCTATTCATGTATTTGTCAAGATGCCCCTTAAACGTCACTATTGTCCCTGCTTCCACCACCTCCTCCGGGAGCGAGTTCCAGGCACCCACTACCCTCTGTGTAAAACATTTGCCTCGTACATCTCCTCTAAACCTTGCCCCTCGCACCTTAAACCTATGCCGCCCAGTAACTGACCCCTCTACCCTGGGAAAAGTCTCTGACTATCCACCCTGTCTATGCCCCTCATAATTTTGTGGACCTCTATCAGGTCGCCCCTCAACCTCCTTTGTTCCAGTGAGAACAAACCAAGTTTACTCAACCTCTCCTCATAGCCAAACATATTATTTGTTCATGGGACGTGGGTGTCACAGGCTGTGCCAGTGCTTATTGTCCATCCCTAATTGCCCTTGAGGGGGCAGTTAAGAGTCAACCACAGGTAAGGACGTCAGATCTCCTTCTCTAAAGGACATGAGTGAACCAGATGGCATTTCACAACAATCAACAATGGCTTCATGATCATCATTAGACTTGTAATTCCAGATTTTTATTGAATTTACATTTTACCATCTGCAGTGATGGGATTTGAACCTGGGTCCCCAGAACATTACTCTGGGTCTCTGGTTTACTAGTACAGAGGCAATACTACTACACCATCACTTCCCCTTAAAGTCTTCACGTCTTAAAGAGTGAAGAGTTACAAATCAAACCACACTGTCAATGTCAAAGAAGCCAAGTCCAATTCTACCCACTATCCAGCAGCAGGGGGATAGCCTTAGCTGATGTCCTTCCATGAAAGGATGGAGAGGCCTAATTTATCACCGTGGCTTAGATCAGCAGCATGGCACAGAACAGAGATTGAGTTTCAGACCTTGTGAGTTGTTAAACTTAATACCACAGCATGACCCACTCACTGGAGCATCAGGGGAGCTGAGCTACGCACTGTTGTATAGACTGTAGACTTTACCCAATGGACACGGGTTCTATCAAAGCAACAGTTGCTTTTCCTCGCATTTATCTGCAGGGAAGACTGAAGCAGTAATGAAGGAAGACAACATAATAGGATGAAAGGCACTGAATGAAGTTCAACTCGCCTTGTTGTTGAATGCGTAAATAAGAATGCGTTATCGACTGCTGTTGGGTAAAGCTGACTAAGGAAGTCTTCCACAAGGATTTTTGTTACGAGAAGGTCAGTGTACTGCCTTTGAAGTCCATTGAAACTATTGTCACTCAATATATCTGTTTATTACATGGCCATTCTCCTCCCAGGACAATAAAACTGCCAATGTCTCTCTGTGACAATCATTAATGACCTGACAAACTTTCCCCATTAGCGTTGACACAAGAGCAAGCAGATCTATATTCAAATTATAGAAGCGACAACTCACATGTTTAATTTCAGAAAGGTAATCTATCTTGATGCATAATAAAAAGGCTTATTATGGGGGTTATCAGCAGAGTAATTTGAATCAATTATTCAAACTACTGGCCAACCAATTTTAAATCCTCTTTTTTGAAAAAATCCTCAATACAAATGTATAATGAGGCCTCTTAAAAAATTAATATGGGCTGCAATTATCTACCGGCTACAGAGTTTAAGGAAATCTTTGAAAATGGGCCCAGGTTTTAGTGGAGACAACAGTCTGAGAATGACTGTAGGCCATTCTAGTAAAAGAATGAAAAATGAGTTTGGACCTCATTTCACTGTCTACTATCTTAATGGATATATTAACTTTCCATATATTGGGGCAGTATTTAGACTGTGGATAATTTGCTGCCTACTTAAAGTCAGCTGGAAGTCTGTAGTTTGTTCAAGGTGAAAGTAGATTAACACCTCAAATCTTGAATTCTCATCCTTGCAGTAACTCCCTCCATGACCTTTTCCCTCGATCCCTATCTCATACAACTCTTCAGACATCTATTCCCTCCAATTCTGCCCTCCTGTTCATCCCCTGGCTTATTTCCTGACTGGAAGTTGTGCCATCAGCCATCTTAACCCTCAGCTCTGCAAATTCCTCCCCTTTAAGATACTTGAAATCTAACTCATTAAGATTTTAGTCACCCGTTTAAATAGCTCCCTAAACGACTTGTTTTTTAAAAAAAATTATTTCCCAAGATGTGGTTGGTGAGTCCAGAATTTATTGTCTATCCCTAATTGCCCTTGAGAAGGTGGTGGTGAGCTGCCTTCTTGAACCGCTGCCATCCATGAGGTGTAGGTACACGCACAGAGGTGTTGGGAGGGAGTTTCAGGATTTTGACCCAGTGGCAGTGAAGCAAAGGTAATTATGATTCCAAGTCAGTTTGGAAGGTGCTGTTGAAGGGGGCTTGGGAATTGCTGTGGTGAACCTTGTGGATGGTATACATTTCCTACCACTGTGCCATTCATTCCCTAAAGCCTGCACCACCATTCAGTAACATCATGGCTGCTCTGTTTGTGATTCAAATTCCACATTCCCATCTCCCCCCAATAACCTTTGATTCCCGTGCCGAACAGGAATCTATCTACCTCCAACTGAAACGATCCAGTGATACCGCTTCCACTGCTTTATGAGTGTTCTGAAGACCACCACCCTCTGAGAGAAAAAATTCTCCTCACCTCCATATTGAAAGGGCGACCCCTTAATTTAAAAATGGTGACCCCCCCCCAGTCTGGACAACCTTCAAAATGAAAGATTGTTTCCTCTTCCACCTTGTCAAGACCATTCAGGATATTGGAAACTTCAATCAAGTCACCCCTCACTATTCCAAACTCTAGTGGAAACAAGTCTAGTCTGTCCAACCTTTCCTCATAAGACAACCCACTCATTCCAGATATCAATCTAGTAAACCTCCACTGAACCGCTTCCGATGCATGCACATCCTTCCTGTAATAAGAAGACCAAGACTGTACACAGCATTCTAGATTTCATCTCACCAATGCCCTGTATAACTGAAGCATAACATCTTTACTTTCATGTTCAATTCCCCTCATAATAAAGGATTCATTTAGCCTTCTTGATTACATGCTGTACCTGCACACTAACCTTTTGTGACTTATGCACAAGAACACCCAGATCCCTCTGCACCTCGGAATTTGTTTTCCATTTAAGTAATGCTCTGCTATTTTATTCTTCATGCCAAAGTGAACAACTTCCCATTTTCCCATCTTATACTCCATCTGTAAGATTTGTCTTCACTCACTCAACCTCGCTATAGTCATCTGCAAACTCCTTTTCTCTTCTTCACAATATACTTTCCTACCTATCTCTTTGTCATCTGCAAACTTAGCTACCATGTCCTCACTCCCCTCATCTAACACATTGATATGAATTGCAACAAGTTGTGGCCCTAGGACAGACCCCGGCGGGACTCCACTGGTCACATTCTGACAATCAGAGAAATATCCATTTGTGCATACTCGCTGTTTTTGGTGCGCCAGCCAATCTTCTATCCATCCTAATATGTTACCCCCTACAGCATAAGTTTTATTTTCCGCAATAACCTTCGATGTGGCACCTCATCACATGCTTTCTGGAAATTCAAGTCCAGTACATCTAAAGGTTCTTCTCTATCCACAGCACATATTTCTCCTTCAAACAACTCTAATAAATTGGTTAAACATGATTTCCCTTTCATAAAGCCATGCTGACTCTGCCCGATTAGCTCGAGTTTTTCTAAGTGGCCTGGTATAATCTCTTTAATGATCAATCCTAACACCTTCCCTACATCAGACATCAAGCAGTTTTCTGACTCCCTCCCTCCTCGAATAAAGAGGGCATATTTGCTACTTTTCAGCCTGATGGAATCTTTCCTAACTCTCGGGAATTTTGGAAAATTAACACAAATGCACCTACGACCTCATTAGCCTTTTAAGACCTGTTAATGAAGTTCATCTGGACCAGGAGACCTGTCAGCAACATCAGGTTGGTCAGTATCACTTCCCCAGTGATTGTAATTTCACCAAGTTCCCCTCTCCCTTCTACCTCCAGATTTAAACCATTACTGGAATGTTTTTGCATCCTCTATAGTGAAGACAGATGCAAAATATTTGTTCATTTCATCTGCAATTTTCTTATTATCTATCATCAACTCCTCCTTCTCACTCCCTAGAGGATCAAAACTCACTTTACCTGCTCTTTAAACTCTTGCGATCAATTTTTACATTTCTAGCTAGGTTCCACTCATACTCTAATTTCTTTCTTCTGCTTAGCCTTTTCATCATTCTCTGCTGTTCTTTACATTCTGATCAATCATCTGACCTTCCAATAATCTTGCACAGTTATATACACATACATAAGTGGTGGGTGGGATCCTGATCAAGTGGATGATTTGTCCTGGATGGTGTTGAGCTTCTTTAGTGTTGTTAGAGTTTCACTCATCCAGGCAAGTAGATGAGTGCTCCTAACTTGAGCCCTGTGGACAGTCATTTGGAAGTCATAGAACTACCAGCTTCTGACCTGACCTTGTCGTCACAGTGTTTATAGGGGGCTGGTTTATAGTGGGCAGTGTTCAGGGGCTGGTTTAGCACAGTGGGTTAAACAGTGGGTTAGCACAGTGGGTTAAAATGCAGAACAAGGCCAGCAGCGCGGGTTCAATTCCCGTACCGGCCTCCCTGAACAGGTGCCGGAATGTGGCGACTTAGGGGCTTTCAACTTCGTTAAAGCCTACTTGTGACAATAAGCGATTTTTATTATTATTATATGGCTGATCCAGTTAAGTTTCTGGTTACTGGTAGCTCCCAGAATTTTGAAACATGCATGAAACAGTTCAAGCTGGTGAACTAAACTTTACTAAAGCTGCGATTACTCAGCCTGCCTCCCAAGGGAGTCTCCCTCGCCCTCTTCTTTCCTCATAAGCTCTGGACCTGGAAGATTGGAATGTGTAATCCAGATACCGTATGTCAAAAGAGACCGGCAGTAGTACTACTTGAAATCGATTCACTGACGTCATTAAATCGGTGAGCCGTTGGAATGGTCTGAGAGCCTGCCCACCAATCACAGGTGGGGTTACAAGACCACCTGACTCAAAGTCAGAAGCTAGATGTGGAGGAGGCCATCAGGTGATGGTAAGTGTTGGCCAACAACAACCCACGTTTGTGACGTGGAGTCAAGAGGCTGCATTTGAGGAATGTATTTTATTATATATCCACCCTTTTTGCTGTTGGCCTCCAGAAATCCCTTCAAAGGCTTTTCGTGCGTCCCGCAGTTTTCTCCTCGGCCTGAAGTTGTGCTTTCAATACCTTCCCAAACTGTGACCCTAAGCTCTGCAACCCCAGACCTCGATCTCCCTCACTTCCTTTAAGACCCTTCTTAAAATCTACCTCTTTCATCGAGCTTTTAGCCACCTGTTTTAATAACTCCTAAAGTCAGCTTGTTTTATTTTCATTGCTTCCCAAGACATGGGTGGTGGGTCCAGCATTTGTTGCCCATCCCTGTAATAGCCCTTGAGAAGGTGGTGGAGAGCTGTCTTCTTGAAGCGCTGTGGTGCATGTTTATCCACAGTGCTGTTCGGGAGGCCCAGGGCTTTGACACTGAGACAATGAAGGAACAATGGTTTGACTTCTGTGCATCTGTAACCACAGCTTTGGAAAGGAACCTCATTTGTTTAGCCAATGGGTCTGCCTAATGGCAGTTTCAGATAGGGACATAATAACCAACATGGTCTGCAGCACTTACAGCACAGGCTGAGCGAGTGCACAACCTACTGGGCCCTTCCTTCAACATCCATGTAAGGCGGTGGCGTAGTGGTATTGCCACTGGCCTAGTAATCCAGAGACCCGGGGTAATGCTCTGGGAACCATGACAGATGGTGAGATTTGAATTCAATTTTTTTTAAAATTTGGAATTAAAAAGTCTAATGATGACCATGAAACCATTGCCGATTGTCATAAAAACCCATCTGGTTCACTAATGTCCTTTAGAGAAGGAAATCTGCCACCCTTACCTGGTCTGGCCGACATGTGACTCCAGATCCACAGCGAAGTGGTTGACTCTTAACATGCCACTCAGTTCGAGGGCAATCGGGGATGGGCAACCAATGCTGGGTTTGCCGGTGATGACCACATCCCGTGAAAGAATTTGAAAATAAGTGTCACCTGAGAAACGACCGCTGAACATACAACTTTCTCAGGTTTCCTCATTTGACCTGAGATCTTCCAGCATCTCTCACGTACACACATATATAGAACATAGAACATACAGTGCAGAAGGAGGCCAATCGGCCCATCGAATCTGCACCGACCCACTTCAGCACTCAGTTCCACCCTATCCCCGTAACACAACAGCCCCTCCTAGTCTTTTCGGTCACTAAGGGCAATTTATCATGGCCAATCCTCCTAACCTGCATGTTTTTGGACTGTGGGAGGAAACCGGAGGAAACCCACACAGACACGGGGAGAACGTGCAGACTCCGCACAGACAGTGACCCAGTGGGTAATCGAACCTGGGACCCTGGCGCTGTGAAGCCACAGTGCTATCCACTTGTGCTACCGTGCTGCACTGTGTGCTACCATGCTGCCCCGACTGAAAGAGAAAATGCTGGGAAATCTCAGCAGGTCTGGCAGCATCTGTAGGGAGAGAAAAGAGCGAACGTTTCAAGTCCGGTGACTCTTTGTCAAAGCTAAAAGACAGAGAAAGTGGGAAATATTTATACTGTGGAGTGAGAATGAAAGATGAATCATAGCCACAGAAACCCAGGGAAACCGGGAGCTAATGGCCACAGAAACCAAGAGGAAAGAGTGCTAATGGCAGTCCCCAGATAGGACAAAAGATGTGAAAGGCCAAACTGCAGAGAAACTAACATCAGAGGATGAACTGTGATAGATGTAGATGTGGAGGGAGGGAAAGGGGGAAGCAAAGAGGAGAAAGGGTAAGGAAAAGTTGATTAGATGGGGGGTTTAATATATATGAAATTAATATATTAATATATTATTATATATTAATATATAATATATATCTTTGCTGTTTGACCTTTCACATCTTTTGTTCTCTCTGGGGACTGCCATTAGCACTCTTTCCCCTTGGTTTCTGTTGCCATTAGCTCCCGGTTTCCCTGGGTTTCTGTGGCCATGACTCATCTTTCATTCTCACGCCACAGACTCGAAATGTTCGCTCTTTTCCCTCCCTCCAGATGCTGCCAGATCTGCTGAGATTTTCCAGCATTTTCTCTTTCATTTCAGATTCCAGCACCCGCAGTAATTTGCTTTTATCTCTCACATATAGTGAAGCTCTGAATACACTGAATTTCTCACATACACTGAACATCGCACATACACTGAATCACGTACACTGAATCTCTCATATGCACTGAATCGCTCACATACACCGAATCTCTCACATACACTGAATCTCTCACATACACTGAATCTCTCACATACACCGAATCTCTCACATACACTGAAGCTCTGACATACACTGGATCTCTCACATACACTGAACCTCTCACATACACTGAACCTCTCACACACACTGAAACTCTCACACACACTGAATCTCTCACACACACTGGGCGAAATTCTCCGTTATCGGCGGAAACTCCGCCGATCGGCGCAAAAAACGGCGCAAATCCCACTTGCGTCACGTCATAAAAATGGGCCGATAGTCTGCGGCCCGAAATGGGCTAGCAGCGACGTAACGGGATCCGCGCTTGCGCAGTGGTTCACGCCGTGCAGCGTCATACGCGCTGCACGGCGTGACGGCTCATAAGGCCGCGCAGCTCCCCCCCACCCGACCGGAACAGCCGACCGCAACACCCGACTTGATGGCTGGCCGTCGCTCAGCCCCGAGGTTCGAGTCACGCGATGTGGAGGCGCTCCTGGATGCGGTGGAGCAGAGGAGGGACGCCCTGTATCCCGGGCACGGCCGCAGAGTTGCCCCACGCCACAGCCGGCGTCTGTGGAGGGAGGTGGCAGAGGCCGTCACCGCTGTGGCCCTAACACCACGGACAGGCACCCAGTGCCACAAGAAGGTGAACGACCTCGTCAGAGCAGGCAGGGTGAGCCTCCCCCATATCCCCCATATCCCCTCTCCCCCAAATCCCCCCCTCCCCCATATCCCCCCTCCCCCATATCCCCCCTCCCCCATATCCCCCATATCCCCCATATCCCCCCTCCACCATATCCCCCCCTCCCCCATATCCCCCATATCCCCCATATCGCCCCTCCCCCATATCCCCCATACTCCCCCCTCCCCCATATCCCCCCACCCCCATATCCCCCATATCCCCCCTCCCCCATATCCCCCATATTCCCCCCTCCCCCATATCCCCCCTCCCCCATATCCCCCCTCCCCCATATCCCCCATATCCCCCCTCCCCCATATCCCCCCTCCCCCATATCCCCCATATCCCCCCTCCCCCATATCCCCCATATCCCCCCTCCCCCATATCCCCCATATCCCCCCTCCCCATATCCCCCATACTCCCCCCTCCCCCATATCTCCCCACCCCCATACCCCCCATAACCCCCCTCCCCCATATTCCCCCCCCCCCATATCCCCCCTCCCCCATATCCCCCATATTCCCCCTCCCCCATATCCCCCATATCCCCCCCTCCCCCATATCCCCCCCTCCCCCATATCCCCAAGTGAATCCAGCCCTAACCTTAACCTCTGCAATGCACGCGCAACCGATGGCGTGCATTCATATACCTGCCTAACACTGTTGCCTTTTACCCCTGCCACCACCCCCCCCCCCCCACAGGAGAAGCGCGCACACAACACCAGGGAGCATGTGAGGACTGGAGGAGGGCCCGCTGATGAGAGGCCACTGACCGTACACGAGGAAAGGGCCCTGGAACTGGCTGGCGGACTTGAGGACCGGGAGGTTGCTGATGCAGAGGTCGGGGCCCCACGAGCAAGTGAGCCACCAACAGCCAGTCCCCATATCCCCCCTCCCCTATATCCCCCTCTCCCGTATCACCTGATCACTGCCTGATGTCTAACCATGCATGCTTCATTGTGTATCGCAGGACCAAACGTCCAGGCACCCATCCCCGCAGATGCAGACCGCCCGCAGGATGCCCCTCGGAGACCACGGGAGACGGAGAGACCCGCACCCTCCAGCATGCGACGCCCGCAGGATGCCCCTCGGAGACCACGGGAGACGGAGAGACCCGCACCCTCCAGCATGCGACGCCCGCAGGATGCCCCTCGGAGACCACGGGAGACGGAGAGACCCGGACCCTCCAGCATGCGACGCCCGCAGGATGCCTCTCGCACACCACGGGAGACGGAGAGACCCGGACCCTCCAGCATGCGACGCCCGCAGGATGCCCCTCGGAGACCACGGGAGACGGAGAGACCCGGACCCTCCAGCATGCGACGCCCGCAGGATGCCTCTCGCACACCACGGGAGACGGAGAGACCCGGACCCTCCAGCATGCGACGCCCGCAGGATGCCTCTCGCACACCACGGGAGACGGAGAGACCTGGAGCAACAGGGAGACGACACCCCCGTCACGTGCAGGAGCGACCACCCAGCGATGAGGGGGGCAGCCACAGGCCCCCGTCACATCCGAGCCAGGACACCACTACCCAGGACACCACTATCCAGGACACCCCTACCCGGGACACCACTTGCCAGGACACCCCTACCCGGGACACCACTACCCAGGACACCCCTACCCGGGACACCACTACCCGGGACAGCACTACCCGGGACAGCACTACCCGGGACAGCACTACCCGGGACAGCACTACCCAGGACACCCCTACCCGGGAAGACGAAATACCGGACAGTGACTCAGAGTGGATGGGTGGAGACGAACCCCCACCCCAAAGTGCCATGGACTCAGAGTGGGACGAAGAGCACGGCACAACGCCACTGCTGTCACCAACACCCTCCACCATCGCAGAAACACTCACCACGGTTGGGCACTTTAGTGATGAGGCGTCTGGTACACTCACTGGTGCGCACAACACAGCCGTCCCGGTACAGCAGGTGGAGGTAGGAGCAGCAGAGGGACCGGGCGGTCGGAGGGCAGCCCAGGCCAAGCGAACATCTGCCGCCCAGATGGATCCCGGGTTCCTGCAGTTACCACACCCACACATAGATCCGATGCAACCACCGACACGGAGACGAGCGAATAGGGTGACGGGTGGCTTGCGGCGGCTGCGGTCGCAGGTGGAGGAGTCCACCCGCGTCCAGGAGCTGGGAGTGGTCCCGGTCATGCGTGCCACCCAGGCTGACACCGCACGGGTGGCGTCCGCGGTGGAGGCAATGGGTGCGACGGTGTCAGACATGGGGAACGGTTTGCGAGGCCTGGGGCCTTCCGTGCAGGCGGCGTCTGTGGCCCAGGAAATGGCTGCCCTCTCACAGGAGGCCATGAGCCAGTGCCAGCGCCAGATGGCAGAGGCGCTCAACGCCATAGCCCAGTCTCAGCAGGCCATGGCCCAGTCTCAGCAGGCCATGGCCCAGTCTCAGCAGGCCATGGCCCAGTCTCTGCAGGCCATGGCCCAGTCTCTGCAGGCCATGGCCCAGTCTCAGCAGGCCATCGCTGAGGGCATCGGCGCCAGTGGCCATGTACGAGCTGGCGTCGCACTGTCGCAGACAGGGTTCGACAACCCCCTGGGCTCCATGGCTGCAAACCTGCAGACCCCTGTCGATACCAGCACGGGCCTCCAGGACTGGCAGCGCCAGATGTCGGGGGCGCGTCGGATGGCCAGTCCGTTCGCATCCCCCACCCATGTAGAGGCCTGGGGGCCATCGGGCACCCCGAGGGAGGAGGAGGTGGTGTGGTCCGTCCCGGCTCCCTCTGTAGGGGAGGTCCCGGTACACCGCGACACCTCGGACTCCCCCCCTTCCGTCCCAGGTGCATCGGGTGGGCAACGGGCAGGACAGGCTGGCAGCTCGCCATCCCAGTCGCCCGGGCCGCAGCCTGGCCCATCTAGGCCAGGACGCCCCAGGAAACGGCCGCCAAAGGGATCCAGTGTCAGAGGGCAGGAATCACAGGAGTCCACCTCCAGTTCTGCTGTAGCGTCTGGGGAACCACGTAGACGTAGTCAAAGGGCCCGTAAGACCAAACAATTAGACACTGAGTAAGTTGGCACGGGTGCAGGGCACAGATGAGTTTTAGGCGCTAGGGCACGTGCATGAACTCCTTTGGTTATTAAAGTCAATGTTACACCTACCGAAGCTCCTTTGTGCTCTGTCCAAAGTGTGCGGGGGTGTCATGTACGTTGAGCGCAAGTGTGTGTGTGAGGGGTGGTCTTACCTCAGCCCCAGGTGAGTCTGCCCCCTTCCCCCTGGGCCGCCATCAACATCCCCCGGGCAGAGGACGGGACCGTGCGCTGCAGTGTCACAGCCGCATGCAGGGATGGTCCGGGTGGATGGTGGTACTGTGGCCATGGGTCAGACATAGTCCAACGATGTAGAGCCAGGAGCTCATCGGAGGCGGGTTGTCATCATTCTCCATGGCCTGCGATAGACACGCGTCCACCCGCAACTGGGTGAGCCCGGCCCGTTGTGCCGCCGGTGGATCGGCAATTGGGGGTGGGGGGGTGGTGTGCATGCGGGTGGGGTGTGTGGGGTTGGGGAGGGGGGTGAGGGTGCTGGGTGGGTGGATGGGTGGGTGGTGTGGGTGGTCGGCTGTTGTCATGGTGTGCGGTCTGTGGCCATACTACCCGATTCCCACGCCCATCTAGTCAGTGAAGCGGGCGTCTATCAGTCTGTCCCGTGCCCGCTGGGCCAGCCGGTAACGGTGGACAGCCACCCGTCTGTGTCTACCCCGTCTGCCCTGACCATTGCCCCCATCCCCCGCATCTGGGGAGGACTGGGCCTCTTCCTGCTGCTCCTCCACTCCGCCCTCCTCTGCCTGCGGCACATCGCCCCTCTGCTGGGCTATGTTGTGCAGGACGCAGCACACCACAATGATGCGGCCGACCCTATCTGACCGATACTGGAGGGCGCCCCCAGAGAGGTCCAGGCACCTGAAACGCATCTTCAGCACGCCAAAGCACCTTTCGATCACTCCCCTTGTCGCTACATGGGCATCATTGTAGCGGTTCTCCGCCTCATTGCGTGGCCTCCGTATAGGCGTCATCAGCCACGATCGCAATGGGTAGCCCCTGTCGCCCTGCAACCAGCCCCTCAGCCGGGGATGGCGTCCCTCGTACATGCCGGGGATGGATGACCGCGACAACACGAATGAGTCGTGTACACTGCCTGGGTGACGGGCGCAGACGTGCAGGATCATCATGCGGTGGTCGCAGACCACCTGTACGTTCATCGAATAGGTCCCCTTCCTATTAGTGAACACGGCCCTGTTATCTGCAGGTGGCCGCACGGCGACGTGCATCCCATCGATCGCGCCCTGGACCATGGGGAACCCGGCAATGGCAGAGAAGCCCACGGCCCGGGCATCTTGGCTGGCCCGGTCCACGGGGAAGCGGATGTAGCGGTGCGCCATGGCATAAAGGGCATCTGTCACTGCCCGGATGCACCGATGCACCGATGTCTGCGATATGCCGGACAGGTCCCCACTCGGTGCCTGGAATGACCCCGTTGCATAAAAGTTCAGGGCCACCGTAACCTTGACGGACACGGGGAGAGGGTGCCCCCCGGCAGTGCCACGCGGTGACAGGTGTGCCAGCAGGTGGCAGATGTGTGCCACGGTTTCCCGGCTCATCCGGAGTCTCCTCCTGCATTCCCGGTCCGTGAGGTCCTGGTATGACTGCCGGGGCCGGTACACACGGGGCGCCCTCGGGTGCCTCCGTTGCCGTGGGGCCGCGACGTCCTCCTCCCCCTCCTCGTCCTGTCGGTCAGGTGTCCCTCCAGCCTGGGCGGCTGCCGCCTGCCCCTCTGCGGCAGCCTGCGCCGCCTCTCTGGCACGCTCCTCCTCCTCCTCCTCCTCCTCCTCCTCATCCAGGGCAACATAGACATGAGCGGCTGCCACCACGGCGGCCAACATCGCTGGATGGTCTGAAAACATGACGGCCTGGTGGGGGGGAGGGGAACGACGACATGTCATCATTGCCCATATCCCCTCCTCCCCCCAGCCAGGTGGCATGGACCGCATGGGTCCAACTGTTGGAGGCTGGCACCTGGCCAGGTGGACCAACTCATTTGCCCTCCCATCACCCACCCCGGCACGGCCCCCTCCCCAACCCCCAACCTCCACCCCAGCACGGACCCCCCCCCAACCTCCACCCCGGCACGGACCCCCCCCCAACCTCCACCCCGGCACGGACCCCCTCCCCAACCTCCACCCCGGCACGGACCCCCTCCCCAACCCCCAACCTCCACCCCAGCACGGACCCCCCCAACCTCCACCCCGGCACGGCCCCCTCCCCAACCCCCAACCTCCACCCCAGCACGGACCCCCCCAACCTCCACCCCGGCACGGACCCCCTCCACAACCCCAACCTCCACCCCAGCACGGACCCCCCCAACCTCCACCTCGGCACGGACCCCCCCAACCTCCACCTCGGCACGGCCCCCTCCCCAACCCCCAACCTCCACCCCAGCACGGACCCCCCCCAACCTCCACCCCGGCACGGACCCCCTCCATAACCCCCAACCTCCACCCCAGCACGGACCCCCCCAACCTCCACCCCGGCACGGCCCCCTCCCCAACCCCCAACCTCCACCCCAGCACGGACCCCCCCAACCTCCACCCCGGCACGGCTCCCTCCCCAACCCCCAACCTCCGCCCCAGCACGGACCCCCCCCAACCTCCACCCCGGCACGGACCCCCTCCCCAACCCCCAACCTCCACCCCAGCACGGACCCCCCCCCAACCTCCACCCCGGCACGGACCCCCTCCACAACCCCCAACCTCCACCCCAGCACGGACCCCCCCCCAACCTCCACCCCGGCACGGACCCCTCCACAACCCCCAACCTCCACCCCAGCACGGACCCCCCCAACCTCCACCCCAGCACGGAACCCCCCCCAACCTCCACCCCGGCATGGACCCCCTCCCCAACACCCAACCTCCACCCCAGCACGGACCCCCCCCAACCTCCACCCCGGCACGGACCCCCCCCCAACCTCCACCCCGGCACGGACCCCCTCCCCAACCTCCACACTGGCACGGACCCCCCCCCCAACCTCCACCCCGGCACGGACCCCCTCCACAACCCCCAACCTCCACCCCGGCACGGACCCCCTCCTGGCACTCCCCCGGAGCCCAGCCTACTCTAACCACCCCCCCCCCCCCCCTCGCCGCACACACACACAAGCCGAGACACACCTCTCCTCAGGCAATCAGTCTGCGGCCACGCCATTTCCTGCCCAGAGCCAACCCCCCAGGCCGTCACTCACCTCCTCGCTGGTCGGCGTGAGCCTGGAGCACCGGGTCACGCCGATGAAAAGGAGGTTTGATTCACGTCGACGTGAACGGTCATCACGTCGACGGGACTTCGGCCCATCCGGAAGGGAGAATATCGGCAGGCCGAAAATCGGCTGCCTTGCGCAGACCCGTGACATTCTCCGCGGCAGCGGCGCCATTAACGCCCCGCCGACTTTTCTCCCTTCGGAGACTTCGGCGGGGGCGGGGGCGGGATTCACGGCGGCCAACGGCCATTCTCCGACCCGGCGGGGGGTCGGAGAATGACGCCCACTGAATCTCTCACACACACTGAATCTCTCACACACACTGAATCTCTCACACACACTGAATCTCTCATATGCACTGAATCTCTCACATACACTGAAGCTCTGACATACACTGAATCTCTCACACACACTGAATCTCTCACATACACTGAACCTCTCACACACACTGAATCTCTCACACACACTGAATCTCTCACACACACTGAATCTCTCATATGCACTGAATCTCTCACATACACTGAAGCTCTGACATACACTGAATCTCTCACACACACTGAATCTCTCACATACACTGAACCTCTCACACACACTGAATCTCTCACACACACTGAATCTCTCACACACACTGAATCTCTCACATACACCGAATCTCTCACACACACTGAATCTCTCACAAACACCGAATCTCTCACATACACTGAATCTCTCACATACACCGAATCTCTCACATACACGGAACCTCTCACAAACACTGAATCTCTCACCAGCACTGAATCTCTCACATACACCGAATCTCTCACATACACTGAATCTCTCACACACACTGAATCTCTCACATACACTGAATCTCTCACATACACTGAATCTCTCACAGACACTGAATCTCTCACCAGCACTGAATCTCTCAACAGCACTGAATCTCTCACACACACTGAATCTCTCACACACATGGAATCTCTCACACACACTGAATCTCTCACACACACTGAACCTCTCACAGACAATGAATCTCTCACCAGCACTGAATGAGAGCAAAAAACGGCGCAAATCCGACTTGCATCACGTCGGAAAAATGGGTCGATAGTCTCCGGCACGAAATGGGCTAGCAGCGACGTAACGGGATCCGCGCTTGCACAGTGGTTCACGCCGTGCAGCGTCATACGCGCCGCACGGCGTGACGGCTCACAAGGCCGCGCTGCTCCCCCCCACCCGACCGGAACACCCGACCGCAACACCCGACTGAATGGCTGGCCGCCGCTCAGCCCCGAGGTTCGAGTCACGTGATGTGGAGGCGCTCCTGGACGCGGTGGAGCAGAGGAGGGACGCCCTGTATCCCGGGCATGGCCGCAGAGTTGCCCCAATCCACAGGCGTCTGTGGAGGGACGTGGCAGAGGCCGTCACCGCTGTGGCCCTGACACCACGGACAGGCACCCAGTGCCACAAGAAGGTGAACGACCTCGTCAGAGCAGGCAGGGTGAGCCTCCCCATATCCCTCCCTCCCCCATATCCCCCCTCCCCCATATCCCCCCTCCCCCATATCCCCCCTCCCCCATATCCCCCTCCCCCATATCCCCCCTCCCCCATATCCCCCTCCCCCATATTCCCCCCTCCCCCATATCCCACTCCCCCATATCCCCCCTCCCCATATCCCCCCCTCCCCCATATCCCCCCTCCCCCATATCCCCCCTCCCCCATATCCCCCCTCCCCCACATCCCCCCCTCCCCCATATCACCCCTACCCCATATCCCCCCTCCCCCATATCCCCAAGTGAATCCAGCCCTAACCTTAACCTCTGCAATGCACACGCAACCGATGGCGTGCATTCATATACCTGCCTAACAGTGTTGCCTTTTACCCCTGCCACCCCCCCCCCACAGGAGAAGCGCGCACACAACAATAGGGAGCATGTGAGGACTGGAGGAGGCCCCGCTGATGAGAGGCCACTGACCGTACATGAGGAAAGGGCCGTGGAACTGGCTGGTGGACCTGAGGACCGGGAGGTTGCTGATGCAGAGGTCGGGGGCGTAGTAGCAAGTGAGCCACCGACAGCCCGTCCCCATATCCCCCCTCCCCTATATCCCCCTCCCCCGTATCACCTGATCACTGCCTGATGTCTAACCATGTATGCTTCATTGTGTATCGCAGGACCAAACGTCCAGGCACCCATCCCCGCAGATGCAGACCGCCCGCAGGATGCCCCTCGGAGGCCACGGGAGACGGAGAGACCCGGACCCTCTGGCATGCGACGCCCGCAGGATTCCCCTCGCACACCACGGGAGACGGAGAGACCCGCACCCTCCGGCATGCGACGCCCGCAGGATGCCCCTCGGAGACCACGGGAGACGGAGAGACCCGTACCCTCCACCATGCGACGCCCGCAGGATGCCTCTCACACACCACGGGAGACGGAGAGACCTGGAGCAACAGGGAGACGACACCCCCGTCACGTGCGGGAGCGACCACCCAGCGATGAGGGGGGCAGCCACAGGCCCCCGTCACATCCGAGCCAGGACACCACTACCCAGGACACCACTACCCAGGACACCACTACCCAGGACACCACTACCCGGGACACCACTACCCGGGACACCACTACCCGGGACACCACTACCCAGGAAGACGAAATACCGGACAGTGACTCAGAGTGGATGGGTGGAGACGAACCCCCACCCCAAAGTGCCATGGACTCAGAGTGGGACGAAGAGCACGACACAACGCCACTGCTGTCACCAACACCCTCCACCATCGCAGAAACACTCACCTCGGTTGGGCACTTTAGTGATGAGGCGTCTGGTACACTCACTGGTGCGCACAACACAGCCGTCCCGGTACAGCAGGTGGAGGTACGAGCAGCAGAGGGGCCGGGCGGTCGGAGGGCAGCCCAGCCCAAGCGAACACCTGCCGCCCAGATGGATCCCGGGTTCCTGCAGTTACCACACCCACACATAGATCCGATGCAACCACCGACCCGGAGACAAGCGAAGAGGGTGACGGGCGGCTTGCGGCGGCTGCGGTCGCAGTTGGAGGAGTCCACCCGCGTCCAGGAGCTGGAAGTGGTGCCGGTCATGCGTGCCACCCAGGCCGACACCGCACGGGTGGCGTCCGCGGTGGAGGCAATGGGTGCGACGGTGTCAGACATGGGGAACGGTTTGCGAGGCCTGGGGCTTTCCGTGCAGGCGGCGTCTGTGGCCCAGGAAATGGCTGCCCTCTCACAGGACGCCATGAGCCAGTGCCAGCGCCAGATGGCAGAGGCGCTCAATGCCATAGCCCAGTCTCAGCAGGCCATGGCCCAGTCTCTGCAGGCCATCGCTGAGGGCATCGGCGCCAGTGGCCATGTGCGAGCCGGCGTCGCACTGTCACAGACAGGGTTTGCCAACCCCCTGGGCTCCATGGCTGCAAACCTGCAGACCCCTGTCGATACCAGCACGGGCCTCCAGGACTGGCAGCGCCAGATGTCGGGTGGGCGTCGGATGGCCAGTCCGTTCGCATCCCCCACCCATGTAGAGGCCTGGGGGCCATCGGGCACCCCGAGGGAGGAGGAGGTGGTGTGGTCCGTCCCGGCTCCCTCTGTAGGGGAGCTCCCGGTACACCGCGACACCTCGGACTCCCCCCCTTCCGTCCCAGGTGCATCGGTTGGGCAACGGGCAGGACAGGCTGGCAGCTCGCCATCCCAGTCGCCCGGGCCGCAGCCTGGCCCATCTAGGCCAGGATGCCCCAGGAAACGGCCGCCAAAGGGATCCAGTGTCAGAGGGCAGGAATCACAGGAGTCCACCTCCAGTTCTGCTGTACCGTCTGGGGAACCACGTAGACGTAGTCAAAGGGCCCGTAAGGCCAAACAATTAGACACTGAGTAAGTTGGCACGGTTGCAGGGCACAGATGAGTTTTAGGGGCTAGGGCACGTGCATGAACTCCTTTGGTTATTAAAGTCAATGTTACACCTACAGAAGCTGCCTTTGTGCTCTGTCCAAAGTGTGCGGGGGTGTCATGGACGTTGAGCGCAAGTGTGTGTGTGAGGGGTGGTCTTACTTCAGCCCCAGGTGAGTCTGCCCCCTTCCCCCTGGGCCGCCATCAACATCCCCCGGGCAGAGGACGGGACCATGCGCTGCAGTGTCACAGCCGCATGCAGGGATGGTCCGGGTGGATGGTGGTACTGTGGCCATGGGTCAGACATAGTCCAACGATGTAGAGCCAGGAGCTCACCGCAGGGCGGGTTGTCATCATCCTCCATGGACTGTGATAGACACGCGTCCACCCCGCAACTGTGTGAGCCCGGCCCGTTGTGCCGCAGGTGGATCGGCACGGCAATGGGGGGGGGGGGTTGGGGAGGGGGGTGAGGGTGCTGGGTGGGTGGATGGGTGGGGGGTGTGGTGGTCGGCTGTTGCCATGATGTGCGGTCTGTGGCCATACTACCCGATTCCCACGCCCATCTAGTCAGTGAAGGCGGGCGTCTATCAGTCTGTCCCGTGCCCGCTGGGCCAGCCGGTAACGGTGGACAGCCACCCGTCTGTGTCTACCCCGTCTGCCCTGACCATTACCCCCATCCCCCCTCATCTGGGGAGGACTGCGCCTCTTCCTGCTGCTCCTCCACTCCGCCCTCCTCTGCCTGCGGCACATCGCCCCTCTGTTGGGCTATGTTGTGCAGGACGCAGCACACCACATTGATGCGGGCCGACCCTATCTGACCGATACTGGAGGGCGCCCCCCAGAGAGGTCCAGGCACCTGAAACGCATCTTCAGCACGCCAAAGCACCTCTCTATCACTCCCCTTGTCGCTACATGGGCATCATTGTAGCGGTTCTCCGCCTCATTGCGTGGCCTCCGTACAGGCGTCATCAGCCACGATCCGCAATGGGGTAGCCCCTGTCGCCCAGCAACCAGCCCCTCAGCCGGGGATGGCGTCCCTCATACATGCCGGGGATGGATGACCGCGACAACACGAATGAGTCGTGTACACTGCCTGGGTGACGGGGCGCAGACGTGCAGGATCATCATGCGGTGGTCGCAGACCACCTGTACGTTCATCGAATAGGTCCCCTTCCTATTAGTGAACACGGCCCTGTTATCTGCAGGTGGCCGCACGGCGACGTGAATCCCATTGATCGCGCCCTGGACCATGGGGAACCGGCCACGGCAGAGAAGCCCACGGCCCGGGCATCTTGGCTGGCCCGGTCCCACGGGGAAGCGGATGTGGCGGTGCGCCATGGCATATAGGGCATCTGTCACTGCCCGGATGCACCGGTGCACCGATGTCTGCGATATGCCTGACAGGTCCCCACTCGGTGCCTGGAATGACCCTGTTGCATAAAAGTTCAGGGCCACCGTAACCTTGACGGACACGGGGAGAGGGTGTCCCCCGCCAGTGTCACGCGGTGACAGGTGTGCCAGCAGGTGACAGATGTGTGCCACGGTTTCCCGGCTCATCCGGAGTCTCCTCCTGCATTCCCGGTCCGTGAGGTCCTGGTATGACTGCCTGGGCCGGTACACACGGGGCGCACTCGGGTGCCTCCGTTGCCGTGGGGCCACGACGTCCCTCCTCCCCCTCCTCGTCCTGTCAGTCGGATGTCCCTCCAGCCTGGGCGGCTGCCGCCTGCCCCTCTGCAGCAGCCTGCGCCGCCTCTCTGGCACGCTCCTCCTCCTCCTCCTCCTCCTCCTCATCCAGGGCAACATAGACATGAGCGGCTGCCGCCACGGCGGCCAGCATCGCTGGATGATCTGAAAACATGACGGCCTGGTGGGGGGAGGGGAACGACGACATGTCATCATTGCCCATATCCCCTCCTCCCCCCAGCCAGGTGGCATGGACCGCATGGGTCCAACTGCTGGAGGCTGGCACCTGGCCAGGTGGACCAACTCACTTGCCCTCCCATCCCCCTCCCCAGCAGGGGACCCCCCCCCCCCAACCTCCACCCCGGCACGGACACCCCCATCCCCCTCCCCGGCACGGACCCCCCCAACCTCCACCCCGGCACGGACCCCCCCCACCCAACCTCCACCCTGGCACGGACCCCCCCCCAACCTCCACCCCGGCACGGACACCCCCATCCCCCTCCCCGGCACGGACCCCCCCCCAACCTCCACCCCGGCACGGACCCCCCCCAACCTCCACCCCGGCACGGACCCCCACCCCGCCAACCTCCACCCCGGCACGGACACCCCCATAACCCTCTCCGGCACGGACCAGCCCCCAACCTCCACCCCGGCACGGACACCCCCCATCCCCCTCCCCCGGCATGGACCCCCCCCCCAACCTCCACCCCGGCACGGACCCCCTCCCCAACCTCCACCCCGGCACGGACCCCCCCCCCCCATCCTCCACCCCGGCACGGACACCCCCATCCCCCTCCCCGGCACGGACCCCCCCCCAACCTCCACCCCGGCATGGACACCCCCACCCCCCTCCCCGGCACGGACCGCCACCCCAAACCTCCACCCCGGCACGGACTCCCCCAACCCCCTCCCCCGGTACGGGACCCCCCCCCCCCCAACCTCCACCCCGGCACGGACACCCCCATCCCCCTCCCCGGGCACGGACCCCTCCCCAAACATCCACCCCGGCACGGATACCCCCATCCACCTCCCCGGCACGGACCCCCCCCCAACCTCCACCCCGGCACGGACACCCCCATCCCCCTCCCGGCACAGACCCCCCCCCAACCTCCACCCCGGCACGGAACCCCCCCAACCTCCACCCCGGCACGGACCCCCCCCCCCAACCTCCACCCCGGCAGGGACCCCGCCCCCAAACCTCCACCCCGGCACGGACCCCCACCCCCCAACCTCCACCCCGACACGGACACCCCCCCATCCCACTCCCCGGCACGGACCCCTCCCAACCTCCACCCCGGCACGGACCCCCCCCAACCTCCACACCAGCACAGACTCCCCCCCATCCCCCTCCCCGGCACGGACCCCCCCCCCAACCTCCACCCCGGCACGGAACCCCCCAACCTCCACCCCGGCACTGACCCACCGTCCCAACCTCCACCCCGGCACGGGACACCCCCATCCCCCTCCCCAGCACGGACCCCCCCCCCAACCTCCACCCCGCACGGACCCCCCCCCATCCCCCTCCCCGGCACGGCCCCGCCCAACCTCCACCCCGGCACGGACACCCCCCATCCCCCCTCCCCGGCACAGACCCCCCCCCAACCTCCACCCCGGCACGGAACCCCCCCAACCTCCACCCCGGCACGGACCCCCCCCCCCAACCTCCACCCCGGCACGGACCCCGCCCCCAACCTCCACCCCCGGCACGGACCCCCACCCCCCAACCTCCACCCCGACACGGACACCCCCCATCCCACTCCCCGGCACGGACCCCTCCCAACCTCCACCCCGGCACGGACCCCCCCCCAACCTCCACACCAGCACAGACTCCCCCCCATCCCCCTCCCCGGCACGGACCCCCCCCCCAACCTCCACCCCGGCACGAACCCCCCCAACCTCCACCCCGGCATGGACACCCCCATCCCCCCTCCCCGGCACGGACCGCCACCCCAAACCTCCACCCCGGCACGGACTCCCCCATCCCCCCTCCCCGGTACGGACCCCCCCCCCCCCCAACCCTCCACCCCCCCGGCACGGACACCCCCATCCCCCTCCCCGGCACGGACCCCTCCCCAAACCTCCACCCCGGCACGGATACCCCCATCCCCCTCCCCGGCACGGACCCCCCCCCAGCCTCCACCCCGGCACGGACACCCCCATCCCCCTCCCCCGGCACAGACCCCCCCCCCAACCTCCACCCCGGCACGGAAACCCCCCCAACCTCCACCCCGGCACGGCACCCCCCCCCAACCTCCACCCCGGCACGGACCCCGCCCCCAACCTCCACCCCGGCACGGACCCCCCACCCCCCAACCTCCACCCCGACACGGACACCCCCCCCATCCCACTCCCCGGCACGGACCCCTCCCAACCTCCACCCCGGCACGGACCCCCCCCCAACCTCCACACCCAGCACAGACTCCCCCCCATCCCCCTCCCCGGCACGGACCCCCCCCCCAACCTCCCACCCCGGCACGGAACCCCCCCCAACCTCCACCCCGGCACGGACCCACCGCCCACAACCTCCACCCCGGCACGGACACCCCCATCCCCCTCCCCGGCACGGACCCCCCCCCCCCAACCTCCACCCCGGCACGGACCCCCCCCCCATCCCCCTCCCCGGCACGGCCCCCCCCCCAACCTTCACCCCGGTACGGACCCCCCCCAACCACCACCCCGGCACGGGACCCCCCCCCCGCAACCTCCACCCCGGCACGGACCACCCCCATCCCCCTCCCCGGCACGGACCCCCTCCCCCGGCACTCCCCCCGGAGCCCAGCCCTACTCGAACCCCCCCCCCCCCCGCCGCACACACACACACACAACCCGAGACACACCTCTCCTCACGCTTCCATTCAGACTGCGGCCACGCCATCGCCTGCCCCAGCGGCCAACCCCCCAGGCCGTCACTCACCTCCACGCTGGTCGGCGTGACCCTGGAGCACAGGGTCACGCCGATGAAAAGGAGGTTTAATTTACGTCGACGTGAACGGTCATCAAGTCGACGGGACTTTGGGCCATCCGGAAGGGAGAATATCGGCAGGCCGAAAATCGGCTGCCTTGCGCAAGACCCGTGACATTCTCCGCAGCAGCGGCGCCATTTAACGCCCCCGCCGACTTTTCGGCAACCTATCACACACACTGATTGTCTCACATACACTGAATCTCTCACACACACTGAATGTCTCACATACACTGAATCTCTCACACACACTGAATGTCTCACATACACTGAACCTCTCACATACACTGAAACTCTCACACACACTGAATGTCTCACATACACTGAACCTATCACACACACTGAATCTCTCACATACACTGAACCTCTCACATGCACTGAACCTCTCACATACACTGAACTTCTCACTTACACTGAACCTCTCACATACACTGAATCTCTCACATACACTGAACCTCTCACATACACTGAATCTCTCACATACACTGAATCTCTCACATACACTGAAACTCTCACATACACTGAACCTCTCACACACACTGAATCTCTGACATACACTGAATCTCTCACATGCACTGAACCTCTCACACACACTGAAATTCTCACATACACTGAATCTCTCACACACACTGAATCTCTCACATACACTGAACCTCTCACATACACTGAATCTCTCACATACACTGATTCTCTCACATGCACTGAACCTCTCACACACACTGAATCTCTCCCATTCACTGAAACTTCTCACATACACTGAATCTCTCACATACACTGAATCTCTCACACACACTGAATCTCTCACATTCACTGAACCTCTCACAAACACTGAATCTCTCACATACACTGAATGTCTCATACACTGAATCTCTCACATACACTGAAACTCTCACATACCCTGAATCTCTCACACGCACTGAATCTCTCACACACACTGAGGGCGTCATTCTCCGACCCCCCCGCCGGGTCGGAGAATGGCCGTTGGCCGCCGTGAATCCCGCCCCCCGCCCCCGCCGAAAGTCTCCGAAGGGAGAAAAGTCGGCGGGGCGTTAATGGCGCCGCTGCCGCGGAGAATGTCACGGGCCTGCGCAAGGCAGCCGATTTTCGGCCTGCCGATATTCTCCCTTCCGATGGGCCGAAGTCCCGTCGACGTGATGACCGTTCACGTCGACGTCAATCAAACCTCCTTTTCATCGGCGTGACCCGGTGCTCCAGGCTCACGCCGACCAGCGGAGGAGGTGGAGTGACGGCCTGGGGGGTTGGCTCTGGGCAGGAAATGGCGTGGCCGCAGGACTGATTGCCTGAGAAGAGGTGTGTCTCGGCTTGTGTGTGTGTGCGGCGGGGGGGGGGGGGGGGGGTGGTTAGAGTAGGCTGGGCTCCCGGGGAGTGCCGGGAGGGGGTCCGTGCCGGGGTGGAGGTTGTGGAGGGGGTCCGTGCCGGGGTGGAGGTTGGGGGTTGTGGAGGGGGGTCCGTGCCGGGGGTGGAGGTTGGGGGGGGGGGGGGGGTCCGTGCTGGGGGTGGAGGTTGGGGGTTGGGGAGGGGGTCCGTGCCGGGGTGGAGGTTGGGGGTTGTGGAGGGGGTCCGTGCCGGGGTGGAGGTTGGGGGTTGTGGAGGGGGTCCGTGCCGGGGGTGGAGGTTGGGGGGGGGGGTCCGTGCTGGGGTGGAGGTTGGGGTTGTGGAGGGGGGTCCGTGCCGGGGTGGAGGTTGTGGAGGGGGTCCGTGCCGGGGTGGAGGTTGGGGGTTGTGGAGGGGGTCCGTGCCGGGGTGGAGGTTGGGGGGGGGTCCGTGCTGGGGTGGAGGTTGGGGCGGGGGGGGGGGTCCGTGCCGGGGGTGGGTGATGGGAGGCAAATGAGTTGGTCCACCTGGCCAGGTGCCAGCCTCCAACAGTTGGACCCATGCGGTCCATGCCACCTGGCTGGGGGGGAGGAGGGGATATGGGCAATGATGACATGTCGTCGTTCCCCTCCCCCCCACCAGGTCGTCATGTTTTCAGATCATCCAGCGATGTTGGCCGCCGTGGTGGCAGCCGCTCATGTCTATGTTGCCCTGGATGAGGAGGAGGAGGAGGAGGGAGAGGAGAGGAGCGTGCCAGAGAGGCGGCGCAGGCTGCCGCAGAGGGGCAGGCGCAGCCGCCCAGGCTGGAGGGACACCTGACCGACAGGACGAGGAGGGGGAGGAGGACGTCGCGGCCCCACGGCAACGGAGGCACCCGAGGGCGCCCCGTGTGTACCGGCCCCGGCAGTCATACCAGGACCTCACGGACCGGGAATGCAGGAGGAGACTCCGGATGAGCCGGGAAACCGTGGCACACATCTGCCACCTGCTGGCACACCACCTGTCACCGCGTGGCACTGGCGGGGGGACACCCTCTCCCCCGTGTCCGTCAAGGTTACGGTGGCCCTGAACTTTTATGCAACGGGGGTCATTCCAGGCACCGAGTGGGGACCTGTTCCCGGCATATCGCAGACAATCGGTGCATCGGTGCATCCGGGCAGTGGACAGATGCCCTTTTATGCCATGGCGCACCGCTACATCCGCTTCCCCCGTGGACCGGCCAGCCAAGATGCCCGGGCCGTGGGCTTCTCTGCCATTTGCCGGGTTCCCCATGGTCCCAGGGCGCGATCGATGGGATTCCACGTCGCCGTGCGGCCACTGCAGATAACAGGGCCGTGTTCACTAATAGGAAGGGGACCTATTCGATGAACGTACAGGTGGTCTGCGGACCACCGCATGATGATCCTGCACGTCTGCGCCCCGTTACCCAGGCAGTGTACACGACTCATTCGTGTTGTCGCGGTCATCCATCCCCGGCAGGTACGAGGGACGCCATCCCCGGCTGAGGGGCTGGTTGCTGGGCGACAGGGGCTACCACGGAGGCCACGCAATGAGGCGGAGAACCGCTACAATGATGCCCATGTAGCGACAAGGGGAGTGATCGAGAGGTGCTTTGGCGTGCTGAAGATGCGTTTCAGGTGCCTGGACCTCTCTGGGGGCGCCCTCCAGTATCGGTCAGATAGCGGTCGGCCGCATCATTGTGGTGTGCTGCGTCCTGCACAACATAGCCCAGCAGAGGGGCGATGTGCCGCAGGCAGAGGAGGGCGGAGTGGAGGAGCAGCAGGAAGAGGCCCAGTCCTCCCCAGATGAGGGGGATGGGGGCAATGGTCAGGGCAGACGGGGTAGACACAGACGGGTGGCTGTCCACCGTTACCGGCTGGCCCAGCGGGCACGGGACAGACTGATAGACGCCCGCTTCACTGACTAGATGGGCGTGGGAATCGGGTAGTATGGCCACAGACCGCACACCATGACAACAGCCGACCACCCACACCCCCCACCCATCCATCCACCCAGCACCATCACCCCCCCTCCCCAACCCCACACACCCCACCCGCATGCACACCACCCCCCCACTCCCAATTGCGATCCACCGGCGGCACAACGGGCCGGGCTCACCCAGTTGCGGGTGGACGCGTGTCTATCGCAGGCCATGGAGAATGATGACAGCCCGCCTCCGATGAGCTCCTGGCTCTACATCGTTGGACTATGTCTGACCCATGGCCACAGTACCACCATCCACCCGGACCATCCCTGCATGCGGCTGTGACACTGCAGCGCACGGGTCCCGTCCTCTGCCCGGGGGATGTTGATGGCGGCCCAGGGGGAAGGGGCAGACTCACCTGGGGCTGAGGTAAGACCACCCCTCACACACACACTTGCGCTCAACGTACATGACACCCCCGCACACTTTGGACAGAGCATAAAGGCAGCTTCGGTAGGTGTAACATTGACTTTAATAACCAAAGGAGTTCATGCACGTGCCCTAGCGCCTAAAACTCATCTGTGCCCTGCACCCGTGCCAACTTACTCAGTGTCTAATTGTTTGGCCTTACGGGCCCTTTGACTACGTCTACGTGGTTCCCCAGACGGTACAGCAGAACTGGAGGTGGACTCCTGTGATTCCTGCCCTCTGACACTGGATCCCTTTGGCGGCCGTTTCCTGGGGCGTCCTGGCCTAGATGGGCCAGGCTGCGGCCCGGGCGACTGGGATGGCGAGCTGCCAGCCTGTCCTGCCCGTTGCCCACCCGATGCACCTGGGACGGAAGGGGGGGAGTCCGAGGTGTCGCGGTGTACCGGGACCTCCCCTACAGAGGGAGCCGGGATGGACCACACCACCTCCTCCTCCCTCGGGGTGCCCGATGGCCCCCAGGCCTCTACATGGGTGGGGGATGCGAACGGACTGGCCATCCGACGCGCCCCCGACATCTGGCGCTGCCAGTCCTGGAGGCCCGTGCTGGTATCGACAGGGGTCTGCAGGTTTGCAGCCATGGAGCCCAGGGGGTTGTCGAACCCTGTCTGCGACAGTGCGACGCCAGCTCGCACATGGCCACTGGCGCCGATGCCCTCAGCGATGGCCTGCTGAGACTGGGCCATGGCCTGCAGAGACTGGGCCATGGCCTGCAGAGACTGGGCTATGGCCTGCTGAGACTGGGCCATGGCCTGCTGAGACTGGGCTATGGCGTTGAGCGCCTCTGCCATCTGGCGCTGGCACTGGCTCATGGCCTCCTGTGAGAGGGCAGCCATTTCCTGGGCCACAGACGCCGCCTGCACGGAAGGCCCCAGGCCTCGCAAACCGTTCCCCATGTCTGACACCGTCGCACCCATTGCCTCCACCGCGGACGCCACCCGTGCGGTGTCAGCCTGGGTGGCACGCATGACCGGGACCACTCCCAGCTCCTGGACGCGGGTGGACTCCTCCACCTGCGACCGCAGCCGCCGCAAGCCACCCGTCACCCTATTCGCTCGTCTCCGTGTCGGTGGTTGCATCGGATCTATGTGTGGGTGTGGTAACTGCAGGAACCCGGGATCCATCTGGGCGGCAGATGTTCGCTTGGCCTGGGCTGCCCTCCGACCGCCCGGTCCCTCTGCTGCTCCTACCTCCACCTGCTGTACCGGGACGGCTGTGTTGTGCGCACCAGTGAGTGTACCAGACGCCTCATCACTAAAGTGCCCAACCGTGGTGAGTGTTTCTGCGATGGTGGAGGGTGTTGGTGACAGCAGTGGCGTTGTGTCGTGCTCTTCGTCCCACTCTGAGTCCATGGCACTTTGGGGTGGGGGTTCGTCTCCACCCATCCACTCTGAGTCACTGTCCGGTATTTCGTCTTCCCGGGTAGGGGTGTCCTGGGTAGTGCTGTCCCGGGTAGTGCTGTCCCGGGTAGGGGGTGTCCTGGGTAGTGGTGTCCCGGGTAGGGGTGTCCTGGATAGTGGTGTCCTGGGTAGTGGTGTCCTGGCTCGGATGTGACGGGGGCCTGTGGCTGCCCCCCTCATCGCTGGGTGGTCGCTCCCGCACGTGACGGGGGTGTCGTCTCCCTGTTGCTCCAGGTCTCTCCGTCTCCCGTGGTCTCCGAGGGGCATCCTGCGGGCGTCGCATGCTGGAGGGTTCGGGTCTCTCCGTCTCCCGTGGTCTCCGAGGGGCATCCTGCGGGCGTCGCATGCTGGAGGGTTCGGGTCTCTCCGTCTCCCGTGGTCTCCGAGGGGCATCCTGCGGGCGGTCTGCATCTGCGGGGATGGGTGCCTGGACGTTTGGTCCTGCGATACACAATGAAGCATGCATGGTTAGACATCAGGCAGTGATCAGGTGATACGGGAGAGGGGGATATAGGGGAGGGGGGATATGGGGACGGGCTGTTGGTGGCTCACTTGCTCGTGGGGCCCCGACCTCTGCATCAGCAACCTCCCGGTCGTCAGGTCCGCCAGCCAGTTCCAGGGCCCTTTCCTCGTGTACGGTCAGTGGCCTCTCATCAGCGGGCCCTCCTCCAGTCCTCACATGCTCCCTATTGTTGTGTGCGCGCTTCTCCTGGGGGGGGGGGGGGGGGGGGTGGTGGCAGGGGTAAAAGGCAACAGTGTTAGGCAGGTATATGAATGCACGCCATCGGTTGCGCGTGCATTGCAGAGGTTAAGGTTAGGGCTGGATTCACTTGGGGATATGGGGGATATGGGGGAGGGGGGATATGGGGGAGGGGGGGATATGGGGGAGGGGGGATATGGGGGATATGGGGGAGGGGGGATATGGGGGAGGGTGGATATGTGGGAGGGGGGGATATGGGGGAGGGGGGATATGGGGGAGGGGGGATATGGGGATATGGGGGAGGGGGGAATATGGGGGATATGGGGGAGGGGGGGATATGGGGGAGGGGGGAATATGGGGGATATGGGGGAGGGGGGATATGGGGGATATGGGGGAGGGGGGGATTTGGGGGAGAGGGGATATGGGGGATATGGGGGACGCTCACCCTGCCTGCTCTGACGAGGTCGTTCACCTTCTTGTGGCACTGGGTGCCTGTCCGTGGTGTCAGGGCCACAGCGGTGACGGCCTCTGCCACCTCCCTCCACAGACGCCGGCTGTGGCGTGGGGCAACTCTGCGGCCGTGCCCGGGATACAGGGCGTCCCTCCTCTGCTCCACCGCATCCAGGAGCGCCTCCACATCGCGTGACTCGAACCTCGGGGCTGAGCGACGGCCAGCCATCAAGTCGGGTGTTGCGGTCGGCTGTTCCGGTCGGGTGGGGGGGGAGCTGCGCGGCCTTATGAGCCGTCACGCCGTGCAGCGCGTATGACGCTGCACGGCGTGAACCACTGCGCAAGCGCGGATCCCGTTACGTCGCTGCTAGCCCATTTCGGGCCGCAGACTATCGGCCCATTTTTATGACGTGACGCAAGTGGGATTTGCGCCGTTTTTTGCGCCGATCGGCGGAGTTTCCGCCGATAACGGAGAATTTCGCCCTGAATCTCTCACATACACTGAATCTCTCACACACACTGAATGCCTCACATACACTGAACCTATCACACACACTGAATCTCTCACATACACTGAACCTCTCACATGCACTGAACCTCTCACATACACTGAACTTCTCACATACACTGAACCTCTCACATTCACTGAACCTCTCACATACACTGAACTTCTCACATACACTGAATCTCTCACATACACTGAATCTCTCACATACACTGAACCTCTCACATACACTGAAACTCTCACATGCACTGAACCTCTCTCACACACTGAATCTCTCACATACACTGAATCTCTCACATACACTGAATCTCTCTCACACACACAATGTCTCACATACACTGAACCTATCACACACACTGAATCTCTCACATACACTGAACCTCTCACATGCACTGAACCTCTCACATACACTGAACTTCTCACATACACTGAACCTCTCACATTCACTGAACCTCTCACACACACTGAACTTCTCACATACACTGAATCTCTCACATACACTGAATCTCTCACATACACTGAACCTCTCACATACACTGGAACTCTCACATACACTGAACCTCTCTCACACACTGAATCTCTCACATACACTGAATCTCTCACACACACTGAATGTCTCACATACACTGAATCTCTCACATACACTGAACCTCTCACACACTCTGAATCTCTCACATACACTGAAGCTCTCACATACACTGAACCTCTCACATACACTGAACCTCTCACATACACTGAATCTCTCACATACGCTGAATCTCTCACATACACTGAATCGCTCACATACACTGAATCTCTCACATACACTGAACCTCTCACATAGACTGAAACTCTCACATACTCTTAACCTCTCACATACACTGAATCTCTCACATACACTGAACCTCTCACATACACTGAATCTCTCACACACACTGAATCTCTCACCAGCACTGAATCTCTCACATACACTGAATCTCCCACATACACTGAACCTCTCACACACACTGAATCTCTCACATACACTGAACCTCTCACATACACTGAATCTCTCACATACACTGAATCTCTGACATACACTAAATCTCTCACATACACAGAATCTCTCACACACACTGAATCTCTCACAAACACTGAATCTCTCACATACACTGAATCTCTCACATACGCTGAATCTCTCACATACACTGAATCGCTCACATACACTGAATCTCTCACATACACTGAACCTCTCACATAGACTGAAACTCTCACATACTCTTAACCTCTCACATACACTGAATCTCTCACATACACTGAACCTCTCACATACACTGAATCTCTCACACACACTGAATCTCTCACCAGCACTGAATCTCTCACATACACTGAATCTCCCACATACACTGAACCTCTCACACACACTGAATCTCTCACATACACTGAACCTCTCACATACACTGAATCTCTCACATACACTGAATCTCTGACATACACTAAATCTCTCACATACACAGAATCTCTCACACACACTGAATCTCTCACAAACACTGAATCTCTCACAAACACTGAATCTCACATACACTGAATCTCTCACATACACTGAATCTCTGACATACACTAAATCTCTCACATACACAGAATCTCTCACACAGACTGAACCTCTCTCACACACTGAATCTCTCACAAACACTGAATCTCTCACAAACACTGTATCTCACATACACTGAATCTCTCACATACACTGAATCTCTGACATACACTAAATCTCTCACATACACAGAATTTCTCACACACACTGAATCTCTCACAAACACTGAATCTCACATACACAGAATCTCTCACACACACTGAATCTCTGACATACACTAAATCTCTCACATACACAGAATCTCTCACACACACTGAATCTCTCACAAACACTGAATCTCACATACACAGAATCTCTCACACACACTGAATCTCTCACACACACTGAATCTCACATACACTGAATCTCTCACACAGACTGAATCTCACATACACTGAATCTCTCACACAGACTGAATCTCTCACATACACTGAAGCTCTGACATACACTGAATCTCTCACACGCACTGAATCTCTCACACACACTGAAGCTCTCACAATCACTGAATCTCTTGTACACACTGAACCTCTCACATACACTGAAGCTCTCACAGGGCTTCCTTGCATTTCTCCATTTCATTAATATTTTGGTCACTTAAACCTTGACCTCTCTGCCTCTCTTCCCTCTTTTAAAGTATTAACTTAATCCTTTCTCTTTAACCATGTTTTTGATCATCTGCCCTAATATCTTCTTCAGTGGTTTGGTGTTAGTTTTTGTTTGTTTACACTCCAGTGAAGAACCTGGGATGTTTTTTTCTGCATTGAGGGAACTCCCTCTCTATAATATATATTTTTATATATGTATACACAAGGTTGATACTCTTAATCTCCCAATTGCCATCCTACACAACCATTAATTCAGTGGGGGGCCAACCTGCAGTTGGGGGACTACATGAGGCCCATCTGGTTGATGATTGCGGCCTACAAAACATTTTGTTGACTCTTGCTCATGCACAGAACTGCCGGATTCCACTGGTTTCCATCCACACAGTTTTTTTTCCTACCAGTATGGCTGAAGTGAGACGTGCATAAAGCAAGGGCAAGTGAAGTGAGGTGCGTGTTGATTGCTCACAACATTGACCGTGAGAGAAGTGCACTCCTTCTGTGTGCAAAGCATAGCTATTTATTTTGTTTTCACCATTTGAAGTTGATGGCAGTTCTGTTAATGTACGAATGATCAAGCACTTTCTGTAACTCGTTATGAAATATTCGGCATGTATTAGAACATAGAACATAGAACAATACAGCGCAGTACAGGCCCTTCGGCCCACGATGTTGCACCGAAACAAAAGCCATCTAACCTACACTATACCATTATCATCCATATGTTTATCCAATAAACTTTTAAATGCCCTCAATGTTGGCGAGTTCACTACTGTAGCTGGTAGGGCATTCCACGGCCTCACTACTCTTTGCGTAAAGAACCTACCTCTGACCTCTGTCCTATATCTATTACCCCTCAGTTTAAAGTTATGTCCCCTCGTGCCAGCCATTTCCATCCGTGGGAGAAGGCTCTCACTGTCCACCCTATCCAACCCCCTAATCATTTTGTATGCCTCTATTAAGTATTAAATGTATTCAATCTTATTCATATGGTCATGATTAGCCAACGAGCCGAATTTCAACCTTGCGGCTCACTGAGATGAAAGACTAATGTGGCCTAGGATGCCTATCACTGCTCGAACTCTTGTAATCAAAGCATTCCACTTTCACTTACTTAAACCCAGTCTTTCTCAGAAGCTCAGACTATAGAATTTATTACCTCCCTCAATTTTGCCTTTACCTATTGTCTACAAACTTCGAATTGAAGCTCGGTCTCCCTCAGCCGCTACATTGTCATTTAGTTCACCAGCTACCTGTGTCATGATATTTGTCCTACCAACTAGCTTTCTCAGTTCAAAAAAATACTCCATTTAGCTGATTTTTAAGTGGATCCGATTGCGTAACGAGGCACAGCCATATTTTGGATTTGATGGGTGGAATCGTCCAGTGCCACCAGTAGTGGGAAGCTTGGTAGGTGGAGGAACATCATTTGACGTTAGGCCGAAGATCAGTTTCATGGCGGTGGGAAGATGTATAGCAATTATGATCTCAAGATTTTAAGGGCGGGTTATAGGCAGGTCGAGCTTCCTGACGAACAATGTCAGGAAGCCCTTGTGCATGCAGTCATGCATGCTCATTATCATAGAATCCCTACAGTCCATTTGTCACATTAGAACATAAGAACTAGGAGCAGGAGTAGGCCATCTGTCCCCTCGAGCCTGCTCCGCCATTCAATGAGATCATGGCTGATCTTTGTTGAACTCAGCTCCACTTTCTGGCCCAAAAGCCATTATCCTTAATCCCTTTATTCTTCAAAAAACTGTCTATCTTTATCTTAAAAACATTTAATGAAGGAAGACATTGAGTTTGTACCGATCCTTCAAAAGAGCACTCTACCTATGTCCACTTCCCTGTCCACACCACCTTATCTTGCTCATCCCTGGACACTAAGGGGCAATTTAGCATGGCCAATCCACCTAACCTGCACATCTTTGGACTGTGGGAGGAAACCGGACCACCCGGAGGAAACCCACGCAGTCACGGGAGAAAGTGCAAACTCCACACAGACAGTCGCCCGAGGCCGGAATCGAACCCGGGCCCCTGGAGCTGTGAGACAGCAGTGCTAACCACTGTGCCACCATGCCGCCCCATTAGAAGGCCAGCTCACCTAAATTAAGTTCCCACTTCAAATTAATTCCCTGGCAGCTAAAAATTTGAATGTTCACTTTTATGATTGCATGTAAGTGCCCTCCATCCGATGAACATAGAACATAGAACATTACAGCGCAGTACAGGCCCTTCAGCCCTCGATGTTGCGCCGACCTGTGAAACCACTCTAAAGCCCATCTACACTATTCCCTTATTGTCCATATGTCTATTCAATGACCATTTGAGATGAGGTGAATTCTTCCATGGTTAACAGTGAGTTGATGGTGCATTCTCCTCTTTGAGGACAGTCTGTAAATGCCAGCCCAGGTTTGAGGTCGGGTGGCGGCGGGGCAAGTTGTGTTGATTATAGCCAGGGAATGGGGAGGAGAAAGGTTAGCAGGGAAAACTGGAGCAATGGTCGGGCAAAGGTGGGGGGGATAGTGCGGGCTGTCCAGGTGCCTTTTTAAATATGGCGCCCGGACCTTCGACGCCATGAGGTACCAGCAAGATCAGCGAGCTACTCGTAGATGTTACCTCAGCTGAACAATACAGGATCGGGCCTGGTCAGTCGTCCCACCCACTGTCAGTGGAAACCACTCCCAACTCTGTTTCCTGCCACCAAACTTAGGCTCCGAAATGGAAGATTCCGGCCAGAGGGCAAAGCGGTAAGAGAGGGAAAGGTTCCAAGAACCCGTTGAATGCAACCTGGCTGCAGGCCCACTAATTCGATACATGCGAATCAGAAGTCCAGAGAAATATTTGACGGGGGCTGCCTGCGCACGTTTGAAGGATTTGATGAATTTGCCGAGAGGAAATTTTGCCCGAGTGAGGAGCCACCACGGGAGATAATGTTGAATTATAAAGCTGCACTGCTATAGAATTAAATTGGCTGTCAGAGAAGCTAATGGTTGGACCCCTGAGAGAACTGCTTGTATGAACATCACTGAGTAGTAGCAGATTCATGTGAAAGCTGATTCTGCAAAGAAACAGTGGGCCCTGCTATTTATATACCAACACCTGTGCAGATTTTTCCCAATCCTTTCCTGCGGTGAATAAAGAAAGCTGAAGATAGAAGAACAGTTAAGCAGAAATTCTGCACCTGCTGCAATCATGATGAATCAGCCTTCGCTGCTGCCAATCTAGCTAACTGACTGTCTATCTATATAAAATAATCAGCCTTCGCCAAATCCGACTTCATCGTTGAAGATGAAGGGAGAGTTTGTTGTGATGGTTAAATGCACAGAAATGTTTGCATTCTGCGGTGACACATTACAATCCAAAATCCCCACTCTTGTCAAGCAGCTGTCAAAAACAAATACAACAGTTTGACAAGCATCTAAAATCATAACAGCATAGAAGATGGCCACGAGTCCCATATTTGTAAGAATTATCCACGTCATCCCACTCTCCGACTCTTTCCTCCAACACATTCCTCACAATACTGCACATTTTCCCCCTTCAAAGCTTTATCCAATTTCCTTTTTGAAAGTTATTATTCGAGTCGGTTTCCATCACCCTTTCAGGAAGTGCGTTCCAATTTCTCCCCCTATTCTCCTCTATCCCCATCAGCTCTTTGAAAAAGCACCAGAAGGTGTCAAAGCTTCCTTCAGTTTTGTCTGCCGTATCACCCGGTGGGGGTCTGCCTTAATGGGGTTGAGGTGGCACTCACTGCCAAGGGCACCACCTTCCAAATTGATCATGCTCTTCATGCGGCCTATCTCTTGTGCCATCTTCCGGATATGGTCCATCTGCCCTCTCAGGTAGTCATAAAAGATTCTGTGGCACTATGTCAAAGAACAGGGTTGTTCTTGCTGGTATTCTGGCCAATATTTATCCTTCAAGCAACAGCACTGAAAACAGAGTGAGTTCACGTCCTGAGTTGGTGAAAGGTGTTCCATAAATGCATGTTCTTTATGAATTGCTCAATGTGATGATAATGTCCCCTGTCACCATTCCTTATATTTGATTCCTTGTTGTGTCAGGTAGATGGGCCTGAATTCCCTGCCTTTTTTAAGTCAGTTACAGTGGATATATCTTTGCTGAGCTCATCCCAGGCAACTTTGCATTTGAATTACACGGCACAGCTTACATCAACAGGAAACCGAAATGCATTTCCATTGACACAAGCTGTGCACTAGAATTGTCCTTCACCTGTCCTTGTCCCAGTGAAAATCAGAACCCAGGAGCCCTCCCTATCCAGGGCGACTTCAATAATGGTGTTTTGCAGACTCCTATCGCTGTCCTATTGCATTTTTCAATCGGCTATTTTAAGGGCGGTGCTAATCTGCTTATTTTAAAGGGGTTAGCCTCCATTATTACAGGTGGCAAACATATTTGATGCAACCCCACTAAGCAGTCACACAAAAGTATTACACAAGCACAATTTCAGTGCTTTGTCTTTGAAATGTTTTCCAATCCGGAGCAGAATCCGTTGCCCCTTTCAGGAAAAAAATCGAAATGAACAAAGCAAAATGCATTCAAATACAACCGCTCATTAACTGGATTCATAATTGATGATGTTCTTCCTGTGAGTGACTGCTAGTAAGTGCAAAAAACAAATAATGAAGCAAAATGACTGATGTCATTCAGTTCCCCTCGTTGGTGAGGGAGAGGCTCATAACATTGACACAACATCGAAGGACGAAGGGCCTGTACTGCGCTGTAATGTTCTATGCTCTACAAGGGGCCCATGTGGACAAACCCTGGCCATGTGGTGTTCCAAATAAAAGTAAACGTCTCTGGAATTAAAATTGTCCAATTATTGCAAACCAAGAGAAAGTAATTGCACAAATCTGTGCACGGAGGGAATTTTCATTTTATTTGCAATCCATTTATTTCTCTTCTAAGTTTCCAACGAAGGCAGCCTTGCCGAGACCTGATACACTTTGACTGCAGGCGAAGCTATCTTATTAAGTATTTCAAAATTTATTAGCAGTCAAATACGAATTACCTTTATTTGCACCTTTTCCAGTTTTCATTATCGTGAATTGTGCTTCCAGCTTATTTCGGTGAGGCTGCGCAAAATGTGATTACAGCAGCATTTAAACAGCAATGACAGTCAAAAGACTCACGCATGGTTCTTCCCGTGAATGTGTGACAGCAAATTAGCTCTAATGAGGTTGGTATTTATTTAATTTCTTGTTTTTATTTATGGAAGAACATTTTTTGCCCGATAGAAGCGATCGTCGCAGCATTTGTCTTCACAAAGTTTCAGAAGTTTGCCACTTGTTTCCCCCACCACCTCAAATCATTGGCAGGAGTATTGTGCCTAATCCTGGGCATCGCACTTGAGGATGGACATCAAGAGCTTGGGGAGGGTGCGGGAAAGATCTACTCGAATGGAACCAGGAACGAGGGACATCAATTATGAATAAAGAAACAGGGATTATTCTCTTCACAGAAGGAAAGGTTAATGGGAGATGTAACAAAAGTTTATGAGAGAGTTTGATAGAGCGAATAGAGTGAAATTGTTACTGCTGGCGGATAATGGTCAATAAACAGCGTACATGGTTTCGCGACAACTTGCATTAAAACCAAGGGTGAGATGAGGAGACACTTTCTGATGCAACGAGTTGTTACGCACTGTATGAAAGGATTGAGGGAGCAGATTGTTCTCTTTAGAGGTTGAGGGGAGATTTGATAGAGGTGCAAACGTGGTTCTGACAGGTTTAGATAAGGTCGACAAAAAAAGCTCAACCCATTATCTGAACGGGCAAGGAATAGGGGACATCGAGTTGAAAATCGCTTATTGTCACAAGTAGGCTTCAAACGAAGTTACTGTGAAAATCCCCTAGTCGCCACATTCCGGCGCCTGTTCGGGGAGGCTGGTACGGGAATTGAACCGTGCTGCTGGCCTGCCTTGGTCTGCTTTAAAAGCCAGCGATTTAGCCCAGTGTGCTGGACCAGCCCCTAAAGTTAAAGTTTTGGGGAAGAGATGCAGCTAGGATATGAGGAAGATCTTTGCTCAGTGAGTGGCAATGACTTGGAACACGGTGCCTATGAGGGCTTTGGAAGTGGTGATTTCAAAAGGAACTGGAATGGGCACTTGAGGGCACTAAGGTTGCAGTGATTTGGGGGACGGGGGACTGGGACTGACTGCAGTGCTCTTCAGAGAGCTGGTATGGACTTGATAGGCTTCTGTTGCAAAATGGCTCTCTGACTTTATGACTATGGCCAAAACAATACTTATTTGATGTACTAACCGAATGTATTCGTATTTCCTCTCACCTGTTCTGAGTTCACCCTAATAAGCATCCAATATGACAGAAAACACCTCTCATGTGGTCTGTAACATGAAAGATAGACCCAATTTTTAATGGTACAAACTTCCAAGATCACTCAGAAAAGATGATTAGTTTTGGAAATTTCACAGTGGATAACTCTGAAGTTTATTTTAAATTATTTTATGGAATGTGAACATCGCTGGCAGGGCCAGAATTTGTTGCCCATCCCTAATTGCCCTTGAACTGAATGGCTTGCTAGGCCACCTCAAAGGGCATTTAAGAATCAACCACATTGCTGTGAAGTCACATGTAGGCCAGACTGGGTAAGGACGGCAGATTTCCTTCCTGAGGGACATGAGTGAACCAGATGAGTTTCTGCAACAATAGACAATGGTTTCATGATCATCATGATTGAGACTAGCTTTCAATTCCATATGTATTAACTGAATTTAAATTCCACCAGCAATGTTAAATGTTAAGGTTTCGGAGCAGATGGGTTTTATTCGTCATCTGGCTATGCGTCACCAGTCTCAGAAGTTCTTCTTGTTGAACTTGTGCTGGGTTAACATGGACAGTGATAAGAACTTCCCACAAGGGAGCAAGGGCATGAAGTCTTTCCAGTGACACCTGCTGGAAAGTGTGTGCATGTTGCTTGTATGAAGTAAGAAGACAACCTGGGTTCCTTTCCATTCACGACTGGGTCCTGGGACCATCTACATGCTCCAAAATGAAGAGTGGACAATCTGCACGAGGGGAGTGACTAAATCCCAGGAGAAGCAAGCAAAAGAAGAGTGGAAGGATAAGGGAAACCACGATGCAAATAAAGAAAGTCACTTAATTCTGAGAAAAACATTACTGGGAACAGCCTTCATAGAATCCCTACAGTGCAGGAGGAGGATATTCGGCCCATTACGTCTACACGTTCCCTCTAAAAGAGCACCCAACCTAGGCCCACTCCTCCACCCGATTCACTGCAGCCCCATAAATCCACCTACCTTTGGACACAAAGGGACAATTTATCATGGCCAATCCACCTAACCTGCACATCTTTGGACTGTGGGAGGAAACCGGAGCACCCGGAGGAAACCCACGCAGACACGGAAAGAAAGTGCAAACTCCACACGGTCAACGAAGATTAGAATTGAACCTGGGTCCCTGGTGCTGTGAGGCAGCCGTGCTAACCACTGTGCCACCATGCTGCCTTGATGCATGATTTTTGTGCGTTTAAACATACTCTGGGGTGAAAACTGATTGTTGTGAGGAATTGAAGATGAGACTTTACTCGTTATTTAGACAGAATACTAATATCTTCAGATCATGGCTGGCGGCAAAACATCTGATGCCACATCATAATTACATTTACTATTTTGATCTCAATGCTGTAAAGTACCAATTTGCCCCGAGGCTTTCATGATCTGAGGGATTTGGGTTTTTAAAAAATAAAACAATGAATATCATTCGGTCAAACTGGAATTGGCTTGTCATTGGCCACTGAAAATGCACTCCGTCCCTACGGCATCATTGGGTGGCTGCCAACTTCATACAACTGTGATCGTAGGTTTTCAGTAAGATTGGTGCTCTCGAAGTTTGGAACAGGTGACGGGCAGAGATGTTCGCGGCACCAACGATTTTGTCCTTTTTAATGCTGACCGATATCATAATCGACCTGATGATGAATTAATAAATCCCTTCATACACACAGAGCAGTACACACAGAGCAGGTGTCTTCAAGAGGCAGAGCTGGCTGTTGGCAACCAGTTACTATCCCTGCTGCTCCAATGAGGGCTGTAAGTCGTACAACTAAAGTGCGTGTGATGGGGACTGGGGGGTCACATCAGATGGTGAGTATTCCAATGATGTGGAAAGCACAGTGACCTTTGCACTTGGCCAAGGAATAACAATGTAGCCCGTTCAGTCCCTCTAACCTGTTTCACCATTCCAATAGAGCATCGTGCTAATCTCTACCTTAACTCCATCTCTCTGCCTTCTTTTCAAAACACCTCATAGCTTTGCCTTACTTTAGTGGCCACAGAGGAGTCCAAACAAGAGGCATAAAGAAACCTGCTGTCATGATATTCGAGTGAACATCACAGCACATACACACATACATAATGATGGACAGATCAACGGACCAATTAGCACACACAACACGACAGCCAATCACAGACAAGAGCATACACAGTACAAAACAAGGAACACAACACTTCCTGGGCAGTCCAGCAGGAGACGGCTCAGGGCAAGGACCTCCATGCCAGACACTCAGACAGTCACCATGTGCTGAGTACCAGAGTTTGTTATATAAATGGTTAAAAGAAATAAAACTGCGTTGTACCAATCGCAAATGTGTTGGTTCGTCTGTGTCTCAGAGTACCCAACACTTCATGGTACCAGAAGTGAATTAAAACCTACCCACAAATCTGCCATCCTGTGCCATGGACACTGTCAACACACCGCAGCCGTTGCAAGTCGCTGGGAACCTTGGCGTAAATTGGACGCTGTTCAAGCAGTGTTTCGAACTCTTTTTGGAAGCCAACGAAAAACAGAGCGCCTCGGGCAAAAGAAAAATCGCCTTCCTCCTCACCACCGCAGGTCAGCACGCCATCCATGTCTACAACTCCCTGGTGTTCGCGGAAGGTGAGGACAAATCTAAATACGACACGGTCCTCCTCAAGCTCGACCAACACTTCAACGTTGAGGCCAACGAGAGCTTTGAGAGGTATGTCTTCCAGCAGCACCTGCAAGGTAAGGATGAACTCTTTCAGCCCTTCCTGACGCACCTCCGCATACTCGCGCAGTCTTGCGGTTACGACACCACCTCAGAGTCCATGATCTGGGACCAGATCGGGGTTGCCTCGGGCAGCCTACGCCAGCAGCTTTTAAAAATAAAAGGCCTAACCTTAGCATCTGCAGTTGAGGCATGTGTCCTGCACGAGAACGCGACTAGCCGCTATGCCCAATTTCAGGCGACCGAGGAGGTCCTACATGACCGGATCGGCGAGCCAGGTGCCCCACGAGGCCGAACGGGTCCAGGCAATCAAGTTTCTCCCGGCACGCGACCCAGACGAGGGCGGCCGTTTCACGTGCTTTTCGAGGCCTCCCGCGCTTGTGCACACCAAAACCTACGGCAACACTGAGGGACGTGATGCGCAGGCGCGCTCAACGCAAGACCAAACTGCGCATGCGCAGTGGTGCAACGAACGCCATGACGTCACGACGTGCGGCAACTGTGGAGCTGCACATTTAAAAGGGTAATGTCCCGCAAAAACCCGACAATGCCTACGCTGTGGCAAGGTGCTGCATACTGTCAAGCAGCTCAACCTGTCGATCTTCCACATCTCCGACAACCTCGCAGGAACGTGCGGAACATTCAGCCTCCACATTACGACACCCAGACCGATGACACAGATGACCGAGACGCCTTCCAAGTTGCGGTCATTGATGGGAACCGAGTCAACACAATCAATCAGGGTGATGAATGGTGTGCCACCCTGACGGTCAACCGATCGCCGATCATTTTCCACCTGGACACTGGCGCCTCCACCAACCTCATAGCATGGTCAGCCTTCTACGCCATGAAGGTCCGACCACCAATCCGGCCATCCCGGTGCAGAATGGTCGACTACAACGTGAACGTTATCCCGGCCATGGGATCCTGCCAGCTCCAGGTGACACACAATACACACCCGGCCACACTCTCGTTTGAGATAGTCGGCTCATCGAAGGACTCCCTGCTAGGCGCATGGGCATGCAAGGCTCTCCACCTCGAACAATGAGTCCACTCTCTCTCTCCAGACGGCACATCTGACTTCCCGGATGCAGAGTTCAACGCACAGCTCCAATCGCTCCTCGCCCACAACCAGGAGGCATTCGAGGGCATGGGAACACTGCCATACACCTACCGAATTCGCCTCAAACCAGACGGCATCCCGGTCATTCACGCACCTCGCAGAGTCCCTGCGCTACTCAAAGACCGCCTCAAGCAGCAGCTGCAGGATCTACAGGATCAAGGGGTCCTATCCAGGGTCACGGAGCCCACGCCGTGGGTCAGCTCCATGGTGTGTGTCAAGAAGCCCTCTGGCGAGCTCCGCATATGTATTGACCCAAAAGACCTCAATACCAATATCATGAGGGAACATTATCCCATACTCAAACGGGAGGAGATCACGACTGAAATGGCCCAGGCGAAGATATTCACGAAACTGGATGCTTCTAAAGGATTTTGGCAGATCCAACTCGATCCGTCCAGCCGAAAGCTATGTACCTTCAATACCCCTTTCGGCAGGTTCTGCTACAACCGGATGCCATTTGGCATCATCTCGGCATCCGAGGTCTTTCATAGGATCATGGAGCAGATGATGGAAGGCATCGAAGGGGTGCACGTATACGTGGACGACGTCATCATCTGGTCCACCACACCACAGGAGCACATATATCGTCTCCAACGCGTTTTTGCCCGCATACGAGAAAACGGCCTGCGCCTCAACCGAGCCAAGTGTTCCTTTGGCCAAACCGAGCTGAAGTTACTGGGGGCCCATATTTCCCGATCAGGGGCCCGTCCGGATGCAGACAAGGTGAGCGCCATCACAGCCATGCCGCAGTCGGCAGACAAGAAAGCAGTGCTACGCTTCCTTGGCATGGTCAACTTCCTGGGGAAGTTCATTCCCAACCTTGCCTCCCACACGACAGCTCTGCGCCACCTCGTCATAAAGTCCACAGAGTTCCAGTGGCAACACACACACCAGCTGGAATGGGAGGAGCTCAAACTCAAACTGACCACTGCACCGGTATTGGCGTTCTTTGACACGTCTCGTGCCACCAAAATCTCGACTGATGCCAGCCAATCCGGCATTGGAGCAGTGCTCCTGCAGCAGGATGACATGGCATCGTGGGCCCCAGTTGCCTATGCATCGCGAGCCATGACCCCCACAGAGCAGCGCTATGCTCAGATCGAAAAGGAGTGCCTGGGCTTGCTAACCGGTTTAGACAAGTTCCATGATTATGTATATGGTCTTCCCCAGTTCACTGTCGAAACTGACCACCGCCCCTGGTCAGCATCATAAACAAGGACCTGAACGAGATGACCCCCTCGCCTCCAGCGCATCCTACTTAAACTCAGGAGGTACGACTTCCAACTGGTCTACACCCCAGGGAAGGAACTCATCGTGGCGGATGCCCTATCCAGAGCAGTGAGCACGCCGCCAGATTCGGAGGGGTTCGTATGTCAGGTTGAGCCGCAGGTGGCCTTCACATCGGCAAATCTGCCAGCTGACGACTCCAGTCTGGCCCGTATTCGCTGAGAGACAACAGCCGACCCCCTTCTACAACGTGTGATGTGTCATATGACGGGAGGGTGGCTCAAAGGGCAGTGTCCGCAGTTCTACAATGTCCGAGACGACCTGGCCGTCATTGATGGTGTCCTTCTGAAGCTGGACCGGATTGTGATTCCGCACAGCATGTACAAGCTGGTTCTCGACCAACTACACGAAGGCCACCTGGGGGTCGAGAAGTGCAGACGGAGGGCCCGAGAGGCGGTATACTGGCCGGGCATCAGTCACGATATTGCCAACATGGTGCTCAACTGTCCCACCTGCCAAAGGTTTCAGCCGGCGCAACCTCCTGAAACGCTTCTGCCCCATGAGCTGGTGACGTCCCCCTGGGCGAAGGTGGGTGTGGGCCTATTTCACGCGCTCGGCAGGGACTATGTCATCATCGTTGACTACTTCTCCAACTACCCAGAAGTCATACGCCTGCACGATTTGACGTTGTCCGCTGTCATAAAGGTCTGCAAAGACACCTTTGCTCGCCACGGCATTCCGATGGCTGTCATGTCAGACAATGGGCCCTGTTTCGCCAGCCAGGAATGGTCATCGTTTGCTGCCTCGTATGGCTTCACACACGTGACGTCCAGCCCTCTGCACCCCCAGTCAAATGGAAAGGCGGAGAAGGGCGTTCGCATTGTCAAGCGGCTCCTCTACAAGGCTGCTGCTGCCGGGTCGGATTTCTGCCTCGCCCTGCTGGCTTATCGCTCAGCCCCATTAGCCACTGGTCTCGCACCAGCCCAGCTGCTGATGGGTCGCGCCCTCAGGACCACTGTGCCTTCCATCCTGACACCCACAATAAACCAGGCTCCGGTACTGCACAGGATGCAACTGCAGCACAGTCACCAGAAGAGGTCATATGACACACGGGCAACTGATCTTCCCACCCTGGCCCCTGGAGACGAAGTCCGCATCCACCGACCAGAAGGTGGCTGGTCAGCACCTGCCGAAGTTCTCCGACGCGTGGCTCCCCGCTCGTTCCTGGTTCGCATGCCTGATGGATCCGTGCATAGGCGCAATCGCCGGGCTCTTCACCTACTTCCACGCTCGCAGCGAGACCTTACACTGACACCGTGTCCTCCTGTGGTTCCTGATAGCGACTTCGTGGAGCTGCCTGCTACCATGCCCCTTCCGTCGCCACCCGTGGCCAGGCCCGCACCTCAGCCGGTGGTTCCAGACCCACCCTTGAGGCGGTCAACCCGAATTTGTCGCCCACCTACTAGACTGGACTTATGAGACTGTTTACACGTTGAACTCATGCAACCACTGTTTTAACATGTTTATGTTTTTATTGTTACAGGAATTTGTTTTATTGTTCTACATTTCCACGTTCTTTGTTATGGTACAACCTCGTTATTATGTCACACCCGACATCACCCCTTGTATATAGTTCAGCCCCATGTACATGCTGTAAATATTACACACACACGTTTAGCTGCACTCAGTACACATCTCTATTTATAACCACATAGGCACATAATCTTGTAAAAAAGGAGGGATGTCATGATATTCAAGTGAACATCACAGCACATACACACACACATAATGATGGACAGATCAACGGACCAATTAGCATACACAACACGACAGCCAATCACAGACAAGAGCATACACAGTACAAAACAAGGAACACAACACTTCCTGGGCAGTCCAGCAGGAGACGGCTCAGGGCAAGGACCTCCATGCCAGACACTCAGACAATCACCATGTGCTGAGTACCAGAGTTTGTTATATAAATAGTTAAAATAAATAAAACTGCGTTGTACCAATCGCAACCGTGTTGATTCGTCTGTGTCTCAGAGTACCCAACACGTCACCTGCTTTATTGTCAAGTAAATTATATACACAGTACACTCCAGGTACCTGCTGGGACTACTCATACTGGGCTCCTATCTGGGCCAGCTTTTATGCTAGAGTCCATTTACTCCTCTGATTGATCCCCACCGTCCCTCAGCGGGGAATTTCGTATCCAACAAGGTTCACGGGGAAGGCTAATTTGTCCATCCCCATAGGTTGCGTGTGGGTTATAATACTTCCAAAAATCTATCAATCTCAGTTTTGACATTACAATTGATCCCTAATTTCACCAGATCGTTGGACAAACATTTCCAGTTTTCAGCACCCTTTGTGCGAAGACGTAAATATCTGACATGAACCACAGCTCTGTTTGCCCTCTCAGGTGGGTGTAAAAGATTGCAAGGCACTATTTTGGATGAATGGCTGGAGAGTTCTCCTGGCCAATATTTATTCTCCAACCAAACCTAACTAGGGCGGATTACTTGGTCGTTACCCATTCCTTTTTGTGGGAGGTTCCTGTGTGAGAATGAAGACACCAAACTCGGTGGGAATGTAAGTTGTACAGGCCATTTATTTATTAGTCAATTGAATCTATTAATTAATTGAATTCAAATTCACCAAGTTTCAATGATAGGATTCAAACCAGCATCCCCAGCATATTAGGCTGGGCCTCATGATTGCTCACCCAATGACATCACTCCCATGTCCTCGACACCAGTGGCTGCAGTTCAAAGCAATTTCATTGGTTGTAAAGCGCTATGGGGCACCCTGAGGTTGTGAAAGGTGATATATAAATGCAAGTCCTTACAGTCATCTTTCTTTCATTCTTTCTTTTTCTCTGGGTGAGAGTCCCTGCCCCCCATCCCCCAGCGGCGTGTTCGGTGGCAGGAGGTAGCCCACTGTTGGCCATTGGCGGGATCACCTGGTCCTGCCACTGTGCATGAGATTCCACCCCATGCCGCCTGGAAACCCGTGGCAGGGGTGGACTGTCGACGGGGCCGGAAGATCTCGCCGGTGTGAACAGCCTGGAGATCTCGCCCGCAATCTTTCCCGCTCTCTTTTGGTACATGCTGTAACCCACTGCATCATGTCGTGGGGTTGTGAAAGGCACTTTTTTCAAGTGCAAATTTTTCTCTCCTGGCAGATCACCCTAGTGACAGCTTCCTCAAGTTGCAGGGACTGTAAGGATCTTCTGCACCTGCGTTAATGTAAGCATAGGGCATAAGCGCCATCTGTACAAAAGGTGCCTGCATCAAGTCAGGTTTATTGCAAATTGGACACTGCAGGTGGGATATCAGGATGGGGTAAATCACTTCCTGGAAAACTGCTGTTGCTGTCTCTTTCAATTTGTTCACTGAGCTGTACAAAATAACAAGCAGTTTGAAGCGACAGAAAGAATGTTTTACTTCAGTGCGACATTTCTTCCCTCAGAGGCACATTCAGGTTCCAGAACATTTATTGCAAGGCATATCCAGCAAAACGAATGACTGGCCAGTAGAGACTGCAGTACATTCAGATTGCATTGTTATTTTTTTTTAAAAAGGAGCTGTAAACGTTGGCTCACTGTGGATTTTTGTTTTTATCGCATGATTATTATATTTGGATATATAGGTGAAGGGTCAAATTTCAGAGTGCACAGGCCTCCAAGAACGCAAGAGAAAAGCAAAGATTTTGATTTACCTCAGACCTTAGCACATTCAGAAACATTCCAAAGCACTGTGCCCAAAATTTGAAGTGCGGTAAACTGTAGATAAACCCCATTTATCTAGAGATACAAGTGAAAAGACAAACGTTACATTTCTGCGCCTCTACAAAGATTAATTTGCACGCACAGATTGATTTGCACACCAACAATAGTGTCAACGTCATGTTGCTAATATTCTTAAAGTGAATTATCTTCTGAGGTGAGCATTCCTGCCGGATACAATTGTCACCTCAGCTGCTGTCAGTACTAACAACATTGAAATCAGAAATTGGCAGAGACAGAGCAGGAAACAAATCTTCACAACTCCATTCCCCTTCCCCTGAGCAAAATACTCATTAAAACTCTGCAAAATTACACAATGTTCAGCACCGTTTGGAACTCCTCAGATACAGAAGCAGTGTGTACCGTGATGAATAATTTGGACCTCCTCTTACAGTCTCTGAAACTCGAGGAAGCTGACTGGAGCGATCTGCGACGAAGCAAAGACTTGCATTCACTAAACAGCCTTTCTCAACCTTAGGACATGATGCAGCGGGTTACATCATGTGCCAAAAGAGGGAAAGGCAAAGAAAAAGAAAGGGGACAGGTTTCTCCATTGCCCGACGCCAATATCGTAATCGGCGATAGGGCGGAGAATCGACTCCGAAGCCCAAACCGGGGCCGGCGGCGGTTTGACGCAGCGGTCAGCCATGCAATCATCGGCCGGCCCTCCGGAGATGCTCCCCCCCCGATGCACCGAGTTCCCGACGGCGCAGGACACGTGTGGTCTCAGCGACCTGTGTCCAGCATCGCCACATTCAGCCGGGACTGTGCCGCTGGCCGGAGGAGTCTTCCGCGAGGGCTGGGGGGACTGGTGGGGGGGTGGCCAGGGGTTGTGCTGTGGGGTCGCAGATGGCGGTTCGGGTCCTCGCACGGCTGGCACCATTTTGTACGGCACGATCGCTGCAGGTCATCAGCCATGCGCGTGCGTGGCCTGGGACATGCCCATTTTCGGCACAGGAGCCGGAAGCTTCAGCTGGCGCCACTGAGGGATTCACACAGAATTTGTGGTCATAAACACATGCTCTGTTGGCGTCAACACTTAGTCGCTGAAATGAAGAATTCAGCCCAGGACCTTTACTACCAGCTCTACCACCTAGAAGACAGCAGGTACATGGTTTCACCATCACCTGCAAGTTCCAACACAACTCACACAACATCCTGACTGGAATCCATCTGTGGAATGCTTCATTGGCGGGATCCTCCGGACCGCCGGCAGCACACGCACGCCAGCGTGTTTCCCGATGGGGTAGGGTGGCCACAGTGGGAAACCCCATTGGCCGGCTGCGGGAATGGAGAATCTTGCTGCCAGCGGGGGAGCACCGTGCAGGAAAACACGGCTGGCGGACCCGAGAATCCCGTTCCTTCCATCCTTGGCCTGTCGCATTGCTTCAGTGAAGCCCAATGCAAACTGGAGGAACAACAGTGTTCTGAACTCAATATTCAGTTCAACAACCTTAAACTGTTATCTTTCCCCTCCATCTTGGCCCTTTTTCTTGTTTTTTGTTTCCTTTATTTGCCCCAATGTAAATCCTCCCCACAGGGTCATTTTCACTTGTTCTTCAGTTTTGCTTTCACTGACCTTTGTTCTCCTTTGCTCTCTTATCTTTATGCCACAATCAGCACCTTCTTCAGTCCTTAATGCTGCCATTAATATTCCCTTTGTCTTGCGTCAATCTCTTCTTAGCTCCAACCTATCCCTGATCTTTTATTCTGTGCTAACTCTTCCACCCCTCTCGCCAACTATATAATCTATCAACATTTCTATCCCTCTTCCCGACTCATTATGGACTCAAAATGTTCATTCTGTTTCTCTCTCCACAGATGCTGCCAAACCTGCTGAGTTTCTCCAGCATTTTCTGCTTTTATTTCAGATTTCCAGCAGCTGCAGTATTTTGCTTTTATTATCCCCATTCCTTCCCTGTCGCTTGGTCAAAATCCTTGAATTCTCTCCCTAACAGCTCTACACATTTATGTACACATGGACTGCAGCGGTTCTATAAGGCAGCTCACCACCGACTTAAAGCCAATTCAGGATGGTCAATAAATATTGACATCCACACCTCAGGCAAGCATAAAAAAAGGAAAGAAGTGAAAAATGAAAATCGCTTATTGTCACAAGTAGGCTTCAAGTGAAGTTACTGTGAAAAGCCCCTAGTCGCCACATTCCGGCGCCTGTTCGGGAGGCTGGTACTGGAATTGAACCATGCTGCTGGCTGCCTTGGTCTGCTTTCAAAGCCAGCGATTAGTGTGAGTGTCAGAGTTATTGAAAATTAGTCCCACTCCCCACATTCTCTCTCCAGAGCCTGTATCGTTCTCTGAATCAGATGTCAATTAATTTTCTCTTTAAAGATGCAATCGGGTCTGCTGCAAATATTCTCGGTGACAAAGCACTGCGGTACCTAATTACATGCTGCAATAGTTCCTCACCTTTTATCCTCCATTCCTTTGCGGCAATTTAAAGTCACTGGAACAATACTGGGGTTTCCCTCGATAATCCTTTGATCCACTCTGGAGAAATCCTAGAGTGGACCTCAAATCTTTCTGAAGTTATCCTGGAGTCATCCTGAAGTTTTCCTGCCGTTCCCCTCGACTCATCCTGGAGCTACCCTGGATTCATCGTAAGGTCAATGTGGAGTTCCCCTGGAGTAACCCTGGATTCATTTTCGAGTCACTCTTGTGTCACCCTGGGGTTGATGGGTTCTAGTTTTTACTGCTCTGTTGAACATGTGGTAATCAAACCTGGTTGGAGCCAAAAGGCTCCTTAATGACACATGGGGCAGGATTCTCCAATCCCCCAGATGCATGTTTCTTGGGAGCGCGCCGTTCGCTGGCGGCGGGATTCTCTACACCCGCCACTTGTCAATGGGATTTCCCATTGAAGCCATCCCACGCCGCTGGGAAACCCGCGGGCGGGGGTTCACTGCCGGCCGGAAAGGAGAATCCCAATGGCCGGAGAATTCCGTCCATGTTTGTCAGATGTCAAGAAGTCATTGGGACCTGATTGCAATTTTAACTGTGCGGCCTGAGCAAACATTCTGCAACTTGACATCTCGAATAGCTTTGAATCTGCCTCCTCTGGCATTGAGCCTTCAGGATCACAATGACCTTCGAATATTGCCGCATCCTGTCCTCGAATGTATCTAACACTGTCAACCCGACGCTGCCCCGGTGCTGACAGTTCACCAGAGGGATTTCTCCTTTAGTTGCATGAACCCAGCCTGCCTGCTGCCTGTATGAACGCTAACGGCAAGTTAATTTGGTGCGGGAAAGAGGCTAATCTGGACTGCAGTCCTAAAATTCCATGTTGCTCCTGTTATGCTGGAACACTAATTGGAGGCACATGGAACCCCTCAGAACCCTGTGGACCACCATCATTTCATGGGCTCCCGCCAACATCACTACGGAAGACCACCAGAACAATGGTGGATTATCTGGACCAAATTTTCCAGCTCACTGTTAATCCTAGTTTAACATGCATTTAAGACTGCTTGAAAAGCATTAATGCCCATATGTGCGTGACAGGGCATTGAAACCTACACACAATTTGAAGAGTAAAGGCAAGAATTAACACCCACTCCATTAGTTCCCACTCCAGCGCAACTGGAATGTGGACTAGGTGTACTGAACACAAAAAATTAGTAACGTAGCGAATGTCTGATTGTAAAACTGCCATTCTGGTAAATGCAAAGGAACAAACCAAACCCGACCTCCAAGTAAGTAAAAAGACAAGAGCAATACTTCCAATAAAACTTCAGTCCCAAATGCCCTATAATTTTTGATTGAACTATTGATAAACATAAAAATTAGAAGCAGGAGAAGTCCATTCGGCCCTTCGAGCCTGCTCCGCCATTCATTGTGACCGTGGTTGATCATCAATTTTAATACCGTGATCCTGCTTCCCCCATATCCCTTGATCCCTTTCGGCCCAAGAGCTATATCTAATTCCTTCTTGAAATTGCACAATGTTTTGGCCTCAACTACTTTTTGCAGGAGTGAATTCCATAGATTCACCACTCTCTGGGTGAAGAAATTTCTCCTCACCTCAGTCCTAAAAGATTTACCCCTTAGCCTCAAACTATGATTCCTTGTTCAGGACCCGCTCCCCCTGCGCCACCCTATTTATTGATTACAGCTCTGCCTTTAACACCATAATCCCGGCCAAGCACATATCAAAGCTCCAAAACCTAGGACTTGGCTCCTCACTCTGCAACTGGATCCTCGAATTTCTGACCCAAAGACCACAATCAGTAAGAATAAACAACAACACCTTCTCCACAATAATCCTCAATACCGTGGCCCCGCAAGGCTGCGTACTTAGCCCCCTACTCTACTCCCTGTACACACACGACTGCGTGGCAAAATTTGGTTCCAGCTCCATCTACAAGTTTGCTGATGATATGCCCATAGTGGGTCAGATCTCGAATAACGACGAGTCAGAATACAGGAGGGAGATAGAGAACCTAGTGGAGTGGTGCAGCCGACAACAATCTCCCCCTCAATGCCAGCAAAACTAAAGAGCTGGTCATTGACTTCAGAAAACAAAGTACTGTCCACACCCCTGTCAGCATCAACGGGGCCGAATCGGAGATGGTTAGCAGTTTCAAATTCCTAGGGATACACATCTCCAAAAATCTGTCCTGGTCCATCCACGTTGACGCTACCACCAAGAAAGCACAACAGCGCCTATACTTCCTCAGGAAACTAAGGAAATTCGGCATGTCCACATTAACTCTTACCAACTTTTACAGATGCACCATAGAAAGCATCCTATCTGGCTGCATCATAGCCTGGTATGCAGCTGCTCGGCCCAAGACCGCAAGAAACTTCAGAGAGTCATCAACACAGCCCAGTCCTTCACACGAACCTGCCTCCCATCCATTGACTGCATCTACCTCCCGCTGCCTGGGGAATGTGGGCAGCATAATCAAAGACCCCTCCCACCCGGCTTACTCACTCTTCCAACATCTTCCATCGGGCAGGAGATACAAAAGTCTGAGAACACGCACGAACAGACTCAAAAACAGCTTCTTCCCCGCTGTTACCAGACTCCTAAACGACCCTCTTATGGACTGACCTTATTAAAGCTACACCCCTGTATGCTTCACCCGATGCAGGTGTCATGCAGTGACATTGTGTGGCCCTTTTATGTATTTTCTTTTATTTCCTTTTCTTTCCATGTACTTAATGATCTGTTGAGCTGCTCGCAGAAAAATACTTTTCACTGTACCGTGGTACATGTGACAATAAACAAAATCCAAATCCACCCAACCACCACCATTGGGAACATTCTTTCTGAACCTACCCTGTCTAATACTTTGTAAGTTTCTATGAGATCTGCTCTCACTCTTCTAAACTCCAATGAATATAATCCTAGCTCATTTAGTCTCTTACCCATATGACAGTCCCGCCATCCCAGAAATCAGCCGGGTAAACCTTTCCTGTACTCCCTCCACAGCAAGAACATCTTTCCTCAAATAAGGACTCCAAAGCGGCACACAGTATTCAAGGTGTGGACCCACCAATGCCCTATTCAATTTCAGTAAATCTTCTCCATTCTATACTCAAATCCTCTCACTATGAAGGCTAGCATGCCTTCTTTATTGCCTGCTGTACCTGTGCACTTACTTTCAGCGACTGATGCACGAGAACACCAAGGTCTCGCTAAGTATCCACCTCACTCAATTTACACCCATTCATTTAATTTGCACTGTGTGTACTGTTACAGCTAAATTTCCTAACATCTTTCTTTCACTGTAATCAAGGGAGAGGAAACAGTCTTGCATCCACGTCCTGGTAATGTTTCATAGCGGTGAACGGTGGGTCCAAAATACAGGGCAGTCCTGAGGACCAGGGGGGTGAAAAAGATACAGGGAGCCACAAACAGGACTCACCTTTCAGATGTTCTCAACTGGGGAAATTTAAAACAAAATTATTTATTTTTCAGAGAATGAGATGAAGTCATTGTCATTATGGCTAGAGACGAGCTGAGTGTGGTCATTGTCCCTTTAAGGGCAGCACAGCAGAGTAAGGATCACCTGGCCTGGGTGACCAATCGGAAACCAGAGGGGAGAATTGCCCAGGGGGAGGAGTTTCTCCGAGGCAGAGGTATTCTTGAATTTAAAAAAAAAAATTTTTTAGAGTAGCCAATTCATTTTTTCCAATTAAGGGGCAATGTGACCAATCCACCTAGACTGCACACCTTTGGGTTGTGGGGGTGAACTCCACGCAAACACGGGGAGAATGTGCAAACTCCACACGGACAGTGACCCGGGGCCGGGATCAATGCCGGGTCTTCAGCGCCGTAGGCAGCAATGCTAACCACTAATGCCTCCGTGCCCCCCTATAAATATCCTAGAATTAGCTGTAAACATGCTGCTACTCTACATGATGTGTTAGTAAATCCGTTGTTGGCCACTCATGAAGCGTCTGAAAGTGTATCATCACACTGAGGGTCATTTTAACTTGGGGAATTAGTGTAAAATAGATGATGTTGAATTAGCCAGCAAATGGATGGGTAAATGGCGCATGGAATAATAGAAAGTTAATTCAACATTGCATATTTTAGCCCATCGTGCACAGTGAAAATGGCTTCAGTGCCAGCTGATTTTATTCTTTGTACCTCTCAATTTCTGGATGCTACTGGAGTAAGCAGGATACAGAAAAATAGACCTTGGATACTGGGTTCCCACACACCTTGGTACCAACCATTCATCTTTCGACCATCTACTGGTGTAGCAGGGTTACTAATGTGCCCATTGGCAGACTGGTATTGCTCTGTACGTGGCAGAGATGTTCAGGGTTACTGTGATCCTATTTAAATGAGGAGGTAGTGGCTTGCTGAAATCACACAAAACCTTTTCCTTCGTTTGTCACCTTGATTATGCTGGCCGTTAATCACTCTGGAACACTGAGTTTAGGGCATAAGTAATGGAAGGTATAGATTTAATTGGCCGAAGCAACTTGAGTGAAACTTTCAACCATCTTGACTGACATTTTGTACCAACAACAGGTTAACCATTTCATTCCTGCCCTTATATGTGGGGTTGCCACTTCCCTACCTCATCCCACCACTGAAATTTCCCAAAACCCACAGTGGCTTTCTAACCTCTTCTTTTAGAGGAAGAAGGAGAATTAGATTAATCTTCTCGCTCCTCAACATTATTTTGATGGAAGCAAGTCTTCTGACACTTCCACAAGACATGGGTGTGGGGGAACCTGGACCCTTGTAGCAGCTCTTGGAGATACAGCCACAATCATTTTCAATTGTCCTTTCCTAAAACAACACCAGAACACAGAGATATAGAGCAGGAGTTGGCTGTTCAATAATGTCATGGCTGATCCAATTGTGGCCTCAACTCCAGCTTCATATCTGCCGCCCCATTATCCCTAATTCACCCGTGGATGAAAAATCTGTCTTCCTCACAGGAATCAACCTAGTTGCTAGAACCCGCCTCCCCATGAGTCTTGTTGAATACGAGCTTCCCCGGTGAGGGGCAGGGGACAATCAGCGGAGTCAATGGACTCTAGGGTAAAAGCTGGCCCAGATGACAGCTAAGCATGGATAGAGCCAGCTGGGATACGAAGTGTACAATTTATAGAGTTTACTTTGTATTAAACTTGTTTTCATCACGCCTCTTATTCGGATTCCTCTGTGACCACTAAACGAGTGAGCCTTCTTTGGATGACTCCCAGAGCACGTATATTCCTCCTTAAATAAGGAGAAACCTGTACACAGTACAGGGCTCAGCATTAGCCTGTACAGTTGTCGCAAGACTCCCCTACTTATATACGCCATTGCCATTGCAGTAAAGGTTAAACTTCCAGTTGCCTTCATAATTACTTGCTGTGCCTGCATGTTAACTATTTGTGATTCATTTCAGAGATCTCTCTGGACTGCAGAATTCTGCTGTCTTGTCTCCATTTAAATAATATTCTGCTTTCCAATTCTGCCTGCTGAAGTGGTCATCATTTTCCTACATTACACTCTGCCTGCCAAATTTTAGCCCACTCTTTTAAACTTTATGCCAGTGTCTTCCTTGCAGCTTGCTTTCCCTGACAACTTCCTTTGACGGAGTCTGTGCCCTTTAGATACTGCAGTAGTGTTGCACTTCTTCTCAAGTGTGGCAAGCTACCAAGCAAAGATGTCTGACCTCACAGAGGGCCCACCCAGGGTAGTCACATGAAGCCTACCCCAGATAATTTGCTGAGTCATTCAGAGTTGCATGTACACAGCATCTTTAAGTTATCGTGTCATTTCACCAAGGCACATGGAGCAATATTCACAGATGACCAAAAACCTCCCAAAGATGTTGTTTCGAAGAAGCAGCTGACAGGAGAGGGGATACGTAGATAGGGTTCAGTGAGAGAATTCCAGAACAGCCGAAAGTCATGTCCATTCCCACCTCCGGCGACCAGAGCAAAAGGTCCAGATTCCCGGGAAAAGGTAAGACGTGGATCGCTGAAACATTTAGCTCCAGCTTTTCCCAAGTATCATCTCATTAGCCAGGTGAGTTACAATGAAAGTCGCTCAGTTGGCACCTAAAAGGGCAGGACGCTGCCCCAGTTGTATGCTTCATTCGGAAGGCGGCATTGCCAACAGAGATTCAATTCTCATTAATCTTTCTGTATTTCATTTCCCAAAGCATGATTAAACAGTGCAGCAATTAACAATATTTCCTTAGTCAATTTCAATTTTTTTTATCACTGACATGAGTTACTCTCCCAACCTGCTTTAATCAGAAAGTAATTTGCTATAAATACAACCCAATTACAAAAAGGCGTAAATTATCAGTGACAATTAAATTCTCTTCCTTTGCAGCACAGAACCTTCTTTTCTGGACTCACCATCTGACTTCACAGTGAAGCGAGAGCTGACTACCTTGAATATCTCGGAAAGAAATGACCCGGGGTCATATTAGTGTAAGGGCATGAATTTTACCGGTCCAGCGTGGAGATGGAATTGGGGTCAGAAGGAGGATGACTGGGAAAACAGAGGGAGACCACTTCGGGATGGCTCCCAATGTCTTCTCACTGCTGGGTACATTTCCAGGATGGTACCAGGGAGCACGATCCCACTGGTTGGCAGTAGGCATCCCATTGTTACTGTTAAAGCAGTCACTAATGGCAATTTTGCCCAGTGATTTGTATTCGGCAGAAGTAGCACGAGTCCCACGTGGCTTCAATGGCTTGACAGTTCCAATGAGGTGAGAGCACATTGGGAAGAGATTGTGGCCTAAAATCGAGAAGCATTCAGTTGCGTAGAGTCTCCAAGCAGGGCTGCTCAGAGGTGCCATTGAATGGGAGTGGACTTAAAGGGGATTGCTATGGGCAGTGTGGTGATGTGCATCAATGTAAATGCATGTAGGCTAGTTAGACACTAGAGGGAGCACCAGTGACATCACACACACACACACACACTCAACCAATAGATCAGTTAGATAGGACACGACCACTGGACATTCACGGTACACACAGAGGTGACACCACCACAGGAGGGCATTACACCAACCCATATATAAAGGACACCACACACATGATCTGCCTCTTTCCAGTGGAGACAGTCAGTGAGTACAGACACAGGGTTGATTCAATATTACACCCACCACGTGGATTGCAGCAACTGGTTAGTCAGTCTGGGTAGCTATAGTAGGATTAGCAGTAGTGTCGAACCCGAGTAGTAGAAGTGTAAATAGTTTAATAAATGTGTTGAAGTTATCTCCACATCTGAACCTTCCTTTGACAAGTGCACCACAAGGGAGCCGCCTATGTTACACCTAGAACATAACAAATCATGGTACCAGGACTGAACTGTTTCAATCCATATAGTCATACCTCAGCGTACAGTGACAACCAGCAACGATACCCAGGCAAGATGTTCGAGATCCGGGTTCCGCAGCAGCTCCAGTGCCACGGTGATCTCCGCGAAAACTGGCGGGTATTCCGGCAAATGTTTGAAATCTTCCTGGTAGCAGCCAACCCCGATGCTGAAAAGGCAGAGCTTCTGTTCACCATCGCCGGTGCCAGAGCAGAAGAAATCTTTTAAAAATTCAAGTTCTCCAAGGGGCAAAACAGGAGCGACTTCCAGGCAAGTTTGGACAAATTCGGCAAATACTCTGAGGAAAACATACTCCAACCAGCAAAAAAATGTAAGAGAAGCGCCAGTACTCACCACGAGGCCGAGATCCCAGAGCAGAGAACAATTTTGATCAGCGGCCATCTTTCTAAAGGGACTGCACTTCCGCAGTTGCGCGAGAAGTGCACAGAACGGGAAGGTCAGTTTGCGCATGCGCGAGACGCCGCGCATGTGCAATCACGAAAACGGCCATCGGTAAAGGAACAGCGATTTCCAACTGCTTCCTGCGTATGATGTCACATGCGTCATGACGTCAGAGGCCCCAGACCACGCCCAGTTAAAGGGGAAACGTCCCAAATCAAAGAAAAAATCTTTTAAAGCCGTAAAACAACCTTCTTTCACCTGGAATGACAGCACAATGCCTCAAATTGAACCAGGAAATGAAATTAACTTCGGAAGAACCCTGCAACAAGCAGTTACCTATGCCCAAACCGCTGATTCCGACCTTGAAGACTTCAAAACCAACCTTTACGTTTTCTCTGGACCTTGCGAGCCCAATGCCAGCTCCGACACAAACAGTGATGATATGGTCCTAGAAGACAACGACTCAGACGAACCTTTCACCTTGAAACCAGGCTACCCCTGTACCAAATCCGAACTGCAACTAGACGTGTTGCACATTGACGACCCTGACGACGAATTCTTCGGATTGGAGGATCTTCAGCCCAGCAGATGTGGCATCCCAACTCGTGAGTGCAGGATTATGCTGCGGCCTGAAACCAAGAGACTGAGAGCGGTACAAGCCCACAGAGAGCGGCCTGCTGCCACACAGAGCGTGGTCCACGCACCGCTCAGGGTTCCCGACTCTACAAAAGAAGACATGCAAGACTCCACACCGCAGTCCTTGAACGAACAAGAAGTGACTCCTGTGTCACAAGCCTCCACAGCGAGCTCGCGGACAGACTCCACGATAGAAGGAAACACAAGACTCCAGAGCACAGTCCTTGCACACACAAGACGTGACTCCAGTGTCACAAGCCTCCGCAGCGAGCTCGTGGACAGCCTCCACGATAGAAGCAACGCAAGACTCCGACGCGCAGTCCTTGCAGGAACAAGACCATGAGGGTCTAGCAACCTCCTCTAACCAACTAGCGGCAGATGATGCAAGTCTGCCATGCTCAAGTAAACAGCAAGAAGACTATGACAGTCTACCACGCTCCAGTGCACAGCAGGACGACCATGACGGTCTATCATGCTACAGTGAAGAACAAAGCGACGATGACAGTCCAAGCCCAAATGAAGGACAACAGCAAGACAATGACAGTCCACCCACATTGTTTGTGCCACCAGATGAAGACTCTGACAATTTATCCAACCCAAGTGAACAACAAGCAGCTACTGAGGCTCTACCCACGGTATGTGAGACGAGTGACGACAGCGTCCCACTTCCGATACAAGATGTGCAAAGTGACAGACCTCAGCGAGTGTGCACAGAGGCACTCGGCGATCACTTTGAGACCACTGGTGACTCCGGTGACACCATGATACTTCCACCCTCATTCGCTCGAACCTCTCCACAAGTCAATGCATTCCTGCATGTTCCGACTCCAGGCGTGCAGCTTCAAGAAATCTCAGCTGACTCCAGTGAACCTGCTAAGACGTCCGGACAGGGAGCATCAACAAACCAACACTGACTCAGTTAAAACAGACCAGACTCCAGATGGGGAGCACACAAACGTCGACTCTGATTTACGTAAACCGGACTTTACTCCAGTCAGGGAGTGCCGCAACCTCAGCGATGGCACGCTCAGGGTGACAGCAGATGCCACAACGACAGGAGATGGATCACTTAACAATTACACTGGGTCAGTAATAACAAGCAGCGGCTACAGTCCAAGAGGAATACACCAATATTCACCACAGCTATATCCACGCACTTTTTCCACACCAGCAGGGCAGCCAATGACAGCTCATGCTGGACAAACCCAGTATTCAGGCATGCAGCAGCCAGCAGTCTATGCAGCATATTCTCAAACAGGCCAGCACTATGGATTGCCCACTAATGGAATCAAGACCGAAGGAGGACTACCACAAGCGCAATCTGCACTGCAGACTGGATGCCTTAGTTACAGCCCAGGATTTGCTGCACCCCAGCCTGGCCAGACGGCATATTCCTATCAGATGCAAGGTTCTAGTTTCACACCATCACCAGGTATTTATGCGAGCAGCAATTCTGTTTCCAATTCGACAAGCTTCAACGGTTCTCAGCAGAATCACCCTTCCAGCACAGCATGTGGCCAGAACCAGTATGGACAGTCTTATCCAACTTCAACATATGGCACATCCATGACCTCGAATGATACTGTTGATGGAACTCTTCAACATCAACACCTTATCAGCTACAAGATGCCATCCGACAGCACCATCACAAACATCAGGAAAAAAAGACTCCAAATCAGACAGCGAAGTGATTTGACCACTTAATGGTTCCTGATACACAGGGATACCGCATTCACAAGGACATGCCGCCATCAAACTCACCACCCCACCAAGAGAGACATTTGACCATGATGTTTGAAGAGTTTTGGACTCGCACATTTGATTTGGACTTATTGTTTAATCACTGTTCTCATGACCTTACCTTATCTACCTGTTCTTTGTTCAATTTTCTCAAAAGTGTACAGAAAATATGTAACACATAAAAAAGGGGGGATGTGGTGATGTGCATCAATGTAAATGCATGTAGGCTAGCTGGACGCTAGAGGGAGCACCAGTGACATCACACACACATGCTTGACCAATAGATCAGTTAGATAGGACACGACCAATGGACATTCACGATACACACAGAGGTGACACCACCACAGGAGGGCATTACACCAACCCATATATAAAGGACACCACACACATGATCTGCCTCTTTCCAGTGGAGACAGTCAGTGAGTAGAGGCACAGGGTTGATTCAATATTACACCCACCACGTGGATTGCAGCAACTGGTTAGTCAGTCTGGGTAGCTATAGTAGGATTAGCAGTAGTGTCGAACCCGAGTAATAGAAGTGTAAATAGTTTAATAAATGTGCTGAAGTTATCTCCACGTCTGAATCTTCCTTTGTCAAGTGCACCACAAGGAAGCCGTTTATGTTACACCTACAGCATATCAAATCAGGCAGGACTGCTGGGGAGACCAACAACTGGAAGGCTTCCTCCCAGAATCCCTGCAGTAAGCCTAGGCAATGCTGACCCACTGTGCTGTGAAGACCACAAAGGGAAACGGGTGCCCTGCAATCAGAGATCACCTCCTCCCGCCAGGTGGAGAGTGACAGAGAGACACCTCAACAGGCAGAGGGGAGCAGGCCTCAGTGGGCAGGGATCCAGTGGCATATGGGCAGCACGGCAGCACAGTGGTTAGCACTGTTGCTTCACATCGCCAGGGACCCGAGTTTGATTCCCGGCTTGAGTCACTGTCTGTGCGGAATCTGCACGTTTTCCCCATGTGTGCGTGGGTTTTCGCCAGGATCTCCGGTTTCCTGCCACAAGTCCCGAAAGACGTGCTTGTTAGGTGAATTGGACATTCTGAATTCTCCCTCTGTGTACCCGGACAGACGCCGGAGTGTGGTGACTCGGGGCTTTTCACAGTAACTGCATTGCAGTGTTTATGGAAGCCTACATATGACAATAATAAAGATAATAATAATAATGACCAAGTGCTGGTGTGTGCACAAGGGGGCAGTAATCTAGGTGACTGCTCAAAGAAGGCGATATCTAGTGACACAAAAGCCTTTTTTTCTATTCGCCATGCGATCAGTAAGAGTAAATTAATAGATATAGTAAAAAGAGGAATAGATCTAACGCCATCCACTTTAGAGTAAAATCACTTGCTCGTCAAACGCTCTACCTGAAGGACTTGAGATCAGTAGATCTCACCAGCAAGGTAGTTTACTTTTTAACAAATTGCAGCTAGTAGGTTACAAACAAGCTTTTGGATGTAGGTTTAATAAGAAACCTATGTTGCAAGATTGGAATTTTAAAAAAATGTTCTGTGTACTGAATAATGGTGTAAGCAGTCTGTATCAGCGACTTGGGGCTGAGTGTTGTATTAGAATGCTCATCCTGTGATTGCTGTGTTAGAGCTATGGAGCTGTATCAAAGGATAGTGCTCCTCCAAAGGTTTTTCTGGTGTAGATCCCTCCATGCTTGAATCATGAGTAAATTATTCTAACCTGTCCCTGGGTCTCCTGTGGAATAAGACCACCACAACACATCATGTGATCAGGCCAGCCCTAGTTGTCCTTGAGAATGTAGCGTTGAGCCATCTACTTGAAGTGCTGCAGTCTATGTGGTACACCCACAGTGCCGTTAGGGAGGGAGTTCCAGTGATAGTGAAGGGACGGCGACATATTTCCAAGTCAGGATGGTGAGTGGCTCGGAGGGGAACCTCCAGGTGGTTGTGTTCCCATGTGTCTGGCATCCTTGCCTTTCTAGATGGTAGTGGTCACGAGTTTGGAAGGTGCTGCTGAAGGAGCCTTGGTGAGTTGCTACTGTGCATCTTGTAGATAGTACAGACTGCTGCCACTGTGCATCAGTAGTGGAGACAGTAAATGCTGAACACGGTAGATGGGGTGCCAATCAACTGGGCTGCATCCTCAGTATCATTGGAGCTGCACTAATCCAGGGAAGTGGAGAGTACTCCATCACGCACCTGATTCCTGCCTTGTAGATGGTGCACAGGCATTGGGGAGTCCGGAGATGAATTAATTGTCACAGAATTATTCGCCTCTAACCTGCTCTTGTAGCCACCTGTTTTTATCCTGTTCAGTTTCTGGTCCATAATAATCCCCAGGATATTGATATTGGATTTGTTTTCCTGTCACGTGTACTGAGGTACAGTGAAAAGTATTGTTCTGTGTATAGTACAGTCAGATCATTCCATGCATGAAAAAAAAACATAGGACATACATAAATACACAATGTAAATACATAGACACAGGCAGCAGGTGAAGCATACGGAGTGTAGTACTACTTCCAGGCGAAGGTGTGTGAAGAGATCAGATCAGTCCATAAGAGGGACATTCAGGAGTCTGGTAACAGCGGGGAAGAAGCTGTTCTTGAACCTGTTAGTGCGTGTTCTCAGACTTTTGTATCTCCTGCCCGATGAAAGAGGTTGGAAGAGTAAATAACCCAGGTGGGAGGGTTCTATGATTATATTGTCCGCTTTTTCAAGGTAGCGGGAGGTGTTGACAGAGTCAATGGATGGGAGGCGTGTTTGTGTGATGGACTGGGCTGTGTTCACGACTCTCTGTAGTTTCTTACTGTCTTGGGCTGAGCAGTTGCCATATCAGGCTGTGATGCAGCCAGATAGGATGCTTTTTATGGTGAATCTGTAAAAGTTGGTAAGAGTCAATGTGGACATGCTGAATTTCCTTAGTTTCCTGAGGAGGTATAGGCGCTGTTGTCGACGTGGGTGGACCAGGACAGATTGATGGTTCACACCTGGGGCGGGATTCTCCTCTACCCGGAGGGGTGGGCCGCACCGGCGCCGAGGACTGGAGTGAACCACTCTGGCGTTGGGCCACCCTGAAGGTGGAGGTGATGGCGAGAGTGGTGTAGGGGTGAGGTTGGGGGTGATGTTGAGGGTGGGGTGAGGGTGTTATGAAGGTAAGGTGGTGAGAGGGTGGGGGTGATGTTGAGGGTTGGGTGGGGGTGATGTTGGGAGGGGGGGCGGGTCCTGGTTATGCTGGGGCAACCAGGGCGCAGACAGAAACCCCCCCCTTACTCCAGTTGAGGCTCATAAGTGGCCAATTCATGGTCACTTCAGCACCTTTTCTTAGCCAGTCCCAATTTTAGGCTGATGGGCGGGAGACATTTCATGGTGGGGGAATAGGCCAGAAAAAAAAACAAAGTTTGACCTCGGGTGGTGTTGGGAGGTGGGAATGGGGGTGGTTCTGGCATCTCCATCAGAAGGCTGCCTTCTGAAGTAGGGTGCCCACCCCTTAAGGTTCAGTGACCGCCATACCTCACCAGCCCCCCCCCCCCCAAGTCTGTCCGCTGAGACCCCGATCACCACCCTCTCGCCCTCGCGACCCCTCCCCCATGCTCATGTTTAACCAATCTTTGAAGGAGTCACGTATGCTGTGGATAAAGGGAGCCTGTAGACGTATTGTACTTGGATTTCCAAACATAATTCAATAAATTGCTAGATCAAGGGTTATTGCTGCAAATAAACGCTCATGGTATGGGGGGGATAACATTTCGGCATGGATAGAAGATTGGCTGGCTGTCAGAAAACAGAGAGTAGACGTAAATGGGTCTTTCTCTGATTGGCTAGTGAAGTCCTGCAGGGGGTCCATACCTGGCCTTAACATTTTACAATTTACTTTAGTGACTTAGTTGAGGGGACTGAAGGCGTGGTAGCTAAATTCACAGATGGCGCAAGGTTAGGTATGGAAGTATATTGTGAAGAAGACACAAGTGTTTGCAGACAGATCTTGGTAGATAGGGTAAGTGAGTGGGCAAAAATCTGGCAGGGTATAATAGAAAATGTCCAGTTTGGCAGGAAGAACAAAGAGTGGAGTGCTAAATGGAGAATGACTGCACAATTCCAAGGTGCAGAGGAACTTGGTGTTCTGGTACAAAAGTCACAAAACGTTAGTAAGCAGGTACAGTGTTTTATAGAGTCATCGAGTCATACAATACAGAAAGAAGTCCTTCGGCCAATTTTGTCTGTGCCAGTCGTCAAGTACCTATTTATTCTAATCCCATTTTTCAGCACTTGGTCCTTGTATGCTATGCCATTTCAAGTGCTCACCTAAAAACTTCTTAAATGTTGTGAGGGTTCCCGCCTTCACCATACTTCCAGGCAGAAAAGTCCAGATTCCCACCATCTTCTGGGTGAAGAAGCCATTCCTCAAATCCCCTCTAAATCTCCTGTCCATTACATTAAATCTATGATCCTGGTGATTGACCCCTTTACGAAGAGGAAATTTTCTTCTTATTTACCTTTTCTGTGTCTTTCATGATTTTGTACACCACGGTTAATTGTCCACGTCTTCTCTGCTCTAAAGAGAACAATCTTAGCCTAACCAGCCTCTCATCATTGCTGAAACACTCCAACCCAGGCAACATCCTGGTGAATCTCCTCTGTACCCTCTCGAGTGCAGTCACATCTTTCCGATAACGTAGCTACTGGAACAGCACACAGTATTCTAGCTATGGCCTAATGAGCGTTCATGACCTCCCGCTCTTATATTCTATACGTCAGTTAATAAATGCAAGTATCCCTATGCCTTCTTAACCTCCTTATAGAACATACAGTGCAGAAGGAGGCCATTCGGCCCATCGAGTCTGCACCGACCCACTTAAGCCCTCACTTCCACCCTATCCCCGTAACCCAATAACCCCTCCGAACCTTTTTGGACACTCAGGGCAATTTAGCTTAGCCAATCCACCTAACCTGCACATCTTTGAACTGTGGGAGGAAACCAGAGCACCCGGAGGAAACCCACGCAGACACGGGGAGAACGTGCAAACTCCGCACAGACAGTGACCCAAGCCGGGATTCGAACCTGCGACCCTGGCGCTGTGAAGCCACAGTGCTAGCCACTTGTGCTACCGTGCTGCCATAATCTACCTGTCCTGCTGCCTTCAGGGATTTATGGACATGCATCCCAAGGTCTCTCTGGTCCTCTGTGTTCCCTAGTGTCCTATTGTTCACTGTGTATCCCCATGCCTTGTTAGTCCTCCCACAATGCATCACCTCACTTTTTTCAGGGTTAAATTCCATTTGCCACTGTTCCGCCCATCTGACCAGCCCATCTATAGTGCCCTGCAATCTAAGGCTTTCCTCCTCACCCTTTACCACAGCACCATTTTTTTGTCATCTGCGAACTTACCGATCATACCCCTCACATTCACGTCTAGATTATTAATGTAAACTACAAACAGCAATGGATCCAGCACTGATCCCTGCAGTACATCACTAGACACAGGCTGCCAGTCACAAAAACAGCCTTCGACCATCAATCTCCGTCTCCAGCCACTCGGCTAAGTTTGGATCCAATTTGCCAAATTGTCCTGGATCCCATGGGTTCTTACCTTCTCGATCAGCCTCACATGTGGAAGGCTAATGGAATACTATCCTTTATTACAAGAGGAATGTTATACTTTGATTGTACAGGGCATTGGTGAGATCACATTTTAAATACCCCTTGTGGGTCAGCCCAGAAGTGGGAGCAGTGTTTTAAAATTAGGGGACGACCTTTTAGGCCAGAGATGAGGAGAAATTCTTATCTCAGAGGATTGTACGTCTTTCAAAGTCTCCGCCTCAGGAGGTCATGGAACATGTTTCGGGCAGAGACAGATAGATTCTTGTTGAGCAAGGGAACCAAAGGTTATCGGGTGGTAGGTGGGGACAGTGGAACGCAAAACTCAAACAGATCAACCATGATCTTATTGAATGGAGGAGCAGGCTCGAGAGGCCGAATGGCCAACTCGTACTCCTATTTCATATATTTGTATGCAACGTTAATAGCCATTATATCATTGATGTCCAAATAAACTTACATTTGGGCGAAACACTCGAGCCTGAATCATGAAGAATCATTTAACCTATGTTAAGAGATTCCCTAACATATTGGCGTCCAGTTTCCAATTGCCAGAGTATACCATGGCAATTCATCCCAATGATAATATGAGACAGCATAATTCTGAGGCCCCAGTAGTTATGTCACGATAATTAATTTTTCAGCATGGAGGTCACCAATGACAAAACACACTATCATCTATCATGACAGGTACTACTGAAAAAACAGAATTTCATTTTCTCCAAGGTCGCTGCTTCAATGGTAACTTTCAAAAGGAATTGGAAAAATAAATGTGAAGGAAAACATGCAGAACAATGGTAAAAAAGTTGGGAAATGCGACTCATGGGGGAACTCTTTCAAAGAGCTACCATAGACTCGCTGGTGTAGTACAATCTGCATGTACATTGGGCAAATCAAATTAGTCACAATACTGTAAAGGAGGAATTCCTGGAGTGTACATGGAATGATTTTCCAGACCAATGTGCTGAGGAACCAACTAGAGAACAGGTCATCCTGGACTGAGTACTGTGTAATGAGAAAGGAATCATTGGCAAACTAGTAGTGCGAGACCCCTTGGGGATGAGCGACCATAACATGATGGAATTTTTCATTAGGATGGAACATGAAGTAATTGATTCCCACATCAGAGATTAGTGTCTAAAATTAAAGCGCATGGGATTAGGGGTAGTTTATTGAGATGGAGAGAAAATTGTTTGCAGAGAAGAAACAAAAAGTAGGAATTAACGGGTCTTTTTCAAATTGGCATGCAGTGACTAGTGGGGTACTGCAGGGATTGGTGCTAAGACCTCAGCTATTCACAATATATATTAATGATTTAGATGAGGGAACAAAATGTAAATCTCCAAAATGAAGAAGACATCATGGGAGGGTGAGCTGTGAGGAGGATGCAGAGATCCTTTAGTGTGATTTAGACGAGTTGAGTGAGTGGGCAAATGAATGGCAGATCCAGCATAATTTGGAAAAATGTGAGGTTATCCACTTTAGTCGCAAAAACGAGAAGGCAGACTATTATCTGAATGGCCTTAAATTAGGGGAGGCCTGGGTGTCCTCGTACACCAGTCGCTGAAGGTAAGCCTGCAGGTACAGCAGGTGTAAAGAAGGCAAATGGTGAGGGGGACGTCTGGTGGCGATCGCGAACGGAGCAGCCGCAGCAAAGACGCTCCCGCACAGCCACGAAATCGGGGCTTTTGGGGGGGGGGGGTTTCTTGGGGAATTTTCACAAAAAAAAAATTCTTTAGGCCCCGCGAGTTCGGCTGCCCAGGCGCCAAAGCTCTGATCCATGGAGTTGGAGAGGGAGAGAGAAAAAAAAGGAGAGTCTGGTCCCGGTGAGCTGCCCGTGGAGGAGGAGTGGGGATCGCTCAGAAACGGCCTGAAAGTCAGAGCACGGAGAGGATCACAAGAACAAAATAAGAATTTTTTAATTCAGCCTTCCTTGTTCCTCTCTTGCAAATTTAAAAAACAAAAGAAAAACTTTTTTAAAGGGAAAAAAAAACCTTTTTAAAAAAAATCCCTTTTTATATTAAAAAAATCGTTTTTAAAAGGTTTGTTTTGGGGCAAACAAAAAAAAAGAATTTCTTTTTCGCACCAAAACCCAGGGAAAAAAAGAGAAAGGCACAGACAGAAATATGCCTCCAAATGATAAATTGGGGAGATGTAAGAAGGAACAGCAGCGAAGGCGAAGGAAAGAACCAGGAGCTGCAGCCGCGCAGGGAGACGACCCCACGGGGCGAGGTGGAGGTTCAGGCGAATCAGGAAGAGGAAAACCTGGCGAGCGAAGCAGCGGAGCAGGAACAGGACGTGGCGACCATTCCCCTCCCCCCCCCCCCCCCGCCGCACAGGGGGAGGAATGGAGAAACAATGTCTTCCCTGGCTTCCCTGGATGCCCAGCTCCTAGGTGCGTCCCCATCTGCACAGTGGGCTAAACAGCTGGCTTGTAATGCAGAACAATGCCAGCAGCGCGGGTTCAATTCCCGTACCAGACTCCCCAAACAGGCGCCGGAATGTGGCGACTAGGGGCTTTTCACAGTAATTTCATTTGAAGCCTACTTGTGACAATAAGCGATTTTCATTTCATTTCATTTCAAATCCCCAACCTTGACACACACCGACTGATCATGGGGGGCAACTTCAACTGTGTACAGGACCCACTGACCGACCGATCAAACCCCAGAGCAGGGAAAAAGACTGGCATGGCTAGGGAACTAGGAGCATTTATGGAGCAGATGGGGGCGGTGGACCCATGGAGGTTCCTGCACCCAGGAGAGAAGGAATTTTCATAATTCTCCCACGTACACAAGGTATACACCCGTAGTGCCTTCTTTGCAGTGGGGAAATCAGTGCTTCCAGGGATCACAGGAATGGAGTACTCCGCGATCGTTATCTCTGACCACGCTCCACACTATATGGATGTGAGGTTGGAGACAGGCCGTGCCCAGCGCCCCGCATGGAGGCTGGACACGGATCTCCTGGCCGACAAGGCCTTCTGTCAGAAAACATCGCAGGCCATAGGCAACTACGTGAGTAACAACCAAAACGGGGAGGTCTCACCCTCCATGTTCTGGGAGGCACTGAAGGCCGTGATTAGAGGAGAGATCATAGCCTACAAGACAAGCAGAGATAGGGAAGAGAGAGTGGCCAGGCAACAACTGGTGGACTCCATCTGGAAGTCGATAGAAAATACTCCGAGGCCCCGACCGTAGAACTGCTGGCGGAGAGGTAAAAGCTGCAAATGGACTTTAACGTGCTATCCACTAGGAAAGCAGTGTACCAGCTCCATCAGACACGGGGACCTTCTACGAACACGGAGACAAGGCTGGCCGCCTATTGGCTCACCAGCTGAGAAAGCAGGCAGCCACAAGGGAAATAGCGGAAGTAAAGGATAGCAGAGGCAGACTGGTAACAGAACCAAAGGAGGTCAATCGGGCATTTGAGACCTTCTACCGGGAACTGTACACCTCCGAGCCCCCCAACGGGGATGCGGGAATGAAACTGTTCCTAGACGGACTGGAACTACCAGTTGTGGGGGAAGACAGACGGGCGGAGCTGGAAGCACCAATAGACCTGGGAAAAATCATGGAGAGCATCAGCTCCATGCAGGCGGGGAAGGCACCGGGACCCGATGGTTTCCTGTCGGACTTCTACAAAATATTTGCACCAGTCCTGGCCCCACACCTAAAGGGCATGTTCGCGGACTCACTGGCAAGGGGCACCCTGCCCCCAATGCCAGCGCAGGCCACAATTTCACTAATACCCAAAAAAGAGAAAGACCTGACGGAATGCGGATCATACAGACCCATTTCACTGCTGAATGTGGATGCGGAAATACTCCCAAAGGTCCTGGCCAAAAGGCTGGAAGGCTGTGTACCAGAGGTGGTCACAAAGGACCAAACGGGCTTTGTCAAGGGTAAGCAGCTCACAGCGAACATCAGGCGGCTGCTGAACGTAATAATGACCCCCTCTGGGGAGAGAACACCAGAGGTGATCGTCTCCCTGGACGCAGAAAAGGCCTTCGACAGAGTCGAATGGAAATACCTCCTCGAGGTACTGGAACGGTTTGGGCTAGGAGCGGGGTTCACCGCCTGGGTGAGGCTCTTGTACAACACTCCCAAAGCGAGCGTCCGAACTAACACCACCAGCTCTATATACTTCCAGCTGGAGAGAGGAACAAGACAGGGCTGCCCCCTGTCCCCACTCTTGTTCGCGCTAGCCATTAAACCCCTGGCGATAGCCCTGCGGGACGCGAAAAGCTAGAAGGGAATCCGGAGAGGAGACAGAGAGCACAGAGTCTCACTCTATGCAGATGACCTGCTCCTCGATGTCTCGAAGCCACAGGAGGGACTGAAGGCAATACTGCAAATACTGAAAGAGTTTGGAACCTTCTCGGGCTACAAACTTAACCTGGGCAAAAGTGAGGCATTCCCAGTGAACCCAAACGGGGGAGGGAGAGAGCCGGAGGGGCTCCCGTTCAAAACAACCCAGAACAGATTCCGCTACCTAGCGATCCAGATAGCCAGAGACTCGACACAGATCCACAAGTGGAACCTGACCAGCCTGGTGGAAGAAGTTAAGAATCCCAAAACAGACACTGCAAAGAAGGAAAATCATAGGGGGCTTGGCCTTACCAAACCTACAATACTACCACTGGGCAGCAACGGCAGAAAGAGTGAGGGGATGGGTACAAGAACCCGACACAGATTGGGTACAAATGGGGGAGGCATCCTATAAAGGTACGACCCTCCGGGCCCTGGCTACAGCAGCACTCCCATCCCCCTCAACAAGATACACAACGAGCCCAGTGGTAGCGGCCACACTGAGAACATGGACCCAGCTCAGACAACACTTCGGGATAACTAAAATGTCCCCCGATGCCCCCATCTGCGGAAATCACAGATTCCCCCCCAGCCATGCTAGATACTACCTTCAAAAGATGGAGGCGGGACGGGGGCCGCGTCCTCTCTCTAGTCCCCCTCTCTCTCTCACAACCTCTTCCTACCCCCTCCTGACGGTCTGATTGTACCTTTATGGCACCAATCTTAACACATCCAAAATCAAATTTGCATGTACTGCAAAACAAGGCAATGTCATGTAATGTTCCCTTCCCATCACCGGGACCGGTGCAATTGCTTCATGAGTCCTGCATTGTCCATTAACCTGATGACCTTCCATGAGTCGATACCATGTCCTCGTATATGGGGCAGCGAAGAACATCACCTCTGCATAAACAAAATGTCCATGTAGTTTGGTTGGGGTCACTCCAAGCGAGGCGAGGCCGAAGATTACACAGGCGGTGCGCAGCCACCCCATCATGCTTTACACCTGTAAAACAGCGCTGGGGAAGGGAGGCAGGTTAGTAACCGACCTTTGTAGAGGTGGACCCAATTTACAGTGGTGGAGGTGGACCCAAGCACTCTGCCCCTCCACTTTAACTGCAGTGGGGGTGGGAAGGAGAACATAGATCATAGAACATAGAAAATACAGCACAGAACAGGCCCTTCGGCCCACGATGTTGTGCCGAACCTTTGTCCTAGATTAATCATAGATTATCATTGAATTTACAGTGCAGAAGGAGGCCATTCGGCCCCCTGAGTCTGCACCGGCTCTTGGAAAGAGCACCCTACCCAGACTCTACACCTCCACCCAACACCAAGGGCAATTTTGGACACTGAGGGCAATTTATCATGGCCAAGCCACCTACCCTGCACATCTTTGGACTGTGGGAGGAACTTGGAAGGGCCCCTCCCATCGTGGCTCCGACCCTTTCCGAGTCCAATTTTTGACCATGACATAACTACCGGGCTGCACTGAAAGTGAGCTAGGTAATGGGGGCGGTGGCGGGTGAGCCGCGCGGACTTGGCCACGGAGCTCTTTGAGGACCTTAGTGAGGGCTAGAACATAGGTGGTCATTTCTTCAGTCATATGGTGAAACTGAACCAGTCTGGGAACATGCAGGTCCTAGGGAGTTCTAAGAGGCCTGCCATAAAGGATCTCGGCAGGAGAGAGCCGGGCCGGTCCCGCAGGTGTAACCCGCAGCTGGAAGAGGGCAACGGGGAGCAACTTAAGCCATGTCAGTCCCGTGTCTGCTCTTAATTTAGCCAATTTCGTTTTGAGGGTCTGATTGTGTCTCTCAACCAACCCGGCCGCCTGCGGTCTGTACACACAGTGTAACTGCTGGCGTATGCCCAACTGGGAGCAGAACCCCTTGTTAATCTGTCCAATAAAATGAGGCCCGTTTTCAGAAATTAACTGAGCTGGTATACCGTACCGTGGAATGATTTCCCGCATCAGAACTTTAACCACAGCTTTATTATCGATAGTCGGATACGCCTCGACCCATCTGCTGAACACATCCACAATGACCAAAACATATTTATAACATTGACACCTTTCTAACTCAATGTAATCCATTTGGAGCATCAGAAAGGGACCATCGGGCAACGGGGTTTGCCCCAGACCACAAGGGATACCTTTGCCGGTGTTATATTGCTGACAAATCAAACAACGATTACTGATACTCTGGGCCAACCCCTGCATTTTAGGGTGCCACCAAGTGTCCAGCAACAAATTACTAGTCCCCCGAGCCCCACAATGAGTTGCAAAGTGTACACATTCGATGAACCATAAAGCCAGTACATCAGGCATACAAGTCTAATGTGCTGGCGTGGTCCATAAAGAGGAAACAGAATCATATGTACAACCTAACCATTTCCACATTTGTTTATCACTCTCAGGAGCGTCCTCCTGTAACCTTATGACGTCTTGGATGGTTGGCATTGGCTTGTCAGAAGCAGACCTATTTATAGCAGATCATTTAGTCTGACTTAACATTTTAGGCACCATCACTTGCTGAATTTGCACGGCTGTCCGCGCTGCACAATCTGCTTGTTCATTATCAACGTCAACTGGGGTAGGAAATCTGCGCGGGCATAAGGAGGGCCTGCAGTAGGTCATTAACTAAACCCCGGTGGCATATTTCCGTGCCGGCCGAGATAAGGAATCCCCTATTCTTCCAGGGCTGTGAGTTGGCTGAAGTCGAGTGTTAATCGTTTCAGGGACCTCAAAATATTTTATGGAAGTGCCGTCTGGCGTGACTTGAAGTGCGTACTCTGTTGGATTTGAATGATCCACTGCCCTCCTTACCATCGGCCCCAGATCCTTGGCATGGTACAGGTCATGGACCTGACGTGTAATATGAGGGCCCACAGAAGCTGACTGTGGTCATAAATGTGGTGGTATTGTAACAAAATCGGCTGTACCTTTTTTTCCCGTGACTGTGGCTGTAACCTTGACTGGCCATTCGGTCCCAATTAATGGCCGGTATTTGTCCTCCAACTCCCTGTTTTGACCGGTTCTGTCATAGGCCAGGGTAACGTGGTGCAGTGAATGTTCAATGTCTAACGTCCACCACTGGGGAGTGATAGAAATATAGCACTGTTGTCTCATACTCCATGTTTGAACCGTTACCCCTTCGTCTCCGCACTCTAGCTCTAGCTGGAAGATACACAGTAAATCTCGGGCCAACAAGTTACAGTCCAATCCAGTAGTCACCACAAACTGATGATCCGCAGACTTATTCTCATAACTGACTGTCATAGGTTCAGAAATAGGATACTCACACACCTGTCCTTGGAACCCCGACAAATGCTGGGTGTGGTCGGATAGTGGTAGTCGAAGTTCTGATTGCACTGAAGCCATGGCTGCTCCAGTGTCGATTACAAATGGGCAGTGTTGATCTCCTATCTGCAGAGAAATAATAGGTTCCCTGTCCGATTGGAGAGTCCTTATGGCTAAATTAGCTAGTCAATCCTGTGTTGGGAAAGGGTTTGCCTGGGAGTAGTCAGTGTACCTCGTCTGTCCTCCCCTTGGTGGGTACCCCCTCCTTTGGGTCAGGTAGTCTCCTTCTGCTGCCCGTCTTTTAAAGGGTCATTCCTGTTGCCAGTGATCTGCACGGCCGCAATTAAAACATGTATTGTTCCCTCCATATCTGCCCCGTCCTCTTTCCCAGTAGACCAATGGCCCCTCAGAGAGGGCAGCAGTTATGAAGCTGTTGGTGCATACGGTGGGCCAGAAAGAGGAGCTGAGGGTCCATTTGGGTGGGTTTGATATCCTACCCCATGTTGATCCACCCACCCAAGGTCACAATATTGGGGTTCCAGCTGGTAAGCCACCGTATCTGCCGCTGGTTGGGGTCTCAGATCATCCTTTTTCATTACATACTCAGCCTTAATCTTTGTAACTGAGCCTCCTTCCTGGCCTACACCTTCCAATAAAATCTGACTGCTCTGGCCATCTGAGAAGGGTCGTTCTCTGTTCAATTTATGTTATTACATTTCACGGCAGTAGCCACGGAAGGTGGTAGGCAATGCATTAACATAGCACAATATTGAGGGGGATTCTGACCATTTTGGTGCTGCCCACGGTAGATTTCATTAAAACGTTCCAGAAATTCCTCTGGCTCTTCAGACGTTTTAGATTTGAGGTCTAAGATAGCAGAAATGTTTATGGGCTTTTGAAATGTGACATTCGACGCATTCAGGATTTGTGCCCGTCTATCGTCGTCCAAAGCATGGCTTGCTGAAGTGTGGCGTGGCTAGCATAATTCAAGTGATTAAGATGATTGCAGTACTCTGCTGGGGTTAAAACCTGCTGGACTAGGGCCCAGAGGTCCCTTGAATCAGCTTGATAAACTAAGCTGGTAGTTCTCAGATAATCCACGAAAACAGCAGGAGATTTCTTCCTGTCTGGGATTGCAACCAGAATAGCCATCATCTCACTGGGTCTCCATGGGAAATAAACGTCTATCGTGGGCTGGGCGGCCGCCGTTACAGCATCAGGGTTTGGTATTTTCCTAATCGGCAACTGTCTCAGAGTCTCACTAGGGGGTGCTCTAGTGGATTCCTCTGGCTCTTCAAAGACTTCGACGTCCTTCCCTTCCACTAGGGGGAGCTCCAGCTCCTCAGAACCATTCCCATCCTCTTTCTTTGTTCTCATGCTTTTCTGTCCTACCATATCGGTCTGAAGGTGGTATGTGTGATTGTTTCTGGATAGGATCAGCCCCCTCTCTCATTGTCCGAGATCGGGTCCTAGAGCTAACTGGGCTTGTTGAACAGAGCTCCCCTTCTCTAACAGACGGTGAAGATGCTGAAATAGGACCCAATTCATCAACAGAAGGGGCTGGAGAGGCTGGCATGATTTGAATCTGGGGAGCAGTGACTGGAGATAAATTATGATACCCTGGTGCTTTCTGAATTAGTGCAGACAATGCTACTGGTGCAGTCGGGATTCTACCCGACATGGTCCAATTTTCTGGGTCCTCATCTCCTTCTGTCAATGCAAGGCCAGCCATTGAACTACGTAGCTCCTTTTTTTTTTAACTCGAATCCACCTTCTCTTTACTTGCGTGTTTTTTTGAATGCACACTCCTTTTTCAAGATCTCCAGAGTTTTCTGGTTCCCCCTTTCACTAATTGGAATCCCCATTTTAAGGGCATTTTCTTGCCAACTTAATAACATTATCTTAGCCCTCTCATATTGACAATATTGTCTCCATAATCTAATTAACTCTTTAGCTTTCATACTTTGGCTCTCTTTTTTTTTATTTGCCTATTTATAACCAATGGCAATTTTTTGCTACTTGGCAAAATTATTGAAAAGATTTTAACAGTGTTCTTTTAAAACTTAAAAAGTTTGAAAATTCAAATTGAATTACTGCAACCTGCAAGCTTAGCTCTGATCTCAACTCAGAACTGAATTTACGATTTGCTTAACGCAAACTTGTATAACTTTTACAACTTAATTAATTCATTATCTTAACAATTTTTCTTTTGACAAGATTTTCTTACATTCACAAAAATGTTGGCTGCTATCAATGAGGGAGCAGTTAGCTGCGGTGATTTATACCGGAGCAAAGTCAACTGTCATCTCCAGATTTACACTTTTTAAAATGGTGTCAGTGAATTTCTTTAAGTTTCTATTAATTCACAAATAAAATGAGATAAACATTATTTCAAGTAATTCAAAGTTAAGATTCTGGCAATTTCAATCAATTGCTTGCTAAAATAATTAACTTTTATCAAGGATGTGGAGAAATCCACTGGTTTCCCTTAATTAATTCAAAACGTAACTTTGCTGGAGTTCACTGACTCGAAGGAAAGGTATCCAATTACACCACAAGCTGCCTGTTATCTCAAGCTGCTGTTAACCCTTTGAGAGACCTCTGCTTTAACTAACATGCAGCATCCAGTTTGTTTTTAAATTTATCGTTTCTCGCCACTACAGTCCAAGGATACAATTTTAGCTTAATCAACTATAATTTTAAAAACACTCTCGTAGAACTAAACCATCTTTCCAGATGTCCCATCAGTTCAATTTTCTAATCCCCAGACTGACCTTTGATTTCGTCGAGACGATCTTTCCGTACCAACCAGTGACCAGACCAATCAGACCATGAGAAGAGGGGAAAACCAATGTGTGTCATTTTCCAGCTACACACATTGTGGGCCCGTTTCCACTTTCCTTGTCCAAAATCAGTCTAATACTGATTTCGCAGTTGGTCGGTATCCGTCTTGAGAAATCCAATGTTGAATTCTTTACCCGTCAGTCTGGCCTCAATAAAACTCGAGATGGATGTGTAGGCATAGTATTATTTATTTTTAACCAACTTGCAAGTCTGACTCGCTTCTCAGTGACATAGAACACAGAACCAGTCTCCTGGACCCCTTGGAAACGAATGAGGTCCGAGACAAAGGGATTTCTGCAAATACATTCAAATGGCATCAAGTTTCACATACAGATACCCATAGGTCATCCTATACCCCTCCTGACCTGGCCATACATCTTAATTGGCTCACTTCTCATTCCTTAACCCTGGGCCTCTTGTTACCCAGCATCCTTTTCCCCTCCTCTACCAGACACCCCTCCCCCCTTCCTTGCCATGCTTGCTGAAATCCTTTGTCCTTTGTGAACTTACTAGAATTAAACTGGCCTCTATCTACATTACTGTAACTAATATTTAAACTTACTATTTTATATCACATTCGTCACCTGCATGGAGCTGATGCTCTCCATGATCTCCCCCAGTCCTACTGGTGCTTCCAGCTCTCTCCGCATCCCCCCCCCTGGCTATCTACCCCACGACTGACATGTCCAGTCCATTGAGGAACCGTTTCATCTCTGCACATTCCCGTCGGGGCTGGGGGGGGGGGTTCAGAGATGTACAGCCCTTGATAGAAGGTCCCAAACGTTCGGTTGACCTCTTTGTGCTCGATTACTAGTCTGCCTCTGCTATTATTTACCTGCGCGCTATCTCTCACGTGGCTGCCTGCTTTCTCAGCTGGTGAGCCAGCAGGTGGCCAACCTTTTCCGCATGCTCGTAGAAAGTTCCCCGTGCCTGGCGGAGTTGGTGCACTGCTTTCCTGGTGGATAGCAAGTTAAAGTCCATTTGTAGCTTTTTCCTCTCCACCAGAAGCTCTACGGTCGGGGCCTCGGGGTATTTTCTGTCAACCTCGAGGATGGAGTCGATCAGTTGTTGCCTGTAATCTGTTAGGTCTAGTGCTAATAAACAAGTGGTTGTTGATCAGCAGTCTTAAAGTATGATAAAGTATGTCTACTGATTCACAATGTGTACCATCATCGAGATACACTGGTATCTCAGTGGGCTAAACAGTGGGCTAAACAGCTGGCTTGTAATGCAGAACAATGCCAGCAGCACGGGTTCAATTCCCGTACCGGCCTCCCCGAACAGGCGCCGGAATGTGGCGACTAGGGGCTTTTCACAGTAACTTCATTGAAGCTTACTTGTGACAATAAGTGATTATTATTATATTATTATATACACTGCAGCAACTCACCTAGTCTCCTTCAATAGCACCTTCCAAACCTGCGATCTCTATCACCTAGAACGACAAGGGCGGCAGACACATGGGAACATCACAACCTGCAAGTTCCCCTCCAAGCGACACATGATTATAACATTGAGTTTTATCTCTATTCCTTCACTATCACTTGGACAATATCCTGGAACTCCCTCCCTAACAGCACTGTGGGTGTAGCTATACCACAGGGACTACAGCAGTTTACGAAGGCAGCTCACGACCAGCAACTACAAGGCAACTAGAGATGGACAATAAATGCGGGCCTCGCCAGTGACATCTACAACTCAGGCACAAAAAGACTGTGGTTTTGTTAGTTGCTCATTCATCTCTGAACCAGAATAAATGGCTTCAAGGCGAACTGCAGGCAGTTAAACACAAAATCCAGGCTGAAGCTCCAGTGCAGTACTGAGAGACTGCAACATTGCTGAATGTGACGAGACATTAAACCATGGTCCCAACTGCTCTCTCAGGCAGGCAGAAGGGATTCCATAACATAAGTTGAAAAAACAGGAGAGTTCTCCACATGTCTTGGGCAACATTTGTTCGTCAATCAACTAAAATAGATTATCTGGATGTTATTACATTGCTGTTGGTAAGAGATTGCCTTGTGCAAATTGAGTGCTGCATTTCCTACATTACAACATTTATTACAGTCCAAAAGTACCTCCTGGGCTAGAAAATGCTTGGGGATGTCATTAAATCGTGAAAGGAGCTGTATGAATGCGAGATCCTTTCCACCTTTCACTGTTTTCCATCAGATGCTGAACGACCTCAGCTTTTATATGCTTCTGCAGGTCTTTTAATCTGCAAACTCGAAACGTCCTATCAGTCGGGTCAAACACCAGTGTGGAAACTGTTTCATAATTGCTGCCATTATAATCTCCATTAATGAATACAGTTCTTTGTCTGCTTCAGTATATTTTTGCCACCTTTGTACTTCCTTTAATTAGAAACATGGCTCTTCCTGGCATCCGCTTCCATTATGTTTATTGTTCATAGACTCCGATAGTGTTCCTCATGAGGAATAGTACAGTTGTATTCAGAGATTACTGCCCTAATTGTACACTTCTTTGGTGACAGCAGTGTGGCTCCAAATGCTATTTCAATAAGAGCGATGAATGTGTTATGAGCACATTCCTGGTCACACTAATCCATCCTCAACTGGTTGAATTGGTTATATGATTGATTTTTATATTGTGCAAGCCTTGGGCAGCAATGGATCAAACACTGGACGCTATTCATCCAGAACATGAACTGAATGTTACATCAGAATCACTTGAACACCTGATGGTTGCTCAGGAAAATTGGCATTAAGCAATTAAAATTTGCTTTGTCAGTACAACAGTTTGTCAAAACAGGGGTCCACCTCTCAGAAGTAATATTCTTGCCTCTGGGTCCTGTCCCCAGAACTTTGAGTAGTTTTAAATGGAATATCGCGGTATGCGAGGGGGCTCCAACTCAAAATACTTTTTCAAAAATTAATTCTTAGGGCATAGAGATCACGAGCGAGGCCGGAATTTATCCCCCATCCCTCATTGAGGAGCTGGTGATGAATGGCTATAGATTGAGAGAGGAGAATGCGCAATGAGATCTAGCTATCCTCGTAAACCAGTCACTGAAGGTACGCAGGAAGGTGCAGCAGGCGGTAAAGAAGGCAAATGGTCTGTTGGCCTTCATAGCGAGATGATTTGAGCACAGGAGCAATGATGTCTTGCTGCAATTATACAGGGCCATCGTGAGGCTGCAACTGGATTATCGTGTGCAGTTTTGGTCTCCTTATCTGAGGAAGGATGTACTTGTCAGAGAGAGAGTGCAGAGAAGAACAAAGAACAAAGAAATGTACAGCACAGGAACAGGCCCTTCGGCCCTCCAAGCCCGTGCCGACCATGCTGCTCGACTGAACTACAATCTTCTACACTTCCTGGGTCCGTATCCCTCTGTTCCCATCATATTCATGTATTTGTCAAGATGCCCCTTAAATGTCACTATCGTCCCTGCTTCCACCACCTCCTCCGGTACCGAGTTCCAGGCACCCACTACCCTCTGTGTAAAAAACTTGCCTCGTACATCTACTCTAAACCTTGCCCCTCTCACCTTAAACCTATGCCCCCTAGTAATTGACCCCTTGACCCTGGGGGAAAGCCTCTGACTATCCACTCTGTCTATGCCCCTCATAATTTTGTAGACCTCTATCAGGTCGCCCCTCAACCTTCGTCGTTCCAGTGAGAACAGACCGAGTTTATTCAACCGCTCCTCATAGCTAATGCCCTCCATACCAGGCAACATACAGGTCAATCTCTTCTGCACCCTCTCTAAAGCCTCCACATCCTTCTGGTAGTGTGGCGACCAGAATTGAACACTATATTCCAAGTGTGGCCGAACGAAGGTTCTATACAGCTGCAACATGACTTGCCAATTCTTATACTCAATGCCCCGGCCAATGAAGGCAAGCATGCCGTATGACTTCTTGACTACCGTCTCCACCTGTGTTGCCCCTTTCAGTGACCTGTGGACCTGTACACCTAGATCTCTCTGACTTTCAATACTCTTGAGGGTTCTACCATTCACTGTATATTCCCTACCTGTATTAGACCTTCCAAAATGCATTACCTCACATTTGACCGGATTAAACTCCATTTGCCATCTCTCCGCCCATGTCTCCAAACAATCTAAATCCTGCTGTATCCTCTGACAGTCCTCATCGCTATCCGCAATTCCGCCAACCTTTGTGTCATCTGGAAACTTACTAATCAGACCAGTTACATTTTCCTCCAAATCATTTACATATACTACAAACAGCAAAGGTCCCAGCACTGATCCCTGCGGAACACCACTCGTCACAGCCCTCCAATTAGAAAAGCATCCTTCCATTGCTACACTCTGCCTTCTATGACCTAGCCAGTTCTGTATCCACCTTGCCAGCTCACCCCTGATCCCGTGTGACTTCACCTTTTGTACTAGTCTACCATGAGGGACCTTGTCAAAGGCCTTACTGAAGTCCATATAGACAACATCCACTGCCCTACCTGCATCAATCATCTTTGTGACCTCCTCAAAAAACTCTATCAAGTTAGTGAGACACGACCTCCCCTTCACAAAACCATGCTGCCTCTCACTAATACGTCTATTTGCTTCCAAATGGGAGTAGATCCTGTCTCGAAGAATTCTCTCCAGTAATTTCCCTACCACTGAAGTAAGGCTCATCGGCCTGTAGTTCCCTGGATTATCCTTGCTACCCTTCTTAAACAGAGGAACAACATTGGCTATTCTCTAGTACTCCGGGACATCACCTGAAGACAGTGAGGATCCAAAGATTTCTGTCAAGGCCTCAGCAATTTCCTCTCCAGCCTCCTTCAGTATTCTGGGTTAGATCCCATCAGGCCCTGGGGACTTATCTAACTTAATCTTTTTTGAGACGCCCAACACCTGGGGCGAAATTCTCCGGAAACGGCGCGATGTCCGCCGACTGGCGCCCAAAACGGCGCCAATCAGATGGGCATCGCGCCGCCCCAAAGGTGCGGAATGCTCTGCTTCTTTGGGGGCCGAGCCCCAACATTGAGGGGCTAGGCTGACGCCGGAGGAATTTCCGCCCCGCCAGCTGGCGGAAACTGCCTTTGTTGCCCCGCCAGCTGGCAGTTGTCCCGCCAAATGACATCTCCAGGCGGCGCATGCGCGGGAGCGTCAGCGGCCACTGACAGCATTCCCGCGCATGCGCAGTGGAGGGAGTCTCTTCCACCTCCGCCATGGTGGAGACCATGGCAAAGGCGGAAGGAAAAGAGTGCCCCCACGGCACAGGCCCGCCCGCGGATCGGTGGGCCCCGATCGCGGGCCAGGCCACCGTGGGGGCACCCCCCGGGGTCAGATCGCCCCGCGCCCCCCCCAGGATCCCAGAGCCCGCCCACGCCGCCTTGTCCCGCCGGTAAGGTAGGTGATTTAATTTACGCCGGCGGGACAGGCATTTTAGCGGCGGGACTTCGGCCCATCCGGGCCGAAGAATCGAGCGGGGGGCCCGCCAACTGGCGCGCCTCCGCCGAATATCCGGTGCCGGAGACTTCGGCAACCGGCAGGGGCGGGATTCACGCCAGCCCCCAGCGATTCTCCGACCCGGCGGGGGGTCAGAGAATCTTGCCCCTCGTCTTTTTGGATCTCAATGTGACCCAGGCTATCTACACACCCTTCTCCAGACTCAACATCTACCAATTCCTTCTCTTTGGTGAATACTGATGCAAAGTATTCATTTAGTACCTCACCCATTTCCTCTGGCTCCACACATAGATTCCCTTGCCTATCCTTCAGTGGGCCAACCCTTTCCCTGGCTACCCTCTTGCTTTTTATGTACGTGTAAAAAGCCTTGGGATTTTCCTTAACCCTATTTGCCAATGACTTTTTGTGACCCCTTCTAGCCCTCCTGACTCCTTGCTTAAGTTCCTCCCTACTTTCCTTATATTCCACACAGGCTTCGTCTGTTCCCAACCTTTTAGCCCTGACAAATGCCTCCTTTTTCTTTTTGACGAGGCCTACAATATCTCTTGTTATCCAAGGTTCCCGAAAATTGCCATATTTATCCTTCTTCCTCACAGGAACATGCCGGTCCTGAATTCCTTTCAACTGACACTTGAAAGCCGCCCACATGTCAGATGTTGATTTGCCCTCAAACATCCGCCCCCAATCTAGGTTCTTCAGTTCCTGCCTAATATTATTATAATTAGCCTTCCCCCAATTTAGCACATTCATCCTAGGACCACTCTTATCCTTGTCCACCAGCACTTTAAAACTTACTGAATTGTGGTCACTGTTCCCGAAATGCTCCCCTACTGAAACTTCTACCACCTGGCCGGGCTCTTCCCCAATACTAGGTCCAGTACCACCCCTTCCCTAGTTGGACTGTCTACATATTGTTTTAAGAAGCCCTCCTGGATGCTCCTTACAAACTCTGCCCCGTCTAAGCCCCTGGCACTAAGTGAGTCCCAGTCAATATTGGGGAAGTTGAAGTCTCCCATCACCACAACCCTGTTGTTTTTACTCTTTTCCAAAATATGTTTACCTATCTGCTCCTCTATCTCCCGCTGGCTGTTGGGAGGCCTGTAGTAAACCCCCAACATTGTGACTGCACCCTTCTTATTCCTGATCTCTACCCATATAGCCTCACTGCCCTCTGAGGTGTCCTCCCGTTGTACAGCTGTGATATACTCCCTAACCAGTAGCACAACTCCGCCACCCCTTTTACATCCCCCTCTATCCCACCTGAAACATCAAAATCCTAGAACATTTAGCTGCCAATCCTGCCCTTCCCTCAACCAGGTCTCTGTAATGGCAACAACATCATAGTTCCAAGTACTAATCCAAGCTCTAAGTTCATCTGCCTTACCCGTAATACTTCTTGCATTATAACATATTCACTTCAGGCCACCAGACCCGCTCTGTTCAGCAACTTCTCCCTGTCTGCTCTGTATCAGAGCCACACTGTCCCTATTCCTTAGTTCTCCCTCAATGCTCTCACCTTCTGACCTATTGCTCCCATGTCCACCCCCCTGCCATACTAGTTTAAACCCTCCCGTGTGACACTAGCAAACCTCGCGACCAGGATATTTATGCCTCTCCAGTTTAGATGCAACCCGTCCTTCTTATATAGGTCACATCTGCCCCGGAATATCTCCCAGTGGTCCAGATAACGGAAACCCTCCCTCCTACACCAGCTGTTTAGCCACGTGTTTAACGGCTCTATCTTCCTATTTCTAGCCTCACTGGCACGTGGCACAGGGAGTAATCCCGAGATTACAACCCTAGAGGTCCTGTCTTTTAACTTTCTGCCTAGCTCCCTGAACTCCTGCTGCAGGACCTCATGCCCCTTCCTGCCTATGTCGTTAGTACCAATATGTACAATGACCTCTGCCTGTTTGCCCTCCCCCTTCAGGATGCCCTCTACCCGTTCGGAGACATCCTGGACCCTGGCACCAGGGAGGCAACATACCATCCTGGAGTCTCTTTCACATCCACAGAAGCACCTATCTGTGCCCCTGACTATAGAGTCCCCTAATACTATTGCTCTTCTGCGCTTTGACCCTCCCTTCTGAACATCAGAGCCAGCCGTGGTGCCACTGCTCTGGCTGCTGCTGTTTTCCCCTGATAGGCTATCCCCCCCGACAGTATCCAAAGGGGTATACCTGTTCGAGAGGGGGACAACCACAGGGGATTCCTGCACTGACTGCCTGCCATTTCTGGTGGTCACCCATTTCTCTGTCTGCACCTTGGGTGTGACCACATTTATATAACTGCGATCTATGGCGCTTTCCGCCACCTGCATGCTCCTAAGTGCATCCAATTGCTGCTCCAACCGAACCATGCGGTCTGTGAGGAGCTCCAGTTGGGTGCACTTTCTGCAGATGAAGCCATCTGGGACGCTGGAAGCCTCCCGGACCTGCCACATTTCACAGTCAGAGCACTGCACCCCTCTAACTGACATTGCGTCAATTAATTAGTAAATTAAAATTAAAAGTTTTTTTTTTTTAAATTGAAGTTACTGTTAACTATCTGTTTCCTAGCACTAGAGTTCTACTATAAATGTGAAAACTAAATATAGTACTAAATTATAATTAAGTAATTATGTTTAATTAGTTACCAATGCTTAATTTTTTAAATTTAGTTTAGATGCCCAACCAGCCACTCAGGTCACAGCTTTTCTGTGATGTCACTTCAGTTTCCCACCCCCACACACACAATTTGAAAAGGTAATAAAAGTAAAAATGAGTAAAAATCACTTACTTACCTTTTTACCTTCTGAGAGTCTCAGATGTTCTCAGGTTCTCTCCCTGACAGAGACTGCTCCTCCTCCTCCGAATGGCTCCCGAAACTAGGCCGTGATCTTTTTAAATCTCTGCTCCGACTCGCAGCTCCTGCGCTTTTTAAATCTCCGCTCCGACTCGCAGCTCCCGCGCTTTTTAAATCTCCGCTCCGACTCACAGCTCCCGCTCTTTTAAAATCTTCGCTCCGACTCGCAGCTCCTGCGCTTTTTAAATCTCCGCTCCGGCTCACAGCTCCCGTGCTTTTTAAATCTCCGCTCTGACTCGCAACTCCCGCGCTTTTTAAATCTCCGCTCCGACTCGTAGCTCCCGCGCTTTTTAAATCTCCGCTCCGACTTGCAGCTCCCGCTCTTTTTAAATCTCCGCTCCGACTCGCAGCTCCCGCTCTTTTTAAATCTCCGCTCCGACTCGCAGCTCCCGCGGTTTTTAAATCTCCGCAGTTAGGTTCACCAGACTGATTCCTGGGATGGTGGGGCTGACGCATGAGGAGAGATTGAATTGGTTAGGAAGTATTCGCTGGAGTTTAGAAGAATGAGGGGGAATCTAATCGAAAACTATAAGATTTAACAGGACTGGACTGGGTAGATGCAGGAAGGATGCTCATCAAGGCAGCGGGAGTCCAGAACAAGGGAACACAGTCTGAGGATACGGGGTAGACCATTTAGGACTGAGATGAGGAGAAATTTCTTCACCCAGAGAGTGGTGAGCCTGTGGAATTCGCTACCACAGAAAGTAGTTGGGTCCAAAACAGTGTGGGCGGGATTGTCTGGTCCCCAACCACGTGTTTCTCGGTGGCACGCCGTTCGTTGGCGGCAGGATTCCCTACTCCCGCTGCTTGTCAATGGGATTTCCCATTGAAGACACCCCACACCGCTGGAAATCCCAGGGGTGGGGTGTGCTGCCAGCGGGAGAAGAAAATCCCAATGGATGGAGAATTCCGGCCTGTATCTTTTGAAGAAAGAATTAGATATAGCTCTTGGAGCTAAGGGGAATCATAATAATAATAATCTTTATTAGTGTCTCAAGTAGGCTTACATTAACAGTGCAATGAAGTTACTGTGAAAAGACCAGAGTCGCCACATTCTGGCGCCTGTTCGGGTACACGGAGGGAGAATTCAGAATGTCCAATTCACCTAACAGCATGTCTTTCGGGAGTTGTGGGAGGATCATAGGATATGGGGGGAATGCGGCAGCAGGTTACCGAGTTGGATGATCAGCCATGATCATAATGAATGGCAGAGCAGGCTCGAAGGGCCGAATGGCCTCCTCCTGCTCCTATTTTCTACGTCTCTACCTTCTTAAACCATTGCTGTCTCTATGGTGTCCATGCTGTTACAGAGGGAATTCCCGTGATAGTGGACTCAGTGCATGAAGGCAGGCCTGTCCCACCCAGTTCTCTGCTCTCCTGAGCTACACTGTGCTGCAGGAGAGAGGAGAAAATGTCATTGCCTGTCACAGTTGAAGTCATGTTGACGTGTGTGAGGTTGAGATGGAATTAGGTTGGTTGTGAGTTGTGACGGCCAGGGTGAGAGGTTGGTTGAGTCCTGGGTAGGAAATGTGACTTGAAGATATAACCACTGACCTCACTGGCCTGAGATTATTAAACCGCTTGCGGCATAGTGACCAGATCCTCGGGGTCAGACCCCAGGCACATTGACCTCCTTTGAGACCCATTCAAACAGCGTGATCCATAGTGGAAATATGTCCTCTCTTCTATCCATCTCCATGACTAAGGCCTCACAGTGCTGCATCACTTAACCTAGGAGCCCCCCACCTTTGTGTTTCATTCCCCTTCTTTAGAATCAGAGCTGTAGTTTTCAGTGGCAGACTCCTAAGATTCAATGCAGTTCATTTTAAAGAGGGACAGGCTGCCTTTAAGAGCCAGTGCCTGGTTGGGACATGTGATAGCTTCACATGCTGTTAGGTTCCAAGATGAGCATGAAACCGGCTGGTAGCCACATGGGGCTGCACATTGAGATCACGCAAATGACGAGGCAGCACAAAGTTTGAGTGCTGCATGCCTGAAATGAAACCTGATACGGGCAGCTGGCATTCATGACTACACCCCCACCAATTAAAAATGGGAGCAGATTAATTTTTAGTCCTCAGGTTTTTGACCTTTATAACAGCTTTCAGGATTGATGGAAAGAAAATCATTCTCAACCCATTTACAATATCATTGTTCTCTCCTTCAAAGACCGGCTGACTGTTCTGCTGTCTTTTTCACCCAAATGTGCCAGATTTATATCAATATTCTTCCACACAGAACACTTAACAAGGTTGCAGCATCCACCCATTCTAATCCCTGAATGTTCTTGTCATTGGTGATTTTCAGTTTACTACCTGTTCAGCCTAAAGGTACAATCCATTACAGCATTAACTTCATAAGCAGTGCTGCCCTGTCATTACTCTGTAGGCTCTTGGCTTAGGTTTGAAGAGCACAAAATATCATGTGAAGTTTCATTCTGTCTTAGCTATAGATGTCACGTCTACAAACAGTCATTTTTAAAAAATCCTTTTAAACCAGCAGCAAGCTCGATGGGGTGGATCAAAACTGATTACATGAATCGTGCAGAAGACACAGGCTCCAAGTTTACATAGGCCTCGAACCAGGCTGTTACCATGGCGATTGTGGACCACCAGTGACCTCTGGTGGGTGGTCAGTGGAAAGGTGCCCCTATGTGCATGGGACAAACAGACAGATGCACAAAACCATCATGGACGCAACATGAGAAACCGTCAGCTCCATGCTACCAGAAATCTGGTGTTTGCTCTCTGGTGACCTTTCCCCCCACCTAAAAAAAACTGCCCCCTTCACGAACCATTGTGAAGACTGTTGTGTTAGGTACATTGGTCTAACACTGGCTGCAACTGGATACAGTTTAGATCAGAAAGATACTCCAGACCTTGAAATTAGTTCAATCAGGTTTATTGAACTAATAGCACAGTTAGCACAGTTCTCTGTGAGTTCGACTCTCTGCTAACCTAAGTGTGGTTACTCTGTCTGACTGAACCAGACTAGCTCTTAGCCAAATGGTGGAGGTTTGAGATTGTAACAACACCCTTGACTGACTCTCTAGATGTTCATCAGTGGAAAGAGGCGGAGTGTGAGTGTCTCGTGTCTTTTATAGTCAGATCCCACCCCTGAGTGTCCTGCCTGCTTATTGGCCATGTCCTGTTCTCTGTGTCGATTAGACGCTTGTCTGTATATCATTATGTGGGTGTGTGTGCCTGCATATCATGACAAAGACCAATATCAATTATTTGCCAGGGTCCGTATTGCTATCAAGGCTTGTGTTCACACTGTGGATAGGGAGGGAGCCAAGGCACATTGCTCATCTAAAGGCTGATAGACCCTTTCTCACTAGCCATACTGGCATCACAGGTTATTCTAGGTGCAGCCTAATGAGTCCCTAATACCAGGCCTGAACCCTTCCAAACCCCAGCTCCAACGCTTTGTATAATTATAAAGGGCTTTATTTTATATTCATTCTCAAAGTGAATGGGGTTTGCTGGCAAGGTCAAGATATATTGTTCATCCCTGGTTGTTACTGCTGTATGGTCTGTTTCACTACTTCCGAGGACCGGTAAGAGAAAGGCGGAGTCATATACAGGTCGTACCGGCACGGCACGGTTGCACAGTGGTTAGCACTGCTGCCTCACAGCTCCAGGGTCCTAGGTTCAAATCCAGCCTCGGGTGACTGTGTGGAATTTGTACTTTCTCCTCGTGTGTATTGGCCATGCTAAATTGCCCTTAGTGTCCAAAAGGTTAGGTAGAGTTACTGGGTTACGGGGACCAGGTAGAAGCCTGGACTTAAGCAGGGTGCGCTTTCCAAGGGCCGATGCAGACTCGATGGGCCGAATGGCATCCTTCTGCACTGTAAATTCTATGATTCTATGAATGGCAACCGTGAAACAATTTAATCTTTTAAAAAAGAAAGAAATAATTGCATTTCTATATCGCCTTTCATAACCTCGTGTCATCCTTAGACGGTTTACAGCCAATGATCCAGTCACTATCATAATGTAGCAACCAGTTTGCAAGTTCCCAAGCACAATAATGTGATATTGACCAGAGTATTTGGTGAGTTTTGGGGAATAAACACTGTCCACGGATAAAAGGATAAATATTGGAACTATCTGACAGATTCATTTTAAAGGTACCAGATTTTTAATTTCCCGAAGATTTAATAAAAACTGAATCCAAGTTTATTCTTGCACTGCCATGGTGGGCTTGACCTCACGAGAGTCCATTTTTATTGCCTTCACCTGGCCTGAACAGGACAATAAGCCCATTGTGAGGGTAGCCTTACTGCCCCATTGACACTGCGATTTGGCTGACTCCATTTTAAAAGGGGCCTGCCACCGGGTTGTCCTAATCACTTGCCCGTCTTAATAAGGAATCGCTGTCAAAAGGACATATTGTCAAAGCTTTTCATCTTGCACTCATCAGTCACAAAAATACCAGTATCAAGGGAAACAGTGAATGGTACATTTCCTATATTTGAAACCACAGCAGCATGTCATAGTTTCCTTGCATGTCTTAATGGATTCCATCTGACACTCAAATTCACTTTTGTACTGGAGCTGTGACATGAACTCCCCTTCTTTGATGTCCTAGTTGAGAAATTTCCCAGCGGGTTCTCTAATGTGGTCTACTGCAAGCCTGCCTTCACTGGTCAATACACACTTTGGGATTCTTACAGTTCCACATGCTATAAGACTGGCTTTAGCGGCAAACTTAAGAGTAGGGCCGGAGCCATTTGCTCACCATTTCATACTGTATATTACGCAAACTCATGAATGGACTAAAGTCCCATCACTGACAGCCCTAAAAAGTGCCCAGTTTACCCCAGATTACCCTGGAAGGGCAAAGTATCTGAAAACTTTAAGCAGAGGGTGAAGCTAGTTGTTTCATGCTGTTACTATGCAGTAGTAACATGATCTGGAGATGCCAGCGCTGGACTGGGGTGGGCACAGTAAGAAGTCTTACAACACCAGGTTAAAGTCCAACAGGCTTATTTGGAATCACTAGCTTTCGGAGCACTGCTCCTTCCTCAGGTGAGTCTCAGACGGTAATCCGCCCCCTCCAAACTGGCGTCATCGTGACGTGCGCCGCGTGCCGTTTCAAAGGCGTTGGCGCATCATCTGCTGGCCCACCCGTGATGCTCCGACCCCCATGGGCCTCGTTCCTGATGGCCTGGGCCACGTGTAGTCCCATCCATGCGGGAACCCGGCGTGACGGCTGCAGACTGTGTCCATCTCCACCACACTCGGCCAGAATCCATGCCCTGGCCGTGGGGGAGGGGGGAGCTTCTACAAGGGCTGGGGGGACTGGTGGGAGGTGGCCAGGGGGTGGGTTGTGGGGTCGCGGTTGGCAGGTTGGATTCGCGAACAGCCGGCGCCATGTTGGACGGCGCAACCGGGGCAGGTCGTCAGCCGTGCGCATGCGCGGCCTGGACCCGCCCATTCTCCAGCCGTTTTTGGCGCGGGCGGCAGGTGTTTCAGTCGACTCTGAAACTCTGGTGGTGCTCGCTCCACATGGATACTGGAATCGGTGATGATTTGAAATTAATGAAATGAAAATCGCTTATTGGCACAAGTAGGCTTCAAATGAAGTTACTGTGAAAAGCCCGTGGTCGCCACATTCCGGCACCTGTTCGGGGAGGCTGGTATGGGATTTCACGCCGATTTTTCATCGTAAAAGACCACTCATGCTCCGCTGGCATCAGCACTTAGTCTCCCAAAGGGAGAATCCAGTCCATTGTCTTTAAGGTATGATTCCATGAGTCAGACTATGTTAGACATGACTAGTCTGTGGAACCACTCAAGCCCCCAGGTGTTAGTAAGGAGGACTTTGCAGGGTCAACAGATCTGGGTTAGCCATTGTCACTTCATGTGCCTAGGTCAATGCCTGGTGGTCTATTTGGTTTGATTTATTTTTGTAGACTTTGTAGTGATTTGATACAACTGAGTGACTTGCTGGGCCATTTCAGAGGAAATCTAAGAGTCAGCTGCATTGCTGTGGGTCTGGAGCCACATGTAGACCAGACCAGGTAAGGATGGCACATTTCCTTTCCTTTCGTTAGCTGTCCAGATGTTGATCACGATGAATGAACCTGGCTTTCAATTTCAAATTTATCAATTGAATTTAAATTCTACCAGCTGACGTAGTGCAATTTGAACCCAGGCCCCCCCCCCCTCCCCCCACCTAAGGAATAAGCCCCTGGGTTACTAGTCAATTGCATTACTATAATGCCACTGCTTCTCCCCTTCCCATATGCGGGATATACGGTTGTGCAGCCATGCCAGGCATTTCAGAGTTTCATCAGGGATTCCATCATCCCCATGAGCTTTGTTGCTTTTCAGCCACCGAATGGCTTTATCACCACTCCAGCCCTGGGGTGGCACCGAGCCTGAGACGAACGGGATATTACAGGTCGGAGATTCGTCTGAGGAATTCTGTCATATGTTTGATCCAGTGAGCACTGACTGCCTCCCTGTATTAATAAAATCCCACCCATGCAAGGTTTTCAGTGGAGTGTGATCTGAGTGTTTTTAGCCGTAGATCCCAACCGCGCTGAAGAACCAATGCATGCCATTGGTATCCAAAGGTTGTTGGATCGCTCATGCTCTTTCTATGCACTATTCATTTTTGATGTATGGTTCAGTGAGTATGAATTTGTCAGGCTGGTGCTTGACTGGTCTGTGGACAGCTCTCCCAATTTTGTAACCAGCCCCCAAATGTCATTAGGGAGAACTAATGATAGTTGACCGGGCTGGTGTACTGTTGTTACTTCGGGTGCCAAGGTCACTCACAATCTTATTCTTAATGTAATAATAATGGCTTCAATGAAGTTACTGTGAAAAGCCCCTGTTCGCCACATTCCAGCGCCTGTTCGGGGAGGCCAGTATGGGAATTGAACCCGCGCTGCTGGCCTTGTTCTGCATTACAAGCCAGCTGTTTAGCCCACTGTGCTAAACCAGCCACTGTAAGGTGAACATTGAAGAGCCAACAACGCAACGTTGGGGGCTTGATAGGGTAGATGCTGAGAGGTTGTTTCCCCTTGTGGGACAGTCGAGGACCAGAGGTCATAATCTTAGAGTAAGGGTCGCCCATTTAAGACAGAGATGAGGAGGAATTTCTTCTCTCAGAGGGAATCTGTGGAATTCTTTACCACAGAGAGCTGTAGAGGCTGGGTCTTTAAGCTCAAGGCTGAGATAGGCACACTTTTAATCAGTAAGGCAATCAAGGGTTATCAAGATAAAGCGGGAAAGTGGAGTTGAGGATTATCACATCAGGTCAGCCATGATTTAATTGAACGACGGAGCAGATTTAATGGGCCGAATGACGTACTTCTGCTCCTTTATCTTCTGGTCTTATGGGAAAGATTTTTTCAACACAGTGAGGGGTTAGGATCTGGGATTGCTTCCTGCTGTGATGATCACCATTCTGTGATTCAATGCAGCAGAACGAATGATCATATTCAACCCCCAATATAGTTAATCGCCTGAATCTAAATAAACTTCAAGCAATGAAAATGCTGGAAATGCACAGTGGGTCACTTAGCATTGGTTAATGAGTCACAGAGTGCTTCAGAGTAAACTATCAAATGCCTGAACCGAGACTCCCAAAACAAGCTTTCCACTCGGAGCTTCAACCTGGCAAACGAGGCCCGGGAAGAGAAAGGAATCACTTCAAGGGAACTCTCGAAGCCTCCTTGAAAAAGTGCAACCTCCCCCACTGACACCTGGGAATCCCTGGTTCAAAACTGCTCGAAGTGGAGGAAAAGCATCCGGGAAGGAGCCGAACACCACTGGTTTCATCACTGAGAGCAAACTGAAGCCACAAGCGTCGACTGCCCCACCTGTGACAGAGATTCTAAGTTGTGCACTGGATGGCTCTGTCACCTCAGAGCTCATTTTTAGTGCGGAAGCAAGTAACCCTCGACTCCGAGAGACACCTAAGAAGAGATACCTGAGGGCATAACCCGACCAGCTCCCCTACCATTCACTGCTCTCCTCCAACACACAATGCCAGCAACGTTCTCCTTTTTTCCCCTTCCTTCTCTGAATCCTACTGGGTACAATGAACAACAAGCGATTCTCTGTTACCTCACCCAAATGGATTTTTGTCATGTGTCAACTTATCACTCGGTGGTGTTGATCACATATATGACTATGGAGGACCATACAACTGGGCCTGATTCTGTCATTATTTGACAGCCATGCTTGGCTGAAGTTTACTGATGCCTAAGAGACACGGGATCATATGTAGAACTTCCCTGCCCTGTGCAGCTCAATATTGGGCCGATGGAATGACCAGGAGAAAACTAAGACAAATGAAGATCACGGCCAGGAACATCCTTCGAGCTGTTACATGTATATTACAAGGAAACGCAGGGAAAACCTTGTTTTATATCTCAAAACAGTTATTGTCAATCTCATGAATAAGACAAGGGGTTATCCATAGAATCCATACAGTGCAGAAGGAGGCTCTTTGGCTCACTGAGCCTGCACCAACCTTCTGAAAGAACACTCTGCCTTGACCTGCTCCCTCACTCTATTCCCGTAAACCTGCGCATTAATCATGGCCAATCCACCTAACCTGCACATCTTTGGATACTGAGGGGCAATTTATCATGGCAATCCACCTAACCTGCACATCTTTGGACTGTGGGAGGAATCCGGAGCATCCGGAGGAAACCTACGCAAACACGGGAAGAACATGATAGCATGGTAGTGGACATGGCAGCACAAGTGGCTGGCACTGTGGCTTCACGGCGCCATGGTGCCAGGTTTGATTCCCTGCTGGGTCACTGTTTGTGCGGAGTCTGCACGTTCTCCCCGTGTCTGTGTGGGTTTCCTCTGGGTGCTCCGGTTATCTCCCACAGTCCAAAGACGTGCAGGTTAGGTGGATTAGCCATGATAAATTGCCCTTAGTAAGGCGGTTAGGTTAGGAGGGGTGATTGGGTTACGGGGGTAGGGTGGAAGTGAGGGCTTAAGTGGGTCAGTGCAGACTCGATGGGCCGAATGGCCTCCTTCTGCACTGTATGCTCTGTGTTCTATGTTCTGACGTACAAACTCCACATGGTCGTCCAGAGGCCGGAATCGAACCTGGGCCCCTGATGCTGTGATGCAGCTGTGCTAACCACTGTGCAGCTGTGCCATCCTTTGTGGCAGTTAACAAACTGTTGGCCATTCAGCACTGGAATGATAGAGTCATTGCAGCACAGAGGGTGGCCACCTGTCCTCACGATTCAATCCGGCACAGTCACAATCAATCCAGTCAGTCCCATTTCCCTGCTCTCTGTCACCCCGCAAGTTTATTTCCCTCAAGGACCAAGTGCTGGAAAATGGGATTCGAATAGATAGGTGTTAGATGGCTGGCACAGACATGATGGGCTGAAAGGCCACTTCCTGTGCTGTATGGCTCTTAGTTCCTGTCCAACTTGCTTTTGAAATCATTGATCGTCTTCACTTTCACCATTCACGTCGACAATGAGCTCCAAGTCATCACTGGCTGCGTTCATCCTTACATCACCTTTGCATCTCTTGCTTAAAACTTTAAATCCTTGGTCCCCAAGTCCTTGCACCATTAGCCAATGGGAAAGAGTTTTTTGTCGTCTGAATGGAAGAGTTTGTCATTTCAAACTCTTTCTCTGATTACAGATGCTGCGATAAGGCTGCTTTGCGATCTCCGCCAGTAGTTGCCCCAGCTGAGTAATATCATTAATTTCATGCAGTTAGTGGACAATTAGAGACAATATTGTTATGATGATGTTCAAAACTACCTCGTGCATGAGTTTGATAGGCAGACTTGACCCTTCACCCTTCAGCCCGAGGTGGATTAGCACCTGACTCCCAGGCAGTTCCTCTTCGTGAAAGGTTCATGTGGGAGCCTGCCCCTTTAAGGAGGCGTGTTGTTGGCGGGTCGTGTGACCTGGCCTATCAGGCCGGAACGTGCAAATCCTGAGGCTGAGTGCAGGTTTTACTGTTAGTTGGGAGTTTGGAGTCGTGGAGTTCGGCAGCCTTTATCTCACCCTCTGTAAATAGTAAACAGGGCGTCACGGTAACACAGTGGTTAGCACTGTTGCTTCATAGAACCACGGTGGCAGGTTTGATTCCTGGCTTGGGTCACTGTCTGTGTGGAGTCTACATGTTCTCCCCGTGTCTGCATGGGTTTCCTCTGTGTGCTCCAGTTTCCTCTCACAAGTCCTGAAAGATGAGCTTGTTAGGTGAATTGGACATTCTGAATTCTCCCTCTGTGTACCTGAACAGGCGCCGGAATGTGGCGACTAGGGGATTTTCACAGTAACTTCATTGCAGTGTTAATGTAAGCCTACTTGTGACACTAATAAAGATTATATATCGTTGTTTGCCTTAATAAACCGTTTATTCATTAATCGACTTGGTGGTCACCAGTCTTTCAAGGTGCTGCAGTTCATTAAAGTTGTTACCAATGAGTGCATTTTATCCAGACGTTTCAATGTTTTTCTGGAGCTGAATAACCTGAGAGGATCTTAACCTTGAGCCCATTATCCTGCACTTATCCTTCAAGAGATAAGGGATGAGAAAACAAGCTGAGAAACATTGCACCATTACTCCCTCTGGACTGAGATCAAGGAAATAACAGCAAACTGGATTTCAAAGAAGAATGAGGCAATGTCTAACTGGAGTAGCTGGAAATATAATACTTGAAAATTACATTGAATTACACAGTGATTTGCAGCACAGAAACAAGCCATCCACCCCAACAACATTTCTGTTCCACGTGAGCCTCCTCCCACCTTACAGCATCTCGTCCTATCAACTGGCCTGGATCCTCCGATGCCAACAGTGCCGAATGTTGAGACATTTGTCACTGTTGCTCAATGGGACAATTCAGAAGGTCCCGACCTGCACACAAGCCCAGCAATGGCCGAGGACGTCTAAACTTCTGATGGGCAAATTTACCCTGCCCTAGCCTATCCAAGTGTATCCAAGCTTCCGGTGTCAGAGAATTGGGCCTGTTATGCAATATTTAACAAGATACCTTTGTTTTGTCCCACTGTTAGTTTCTGCCATAAATCAGTAATAAATAGCGAAGCCCACCCACATTATTCCCCACCCGCCCTCAACCTCCCCACCTGCCAACTACCTATCTCTGGACAATCACCATTCCATCACCGTAGCTGCCCATCCTCTGGCTACCAACCACCACCGACTTCCCATCACCCAGGCGATGGCGTAGTGGTATTGTCACTGGACGAGTAAACCAGAGACACAGGTTCAAATCCCGCTACTGCAGATGGTGATATTTGAATTCAATAAAATCTGGAATTAAAAGTCTAATGATGGCCACGAAACCCTGGTCGATTGTCATAAAAACTCATCTGGTTCATTAATGCCCTTCAGGGAAGGAAATCTTCCGTCCTTACCTGGCCTGGCCTACATGTGATTCCAGATCCACAGCAACATGGTTGACTCTTAACTGCCCCGTCAAGGGCAATTAGGGATGGGCAATAAATGTTGGTACAACCTGCGATGCCCATGTCCCACGAAAGAATAAAAAATGAATACCCACCTCCCCAACTATCCACTCCACCTCTGACTACCCACCCCAATTAGCCAGTCACTAACCACCCGACTACTCACTGCTCCCCATGATTACTCTCCCACCCCAACTCTCCAGACCCTTGAATGTCCATCCCATGCCTTAACCCCTGACCCAACTACCCATCATATCTCCCGCTCACCCACTCCATCCACCAATTACACCCCTCCAACTACCCACCCCACTGTAACTGCCCACACTTCCACCTGCCCACACATCTACACGACTATCCACATGCCGTTGACTACCCAGCCACCCTGACTATCCAACACTCAACCCGGCAATCCACCACCCCTGATATACCTACCCGCCTGACTACCTAACCTGCCCCCAACAACCCACTCCACTCCTACCCACATACCCTCCCTTTCCTCTTCTTGGGCAGCTCCTCAGGGTCGAGGATGACTTGCTACCACTCCGGGGAGGTGGGTTCTGCGGTGGCTGAATAGTCCGTTCCTGGATCCGCAGACTGTACCAAAGGTTTGGCAGGTGGTGTTTGATGAGGTGGGTGGATGGGACACTCTGAATTCCGAGCTTTCCTTCCGCTGTTTATGCTTGGCTTCCACGTGCTCCACCCTGTGACGTTCAAGGTGATTGGCGCCTTCATGGATGCTTCTTCTGCAGTTTGTGCGTTCTAAAGCAAGTGATTCACACGTGTCAATGGGGATGTTGCATTTATTCAGGGAGGCTTTCAGAGTGTCCTTGTAGCGTTTCCTCTTCCCTTCTAGTGACTGCTTGCTATTACAGAGCTCAGAGTAGAGCATTTGTTTTGGGAGTCCTGTGTTGGGAAAGCGCCCATTACTGCTGGCCTAGGGATGCCTCAATACTGGGGATATTGGCCTGCGAGAGGACACTCACATTGATATCCTGCCACTCGATTTGAAGGATTTTGTGGAGACAGCGTTGGTGGTATCTCTCCAAGGGTTTGAGGTGACTTCCGTATATTGTCCATGTTTCTGATGCATACAGGAGGATGGGGACCTTGGCTGAAATGTAGACTGGGTTTGAGGTCTCGGTCTTCAAACATTCTGTTCCTCAGCCACCCAATGACTGCACTGGTTCACTGGAGTTGATGCTGAATGGTTGCCTGGGAGTTTTGTATGGTAGGAGCGGACTGGTAGAGGACCTTTGTTTTCCGGATGTTTAGTCTGAGGCCCATTCTCTCATATGCTTCAGCGAATGCGTCGATGATGGTTTGTAGCTCGGCCTCTGAGTGTGCGCACGCACAGGCATCATCTGCCACTGCCGCTTGATGACAGTGGCTGGGGTGGTCTTGGTTCTGGCCTGGATGCTTGAACAGTTTCCCACTTGTCTGGTAGGTTAGCTCCACTCCGGCCGGGTGGGGGGGGGTTCTGGGTGACGGGGTGGAGTGATGTTGTGAGGAAGATGGGGAAGAGCGTTGGTACAATGATGCAGCCCTGTTTGACCCCAGTTTGCACACATATTGAATCTGTGGTGGTTCCGTTAGCGAGGATCACGGCTTGCATGTCATCATGGAGTGGGCGGAGAATGATGATGAATCTCTGTGCGCTGCCATATTTGAGGAGGAAGTTCCACAAACCCTCACGGTTGACAGAGTCGAAGGCCTTTACGAGATTGAAGAAGGCCTTGTCCAGAGGTTGATGCTGCTCCCTGCATGTTTCCTGGATTTGTCACACGCTGAAGGTCAGGTCCATGGTGCCTCTTGATGGGTGGAAGTAGCACTGAGACTCAGGGAGGAGCTCTGGGAGGAGGCATTTGAGGAACATTCTCGTGATGGCCTTTCCCATGGTGGTGACCAGAGAAATCCCCCTGTATTTCTGCAGTTGGACCTGTCTTCTTACTCGAAGATAGATGCAATTAAGACGTCTTTGAGGTCACCCGGCATGCTCTCTTCCTTCCAGAGAAGGATGATGAGGTTATGGATTCTTGGCATGAGTGCCTCTCCGCCATATTTTAATTCTTCTGCGGGGATTTCATTCATGCCAGAGGACTTGTTGTTTTTCAGCTGTCGGATGTTTTTTTCGACCTCATGGTGAGGCTGGGTTGTGCTGAGATGGTGGTGGGTAGTGTTTTGCGGGATGGTGTCGAGGACACTTGTGCCGAAGGCTCCCAATCCACCCCACGCCTGACTACCCACCCCTGACAAACCACCACATTGCCACTACCCAGCCCATTTCTTATTACCCACAAACCCCACTTATCTACCCCTAACCGAACCACCCAACAAACTCGACCGCCTACCCCGACCCGACCAGACCACCCAACCCCTTAACCTCATTGCAAGCTGCCTCATGCCTTAATCTACCTCACATCCTCCACATCTTCCCGCACCTCCTCTCATTCTCAAAAAAACTCCATCCCTTCACACCCCCAGCCCTGTCACCCCTTCAAACCCCACATGCCCTTTGACACTCCCACATCCCTCACATCCCTACACCCCCTCACCCCCCTGACATGCTCCTATCCAGTGACTGGGTGTTGATTAGGTGGAAGATGTGGGAAATCCATTCTTCAATATCTGGCCACCGAGAAGGTTGATGGAGCTATTAACAGTCCCCACCTCCCCATTCTCTGCTCTTTGGGGCACAGAGCTGCCATTTCTAGTTCCTGTCTGCTTTATCATCCCTTCCCTTAATCCCCTACCCCTGAGGTTATGATCATTCAGGGCCAAGGTGGGTTCATTTTCTTCACACGATGAAGCCTATGAATTACGGACCCCAGGACACAGGCAGTGGCTCTCTGAATTTTGTGGATGTCTGTATTTTCGAAATGGCTATTATATTGCACGTGTTTTTAGCCAGGTTGCAACTGGTAAATACTGCAAGCAAATCTCTTATTAAAATGAGCTGCTAATTGGTATTTGTCCAATCGTGACATTGTTCACGCAAAGCTTCGCCGTATCCCACAGTTTTATGGTGAAAAGCACACTAACAAATAGCGCATGCTACAGTGGAGGCTGTCCGTAGCCTGGAATATCTATGACATGAACTATTTACGACTGTCACTGTGGTGGCGAGGCCCCTTTAAGGGGCGAGCCCTTGTGGTCCACTTGACTGGCTTGGGGCCTACTGCGCGGGTAGCGTGGATCCCGACAAATGGGAAAAAGGCACTGGGCCCAGGGCAGCTGGGTCCCGGGCAGAGTGCACCCTGGAGCCAGAGAGTGAACACCTATTTAGTGACTCTGAGCCTGTGTATAGTTTGCTTTTACTTGTCACCAATAAACCCTTGTGCATTGTACTGGCAGTCTCCCTAGTCTTGCCCCAAGCCACCACAGTCACAAAGGGCATTGTTTGCAACAGTCCATCAGGTCAAGTTCTAATGTAAGCGCTTTTTTGACTTCCAGGCATCCCATAGCGCTTTGCAACAAATGAAGTACTTTTCAAGTGTTATGTAGGAACGCTGGAAATGCTGAACAGAGAGGATTTTCACAAATACATTTACAATCAGTGAAAGCCCTCGAGTGTCAAGCAAGTTCCCAGGGTGGCCTCTGCTACCCATTTCTCCAGGATCAGGAGAGGCGTCTAAGTGTTTGATTGATCAGTGCTGACAGTTACTTCCATTAAACAGATAGGTTAGGGTTCATATTAATATTACACAGCGCCAGATGTTTGTTAACTCATCCTCCGGGACTTACTGTTCATATTTGTTCAGCTACACGCTAAAAGTGGCATCAATAATGAAGATTAGCGAGCTGCTTGTTGTACTTCAGCATACAGGAGAATTTCATACCTTAGTGCAGCCCTGTAAAGTGACTAAAACTGCCCCAAAATGGATCAATGGGGAAATTAAAAGCAAGATTAAGACAAAAGGAAGATTGAACAAGACTCTCAGGAGACAGAATATAATTTCAGTGAGCACAAGAATTAAATAGGGATTGAGAGCCAAGAGAACATAGGAACTGGAGTGTTCAGCTCTTCAAGCCTGTTCGGCCATTCAGTTCGATCCTGGATGATCTGTACCATAATTCTATTGACCTGCCTTTGATCCATATTCCTTGCTGCCCTTACCCAACAGAACTCGATCAATCTCACTGCTCAAAATTGGAGTCCTCCATCCGAAGTGACCTGACTCCAATTTTAATATTATGGCCTGAATTTTTCTGATGTGGCTTCTCGCTGACTACCATCCGAAGAATCAACTAGTGCCCTACAATCATTTCACACTCAAGTGAGCATTAAATGGCTGCATGCGGCACTGCTGCCCCTAACTTGGGAAGATAATAATAATCTTTATTGTCACAAGTATGTAGTGATCTCTATGTGCATGAATATATGGGGTTAATGTGTAATCAGTAGCACCAGATGATCACTAGAGGGCCCGACCCACAGGGGTGTAAAAGCAACCGCATTGTGCCTATCTCTCTCTCTTTTCGGGTGTACTGTGACCAGGACAGGAGTATAAGATTAGCTCAGATGGTTAGTGTAGTTACGCATAGTTATTGTAGTTAGATCTTGTTGACTGTCATGAGAATGTCACTTTAAGAAATGTTTGGCTGCTCATGTTACTGCAGTGATGTCAGAGTGTGGGTGGAGCTGAGCTCTGGCTCTGCTTTTTAGTTTCACTTTGAGAAAAGCTTGGGTGCGTCTGTGTGTTTTTGGTTTCGTTTTTCAGTGTTGGAGCTGAAGCCAGACAAAGCAGGTGTACTGTTGTACTCTATGCCATGAAAAGACTATCTCTTGATCATTTGGTGAACTCAGAATTATAAATGTTCTCAGTAGTGAATGTAAACCTGATGTGCTTCTGTTAAAAGGTGTTTCTTTTGTCTGCTGGATGTTGTTTGGGAAGTTATTCAGGATTACTGAGTGTTGTATTCTTTGGGGGTTGTATTTGAATTAATGGTTGCTAAGATGTTCACTGTATGTTTTTAAAAGGTTAACTTGAGTTCATAGAATAAACACTTTTGCTTTTTAAAATATTTTCCATTTCTGCAGCACCACACCTGTAGAGTGGGCCGTGTGCTCCCCATACCACAATCTATCAAAAGTTGTGGGTCAGGTGAACTCCATGATACACTTTGGGGTTCTCTAAACTCTGGCCCATAACATGACCTCATCACTAGTATCAATGTTAAAGTTAAGAACACACGCAATTATTGTTATAGTTACTCAATAAACCTTTTGTTACTAATGGACGAGTTTGAGTCGTCTTCATCGAGATACAGAAGACCTCATCAATAACCAAGGTTTGAGTAACACATATTACACACAGTAGCATATCAAAACATACAAAGAAGTGTAATAAAAAATAATACAGGAGTGTAATAAAATAAAGTAGTCTTACATTAACACTGCAATGAAGTTACTGTGAAAAGCCCGAGTCGAAACATTCCGGCACCTGTTTGGGTGCACAAAGGGAGAATTCAGAATGTCCAAATTACCTAACAAGCACGCCTTTCGGGATTTGTGGGAGATGTGGGAGATGTGGGAAGCTCGGTAGCCTTGTGGATAGCACAATTGCTTCACAGCTCCAGGGTCCCAGGTTCGATTCCGGCTTGGGTCACTGTCTGTGCGGAGTCTGCACATCCTCCCCGTGTGTGCGTGGGTTTCCTCCAGGTGCTCCGGTTTCCTCCCACAGTCCAAAGATGTGCAGGTTAGGTGGATTGGCCATGATAAATTGCCCTTAGTGTCCAAAATTGCCCTTAGTGTTGGGTGGGGTTACTGGGTTATGGGGATAGGGTGGAGGTGTTGACCTTGGGTAGGGTGCTCTTTCCAAAAGCCGGTGCAGACTCGATGGGCCGAATGGCCTCCTTCTGCACTGTAAATTCTATGATAATCAAATTCTATGAAACCGGAGCACCCGGACGAAGCCCACACAGACACGGGGAGGACATGCAGATTCCGCACAGAGAATAACCCAAGCCAGGAATTGAACCTGGGACCCTGGCGCTGTGAAGCAACAATGCTAACCACTGTGCTACCGTGCCGCTTGTGAGAGATCTTCTGTACTTGCAATGACAGCACTGCAGTGGACAGAAGAAGAAATGCAGGAGGACGTCTGACACAAAATCCAGGCACGGGGGCCCAGTTACGTTCAAGGGCTTCCGCCTTCCCCATCGCATCCCCATGCAAGTTCAATCCTCCCACCAGCCCCAAATTGAAGCTGGGCGGGAAACTGCCCTTAACAGGCCAATTCCTCAATTGTGGCAAAGGTGAACATTCCCTTCGAAGCCTTGCCCACCCCAACATAAAACTGTTGTGCGGTATGGGCAGCAAAGAACCTGGAGGGAGTCCCACCCCTTCAATTTCATGCTCCCTCCCAATTTTAAAAACCTGTTGGTGGGAGAACATAACATTCTGGCCTATGTCTCCATTTTCTTGATTTTCCCACCTATCTTGTTCTTTTACATATCTTGATCAGATCACCTGACAGTCCTTCTAAGCCCCAAGGGATTGGAAGCCAGTTTAATGCAACCTGTGCTCATAATTTTACCCTTGAAATTTTTCATACCATTCTGATAGATCTGCGCTGCACTCTGAGCTCAACGTGTCCTTCCTAGGGTCAGTGCCGAATCATGAGTGCAATACTCTATACATGGTCTCACCAAAGCCCCTTTACATCTGAGGCATTGTTTCCTTTCTTTTGCTACTCAGAACCTTGAAATAAAGGTTAATGGCAAACCTGCGGTTAAAACTGCAGCAAGGTGGATCTCTGGAAAGGGAAATATCAGAGTAGGTGATCTTGGTGATGTAGTCTTGCACAGAGCAGAGGGATGAGGTTTGCTTGTCATGGGACAAGAGCTCGACCGTGAACAGATGGAAGTACCTGCAACTAAATGTGGTGCTGAAAGTCGGATGCGTCGCCTTGCCCTGTGAGGTCAGAGTAGCCCGACCTCATCTCAGATAACAAGGCATGAATTACAGAGGAGAGCGCAATCCTGGAGACTTTGTGTAACAGCGATTCAGCATCATATTTTGTATCTGAACCCATTCTTCCTTCCACTCCATGATTTTCAATGCTTCATATGGACGAGACGAAGTTGCTGAGTCCCTCAGGCCTTTTCCACCACTTGTGGTCTGTACTGTAATTTCATTCACCTAACAAAAAACTATTAAGCAAAGCTCTGGAATTTTCTGAAGAACAACACGCATGCATTGCATTATTATTCCACAAGCATTCTCTCTCACTTGGCGAGGTAGCTGGTTTGTGAGGCAGAGCAAGGCCAGCAGCGCAGGTCCAATTCCCCAACTGGCTGAGGTTATTCATGAAGGCCCTGCCTTCTCACCCTTGCTCCTCGTCGAAGAGGATGTGATCCTCAGGTTAAACCACCACCAGTCAACTTTCCCCATCAAAGGGGAAAGCAACCTAGTCATCTGGGACTATGGCGACGTTACCTTCTGGGCGGCATGGTAGCACAGTGGTTAGTATTCTAGAATAATAATAATAATAATAGCACTGTTGCTTCGCAGCGCCAGGGCCCCAGGTTCAATTCCCGGCTTGCGTCACTGTCTGTGTGGAGTCTGCACGTTCTCCCCGTGTCTGCGTGGGCTTTCTCCGGGTGCTCCGGTTTCCTCCCTCAAGTCCCGGAAAATGTGCTTGCTAGGTAATTTAGACATTTTGAATTCTCCCTCAGTGTACACGACCAGGCGCCGGAATGTGGCGACTCGGGACTTTTCACAGTAACTTCATCGCAGTGTTAATGTAAGCCGACTTGTGACAATAAAGATTAGTATTAAGATTATTATTATTATTAATAATTTATTTTCAGTTAATTTCAAACAATTGAGCATCTAACCTGTCCTGTTGACCGTGGGTGAGATCTTCTAGCTGTTTATGCTAGTGGGTTCTTCGAGGTTTCCCGACGGCATGGGATGGATTCAAGGGAATTACCATTGACAGCGGCGGAACCAAAATATCCCGCCACCAGACAATGGTGGGCTGCCTCCCGCTGTCGAGAAGCACGCCGAGGGGAGGTTCGAGAACCTGGCCCATGTCTTTTTCTCTTTTGGATTTTTGTAGCTAAAATGCTGCTCAGTGAGAGGTGGAAATGCAGATTAAATCTAAAGTGCATCCGTTTGATGCTTTCCATTCCTGTTACATTCACAGGAAATCAGTGGTTGGAAATCTCAATCACTGACACTGGCAGACATTCAGCGAATTCATTAGGAAAAGATTGGCACAGTCTGATAACACAGGACAAAAGCAACCCCTGTGGACTGTAACCCATCAACGCTTACCAGTTGTAGGTGAAAAAAGGACAGAAAAAGAGATGCATGAGGCGAGAGGGAGAGGAAAGACAGAACAGAGTGAGGAAGAGAGGGGCAGCCACACACTGAGGTGCAGGAATGGATACAAAGCAGAGTGAAATACACAGATGGGTAGAACAGGAAATTGTGGGACAGAGCAATTGGCATAACAACATCGAGTGGGAGCAAGAAAAATAACATTAGGTAGAGGAATAGATGAATGGGTAAAATAGGACCAAGAACAATGTGTTGACAATAAGATAGAGGATTTGTGGGACAGTATGCCATGACAGAGAACTGTGTGTGAAAATATACAGTGATGAGGTTAGTGTCTGACAAGATAACGTGATAGGTGGCAGTGCAATAGTATAGAATGATAGCAGTCTGTGTGTGACATTATACAATGATTAATGGATGTGTGTGACAGTATACTGTGTCTATAAGCATAAGTCAGAGGCTAGGAATACAGCAGCGAGTAACTCCCTCCTCAAAGCTTGTCCACCATTGAAAAGGCACAAGTCAGGAGTGTAATGGAATACTCGCCACTTGCTTGGATGAGGGCAAAGAACAAAGAAAATTACAGCACAGGAACAGGCCCTTCAGCCCTCAAAGCCTGTGCCGACCATGCTGCCCGTTTAACCTAAAATCTTCTACACTTCCGGGGTCCGTATCCCTCTATTCCCATCCTATTTGTCAAGATGCCCCTTAAACGTCACTGTCGTCCCTAAAGAGCAAAGAAACGTATAGCACAGGAACAAGAAAAGTACAGCACAGGAACAAGAAAAGTACTGCACAGGAACAATATGGAAAAGTGTGAGGTTATGCACTTTGGAAGGAGGAATGGAGGCATAAACTATTTTCTAAATGGGGAAATGCTCAGGAAATCAGAAGCGCAAAGGGACTTGGGAGTCCTCTTTCAAGATTCTCTTAATACGAAGTCTTATAACACCAGGTTAAAGTCCAACAGGTTTGTTTCGATGTCACTAGCTTTCGGAGCGCTGCTCCTTCCTCAGCTGAAGGATCCCACCTCCTCCTCTGCCTGTTGTGTGGCCGACTCTCCATCCTCACCGGCTGCCTCCTGTTTCTCTGGGGTGGGCTCCACTGCTGCAGGTCCCCCTCGAGCAGCTCCTGTTTGTACTGTCTCAGTGCACCCCCAGATCTGTAAAGATTTAGTCACCTGCTAATGCTCGCATTCCAAGCACTGTCTGGCATCTTTGAATCTGTCTATATATGTGTTTCTGGAACAGACCTCTGCATTCACCTGAGGAAGGAGCAGCGCTCCGAAAGCTAGTGACATCGAAACAAACCTGTTGGACTTTAACCTGGTGTTGTAAGACTTCTTACTGTGCCCTTGGGAAGGTGGTGGTGAGCTACCTTCTTCAACTGTTGCAGGTCTTGCTGCATTTGGACGTGGACTGCTTCATTATCTGAGGAGTCATGAATGGTGCTGAACATTGTGCCGTCATCCGTTCGAGCAGGAAACCAGCAAACCGCTGTCAAAAGGCCCAGCTGTCCCGGTCACACCCATACCCACCGTCACAGCTTCCGAAGTCAGATCGGCCTTCCTGAAAGTGAACCCTCGGAAGCGACATGTCCGGACGAGGTCCCTGGTCATGCAATCAGATCCCGCACAGACCAGCTGGCAGATGTGTTCGCAGACATCTTCAACCTCTCCCTACTCCATTCCAAGATCCCCACGTGCTTCAAGAAGACCACCATCATACTGGTGTCAAAGAAGAACCAGACAACGTGCCTGAATGACTGCCATCGGTAGCCCTGACATCGATTGGAATGAATTGTTTCGAGAGTTTGGTAATGAGGCATGAAGCACATCAACTCCATACTCCCAGGATACCTAGATCCACTGCAATTCGCATACCGCCGCAACTGGTCCACAGTAGACGTCATCTCCCGGGCCCTACACTCATCCCTGGAGCACCTCGACAACAAAGACTCCTACATAAGAGTCTTATTTATTGACGACAGCTCCGCCTTCAACACAATAATCTTAGCCAAGCTCATATCAAAGCTCTAAAACCTAGGACTTGGCTTCTCACTTTGCAACTGGATCCTCGACTTTCTGACACATAGACCACAATCAGGAAGAATAAACAACAACTCCTTCATGATAGTCTTCAATACCTGGGCCATGCAAGGATGCGTAGTTAGCCCCCTACTATACTCCCATTACACACATGACTGCGTGGCAAAATAGCTCCAACTCCATCTACAGGTTTGCTGACGATACGACCGTAGTGGGTCGGATCTCGAACAATGACGAGTTAGAATGCAGGAAGGAGATAGAGAACCTAGTGGAGTGGTGCAGAGGCAACAATCTATCCCTCAATGCCAGCAAAACTAAAAGAGCTAGTCATTGACTTCAGGGTACACACCCCTGTCAGTATCAACGGGGCCGAGGTGGAGATGGTTGATTGCTTCAAATACCTAGGGGTGCACATCTCCAAAAATCTGTCCTGGTCCACCCAAGCCGACACTACGACCAAGAAAGCACAACAGCGTCTATACTTCCTCAGGAAACTAAGGAAATTGGGCATGTCCACATTGACTCTTACCAACGTTTACAGGTGCACCATAGAAAGCATCCTATCTGGCTGCATCGCAGACTGGTATGGCAACTGCCCAGCCCAAGACCCGCAAGAAACTTCAGAGAGTCGTGTACACAGCCCAGTCCATCACACGAACCCGCCTCCCATCCACTGACTCCATCTACACCTCCCGTTGCCTTGGGAAAGCGGGCAGCATAATCAAAGACCCTTCCCACCTGGCCTACTCAGCTTCTTCCATCAGGCAGGAGGTACAAAAGCTGGTTGGTATCATGACCGGTACAGGCTTGGAGGGCCAAAGGGCCTGTTCCTGTGCTGTATTGTTCTTTGTTCTTTGTTCTAACACGCACAAATAGATTGAAAAACAGCTTCTTCCGCGCTGTTACCAGGCTCCTAAACGACCCTCTTATGGACTGACCTGATTAATACTACACTCCTGTATGCTTCACCTGATGTCGGTGTCTATGTATTTACATTGTGTACCTTGTGTTGCCCTATTACGTATTTTCTTTTCATGTACTAAATGATCTGTTTGATCTGCACGTAGAAAAATACTTTTCACTGTACCTCGGTACACATGACAATGAACAAATCCAATCCAAGTCCAGGGGATAATAGGTGCCACTCATCTCGCCCTGTACTCACCGGGCCACCTGGGGGTGCCCTATGTTAACAGAGAGGGGTTCCACTCCCTCAACATACAGCTCGTGTGCGACCACCAGATGAAGATCATGCACGTGTGTGCATGCTTCCTGGGATGTGTGCGCGACAACTACATCCTGGGGCAGTCGGCCATCCCTGGCCTCTTGGAGGACCACCCCAGGATGGCCAGCTGGCTCTTGGGGGGTAAAGAGTATCCGCTGAGGGCCGGCTAATGATGCCAGTACGGAGGCCAGTGATTGAAGCAGAGAACCGGCACGACACCCATGTTGCCACCCAGGCTGTGATCGAGTGGTGCATCAGAAACCTCAAGATGCGGTTCCGATGCATCAACCGCTCTGGTGGTGCACTCCAGTACGAAGGGTTGCCCACTTTGTGGTGGTCTGCTGTTCCCTCCACAACCTCGCACAGCAGCGGGGCGACATGCTGGAGATTGGTGATGAGGAACATGTGGCCACATCTGAGGAGGAGGTGGACGAGGATGATGAGGCGGCGCCAGACCAGTAGGGGCTGGAAGACTAGGCCGGGGAGGAACCTGAGGACCAGCCAGAGGCTGCAGTGGCGAGGGTCCGGCAACCCGGAGGGCTAGAGAGGCCCGCATACTCGCCGGATTCACTTAGGATGTGGCCTGGTCTGTCATCCCCTCCCCGCTCCACTCCCATTTACCACCCTCCCAGGGTATGTGTCACATCACTCCATTGGGACTGTGTCGGCACCGTCAGCGGGTCACTGTCGAGGGCAGGCGGGTGATGATAACTCGCAGGGAGCTGAGCGCCAGTGCTCCTCAATCTATGCCATAGCCTGACCCTTGCCTGTCTGATGCTGACTCACACCAATCACCGGCACGCGGTGTGCCCGGGATGGAGGGATGTCTCGGTAGATGGGCCAAGAGCTCAGAGGTCGGTCCACATTGTGGAAGAAGGTGACAGAGGTAGCATACTGGTTGTGCACAAGGTTGCTCAATGTGTAATACAATTCCCCATTCTCCTAATGGTGTCGCCCCCAAAGCCCGCACTCACCCACCCCCCTACCCCCTCACCTCCCACTGCTGTCTTGCCGGAGGGTTTCAGCCTCCACGTGATGTGGATCAGCAGCAGAGTGGAGTTCACCAGATTGTGACCCAGAAGCCTGACCACTAATATTTCCCGCCGAGGTGCGTGTATCTGCACTGGTGGAGGGTGGGGATGACAGCTGTGCCTCGATTATTACGATGGCATCCTCGGAGCTCTCCATCGAGGTGGTCTCCTGGGAGGCTGGAGAGGGGTGTCACCGGGGATGGGCTGGCACCATCGGCTGGAGGACCTGCGGGAGAATGGACATGTGGTCAGTGGGAGGGATGCTCCGTGGCATCCACCAGTTTCCACATGGGCGACCGCCCTGTTCTCGGCCACACTGGTCACCTCCAGGGCACGCCTCCCAAAGCTGGTGAGAATTCTGATGTCTGCCACCCCCGCCAGTCCGGGCCGTCTACCGGCGATTTTGGGAGAGCTTTCTGTGAGGACACACAGAGAAAGCATCGTTAGCCACACGCATGGTTCACAGTGGTGGGAGGGGGGGGGGGGGGGGGGGGGGGTTGAAGGGAGGTTTGGGGGGGGAGGGGGTTTAAGGGGGAGGGGGGTGGAGGAAGAGTTAGGGTTTGCATAGAAAGTTGGGGGGTGGATGCTCCCCTGGGGGCGGACAGGTCTCGGGGGCGGACAGGTCTTGGGGGCGGACAGGTCTCGGGAGGGGGGCGGGTTGTTGTCTACTCACTAATACTGCCCGGTGTCGGCCATTGATTTTATTCTTGCCCTGGAGGTCAGTCCTCCTGGTGCTCACAGCCACCTCCACCTCATCCCAGGCAGCACTGGCATTCCAGTCCCCTCTCCCGACGGTTATGAACGGTCTCCTCCTGTGAGGGGGGGGTGGGCGGGGAACAGAAAACGCACAGGGTTAGACAGTCGGATGCATACAGCCCAGGGGGTGGGTAGCTGGTGGCTTCAGTGGCCCGGGTACGCGGCCGCCCTCTGGGTGTTTGGGACGGAGTTGGTGCCAGGGGCACAGTGCTGCCTACTCACACTGGCCGCCCTGAGGCGGTTGTGCAGTTTATGACGGCACTGCTGGCCCGTCCGGATGGTGTTACTCATGGCGCTTACTGCCTCTGCCACCTGCGCTCAAGCACGTGAACATGTGAACGCTGGTGGCTGGCAACCTTGTTCCCGGGCCGGGGTACAGACTGACCCGCCTCTCCTCCACGGCATCAAGAGGGTCTCCAGCTCGGCGTCAGTGAATCTTGGGGCTGCTCTTCTTGTTGCCATCTTGTTGGCTGGGATGCTGTGTGGGGGAGTGAAGTGAGGTTTTGTGGCTGCAGCTGATTTGATTAGATTTGATTTATTATTGTCACATATATTAGTATACAGTGAAAAGTATTGTTTCTTGCATGCTGTACAGACAATGCATACCGTACATAGGGAAGGAAAGAGAAACTACAGAATGTAATGTTACAGTCATAGCTAGGGTGTAGAGAAAAGATCAACTCAATATGAGGTAGGTCCATTCAAAAGTCTGATGGCAGTAGGGAAGAAGCTGTTCTTGAGTCGATTGGTGCGTGACCTCAAACTTTGGTATCTTTTTCCTGACGGAAGAAGGTGGAAGAGAGTATGTCCGGGGTGCGTGGGGTCCTTAATTATGCTGGTTGCTTTCCGAGGCAGCGGGAATTGTAGAGTCAATGAATGGGAGGCTGGTTTGCATGATGGACTGGGCTACATTCAAGACCTTTTGTAGTTTCCTGCGGTCTTGGGCAGAGCAGGAACCGTACCAAGCTGTGATACAACCAGAAAGAATGCCCTTGGTGATGCATCTGTAAAAGTTGGTGCGAGTCGTAGCTGACAGGCCAAATTTCCTGAGTCTTCTGAGAAAGTAGTCATTGGTGGGCTTTCTTAACTATAGTGTCGGCATGGGGGACCAGGACAGCTTGCCAGCCTCCGGTGTGTCAATCGTGATTCCAGCGAATCTGGCACCACTTTTCATTGGAATTGATTGTGTTCCACCGGGCGCCGGTGCTAGCCCCTTAACAGTAGCAGAATCGGTCCAGGTGCGGCGCCAATTTTGCTGTCGTGGAAGTCCACGAATCTTGCCCTGCTGTCATCATTTAGCCTCCGGAATGGAGAATCCGGCCCTCTGGGTTTGAACAAATAAAAATAAATATTACTATACAAGATTAGAAAGATAAAACAATTAAAATTTTCAAAATATGCTCCAACATTAAGGATTAATATGAGGCACCATGTCAATTAACAGGTCAACTTTGAATGAAAACACCACAAGCAATGGCAACTGCGACTCAGACAGATTCCATGGTTTTCTCAACCGCCCACCCAGTAAACGCTGCGAGTTAACTAAACACTATGAGCGGGATTCTCTCAGCCCGGGGCCGGGCCGGAGAATCGGCGTGACCGGCGCGAATCGCGCCACGCCGCCCCAATGCCGGGACGTGATTCTCCGCGGAGCCATTGGTGCCAGCGCGGTCAGCGCAGCACTGGCCGGGGTCTGCTCTACGGGCTCCCCCCCCGGAGATTCTCCGCCCGGGATGGGCCGAACGGCCGTACCAAAAAACCCGAGTCCCGCCGGCACCGTTCTAACCTGGTCTTACCCGGCGGGACCTCGGCGTGAAAGGATCCGGGAGCGGCCTGTGGGGGGGGGGAAGGGGGTCCGACCCCGGGGGGGGTGCCCCTGCTGTGGCCTGGCCTGCGATCGGCCTCTGTAGCCCTACGCCATGTTGCGTCGGGGCCGGCACGGAGAAGGGAGACGCCGCGCATGCACGGAAATCGCGACGGCCCCACCGCACATGCGCGGACCCATGGCGCCCATCTAAAGCCGGGATTGGCAGCTGCAGTGGCGTGGGTCACTCCAGTGCCGTGCTGGCCCCCTGTAGGGTCCAGGATTGCTGATCCTGAGGCCACGTTGACACCGTCGGGAAAGGCGACGCCATTTATGACGGTGTCAACGCTTAGCCTCAGGATCAGAGAATCCCGCCCTATCTCTCTCGCGAGGGATTCCCGTCTTCACCTTTGAAGATCCAGCCTTTGAATTCTCTCCAACGTCACTCCCACTCGGACGGCAATCAATGACAGCCCACCCCGTGGGGTTCCCATCTCATCTCCCTCTCAGGTTTCCTGAATCTGCACACCAGGACCAACTCATAAGCATAACTTCATTTCTTCAGCCATGCCAAGCAGAATATTACTATTCCAAAGGATTATCTTTGCCCCAGTCGCCCACAGAACGAAGTTCCCAGCCTTCTTCTGCCTTCTTAGATCTTCTCCAAAATCCTCTTTGATCACCGGGACTTCTCCTGAGCCCTAACCACTTAAATGGCTGCTAACTGCAGTCCTTTTCCTGCTTGGATCTTCTTTATTTGCTCTTCTTCCTTCCTAACTGGGACTTCTTCGTGTTTCACTCTCCCTATGAGACCTCTACCTGTCCTCCCTGTCCCCTGGCTGGAACGCTTCTCGACCAGGGCACTCCGTTCCCAGTCACACAATCTGGTTTTTGCAGGCGCACCGCTGTTAAGGTGGCCAAGTCCGCGCATGTGAAAGATCCCAAGACTGTCAGGACCCGGAGTCCCCGATCCCTGCTCCAGCAGAAGTTAAATGTGAATTCCTTGATATTCGGCATTTAGATTGTGCAACTGTATGGAAAGGGGAAAGACGAAAAGCCTGCCTGAATACCGACTTTCATCAACCTTGTTACCCCACAAAGAGCTTTACAGCCAGTTAGGTAATGCTTGAATTATGATCCCTGAGGCAATGAGCCAGCAAGATCCCACGTGCAGGAGCATGGCCGTGGCCAGATCACCTGATTCAATGACGGGTGGGCGAAGTATAAATGTTGGCTAGGGCACCAGGGGAGCACTCTTCTTTGGGCAGTGGCCACGGGACCCTTTATGTCCCACTTATAAGAGGGGAAACGGGACCTCGGTTTAACAATGTTTTTTTCATGAACGGCAATAAAAGAGTCTTAAATACAAGAGGGGGAGAAAAGCGTCGGTGGAATCCTTTCACTCTGATCCATGTGATAATAATCATCTAATAATCTTTATTAGTGTCACAAGTAGGCTCACATTAACATTGCAATAACGTTACTGTGAAAATCCCATGGTCGCCACACTCCCATGGCCTGTTCGGGTACTGAAGAATTCCGAATGTCCAATTCCCCTAACAAGCACGTGTTTCGGGACTTGTGGGAGGAAACCGGAACATCCGGAGGAATCTCATGCAGACATGGGGAGAATGTGCAGACTCCGCAAAGACGGTGGCCGGGATTCTCAGGTCCGGCGCCGCTCACGCGATTCTCCGGGGACCGGAGAATCGCTGCCAATCGTGCGCGCGCGGTCGACACAGCGCCAGTCAGGGCCCATTGAAAGAGGCCCCCGCGCAGATTCTCCGCCAACAACTGGCCAAGTACCCGCCGGTGTGGTTCATTTATGGTTCCACCCGACGGGAGCTCGGAGTGGCGCCCGCCCTGGTGGGGGCAGGGCGGGGGGAATCTGCCACGGGGGGGGGGCCTCCAGGACGGCCAGGCACGCGATCGGGGGCCACCGACCAGCGGGCCCCCTCGATCTCGGGGGGGGGGGGGGGGAGCCTATATTGTCGGGACCGGCCCGCGGTGTGGATCCGCCATGGGGTGCGGACCCGCGGCCGGAAGTGCAGGGCCCCGTATCGGCAGCCGGAACTGTGAGGAGCACTCCGGGGACCTGCTAGCCCCCTGCAAAATTGAGAATCACTCTGGACTTTCTCTAGGGAAGTCCACAGTGATTCGCACCCGTTTTCTCACGGGTGTGGGGACATAGCCCCATTATCAGAGAATTTTTCCCCGTGACCCAAGCGGGAATTGAACCTGGGACCATGGTGCTGTGAAGCAACAGTGCTAACCACTGTGCCGCCGTGCCGCACAGAGGCTCCATTGATCGTCCAGATCAGTTTGCGTTTTAATTTTTTTTAAGGTTCTTCACGTGAATCTGTGATGCAGTCAGTGTGCGACTTTACAGGAGAACCAAAAACCCACTTCAATGGGGCCCGACACAAGTTAATATTCTATACTTCGAAAACGCTTCATGGACAGTAAGGAACCGAACCCTTTCGTCGCAAAAAAAAAAAATCTCATTCGAAATGCATTATAGTGTGGCTTATCTATTTGTTATGTGAAAGTGGTGCCACTTTAAAGCTTTATACTAAATGTACTCCATACTTTCTATCAACATATATCTTTCATTACTACATTAGTTCCAGAGTGGTGCAAACTGCTACAAGCTAATAGCAATTTTTTTGATATAAAAAGCAATCTTTCAGCCACTCTAAAATCAATTCAGTTTTTTTTTCTTCTTCCCTCTATTGCTCGGACCTAACAAGAGGCTGGTGATTGATGAGGTTTCAGATCTCCTCAGTTCGTGCTGCTGCAAGGTCCTCTGTCAAAGCAAGGCAGATTCCTTCAGAAGCAATCAGAGCCTCCATCTTCCAGCCTATTCTCACTTGAGAAAAGAAGATCACCGACTGGCGTATGTTCCAAATTGGATTTTCTTAGGAAAGAAAATGTATTATTTTTCCCATCTGATATCACGCATCGCATTCTTATTTAGGTCGTTCAAATGTCATTTTCAATTTGGAAAGCAAGTGCGCCACTGCACACAGGCTCCACTGATCGTCCAGATCCGTTTGCGTTTGTTTTTAAGGTTCTTCACGTGAATCTGCTAAATGTTACCGGGGCAACCAAGCAGCCTTCAATATTACAGTTTACACAGCCCCCACAATCATAAGAACTGGTGTTCTGCACAGTTTAGCCTGCTGGATGCATTTAGTTGAGTGCTGCCCAAGGTGTCTGAGAGGTACACACTCGAAATCAAGGCTTTTGAAAAGAGCCACCGAGATAACTTGACTGTGCGGTCCAATTGGTCGATTATTCAATCTTCAAATAGGTTAAAGGAGAAAAAATTTTGGTCAAGTTCACTGTGATTTTTCAAATTGTCCCGTGAACAATGTATGTAATCATTCGTTACTGAAATCTCTGACACAACATCACTATTGTTAAGGTTCTTAACCTCGTGGTTTTTGTTGTTGTTGTAGTATTCGACTACATTGCCAACCCGTGGCTCAGTTACACCGCTCTCCCACTTCTCTGTCCGAAGTTCGAGGGATCCAGTGCCCTGGACATCTGAGCTCAAAATTTAGGCTGGTACTTCACCACACTGCCGAGGGTGGGGGGTGGGGGGGTGCGGGGGTCATTGTGCTGTTACAGATGCTATTATTCAGACAAAACTTTGTCCTCGTGGCTGGGTGTGAAAGTGCATCAATGGAAGAAGAGCAAGCAGGTTCTCCCCGGTATCCTGGTCAGTAATTACCCCTCAATCAACATCATTAAAACACATTAATATAAAAGCAAAATACTGCGGATGCTGGAGATCTGAAATAAAAACAGAAAATGCTGGAATAACTCAGCAGATTTGGCAGCATCTGTGGAGAGAGAAATAGAGTTAACCTTTCGAATCCAGTGCGACAAAACGTAAATGTCGCCTCAATCCCAGAGGACCAGAGGACACTCTTCCCTTTGAGAGCTGACTGGTGGTGATTTAACCTGAGGGTCACAACACCTCAGGCAAGGGGCAAGGTTGAGAAGGTGGGGCCTTCATGAATAACCTCAGCCATAGGTTTTTCCAGCACTTTCTGGTTATATTTCAATAAAGCACATGGTCTGACCAGTTATCACATTGCAGTCGTGGCAGCTTGCTGTGCGTAAATTGGCCGCCACCTTTCCTACCTTACAACAGAGACTACACTTCATTGAACACGAAAGGTCATGAAAGGTGAATGCAATTTTTTTGTAACTCTTGAAAATCATAACATTATCACCATTCTTGTCAAGCCCTACTTGTGCCCAGCAACCCTCGATTATTTTCTGAAGATGTCGTCATCATTTAAATATTCTCACACCCATAGTGTTCTCTTCCAGCTCTGTGCTCCCTGGTGTCAGCTCATTCCTCATTCTCCAATCCAATTAAGAGGGGCTTTCCCCCAACCACTCAAAGAATAAAGAACAAAGAGCAATACAGCACAGGAACAGGCCCTTAGCCCCTCCAAGCCTACACCGATCATGTGTCCTGTCTAGACCAACTGCCTGTATCCTTCTATACTCCGTCTGTTCATGTGCCTCACCTTGAACTTGTGCCCCCTTGTAATTGTCATTGCAGCCCTGGGAAAAAGCCTCCAACTGTTCACCCTATCTATACCCCTAATAATTTTATAAACTTCTATCAGGTCACCCCTCAGCCTCTGTCTCTCTAGGGAGAACAATCGCAGTTTATTCAATCTCTCCTCATAGCTAATACCTTCCATGCCAGGCAACATCCCAGTAAACCTTTTCTGCACTCTCTCCAAAACCTCCACGTCCTTCTGGTAGTGTGGTGACCAGAATTGGGCACAGTATTCCAAATGTGGCCTAACCAACGTTCTATATAACTGCAACATAGTTTTTGAGCTTTTATACTCGATACCCCGTCCGATGAAGGCATGCATGCCATATGCTTTCTTTACCACCATTTCCACCTGTGCTGCCACTTTTAAGGATCCGTGGACCTGCACGCCCAGATCTCTCTGTGTCTCTCTGCTCCTGATGGTTCTGACATTTATTTTATAGCTCCCACCTGAATTGGACCTACCAAAATACATCCCGCATTTGTCCAGGTTAAATTCCATCTGCCATTTCTCTTCCCAATTTTGCAGCCTATCTATAACCTGTTGTATTCTCCGACAATCTTCATCACCATCCGCAACTCCTGCAATCTTAGTATCATCCGCAAACTTGCTAATCAGACCCGCTACATTTTTTTCGAAGTCATTCATATATATTACAAAGAGCAGAGGTCCGTACTGATCGCTACGGAACACCACTAGTTACAGACCTCCATTTGGAAAAACACCCTTCCTCTGCTACCCTCTGTCTTCTATGGCCAAGCCAGTTCTGAATCCAGCTAGTTCACCCCTGACCCCATGTGATTTAATCTTTTGCACCAGCCTGCCATAAGGGACCTTATCGAGTGCTTTACTAAAGTCCATGTAGACAACGTCCACAGACCTTCCCTCGTCAATCATTTTTGTCACTTCCTTGAAAAATTCAGTGAGACATGGATGAGCTCCCTCATACAAAACCATGCTGCCTGTCGCTAATTTGACCATTAACTTCTAAATATGCATAGATCCTATCTCCGAGAATCTTTTCCAACAATTTCACTGTCGCTGACGTCAAGCTCACTGGCCTATAACTACCCAGATTATCGTTGCAACTCTTCTTAAATAACGGACCAACATTGGCTATCCTCCAATCCTCTGGGATCTCACCTATGGCCAATGAGGACACAAAGATTTCTGTTAGAGGCCCAGCAATTTCATCTCTTATCTCCCTTAATAATCTGGGCTAGATGCCACCTGGCCCTGGAAATTTGTCTACCTTAATGCTTTTTAACACACCTAACACTTCCTCCCTCGTAATAACGATCTGTTCTAAAGTGTTTACACATCCCTCTGAGACACCACCAATCAATATGTCCCTCTCCTTTGTGAATACTGATGCAAAATACTCATTAAGGACCTCACCTACTTCCTCTGGTTCTACACATAATTTCCCTCCTTTGCCCTTGAGTGGACCAACTCTTTCTCTTGCTCCCCTGTTGTTCCTAATATATGTATAAAATGCCTTGGAATTCTCCTTAATCCTGTCTGCCAAGGACATTTCGTGACCCCTTTTTGTCCTCCTAGCTCTCTGCTTGAGCTCTTTTCTACTTTCCTTGTATTCCTAACATGCTTCATCTGTTTTTAGTTGCCTTTACCTCGTGTATGCATTTTCTTTCTTTTTGACACGATTCTCAATTTCCCTGATCATCCATGGTTCCCGAATCCTGCCTTTCATGTCCTTCCTTTTTAGCGGCACATGCCTGTCCTGCACTCCCATCAACTGCTCCTTAAAAGACTCCCACATGCCAAATGTGGATTTACCCTCAACCACCCACTCCCAAACAGCAACCGCCAAATCCTGCTTAATCTGGTTGTAGTTAGCCTTCCCCCAATTTAGCACCTTAACCCTCGGACAACACTTGTCCTTTTCCATGAGTATCTAAAAGCTTACGGAATTGTGGTCACTGTTCACCACATGTTTTCCCACTGCAACTGGTCCAGCTCGTTCCCTAGTACTAGGTCCAATATAGCCCTCTCTCTAGTCGGACTAGCCACGTATTGTTCCAAAAAACCTAATTGCACACATTTAACAAAGAGCTCAAGAAGGCAGCTCACCACCACCTTCTCAAAGGTAATTAGGGATGGGCAACAAATGCTGGCCCAGCCAGCGAAGCCCACATCCTGTTAAAAAAAATTAATTTAAAAGACATGGGGCGGAATTCTCTGATAATGGGGCTATGTCCCCACGCCCGCGACAGAATGGGTGCAAATCACTCTGGACTTTGCTGGAGAAAATCTAGAGTGATTCTCTGTTTTACAGGGGGGTAGCGGGGCCCCAGAATGCTCCTCGCAGCTCCGGCTGCCGATACAGGGACCTGCACCTCCGGCCACGGGTCAGCGCCGATGGCGGCTATAGCGGCCGGCCACACCATGGGCCGGCCCTGACAATATAGGCCCCTCGAGATCGCGCGCACCCGCCGATCGGTCCCCAGAGAATCGCGGGAGCGGTGTCGGACCGGTCGCGGGTCTGACGCCCATTCTCCGCCCCCCCCCCCCCCCCCCCCCCCCCGCACTGCACGCGATTGCGGCGCGGAGGCTCGGAGAATCCGGGCCATGAAATCTGTGAAAGTGCATCTTTACAGAACTGGAATAGATGTCCTCAACAAATTTTATTTTATATTTTATAATCTTTATTGTCACCAGTAGGCTTACATCAACACTGTAATGAAGTTACTGTGAAAAGCCCCTAGTCACCATGTGACTATATCAACAAAATGCACGTAATTCTCAATGATGGGTCCAAATTGGTATATATTGGACCTTCAAGCATGACCAAACAGCCTTACTCAAAAGTAAGTTACAGAAATACTCTTGGTTTTGCTTAAGAGTATTGATCTGTCAGATGATATTTATGACAGGATTCATCCTCACGGTTTACTGCATCCAACATCTATCGGCTGCCCATAACACACAAATGAGATGTCCCTTTATGCCCTACCTTATCTATGATCGGTCCTGCACAATTTTTAAAAACTCATTTATGGGATGTCGGCGTCGCTGGTTAGGCCAGCATTTATTGCCCATTCCTAATTGCCCATGTTCAGAGAACTGTTAAGAGTCAACATTGCTGTGGGTCTGACATCACATGTAGGCCAGACCAGGTAAGTATTGGCAGATTTCCATCGCTAAAGGATATTAGTGAACCAGATTGGTTTTACAACAATCGACAATGGTTTCATGGTCGTCATTTTAATCCCAGATTTTTATTCAATTCGAATTCCACCATCTGCTGGGTCTCTAGAATACTGTTCCAGTGACAATACCACTATACCACCTCCTTCCCTCTGAATTAGTCAAATGGTTGGGTGAGTTGCTGCTACCAGTTCTGAGTAAATTTTCCACATACAGAATGAAGGATTCTTCCACCTTTGCGGTGACCATACAGGACTTGCATCTTGATAATAATGGCGTGGCCACATGCTAGTTTGAAATTGCTCACCTATTCACCAATGTTCCACTCAAAGAAACCACAGGCACTTTCACCATGTCACCATACTAGGATGCTCTACACGCTGAATCTGTACCCATTAAACTTATGAACTCAGCAATTCATACAGTGGAGTTCAATTTTAACAACATTATGTATGCCCAAATAGATGGTGTTGCCATGGGATCCCCTCTAGGCCCAGTACTCTTAAACATCTTTATCGGTTTCCGCGAGAAATGCATCTTTGATGAAATGATACCTAACTTC